>NW_026867603.1:595483-1195483 GCF_020745735.1 Hemiscyllium ocellatum
AGTGTGTGTGGTGCTGTGGTGCTGTGTGTGTGTGTGTGTGTGTGTGTGTGTGTGTGTGGTGATATGGTGCTGTGTGCATGTTTGCGTGTGTGGTGTTGTGGTGCTGTGTGTATGTGTGTGTTGTTGTGGTGCTGTGTGTGGTGTTGTGGTGCTGTGGGTATGTATGTGTGTGTGGTGATGTGGTGCTGTGTGTCTGTATGTGTGTGTGGTGTTGTAGTGCTGTGTGTATGTGTGTGTGTGATGATGTGGTGCTGTGTGTATGTGGTGTTGTGGTGCTGTGTGTATGTATGTGTGTGTGGTGTTGTAGTGCTGTGTGTATGTATGTGTGTGTGTGGTGATGTGGTGCTGTGTGTATGTATATGTATGTGGTGATGTGGTGCTCTGTGTATATGTGTGTGTGATGATATGGTGCTGTGTGTGTGTATGTCTGTGTGTGTGGTGCTGCGTGTGTGTGTGTGTGTGATGAAGTGGTGCTGTGTGTATGTATGTGTGTGTGTGATGTGGTGCTGTGTGTATGTGTGCGTGTGATGATGTGGTGCTGTGTGTATGTATGTGTGTGTGTAGTGATGTGGTGCTGTGTGTATGTGTGTGTGGTAATGTGGTGCTGTGTGTATGTGTGTGTGTGTGAGATGATGTGGTGCTGTGTGTATGTATGTGTGTGTGGTGATGTGGTGCTGTGTGTATGTGTATGTATGTGTGTGTGTGGTGATGTGGTGCTGTGTGTATGTATATGTATGTGGTGATGTGGTGCTCTGTGTATATGTGTGTGTGATGATATGGTGCTGTGTGTGTGTATGTCTGTGTGTGTGGTGCTGCGTGTGTGTGTGTGTGTGATGATGTGGTGCTGTGTGTATGTATGTGTGTGTGTGATGTGGTGCTGTGTGTATGTGTGTGTGTGATGATGTGGTGCTGTGTGTATGTATGTGTGTGTGTAGTGATGTGGTGCTGTGTGTATGTGTGTGTGGTAATGTGGTGCTGTGTGTATGTGTGTGTGTGTGAGATGATGTGGTGCTGTGTGTATGTATGTGTGTGTGGTGATGTGGTGCTGTGTGTATGTGTATGTATGTGTGTGTGTGGTGATGTGGCGCTGTGTGTATGTGTGTGTGTGTGGTGATGTGGTGCTGTGTGTATGTATGTGTGTGTGTGATGATGTGGTGCTGTGTGTATGTATGTGTGTGTGGTGATGTGGTGCTGTGTGTACGTGTGTGTGGTGTTGTGGTGCTGTGGGTATGTCTGTAGGCATTGTGTTGTGATGCTGTGGGTATGTCTGTATGTGTGGTGATGTGGGTATGTCTGTGTATGTGGTGTTGTGGTGCTGTGTATATGTGTGTGTGTGTGTAGTGATGTGGTGCTGTGTGTATGTCTGTGTGTGTGATGCTGTGGGTATGTGTGTGTGTGTGTGGTGATGAGGTGCTGTGTGTATGTCTGTGTGTGTGGTGATATGAGTATGTCTGTGTGTGTGATGCTGTGGGTATGTCTGTGTGTGTGGTGATGTGGTGCTGTGTGTATGTGTGTGTGTGTGATGCTGTGGGTATGTGTGTGTGTGTGTGTGGTAATGTGGTGCTGTGTGTATGTGTGTGTGTGGTGTTGTGGTGCTGTGGGTATGTCTGTAGGCATTGTGTTGTGATGCTGTGGGTATGTCTGTATGTGTGGTGATGTGGGTATGTCTGTGTATGTGGTGTTGTGGTGCTGTGTATATGTGTGTGTGTGTGTGTGTGTGTGAGGTGATGTGGTGCTGTGTGTATGTCTGTGTGTGTGATGACGTGGTGCTGTGTGTGTATGTATGTGTGTGTCTGATGATGTGCTGTGGGTGTGTATGTGTGTGTAGTGATGTGGTGCTGTGTGTATGCATGTGTGTGTGTGATGATGTGGTGCCGTGTGTATGTATGTGTGTGTGTGATGATGTGGTGCTGTGTGTATGTCTGTGTGTGTGATGACGTGGTGCTGTGTGTGTATGTATGTGTGTGTCTGATGATGTGCTGTGGGTGTGTGTGTGTGTGATGATGTGGTGCTGTGTGTATGTGTGTGTGGTGATGTGGTGCTGTGTGTATGTGTGTGTGTGTGAGATGATGTGGTGCTGTGTGTATGTATGTGTGTGTGGTGATGTGGTGCTGTGTGTATGTGTGTGTGTGTGAGATGATGTGGTGCTGTGTGTATGTGTGTGTGTGGTGATGTGGTGCTGTGTGTATGTGTGTGTGTGTGAGATGATGTGGTGCTGTGTGTATGTGTGTGTGGTGATGTGGTGCTGTGGATATGTATGTGTGTGTGGTGATGTGGTGCTGTGGGTATGTGTGTGTGTGTGTGGTGATGTGGTGCTGTGTGTATGTGTGTGATGCTGTGGGTATGTGTGTGTGTGTGGTAATGTGGTGCTGTGTGTATGTGTGTGTGGGATGATGTGATGCTGTGTGTATGTATGTGTGTGTGTGAGATGATGTGGTGCTGTGTGTATGTATGTGTGTGTGGTGATGTGGTGCTGTGTGTATGTGTATGTATGTGTGTGTGTGAGATGATGTGGTGCTGTGTGTATGTGTGTGTGAGATCATGTGGTGCTGTGTGTATGTGTGTGTGTGTGTGAGATGATGTGGTGCTGTGTGTATGTGTGTGTGGTGATGTGGTGCTGTGTGTATGTGTGTGTGGTGATGTGGTGCTGTGTGTATGTGTGTGTGTGAGTGAGATGATTTGGTGCTGCGTGTATGTATGTATGTGTGGTGATGTGGTGCTGTGTGTATGTGTGTGTGAGATGATGTGGTGCTGTGTGTATGTGTGTGTGTGATGATGTGGTGCTGTGTGTATGCATGTGTGTGTGTGATGATGTGGTGCTGTGTGTATGTCTGTGTGTGATGACGTGGTGCTGTGTGTGTATGTATGTGTGTGTCTGATGATGTGCTGTGGGTGTGTGTGTGTGTGTAGTGATGTGGTGCTGTGTGTATGTGTGTGTGGTGATGTGGTGCTGTATGTATGTGTGTGTAGTGATGTGGTGCTGTGTGTATGTGTGTGTGGTGATGTGGTGCTGTGTGTATGTATGTGTGTGTGGTGATGTGGTGCTGTGTGTATGTGTGTGTGTGATGATGTGGTGCTGTGTGTATGTGTGTGTGTGATGATGTGGTGCTGTGTGTATGTATGTGTGTGTGGTGATGTGGTGCTGTGTGTATGTGTGTGTGTGATGACGTGGTACTGTGTGTGTATGTATGTGTGTGTCTGATGATGTGCTGTGGGTGTGTATGTGTGTGTAGTGATGTGGTGCTGTGTGTATGTGTGTGTGGTGATGTGGCGCTGTGTGTATGTGTGTGTGTGAGATGATGTGGTGCAGTGTGTATGTATGTGTGTGTGGTGATGTGGTGCTGTGTGTGTGTGTGTGTGTGGTGATGTGGTGCTGTGTGTATGTATGTGTGTGTGGTGATGTGGTGCTGTGTGTGTGTGTGTGGTGATGTGGTGCTGTGTGTATGTATGTGTGTGTATGATGATATGGTGCTGTGTGTATGTGTGTGTGTGGTGATGTGGTGCTGTGTGTATGTATGTGTGTGTGGTGATGTGGTGCTGTGTGTGTGTGTGTGTGGTGATGTGGTGCTGTGTGTATGTATGTGTGTGTGGTGATGTGGTGCTGTGTGTGTGTGTGTGTGGTGATGTGGTGCTGTGTGTATGTATGTGTGTGTGGTGATGTGGTGCTGTGTGTATGTTTGTGTGTGTATGATGATGTGGTGCTGTGTGTATGTGTGTGTGTGTGAGATGATGTGGTGCTGTGTGTATGTGTGTGTATGATGATGTGGTGCTGTGTGTATGTATGTGTGTGTGTGATGATGTGGTGCTGTGTGTATGTATGTGTGTGTGTGATCATGTGGTGCTGTGTGTATGTGAGTGTGTGTGTGTGTGATGATGTGGTGCTGTGTGTATGTATGTGTGTGATGTGGTGCTGTGTGTATGTATGTGTGTGTGTGTGATGATGTGGAGCTGTGTGTATGTATGTGTGTGTGTGATGATGTGGTGCTGTGTGTATGTATGTGTGTGATGATGTGGTGCTGTGTGTATGTATGTGTGTGATGTGGTGCTGTGTGTATGTATGTGTGTGTGTGTGATGATGTGGTGCTGTGTGTATGTGAGTGTGTGTGTGTGATGATGTGGTGCTGCGTGTATGTATGTGTGTGATGTGGTGCTGTGTGTATGTATGTGTGTGTGTGTGATGATGTGGTGCTGTGTGTATGTATGTGTGTGATGATGTGGTGCTGTGGGTATGTGTGTGTGTGGTGATGTCGTGCTGTGTGTATGTGTGTGTGTGTGGTGATGTGGTGCTGTGTGTATGTATGTGTGTGTGGTGCCATGGCAATGTGTGTGTGTGTGTGTGTGTGTGTGTGTATGTGTTGTGTGTTTCTGTGTGTGTGTATGTATGTGAGTGCATTTTTTTTGTGTGTATGTTTGTGCATGTGTGTGTCTGTGTGTGAGCATGTCTGTGTGTGTCTGTGTCTGTGTATGTGCGTGTATATGTGCGTGTGTTTGTGTGTGTGCTTGTATATGTGTGTGTCGTGCTGTAGTGCTGTGTGTTAATGTGTGTGTTGCTGTGTGGGTTTGTGTTTGTGTGTTTATGTCTGTGTGTATGTATGAGTGTGTACGTGTGTGAGTGAGTGTGTGTCTGTGTCTGCATGTGTGTGCATGTGTGTCTGTGTGTTTGTGTGTGTGTGAATGTGTGTGCACATGTGTGAGTATGTGCCTGTATGTAAATATGTGGAGATATGTGTGGTGCTGTATGTGTGAGTGTTTGTATTTGTGTATGTGTGTGTTTATGCGTGTGTTTTGTGTATGTGTGTGGTGCTGTGGTGCTGATTGTGTGTGTATGTGTGCATGTGTGTGTATACGTGTATGTTTGTGTTTCTGGTGTGTGTGTTTGTGTGTGTGGTGCGGTGTGTGTATGTGTGTTTGTGGTGCTGTGTGTGTGGTGCTGAGTATGTGCGGGTCTGTTGCTTTGCTAGGTGTGTCTGTTTGTGTGTATATATGTGTGTTTTTTGTGTGTGTGTTTGTGTATGTGTGTGTATGTGTGTGAGTTTGTGTGCATGCGTGAGTGTGTTCGTGTGTCTGTGTGTATGTGTGTTTGTATTTTTGTGTGTTTTTGTGCGTGTGTTTGTGCATGTGTATGGTGCTGTGGTGATGATTGTGTGTGTATGTGTGTGGTGCGGTGTGTGTATGTGTATGTGTGGTGCATTGGTGCTGTGTGTGTATGTGTGTGTAAATGTATGTGCTTATGTGTGTGTTTGTGTGTGTGTATGCATGTGTGCGCATGTGTTTGTGTGTGTATGTGTGTATGTATGTGTGTGTGTGGTGCTGTGGTACTGTGTGTATGTATGTGGTTCTTTGTGTGTGTTTTTGTGTGTGTTTGTACATGTGCGTATATGTGTGTGTGAGTACGTGTGTGCGTGTTTGTGTGAGTCTGTGTATATGAGTGTGTGTGTCTGTGTGTAAATGTATGCGTGTATGTGCGTGTGTGCGTGGGAGTGTGTGTCTGTGTCTGCGTGTTTGTGTATCTGTGTGTAAATGTGTGTGTGTGTCTGTGTATATGTATATATGTGTGTGTGTATGTGATTGTGTGTGTCTTTGTAAGTGTGTGTATGTGTGTGTGTGCGTGTGCGTTTCTGTGTGTGTGTGTGTTTTTGTGGGTGTGTGTGTGTGTGTGTGGTGCTGTGTGTGTGTGTCTGTGTGTGAGTGTCTATGTGTCTGTGTGTGTGTGTGTGCGTGTTTGTGTGTCTGTGTGTATGTGTGTGTGTCTGTGCGATTGACTGTGTGTCTGTGTGTGTTGCTGTGTGTGTCTGTGTGATTGTGTGTGTTGCTGTGTGTGTCTGTGTGATTGTGTGTGTGTGTGTCTGTGTGAGTGTGTTTGTCTGTGTCTGTGAGTGTGAGTGTGTGTGTGTCTGTGTGAGTGTGTGTGTGAGTATGTGTGTAGAAAACAGCCAGAAGTGGCAAACGCAGGTTCAGTTCCAGTATCTAACAGGTGTTTGCCTGTGAGCTGGAAAGGGTGGGTGGGAGATGGGCCGAATGGAGGCCGGATGCGATGCGCTCAGCTGGAACTCGGGCGAGTCAGCTCGAAGGGTCGGTTCTGTGCTGTATAACTCAGGGACAGACCTATGGGACTAGGAGTGGCTTGTAATTATCCGTCTGTAAATTCCCCTGCTCACTCCCTCGCAGAGAGGTTACACTGACACACTCCTGCGTCTTATCCCTGAGAGACATGTCCCGCTGTCAAACTGAGACATAGCTTGGAGTGACTCCATATTGTGGGGACCTGAGGAATGTGAGGTGTGGTACAGACTGACAGATTCCTCTCTGTTTATGCAGAAGCTGTTACCTACAGGCGCTCTAACCCTGAATGAGTGTGACACTCGAACGTTTCCTCCTCGCGAAACAATCTCCCCTTTGATCCCAGTGTGCCCAGGGGCTGAGAAACCTGCACTGTCATTGGAGACGTTAACCCCTTGAGCTCTCCATACTATCCCATGTGAGAACATGGAACAGTGCAGCACAGTAGAGGCCCTTCGGTCCTCGATATTGTGCTGACCTTTTATCCTTCTCTAACCTACATAACCCTACATTGTACTAACATCCCTGTGCGTCTCCAAGAGTCGCTTAAATGTCCCTGATGTCTCTGTCTCTACTCCCACTGCTGACAGTGCCTTCCACACACCCCCCCACTCTCTGGGTAAGGAACCACCCTCTGACATCTCCCTGAAACCCTCCTTCAATCACCTTCAAACGATGCCCCCTGGTGAGAGCCATTTCTGCCCTGGGAGAAAGTCTCTGTCTCTCCCCCCTCTCTCTCTCTCTCTCTGCCTCTCACCATCTTGTCCACCTTTATCCAGTCACCTCTCACCCTCCTTCACTCCCATGAGAAGAGCCCCAGCTCCCTCAGCCTTGCTTCATAAGACCGGCCCTCCAGGCCAGGCAGTGTCCTGGGAAATCCCCTCTGCACCCTCTCGAAAGCTTCCACGACCTTTCTGTAATGAAATGACCAGAACCGAACACAATATTCCACGTGAGGACCAACCAGGGCTCTCGAGATCTCCAACATAACCTCGTGGCTCTAAAACTCAATCCCCCTGCGAAAGAGATGGAGTCGGAAACGGCGAATCCCGGCAGTGATAAAAGAAGCCATTCCCCCGTTGGATCTGCACTGACCCTTAATGTGTGTGTATGTGTGTTGGAATGTGTGTGTGTGTGTGTGTGTGATGCTTTGGTGCTGTGTGTGCATGTGTGTGTGAGCATGTGTGTCTGTGTGCGTAAATGTGTATGTGTGTGCATGCATGCGTGTGTCTGTGTGTGCAGGTATGTATGTGTGTGCGTGTGTGAGAGTGTGTGTCTGTGCGTGTATGTGTGTGTATGTGTACATGCGTGTGTGTCTGTGTGTGGTGCTGGGTGTTTGTGTGTGTGTGTGTTTGTGTGTGTATGTGCAAATGTGTGTGTGGTGATGTGTGTGTGGTGATGTGTATGTATGCATGTGTGTGTGGTGCTTTGGTGCTGTGTGTGTTTGTGTTTGTGTGTGTCTTTGTTTGTGTGTATGTGTGTGTTTGTGTGTGTTTTTTGTGAGTGTGTGTTTGTGTGTGTTATTTTGTGAGTGTGTGTTTGTGTATGTGTGTGAGTGCTTGTGAGTGTGCGTGTGTCTGTGTGTGAGTTTGTTTGTGTGTGTTTGCATGTGTGTCTGTGTGTGAGTTTGTTTGTGTGTGTTTGCATGTGATGCTGTGTGTGTAAGTGTATATGTGAGTCTGTGTGTGTGTGTGTTTCTGTGCGTGTTTGTGTGTGTGTGTCTGTGTGTATGTATGTGTGTATGTGGTAATCTGGTGCTGTGTGTGTGTCTGTGTTTGTGTGTGTTTTTGTGAGCCTGTTTGTGTATGTGTGTGTATGTGTGAGCATATGCTTGTGTGCGTGTGCGTGCGTGTTTGGGTGAGTCAGTGTGTGTGAGTGTGTGTGTTCATGCGTGTGTGTGTGTCTGTTTGTATTTGTATATGTATGTGTGTCTGTGTGTCTCTGTGTGTGCATGTGTGCGTGGTACTGTTGTGTTGTGTGTGTGAATGTGTGTGTGGTGCTGTGTGTGTGTATGCATGTGTGCATGCGTGTGTGTGTGTTGGTAAATTTATGTGTGTATGTATGTGTGTATTTGTTTGTGTGTATGTCTGTGAGTGTATGTGTGTGTGGTAGTCTGGTGCTGTGTGTGTATGAATTTGTGTGTGTTTGTGTATGAGCATATACGTTTGTGCGTGTGTGTGTCTGTGTGAGTCAATATGTGCGTGTGTCTGTGTGTGTAAATATATGTGCGTATGTGTTGTCTGTGTGTGTATGATGCTGTGTGTGTGTTTGTGTGTATGTGTGTGTATGTGCATGTGTTTGTGTGCATGTCTGTGTGCATGTTTGTGTGTGTGTGAGTGTGTGTGCATGTGTGCGTGTGTGTATGTGTGCCTGTGTGTGGTGCTGTGCATATATTTCTGTGTGAGAGTGAATGGTGCTGTGTGTGTGTATATGTGTGTTTGTGTATGTGTGTGCATGTGTGCGCGTGCATGAGTGCATATGCGTGTGTGGTGCTGTGTGAGTGTGTGGTGCTGTGTGTGTGTGTGTGAGCGTGTGCATGCATGTGTGAGTGTGTGTGTATGTGTATGTGTGTATGTGTGTGTCTGTGTGTGTGGTGCTGTATGTGTGTGTATGTGTGTGTGTTTGCATTTGTACGTGTTTGTGCGTGTGTTTGTGTATGTGTGTGTGTATGTGTGTGCGTGTGTGTGTGTCTCTGTGTGCATATGTATGTGTATGTGTGGTGCTGTGGTGCTGTGTATGTGTATGTGTGGTACTGTGTGTTTGTGTTACTGTGTGTTTGTGTTTGTGTGAGTGTGTTTTGTGTGTGTGTTTGTGTATGTGAGTGTATGTGTGTGTGAACATGTGCGGGTGTGCATGCGTGTGTGTTTGTGTGAGTCTGTGTGTGAGTGCATGTGCATGTGCCTGTGTGTGTCTGTGTGTAAATGTATGGGTGTTTGTGTGTGTGTGTGTGTGTGTCTGTGTGTAAATGTATGGATGTATGTGTGTGTGGGACTGTGTGTGTCTGTGTATGTGTGTGTATGTGTGTATGTATGTGTGTGTATGGTGCTGTGTATGTATGTGTGTGTGTTTGTGTGTGTTTGTGTAAATGTGTGCATGTATATGTGTGTGTGGTGCTGTGTGCGTATGTGAGTGTGTGTTTGAGTGTGTGTTTATGTATGTTTGTCTGTGCGTGTGTGTGTCTGTGCGTTATTGTGTGTGTGCGTGTCTGTGTGTGTCTGTGTGTGGTGCTCTGTGTGTGTGTCTGTGTGTATGAGTGTATGTGTGTGTCAGTGTGTGTTGCTCTGTGTGTGTGTCAGTGTGATTGTGTGTGTGTGTCTGTGTGTGAGAGAGTTTGTGTGTGTGTGAGTGTGCGTGTGTGTCTGTGTGAGTGTGTGTGTGTCTGTGTTTGTGTATCTGTGTATGTGTGTGAGTGTGTTTGTCTGTGTGTGTGTGAGAGAGTGTGTGTGTGTGTGTGTGCGTGTATTTCTGTGTGAGTGTGTTTGTCTGTGTGAGTGTGTGTGTATCTGTGTGTGTGTGAGTGTGTGTGTGTGTGTGGGTGTGTGTGTGGGTGTGTGTGTGTGTGTATCTGTGTGGGTGTATGTGTGAGTGTGTGTGTGTATCTGTGTGTGTGAGTATGTGTGTAGAAAACAGCCAGAAGTGGCAAACGCAGGTTCAGTTCCAGTATCTAACAGGTGTTTGCCTGTGAGCTGGAAAGGGTGGGTGGGAGATGGGCCGAATGGAGGCCGGATGCGATGTGCTCAGCTGGAACTCGGGCGAGTCAGCTCGAAGGGTCGGTTCTGTGCTGTATAACTCAGGGACAGACCTACGGGACTAGGAGTGGCTTGTAATTATCCGTCTGTAAATTCCCCTGCTCACTCCCTCGCAGAGAGGTTACACTGACACACTCCTGCGTCTTATCCCTGAGAGACATGTCCCGCTGTCAAACTGAGACATAGCTTGGAGTGACTCCATATTGTGGGGACCTGAGGAATGTGGGGTGTGGTACAGACTGACAGATTCCTCTCTGTTTATGCAGAAGCTGTTACCTACAGGCGCTCTAACCCTGACTGAGTGTGACACTCGAACGTTTCTTCCTAGCGAAACAATCTCCCCTTTGATCCCAGTGTGCCCAGGGGCTGAGAAACCTGCACTGTCATTGGAGACGTTAACCCCTTGAGCTCTCCATACTATCCCATGTGAGAACATGGAACAGTGCAGCACAGTAGAGGCCCTTCGGTCCTCGATATTGTGCTGACCTTTTATCCTTCTCTAACCTACATAACCCTACATTGTACTAACATCCCTGTGCGTCTCCAAGAGTCGCTTAAATGTCCCTGATGTCTCTGTCTCTACTCCCACTGCTGACAGTGCCTTCCACACACCCCCCCACTCTCTGGGTAAGGAACCACCCTCTGACATCTCCCTGAAACCCTCCTTCAATCACCTTCAAACGATGCCCCCTGGTGAGAGCCATTTCTGCCCTGGGGGAAAGTCTCTGTCTCTCCCCCCTCTCTCTCTCTCTCTCTGCCTCTCACCATCTTGTCCACCTTTATCCAGTCACCTCTCACCCTCCTTCACTCCCATGAGAAGAGCCCCAGCTCCCTCAGCCTTGCTTCATAAGACCGGCCCTCCAGGCCCGGCAGTGTCCCGGGAAATCTCTGCACCCTCTCGAAAGCTTCCACGACCTTTCTGTAATGAAATGACCAGAACCGAACACAATATTCCACGTGAGGACCAACCAGGGCTCTCGAGATCTCCAACATAACCTCGTGGCTCTAAAACTCAATCCCCCTGCGAAAGAGATGGAGTCGGAAACGGTGAATCCCGGCAGTGATAAAAGAAGCCATTCCCCCGTTGGATCTGCACTGACCCTTAATGTGTGTGTATGTGTGTTGGAATGTGTGTGTGTGTGTGTGTGATGCTTTGGTGCTGTGTGTGTATGTGTGTGTGAGCATGTGTGTCTGTGTGCGTAAATGTGTATGTGTGTGCATGCATGCGTGTGTCTGTGTGTGCAGCTATGTATGTGTGTGCGTGTGTGAGAATGTGTGTCTGTGCGTGTATGTGTGTGTATGTGTACATGCGTGTGTGTCTGTGTGTGGTGCTGGGTGTTTGTGTGTGTGTGTGTTTGTGTGTGTATGTGCAAATGTGTGTGTATGTGCAAATGTGTGTGTGGTGATGTGTATGTATGCATGTGTGTGTGGTGCTTTGGTGCTGTGTGTGTTTGTGTTTGTGTGTGTCTTTGTTTGTGTGTATGTGTGTGTTTGTGTGTGTTTTTTGTGAGTGTGTGTTTGTGTGTGTTATTTTGTGAGTGTGTGTTTGTGTATGTGTGTGAGTGCTTGTGAGTGTGCGTGTGTCTGTGTGTGAGTTTGTTTGTGTGTGTTTGCATGTGTGTCTGTGTGTGAGTTTGTTTGTGTGTGTTTGCATGTGATGCTGTGTGTGTAAGTGTATATGTGAGTCTGTGTGTGTGTGTTTCTGTGCGTGTTTGTGTGTGTGTGTCTGTGTGTATGTATGTGTGTATGTGGTAATCTGGTGCTGTGTGTGTGTCTGTGTTTGTGTGTGTTTTTGTGAGCCTGTTTGTGTATGTGTGTGTATGTGTGAGCATATGCTTGTGTGCGTGTGCGTGCGTGTTTGGGTGAGTCAGTGTGTGTGAGTGTGTGTGTTCATGCGTGTGTGTGTGTCTGTTTGTATTTGTATATGTATGTGTGTCTGTGTGTGCATGTGTGCGTGGTACTGTTGTGTTGTGTGTGTGAATGTGTGTGTGGTGCTGTGTGTGTGTATGCATGTGTGCATGCGTGTGTGTGTGTTGGTAAATTTATGTGTGTATGTATGTGTGTATTTGTTTGTGTGTATGTCTGTGAGTGTATGTGTGTGTGGTAGTCTGGTGCTGTGTGTGTATGAATTTGTGTGTGTTTGTGTATGAGCATATACGTTTGTGCGTGTGTGTGTCTGTGTGAGTCAATATGTGCGTGTGTCTGTGTGTGTAAATATATGTGCGTATGTGTTGTCTGTGTGTGTATGATGCTGTGTGTGTGTTTGTGTGTATGTGTGTGTATGTGCATGTGTTTGTGTGCATGTCTGTGTGCATGTTTGTGTGTGTGTGAGTGTGTGTGCATGTGTGCGTGTGTGTATGTGTGCCTGTGTGTGGTGCTGTGCATATATTTCTGTGTGAGAGTGAATGGTGCTGTGTGTGTGTATATGTGTGTTTGTGTATGTGTGTGCATGTGTGCGCGTGCATGAGTGCATATGTGTGTGTGGTGCTGTGTGAGTGTGTGGTGCTGTGTGTGTGTGTGTGAGCGTGTGCATGCATGTGTGAGTGTGTGTGTATGTGTATGTGTGTATGTGTGTGTCTGTGTGTGTGGTGCTGTATGTGTGTGTATGTGTGTGTGTTTGCATTTGTACGTGTTTGTGCGTGTGTTTGTGTATGTGTGTGTGTATGTGTGTGCGTGTGTGTGTGTCTCTGTGTGCATATGTATGTGTATGTGTGGTGCTGTGGTGCTGTGTATGTGTATGTGTGGTACTGTGTGTTTGTGTTACTGTGTGTTTGTGTTTGTGTGAGTGTGTTTTGTGTGTGTGTTTGTGTATGTGAGTGTATGTGTGTGTGAACATGTGCGGGTGTGCATGCGTGTGTGTTTGTGTGAGTCTGTGTGTGAGTGCATGTGCATGTGCCTGTGTGTGTCTGTGTGTAAATGTATGGGTGTTTGTGTGTGTGTGTGTGTGTGTCTGTGTGTAAATGTATGGATGTATGTGTGTGTGGGACTGTGTGTGTCTGTGTATGTGTGTGTATGTGTGTATGTATGTGTGTGTATGGTGCTGTGTATGTATGTGTGTGTGTTTGTGTGTGTTTGTGTAAATGTGTGCATGTATATGTGTGTGTGGTGCTGTGTGCGTATGTGAGTGTGTGTTTGAGTGTGTGTTTATGTATGTTTGTCTGTGCGTGTGTGTGTCTGTGCGTTATTGTGTGTGTGCGTGTCTGTGTGTGTCTGTGTGTGGTGCTCTGTGTGTGTGTCTGTGTGTATGAGTGTATGTGTGTGTCAGTGTGTGTTGCTCTGTGTGTGTGTCAGTGTGATTGTGTGTGTGTGTCTGTGTGTGAGAGAGTTTGTGTGTGTGTGAGTGTGCGTGTGTGTCTGTGTGAGTGTGTGTGTGTCTGTGTTTGTGTATCTGTGTATGTGTGTGAGTGTGTTTGTCTGTGTGTGTGTGAGAGAGTGTGTGTGTGTGTGAGTGTGCGTGTATTTCTGTGTGAGTGTGTTTGTCTGTGTGAGTGTGTGTGTATCTGTGTGTGTGTGAGTGTGTGTGTGTGTGTGGGTGTGTGTGTGGGTGTGTGTGTGAGTGTGTGTGTGTGTGTATCTGTGTGGGTGTATGTGTGAGTGTGTGTGTGTATCTGTGTGTGTGAGTATGTGTGTAGAAAACAGCCAGAAGTGGCAAACGCAGGTTCAGTTCCAGTATCTAGCAGGTGTTTGCCTGTGAGCTGGAAAGGGTGGGTGGGAGATGGGCCGAATGGAGGCCGGATGCGATGTGCTCAGCTGGAACTCGGGCGAGTCAGCTCGAAGGGTCGGTTCTGTGCTGTATAACTCAGGGACAGACCTACGGGACTAGGAGTGGCTTGTAATTATCCGTCTGTAAATTCCCCTGCTCACTCCCTCGCAGAGAGGTTACACTGACAAACTCCTGCGTCTTATCCCTGAGAGACATGTCCCGCTGTCAAACTGAGACATAGCTTGGAGTGACTCCATATTGTGGGGACCTGAGGAATGTGAGGTGTGGTACAGACTGACAGATTCCTCTCTGTTTATGCAGAAGCTGTTACCTACAGGCGCTCTAACCCTGACTGAGTGTGACACTCGAACGTTTCCTCCTCGCGAAACAATCTCCCCTTTGATCCCAGTGTGCCCAGGGGCTGAGAAACCTGCACTGTCATTGGAGACGTTAACCCCTTGAGCTCTCCATACTATCCCATGTGAGAACATGGAACAGTGCAGCACAGTAGAGGCCCTTCGGTCCTCGATATTGTGCTGACCTTTTATCCTTCTCTAACCTACATAACCCTACATTGTACTAACATCCCTGTGCGTCTCCAAGAGTCGCTTAAATGTCCCTGATGTCTCTGTCTCTACTCCCACTGCTGACAGTGCCTTCCACACACCCCCCCACTCTCTGGGTAAGGAACCACCCTCTGACATCTCCCTGAAACCCTCCTTCAATCACCTTCAAATGATGCCCCCTGGTGAGAGCCATTTCCGCCCTGGGGGAAAGTCTCTGTCTCTCCCCCCTCTCTCTCTCTCTCTCTGCCTCTCACCATCTTGTCCACCTTTATCCAGTCACCTCTCACCCTCCTTCACTCCCATGAGAAGAGCCCCAGCTCCCTCAGCCTTGCTTCATAAGACCGGCCCTCCAGGCCAGGCAGTGTCCTGGGAAATCCCCTCTGCACCCTCTCGAAAGCTTCCACGACCTTTCTGTAATGAAATGACCAGAACCGAACACAATATTCCACGTGAGGACCAACCAGGGCTCTCGAGATCTCCAACATAACCTCGTGGCTCTAAAACTCAATCCCCCTGCGAAAGAGATGGAGTCGGAAACGGCGAATCCCGGCAGTGATAAAAGAAGCCATTCCCCCGTTGGATCCGCACTGACCCTGAATGTGTGTGTATGTGTGTTGGAATGTGTGTGTGTGTGTGTGTGTGTGTGGTGCTTTGGTGCTGTGTGTGTATGTGTGTGTATGTGTGTGTGAGCATGTGTGTCTGTGTGCGTAAATGTGTATGTGTGTGCATGCATGCGTGTGTGTGCGTGTGTGAGAGTGTGTCTGTGCGTGTATGTGTGTGTATGTGTACGTGCGTGTGTGGTGCTGGGTGTTTGTGTGTGTGTGTGTTTGTGTGTGTATGTGCGTTTGTGTGTGTGCAAATGTGTGTGTGGTGATGTGTATGTATGCATGTATGTGTGGTGCTTTGGTGCTGTGTGTGTGTTTGTGTTTGTGTGTGTCTTTGTTTGTGTGTATGTGTATGTGTGTGTGTTTGTGTGTGTTATTTTGTGAGTGTGTGTTTGTGTATGTGTGTGAGTGCTTGTGGGTGTGCGTGTGTCTGTGTGTGAGTTTGTTTGTGTGTGTTTGCATGTGTGTCTGTGAGTGTGTTTGCATGTGATGCTGTGTGTGTAAGTGTATATGTGAGTCTGTGTGTGTGTCTGTGTCTGTGTGTGTGTGTGTGTGTGTGTGTGGTGCAGTGGTGCTGTGTGTGTATGTGTGTATGTTTGTGCATCTGTTTGTGTGTGTTTTTATGTGTGTGTGTGTGAGCGTGTGCGTGTGTGTTTGTATAAGCTACTCTGTGTGTGTGTGCATGCGTGTGTGTCTGTGTGTTTGTAAATTTATGTGTGTATTTGTGTGTGTGTCTGTGTGTATGTATGTGTGTATGTGGTAATCTGGTGCTGTGTGTGTGTCTGTGTTTGTGTGTGTTTTTGTGAGCGTATTTGTGTATGTGTGTGTATGTGTGTGAGCATATGCTTGTGTGCGTGCGCGTGTGTGTTTGTGTGAGTCAGTGTGTGTGAGTGTGTGTTCATGCGTGTGTGTGTGTCTGTATTTGTGTATATTTGTGTGTCTGTGTGTGCATTTGTATATGTGTGTGTGTCTGTGTGTGTCTGTGTGTGCATGTGTGTGTGGTACTGTTGTGTTGTGTGTGTGAATGTGTGTGTGGTGCTGTGTGTGTATGTATGTGTGCATGCGCGTGTGTGTTGGTAAATTTATGTGTGTATGTATGTGTGTATTTGTTTGTGTGTGTGCCTGTGCGTGTATGTGTGTGTGGTACTCTGGTGCTGTGTGTGTGTGTATGAGTTTGTGTGTGTTTGTGTATGAGCATATACGTTTGTGCATGTGTGTGTTTGTGTGAGTCAATATGTGTGCGTTTCTGTGTGTGTAAATATATGTGCGTATATGTTGTCTGTGTGTATGATGCTGTGTGTGTGTGATGCTGTGTGTGTATGTGTGTGTATGTGCATGTGTTTGTGTGGGTGTCTGTGTGCATGCTTGTGTGTGTGTGTGAGTGTGTGTGCATGTGTGCGTGTGTGTATGTGTGCCTGTGTGTGGTGCTGTGCATATATTTCTGTGTGAGAGTGAATGGTGCTGTGTGTGTGTATGTGTGTGTATATGTGTGTTTGTGTGAGTGTTTGTATATGTCTGTGCATGTGTGCGCGTGCATGAGTGCATATGTGTGTGTGGTGCTGTGTGAGTGTGTGGTGCTGTGTGTGTATGTGTGTGTGAGCGTGTGCGTGCATGTGTGAGTGTGTGTGTATGTGTATGTGTGTATGTGTGTGTCTGTGTGTGTGGTGCTGTATGTGTGTGTATGTGTGTGTGTTTGCATTTGTACGTGTTTGTGCGTGTGTTTGTGTATGTGTGTGTGTATGTGTGTGCGTGTGTGTGTGTCTCTGTGTATATGTATGTGTATGTGTGGTGCTGTGGTGCTGTGTATGTGTATGTGTGGTGCTGTGTGTGTGTGTTTGTGTTTCTGTGTGTTTGTGTTTGTGTGAGTGTGTTTTGTGTGCGTGTTTGTATATGTGAGTGTATGTGTGTGTGAGCATGTGCGGGTGTGCATGCGTGTGTGTTTGTGTGAGTCTGTGTGTGAGTGCATGTGCATGTGCCTGTGTGTGTCTGTTTGTAAATGTATGGGTGTTTGTGTGTGTGTCTGTGTGTAAATGTATGGATGTATGTGTGTGCATTTGTGTGTGGGACTGTGTGTGTTTGTGTATATATGTGTATATGTGTGTGTATGTGTGTGTATGGTGCTGTGTGTATGTGTGTGTGTTTGTGTGTGTTTGTGTATATGTGTGCATGTGTATGTGTGTGTATGAGTGTGTGTCTGTGTGTATTTGTGTGTGTGGTGCTGTGTGCGTATGTGAGTGTGTGTTTATGTATGTTTGTGCGTGTGTGTGTCTGTGCGTTTTTGTGTGTGTGCATGTCTGTGCGTGTGTCTGTGTGTGGTGCTCTGTGTGTGTGTCTGTGTGTCTGTGTGTGTGTGAGTGTATGTGTGTGTCAGTGTGTGTTGCTGTGTGTGTGTCAGTGTGATTGTGTGTGTGTGTCTGTGTGTGAGAGAGTTTGTGTGTGTGTGAGTGTGCGTGTGTGTCTGTGTGAGTGTGTGTGTGTCTGTGTTTGTGTATCTGTGTATGTGTGTGAGTGTGTTTGTCTGTGTGTGTGTGAGAGAGTGTGTGTGTGTGTGAGTGTGCGTGTATTTCTGTGTGAGTGTGTTTGTCTGTGTGAGTGTGTGTGTATCTGTGTGTGTGTGAGTGTGTGTGTGTGTGTGGGTGTGTGTGTGAGTGTGTGTGTGTGTGTATCTGTGTGGGTGTATGTGTGAGTGTGTGTGTGTATCTGTGTGTGTGAGTATGTGTGTAGAAAACAGCCAGAAGTGGCAAACGCAGGTTCAGTTCCAGTATCTAACAGGTGTTTGCCTGTGAGCTGGAAAGGGTGGGTGGGAGATGGGCCGAATGGAGGCCGGATGCGATGCGCTCAGCTGGAACTCGGGCGAGTCAGCTCGAAGGGTCGGTTCTGTGCTGTATAACTCAGGGACAGACCTACGGGACTAGGAGTGGCTTGTAATTATCCGTCTGTAAATTCCCCTGCTCACTCCCTCGCAGAGAGGTTACACTGACACACTCCTGCGTCTTATCCCTGAGAGATATGTCCCGCTGTCAAACTGAGACATAGCTTGGAGTGACTCCATATTGTGGGGACCTGAGGAATGTGGGGTGTGGTACAGACTGACAGATTCCTCTCTGTTTATGCAGAAGCTGTTACCTACAGGCGCTCTAACCCTGACTGAGTGTGACACTCGAACGTTTCCTCCTCGCGAAACAATCTCCCCTTTGATCCCAGTGTGCCCAGGGGCTGAGAAACCTGCACTGTCATTGGAGACGTTAACCCCTTGAGCTCTCCATACTATCCCATGTGAGAACATGGAACAGTGCAGCACAGTAGAGGCCCTTCGGTCCTCGATATTGTGCTGACCTTTTATCCTTCTCTAACCTACATAACCCTACATTGTACTAACATCCCTGTGCGTCTCCAAGAGTCGCTTAAATGTCCCTGATGTCTCTGTCTCTACTCCCACTGCTGACAGTGCCTTCCACACACCCCCCCACTCTCTGGGTAAGGAACCACCCTCTGACATCTCCCTGAAACCCTCCTTCAATCACCTTCAAACGATGCCCCCTGGTGAGAGCCATTTCCGCCCTGGGGGAAAGTCTCTGTCTCTCCCCCCTCTCTCTCTCTCTCTCTCTGCCTCTCACCATCTTGTCCACCTTTATCCAGTCACCTCTCACCCTCCTTCACTCCCATGAGAAGAGCCCCAGCTCCCTCAGCCTTGCTTCGTAAGACCGGCCCTCCAGGCCAGGCAGTGTCCTGGGAAATCCCCTCTGCACCCTCTCGAAAGCTTCCACGACCTTTCTGTAATGAAATGACCAGAACCGAACACAATATTCCACGTGAGGACCAACCAGGGCTCTAGAGATCTCCAACATAACCTCGTGGCTCTAAAACTCAATCCCCCTGCGAAAGAGATGGAGTCGGAAACGGCGAATCCCGGCAGTGATAAAAGAAGCCATTCCCCCGTTGGATCCGCACTGACTCTCCAAAGAGCATTATATCCAGGATCCCATCAGATCCACATGACCACACACAATCCTGCACATCCCTGGGCACTACGGGGACGATTTAGCATGGCCAATCCACCCTAACCCGCACATCCCTGGGCACTACGGGGACGATTTAGCATGGCCAATCCACCCTAACCTGCACATCCCTGGGCACTATGGGCACAATTTAGCACGGCCAATCCACCCTAACCTGCACATCCCTGGGCACTACGGGGACAATTTAGCACGGCCAATCCACCCTAACCTGCACATCCCTGGGCACTACGGGAACAATTTAGCATGGCCAATCCACCCTAACCTGCACATCCCTGGGCACTATGGGCACAATTTAGCATGGCCAATCCACCCTAACCTGCACATCCCTGGGCACTATGGGCACAATTTAGCACGGCCAATCCACCCTAACCTGCACATCCCTGGGCACTACGGGGACAATTTAGCACGGCCAATCCACCCTAACCTGTACAATACTGGATTATGGGAGGAAACGGAGCATCCTTTAGAAAACCACGCAGAAACAGGGGGAGAATGTATAAACTCTGCACAGTCACAGTAAGGCATTTGATAAGGTTCCCCATGGTAGGCTTATGCGGTAAGTCAGGAGGCATGGGATAGAGGGAAACTTGGCCAATTGGATAGAGAACTGGCTAACTGGTCGAAGTCAGAGAGTGGTGGTAGATGGTAAATATTCAGCCTGGAGCCCAGTTACAAGTGGAGTTCCGCAGGGATCAGTTCTGGGTCCTCTGCTGTTTGTAATTTTTATTAATGACTTGGATGAGGGAGTCGAAGGGTGGGTCAGTAAATTTGCAGATGATACGAAGATTGGTGGAGTTGTGGACAGTGAGGAGGGCTGTTGTCGGCTGCAGAGGGACTTAGATATGATGCAGAGCTGGGCTGAGGAGTGGCAGATGGAGTTCAACCCTGCCAAGTGTGAGGTTGTCCATTTTGGAAGAACAAATAAGAATGCAGAATACAGGGTTAACGGTAGAGTTCTTAGTCAGGTGGAGGAACAGAGGGATCTTGGGGTCTATGTACATAGCTCTTTGAAAGTTGCCACTCAGGTGGACAGAGCTTGTAAGAAGGCCTATGGTGTATTAGCGTTCATTAGCAGAGGGATTGAATTCAAGAGTTGTGAGGTGATGTTGCAGCTGTACAGGACGTTGGTTAGGCCACATTTGGAGGACTGTGTGCAGTTCTGGTCGCCTCACTTTAGGAAAGATGTGGAAGCTTTGGAGAGGGTGCAGAGAAGATTTACCAGGATGTTGCCTGGAATGGAGAATAGGTCGTACGAGGACAGGTTGAGAGTTCTCGGCCTTGTCTCGTTGGAACGGCGAAGGATGAGGGGTGACTTGATAGAGGTTTATAAGATGATCAGAGGAATAGATAGAGTAGACAGTCAGAGACTTTTTCCCCAGGTACAACAGAGTGTTACAAGGGGACATAAATTTAAGGTGAAGGGTGGAAGGTATAGGGGGGGATGTCAGGGGTGGGTTCTTTACCCAGAGAGTGGTGGGGGCATGGAATGCGCTGCCCGTGGCAGTGGTAGAGTCAGAATCATTGGCGACCTTTAAGCGGCAATTGGATAGGTACATGGATGGGTGCTTAATCTAGGATAGATGTTCGGCACAACATCGTGGGCCGAAGGGCCTGTTCTGTGCTGTATTGTTCTATGTTCTATGTTCTGTGTCCCCCGAGGCTGGAATCGAACCTGGGTCCCTGGTGCTGGGGGGACAGCAGTGCTAACCACTGACCGCACTGTACCACCTGCTTCAGTTTGAGTGATAGGCTCTGCTGTTACAGAATAGGCCCATGATTCCTGGGATGTGCTATTCTCTCACCACGTGGCCCCCCTGCTCCAGACTGTGGTCAATGCCCTCTCCATCTCACTGGGAAAGGGACGTTGCCGAACATTACAGGTAAAACCAGCAGGAATTTCTGCAGGCCGTTTGGGCAGCATTTAGGGAGATAGATAAAAAGCAACTCGATTAACATTTTGTGTCCAATGTGTTCGGCGTTTGTAAAGGTCCCATCGAATTGAACATCTCACAATGATCGCTCCCTCAGGACCCGCTCCCTCAGCACTGATCCTCCCACAGCACCCACTTCCTCAGCACTGACCCTCCCACAGCACCCACTCCCTCAGCACTGACCCTCCCACAGCGCCCGCTCCCTCAGCACTGACCCTCCCACAGCACCCACTCCCTTAGCGCTGACCCTCCCACAGCAACCACATCCCCAACACTGACCCTCTGAAAGAGCCTGCTCCCACAGCCCTGACTCTTTGACAGTGCCCACTCCCTTTGTACTGACCCTTGGACAGCACCCATTGTGTCTGCACTGACCCTCTGACACAGCCCACTCCCTCATCCCTAACTTTCTGACAGCACCCGCTCCCTCAGTACTGACCCTCTGACTGTGCGGCACACCCTCAGCACTGACCCTCCGACAGTGCCCGCTCCCTCAGCACTGACCCTCCCACAGCACCCACTCCCTCTGCACTGACCCTCCCACAGCATCCACTCCCTCAGCACTGACCCTCCCACAGCGCCCGCTCCCTCAGCACCGACCCTCCCACAGCACCCGCTCCCTCAGCACTGACCCTCCCACAGCACCCACTCCCTCAGCACTGACCCTTTCACATCTACCACTCCCTCGGTGCTGACCCTCCCACAGCAACCACATCCCCAACACTGACCCTCTGAAAGAGCCTGCTCCCACAGCCCTGACTCTTTGACAGTGCCCACTCCCTTTGTACTGACCCTTGGACAGCACCCATTGTGTCTGCACTGACCCTCTGACACAGCCCACTCCCTCATCCCTAACTTTCTGACAGCATCCGCTCCCTCCGTACTGACCCTCTGACTGTGCGGCACACCCTCAGCACTGACCCTCCGACAGCACCCACTCCCTCTGCACTGACCCTCCCACAGCATCCACTCCCTCTGCACTGACCCTCCCACAGCGCCCGCTCCCTCAGCACCGACCCTCCCACAGCACCCGCTCCCTCAGCACTGACCCTCCCACAGCGCCCGCTCCCTCAGCACTGACCCTCCCACAGCACCCACTCCCTCTGCACTGACCCTCCCACAGCATCCACTCCCTCTGCACTGACCCTCCCACAGCGCCCGCTCCCTCAGCACCGACCCTCCCACAGCACCCGCTCCCTCAGCACTGACCCTCCCACAGCGCCCGCTCCCTCAGCACTGACCCTCCCACAGCGCCCGCTCCCTCAGCACCGACCCTCCCACAGCACACGCTCCCTCAGCACTGACCCTCTAACTGTGCGGCACACCCTCAGCACTGACCCTTCGACAGTGCCCGCTCCCTCAGCACTGACCCTTGGACAGTGCCCGCCCCTCAGCACTGACCCTCCCTCAGCACCCACTCTCTCTGCACTGACCCTCCCACAGCACCCACTCCCTCTGCACTGACCCTCCCACAGCACCCACTCCCTCAGCACTGACCCTCCCACAGCACCCGCTCCCTCAGCACTGACCCTCCCACAGCACCCACTCCCTCAGTGCTAACCCTCCCACAGCCCCCACTCCCTCAGCGCTGACCCTCCCACAGCACCCGCTCCCTCAGCACTGACCCTCCCACAGCGCCCACTCCCTCAGCACTGACCCTCCCACAGCCCCCACTCCCTCAGCACTGACCCTCCCACAGCGCCCACTCCCTAAGCGCTGACCCTCCCACAGCACTCGCACCCTCAGAACTGACCCTCCCACAGCACCCACTCCTTCAGCACTGACCCTCCCACAGCACCCGCTCCCACAGCACTGACCCTCCCACAGCACCCGCTCCCTCAGCACTGACCCTCCCACAGCACCCACACTCTCAGCACTGACTCTCCCACAGCACCCGCTCCCTCAGCACTGACCTTCCCACAGCACCCACTCCCTCTGCACTGACCCTCCCACAGCACCCACTCCCTCAGCACTGACCCTCCCACAGCCCCCACTCCCTCAGCACTGACCCTCCCACAGCCCCCACTCCCTCAGCACTGACCCTCCCACAGCGCCCACTCCCTAAGCGCTGACCCTCCCACAGCACTGACCCTCCCACAGCACTCGCACCCTCAGAACTGACCCTCCCACAGCACCCACTCCTTCAGCACTGACCCTCCCACAGCACCCACACTCTCAGCACTGACTCTCCCACAGCACCCGCTCCCTCAGCACTGACCTTCCCACAGCACCCACTCCCTCTGCACTGACCCTCCCACAGCACCCACTCCCTCAGCATTGACCCTCCCACAGCACCCATTCCCTCAGCACTGACCCTCCCACAGCACCCATTCCCTCAGCGCTGACACTCCCACAGCACCCACTCCCTCAGCACTGACCCTCCCACAGCAACCACATCCCCAACACTGACCCTCTGAAAGTGCCTGCTCCCACAGCCCTGACTCTATGACAGTGCCCACTCTCTCAGTACTGACCCTTGGACAGTGCCAATTGTGTCTGCACTGACCCTCTGACGGTGCCCACTCCCTCAGCACTGACCCTCCCACAGCGCCCACTCCCTCAGCACTGACCCTCCCACAGCGCCCACTCCCTGAGCGCTGACCCTCCCACAGCGCCCCCTCCCTCAGCACTGACTCTCCCACAGCATCCGCTCCCTCAGCACTGACCCTCACACAGCACCCCCTCCCTCAGCATTGACCCTCCCACAGCGCCCCCTCCCTCAGCACTGACCCTCCCACAGCACCCACTCCCTTAGCGCTGACCATCTCACAGCACCCACTCCCACAGCACTGACCCTCACACAGCCCCCAATCCCTCAGCACTGACTGTCCCACACGCCCACTCCCTCAGCACTGACCCTCCCACAGCACCCACTCCCTCAGCGCTGACCCTTCCACAGCGCCCACTCCCTCAGCACTGACCCTCCCACAGCATCCACTCCCTCAGCACTGACCCTCCCACAGCACCCGCTCCCTCAGCACTGACCCTCCCACAGCAACCACATCCCCAACACTGACCCTCTGAAAGTGCCTGCTCCCACAGCCCTGACTCTATGACAGTGCCCACTCCCTCAGTACTGACCCTTAGACAGTGCCAATTGTGTCTGCACTGACCCTCTGACGGTGCCCACTCCATCAGCACTGACCCTCTGACAGTGCCCGCTCCCTCAGCACTGACCCTCTGACTGTGCGGCACACCCTCAGCACTGACCCTTCGACAGTGCCCGCTCCCTCAGCACTGACCCTCTGACTGTGCGGCACACCCTCAGCACTGACCCTTCGACAGTGCCCAATCCCTCAGCACTGACCCTCGGACAGTGCCCGCTCCCTCAGCACTGACCCTCCCACAGCACCCACTCCCTCAGCACTGATCCTCCCACAGCACCCACTCCCTCAGCACTGACCCTCCCACAGCACCCACTCCCTCAGCACTGACCCTCCCACAGCACCCACTCCCTCAGTGCTAACCCTCCCACAGCACCCGCTCCCTCAGCACTGACCCTCCCACAGCACCCGCTCCCTCAGCACTGACCCTCCCACAGCACCCACTCACTCAGTGCTGACCCTTCCACAGCGCCCACTCCCTCAGCACTGACCCTTTCACATCTACCACTCCCTCGCCGCTGACCCTCCCACAGCACCCACTCCCTCAGCACTGACCCTCCCACAGCACCCACTCCCTCAGCGCTGACCCTTCCACAGCGCCCACTCCCTCAGCACTGACCCTTTCACATCTACCACTCCCTCGGTGCTGACCCTCCCACAGCACCCGCTCCCTCAGCACTGACCCTCCCACAGCATCCACTCCCTCAGCACTGACCCTCCCACAGCAACCACATCCCCAACACTGACCCTCTGAAAGTGCCTGCTCCCACAGCCCTGACTCTATGACAGTGCCCACTCCCTCAGTACTGACCCTTAGACAGTGCCAATTGTGTCTGCACTGACCCTCTGACGGTGCCCACTCCCTCAGCACTGACCCTCTGACAGTGCCCGCTCCCTCCGTACTGACCCTTGGACAGCACCCATTGTGTCTGCACTGACCCTCTGACACAGCCCACTCCCTCATCCCTAACTTTCTGTCAGCACCCGCTCCCTCAGCACTGACCCTCTGACTGTGCGGCACACCCTCAGCACTGACCCTTCGACAGTGCCCGCTCCCTCAGCACTGACCCTCTGACTGTGCGGCACACCCTCAGCACTGACCCTTCGACAGTGCCCAATCCCTCAGCACTGACCCTTGGACAGTGCCCGCTCCCTCAGCACTGACCCTCCCACAGCACCCACTCCCTCAGTGCTAACCCTCCCACAGCACCCACTCCCTCAGCACTGACCCTTTCTCATCTACCACTCCCTCAGCACTGACCCTCTCACAGCACCCACTCCCTCAGCACTGACCCTCCCACAGCACCCGCTCCCTCAGCACTGATCCTCCCACAGCACCCACTCCCTCAGCACTGACCCTCCCACAGCACCCACTCCCTCAGCACCGACCCTCCCACAGCACCCACTCCCTCAGCACCGAACCTCCCACAGCGCTGACCCTCCCACAGTGCCCACTACCTCAGCACGGACCCTCCCACTGCACCCACTTCCTCAGCACTGACCCTCCCACAGCAATGACTCTCCCACAGCGCCCACTACCTCAGCACTGACCCTCCCACAGCGCCCACTCCCTCAGCGCTGACCCACCCACAGCGTCAACCCTCACACAACGCCCATTCCCTCAGCACTGACCCTCCCACAGCACCCACTCCCTCAGCACTGACCCTCCCACAGCACCCACTCCCTCAGCACTGACCCTTTCACATCTACCACTCCATCAGCACTTACACTCTCACAGCACCCGCTTTCTCAGCGCTGACCCTCCCACAGCACCCGCTCCCTCAGCACTGACCCTTGGACAGTGCCCGCTCCCTCAGCACTGACCGTTGGACAGTGCCCGCTCCCTCAGCACTGACCATTGGACAGTGCCCGCTCCCTCAGCACTGACCCTCCGACAGTGCCCGCTCCCTCAGCACTGAACCTTGGACAGTGCCTGCTCCCTCAGCACTGACCCTCTGACAGTGCGGCGCTCCCTCAGCACTGACCCTCTGACAGTGCGGCGCTCCCTCAGCACTGACCCTCTGACAGTGCCCGCTCCCTCAGCACTGACCCTCTGACAGTGCGGCACTCCCTCAGCACTGACCCTCTGACAGTGCGGCACTCCCTCAGCACTGACCCTCTGACAGTGCGGCACTCCCTCAGCACTGACCCTCTGACAGTGCGGCGCTCCCTCAGCACTGACCCTTGGACTGTGCCCGCTCCCTCAGCACTGAACCTTGGACAGTGCCCGCTCCCTCAGCACTGACCCTTGGACTGTGCCCGCTCCCTCAGCACTGACCCTTGGACAGTACCCGCTCCCTCAGCACTGACCCTTGGACAGTACCCGCTCCCTCAGTGCTGGAAAAGATTCAACAGAACATTTCCGATTCTGGTTCTGATTTTCCTGCTTTCCCGGATTCTGAGGCAAAGCTGAATCCCTCCCAGTCCCCCTGGGATAACCTTTCCGGGTTCACTCTCAGGCTAATAGGCAAGTGTCAGAGGCTGAGGGAGTGAACACAGGCCGACTGTGAAACTCGGAACGGTGTTGGGACCGTCTCTAGTTTCCTTGACCCGGTCCCTGTCACCCGACACACTGATGCCTTTGTTTTTCCAATATTCTGGCATGTTTCCATCAGGAAGGCCGAGAGCTGAAACTGCCTAATATGGTTTTAATTGATGCTCGCATTTCGGGGACACTTTCTTCTGTGTGTATGAGTGATGTGATCAGGGGAGCAGGCTGACACACTAGCTGCCATCCTGAGGTGTGCCGAGACTGCCTTATTGCGGCTGTGGAATATATCAATACTTCCTTCCTACAAACAATCTTCCTTTTATTATTGAGTGCAAATCCCACAGGGCTTCAGGTATTAATGGCGTCACTGTCATTTTAACTCCTTGCTATCTCTCTCTGAGCTACCGGGGGAGACAGCCCAGGTGTTGGCAGGTCAACAGTGTGGAGCAGCCCTCGTGGGAGTGAGGGCTCTCTGACAGAATGAAGGAGCAACAGGGTGGCCTTTGACCCCTCCCCGCCTGCTCTGCGCCAAGGACCCGGGTTCGATTCCAGCCTCGGGTGACTCTCTGTGTGGAGTTAGCACATCCTTCTCCCCCATGTCTGTGGGGGTTTACTCCCGCAATCCAAAGATGTGCAGGTTAGGGTGGATTGGCCATGCTAAATTGTCCCGTAGTGCCCAGGGATGTGCAGGTTAGTGTGGATTGGCTGTGCTAAAATGTCCCCGTGGTGCCCAGGGATGTGCAGTTTAGTGTGGATTGGCCGTGCTAAAATGTCCCCGTACTGCCCAGGGATGTGCAGGTTAGGGTGGATTGGCCGTGCTAAATTGTCCCCGTAGTGCCCAGGGGTGTGCAGGTTAGGGTGGGTTGGCCGTGCTAAATTGTCCCGTAGTGCCAAGGGATGTGCAGGTTAGTGTGGATTGGCCGTGCTAAAATGTCCCCGTAGTGTCCCGGGATGTGCAGGTTAGGGTGGATTGGCCGTGCTAAATTGTCCCCGTAGTGCCCAGGGATGTGCAGGTTAGGGTGGATTGGCCGTGCTAAATTGTCCGCGTAGTGCCCAGGGATGTGCAGGTTAGGATGGATTGGCCGTGCTAAATTGTCCCCGTAGTGCCCAGGAATGTGCAGGTTAGGGTGAATTGGCCGTGCTAAATTGTCCCCGTAGTGCCCAGGGATGTGCAGGTTAGGGTGGATTGGCCGTGCTAAATTGTCCCCGTAGTGCCCAGGGGTGTGCAGGTTAGGGTGGGTTGGCCGTGCTAAATTGTCCCGTAGTGCCAAGGGATGTGCAGGTTAGTGTGGATTGGCCGTGCTAAAATGTCCCCGTAGTGTCCCGGGATGTGCAGGTTAGGGTGGATTGGCCGTGCTAAATTGTCCCCGTAGTGCCCAGGGATGTGCAGGTTAGGGTGGATTGGCCGTGCTAAATTGTCCGCGTAGTGCCCAGGGATGTGCAGGTTAGGATGGATTGGCCGTGCTAAATTGTCCCCGTAGTGCCCAGGAATGTGCAGGTTAGGGTGAATTGGCCGTGCTAAATTGTCCCCGTAGTGCCCAGGGATGTGCAGGTTAGGGTGAATTGGCCGTGCTAAATTGTCCCCGTAGTGCCCAGGGATGTGCAGGGTCAGGTGGATTGGCCGTGCTAAATTGTCCCCGTAGTGCCCAGGGATGTGCAGGTTAGGGTGGGTTGGCCGTGCTAAATTGTCCCCATAGTGCCCAGGGATGTACAGGTTAAGGTTGATTGGCTGTGCTAAATTGTCCCATAGTGGCCAGGGATGTGCAGGTTAGGGTGGATTGGCCGTGCTAAATTGTCCCGTAGTGCCCAGGGATGTGCAGGTTTGGGTGGATTGGCCGTGCTAAATTGTCCCCGTAGTGCCCAGGGATGTGCAGGTTAGGGTGGGTTGGCCGTGTTAAATTGCCCCCGTAGTGCCCAGGGATGTGCAGGTTAGGGTGGATTGGCCGTGCTAAATTGTCCTATAGTGTCCAGGGATGTACAGGTTAGGGTGGATTGGCCATGCTAAATTGTCCCGTAGTGCCCAGGGATGTGCAGGTTAGTGTGGATTGGCCGTGCTAAATTGTCCCCGTAGTACCCAGGGATGTGCGGGTTAGGGTGGATTGGCTGTGCTAAATTGTCCCGTAGTGCCTAGGGAGGTGCAGGTTCAGGTGGATTGGCTGTGCTAAATTGTCCCCGTAGTGCACAGGGATGTGCAGGTTAGGGTGGGTTGGCTGTGCTAAATTGTCCCGTAGTGCCCAGGGATGTGCAGGTTAGGGTGGATTGGCCGTGCTAAATTGTCATGTAGTGCCCAGGGATGTGCAGGTTAGGGTGGATTGGCTGTGCTAAATTGTCCCCTTTGTGCCCAGGGATGTGCAGATTAGGGTGGATTGGCCGTGCTACATTGTCCCGTAGTGCCCAGGGATGTGCAGGTTAGGGTCGATTGGCCGTGCTAAATTGTCCCGTAGTGCCCAGGGATGTGCAGGTTCGTGTGGATTGGCCGTGCTAAATTGTCCCCGTAGTGCCCAGGGATGTGCAGGTTAGGGTGGATTGGCTGTGCTAAATTGTCCCGTAGTGCCTAGGGAGGTGCAGGTTCAGGTGGATTGGCCGTGCTAAATTGTCCCCGTAGTGCACAGGGATGTGCAGGTTAGGGTGGGTTGGCTGTGCTAAATTGTCCCGTAGTGCCCAGGGATGAGCAGGTTAGGGTGGATTGGCTGTGCTAAATTGTCCCGTAGTGCCCAGGGATGTGCAGGTTAGTGTGGATTGGCCGTGCTAAATTGTCCCCGTAGTGCCCAGGGATGTGCAGGTTAGGGTGGATTGGCTGTGCTAAATTGTCCCGTAGTGCCTAGGGAGGTGCAGGTTCAGGTGGATTGGCCGTGCTAAATTGTCCCCGTAGTGCACAGGGATGTGCAGGTTAGGGTGGGTTGGCTGTGCTAAATTGTCCCGTAGTGCCCAGGGATGTGCAGGTTAGGGTGGATTGGCCGTGCTAAATTGTCCCGTAGTGCCCAGGGATGTGCAGGTTAGGGTGGATTGGCTGTGCTAAATTGTCCCGTAGTGCCCAGGGATGTGCAGGTTAGGGTGGGTTGGCCGTGCTAAATTGTCCCGTAGTGCCCAGGGATGTGCAGGTTAGGGTGGGTTGGCCGTGCTAAATTGTCCCCGTCGTGCCCAGGGATGTGCAGGTTAGGGTGGGTTGGCCGTGCTAAATTGTCCTATAGTGTCCAGGGATGTACAGGTTAGGGTGGATTGGCCATGCTAAATTGTCCCGTAGTGCCCAGGGATGTGCAGGTTAGTGTGGATTGGCCGTGCTAAATTGTCCCCGTAGTACCCAGGGATGTGCGGGTTAGGGTGGATTGGCTGTGCTAAATTGTCCCGTAGTGCCTAGGGAGGTGCAGGTTCAGGTGGATTGGCTGTGCTAAATTGTCCCCGTAGTGCACAGGGATGTGCAGGTTAGGGTGGGTTGGCTGTGCTAAATTGTCCCGTAGTGCCCAGGGATGTGCAGGTTAGGGTGGATTGGCCATGCTAAATTGTCATGTAGTGCCCAGGGATGTGCAGGTTAGGGTGGATTGGCTGTGCTAAATTGTCCCCTTAGTGCCCAGGGATGTGCAGATTAGGGTGGATTGGCCGTGCTAAATTGTCCCGTAGTGCCCAGGGATGTGCAGGTTAGGGTCGATTGGCCGTGCTAAATTGTCCCGTAGTGCCCAGGGATGTGCAGGTTCGTGTGGATTGGCCGTGCTAAATTGTCCCCGTAGTGCCCAGGGATGTGCAGGTTAGGGTGGATTGGCTGTGCTAAATTGTCCCGTAGTGCCTAGGGAGGTGCAGGTTCAGGTGGATTGGCCGTGCTAAATTGTCCCCGTAGTGCACAGGGATGTGCAGGTTAGGGTGGGTTGGCTGTGCTAAATTGTCCCGTAGTGCCCAGGGATGAGCAGGTTAGGGTGGATTGGCTGTGCTAAATTGTCCCGTAGTGCCCAGGGATGTGCAGGTTAGTGTGGATTGGCCGTGCTAAATTGTCCCCGTAGTGCCCAGGGATGTGCAGGTTAGGGTGGATTGGCTGTGCTAAATTGTCCCGTAGTGCCTAGGGAGGTGCAGGTTCAGGTGGATTGGCCGTGCTAAATTGTCCCCGTAGTGCACAGGGATGTGCAGGTTAGGGTGGGTTGGCTGTGCTAAATTGTCCCGTAGTGCCCAGGGATGTGCAGGTTAGGGTGGATTGGCCGTGCTAAATTGTCCCGTAGTGCCCAGGGATGTGCAGGTTAGGGTGGATTGGCCATGCTAAATTGTCCCGTAGTGCCCAGGGATGAGCAGGTTAGGGTGGATTGGCCATGCTAAATTGTCCCCGTAGTGCCCAGGGATGTCCAGGTTAGGGTGGACTGGCCGTGCTAAATTGTCCCCGTCGTGCCCAGGGATGTGTAAGTTAGGTGCATTAGTCAGAGGTAAATGTAAGATAATCAGGCAGGGAAATGGGTCGGAGTGGGTGTGGATTTGATGGGCCGAATGTCTTGTTTCAATATCGTTGGAATTCAACTTCTGATAAGGACATTTTTGGCCTGATTTGTCACGAGAGGGCATCATTTGAAGGTGATTGGAGGAAGGTTTCGGAGAGATGTCAGAGGGAAGTTCTTCACACCGAGAGTGGTGGGTGTGTGGAAGGCACTGACAGCAGTGGGAGTAGAGTCAGATACATCAGGGACATTTAAGCGACTCTTGGAGAGGCACAGGGATGATAGCAAAATGTAGGGTATGTCGGTTAGGGCGGCACGGTGGCACAGTGGTTAGCACTGCTGCCTCACAGCGCCTGAGACCTGGGTTCAATTCCCGACTCTGGGGACTGACTGTGTGGAGTTTGCACGTTCTCCCTGTGTCTGCGTGGGTTTCCTCCGGGTGCTCCGGTTTCCTCCCACAGTCCCACAGATGTGCAGGTCAGGTGAATTGGCCGTGCTAAATTGACCGCAGTGTTAGGTAAGGGGTATGGGTGGGTTGCGCTTCGGCGGGTCGGTGTGGACTTGTTGGGCCGAGGGGCCTGTTTCCATGCTGTAAGTAATCTCATCTAGTCTGAGCTTGGAGTGGGATGAAAGCCAGGCACAACATCGCGGGCTGAAGGGCCTGTACTGTGCTGTACTGTTCTATGTCCTGTGTTCTATGTTCGACTCTACCTGCCTGCTGATAACCCCACATCCCCTTGGAAATCCAAAACCTAGCGAAACTTAAAAAATATTGGACTATGAGTTGAGTTATTGATCTGCCTGGAGAATCGGAGGCTGAGGGGTAACTGTATCGGGGTTTGCAAAATCATGAGGGGGACAAGGATAGGGTAAATAGACAAGGTCTTTTCCCCCTGGGGTGGGGGAGTCCAGAACTAGAGGTTTATAAAATCATGAGGGGGGACATGGATAGGGTAATTAGACAAGGTCTTTTCCCCCCTGGGCTGGGGGAGTCCAGAACTAGAGGGGCATAGGTTTAGGGTGAGAGGGGAAAGATATAAAAGGGACCTGAGGGGTAACTTTTTCCCCCAGAGGGTGGTGCGTGTGTCGAACGAGCTGCCAGAGGAAGTGGTGGGGGCTGGTACAATGACAACATTTTAAAGGCATTTGGATGGGGGACATGGATAGGAAGGGGTTAGATGGTCAAATGCTGGATTAGATTGGTTTCAGAATATCTGGTTGGAAATAATGATGGATTGCACCGAAGGAAATGTTACCATGCTGTCCATCTCTAAGACTTTATGTGTCTACATACAGTGAGATATATTGTGTTGAGATGTAGACAGGCAGGTCAAAATGCACCAGGGGAATAAAATACCAAAGCTTGAGGGACTGTTCCACTGTGTAGCTGCAGTTGGATAAAACCCACACCAGAACCAGGGAAGACAATTTAAAATGAGCAGCATTTCTGAAGGAAATCTTGTTGTCTGAGATGATAGGGCTTAATGCCCTCAGTCCCAGGATGGGGCAGCACGGTGGCTCAATGGTTAGCGCCACGGACCTGGGTTCAATTCCAGCCTCAGGCGACTGACTGTGTGGAGTTTGCACATTCTCCCCGTGTCTGCGTGGGTTTCCTCTGGGTGCTCCGGTTTCCTCCCACAGTCACAAGTAATCTAATCTAATCTAATCCATAGATGTGCAGGTTAGGGTGGATTGGCTGTGCTAAATTGTCCCCGTAGTGCCCAGGGATGTGCAGGTTAGGGTGGATTGGCCGTGATAAATTGTCCCCGTAGTGCCCAGGGGTGTGCGGGCTGGCCGTGCTAAATTGTCTCGTAGAATCCAGGGATGTGCAGGTTAAGGTGGATTGGCCGTGCTAAATTGTCCCCGTAGTGCCCAGGGATGTGCGGGTTAGGGTGGATTTGCCGTGCTAAATTTTCCCCGTAGTGCCCAGGGATGTGCGGGTTAGGGTGGATTGGCCGTGTGAAATGGGGGAGTTGTGGGTGGGGAGTAGTTACAGGTGTAGGAAATGGGAGCTGGGTGGGTGTGATTAATGTTGAGAGGATTGATGTGGGTACAGTGGGCCGAATGGCTTGCTGTGTGGATTATGTGATTGGGAATGGGTTTTGTCGTCATTTCTCCTGTGGGTCTGTGCTGCTGGGGGGTGGGGGGGGGGGGGGCGGTGGGAGGGCGAGACGGGAAAGTGTACAATGTCCCCACTCCAGTGCTGTTTCCCGTATAATGTAGAAAAATAAAGAAATGGGTCCTAAACATTTGACTGTCCGGTCCGTTTTAGTGTAAAGTAAAAGAATACAGAATGTTAAAAGTTCGGCTTTCCTACTTTTTAATGTATCGGGTCTGCATCTTCCTGGGGGTTGTCAGAGTTTGTACACATTGTGGATTAGGGGCAGATTTCAAGTCAAATGGTCCATCAGACATGAGCATGAAACACTCAACTGCTGTACCTCATTCTTCAAGTGGGAGAGGACCTGTATCCAAGGGTGTGCCCACCACAAGCATTGAGTCATGGAGTCAGAGAGATGGACAGCACGGAAACACACCTTTCGATCCAACTCATCCATGCCGATCAGATATCCCACATTAATCTAGACCCATTTAGAGTCATAGAGAGATGCAGAGCACAGAAACCCACCCTTCAATCCAATTGGGTCTATGCTGACCCAGATACCCTAACCTAACCCAGTCCCCGTTGGCCAGCACTTAGCCTATCTCCCTCTAACCCCTTCCTATTCATGTCCCCCATCCTTTTAAATGTTGCAATTGTACCAGCCCCCAGCACTTCCTCTGGCAGCTCGTTCCACACACGCACCACCCTCTACATGTACAAGTTGCCCCTTTTAAATCTTTATCCTCTCATCTTAAACTGTACCCTTTAGTTCTGGCTTCCCCCACCCGAGGGGGTGGGCGGCACGGTGGCACAGTGGTTAGCACTGCTGCCTCACAGCGCCTGAGACCCGGGTTCAATTCCCGACTCAGGCGACTGACTGTGTGGAGTTTGCACGTTCTCCCCGTGTCTGCGTGGGTTTCCTCCGGGTGCTCCGGTTTCCTCCCACAGTCCAAAGATGTGCGGGTTAGGGGAATTGGCCGTGCTAAATTGTCCCGTAGTGTTAGGTAAGGGGTAAATGTAGGGGTATGGGTGGGTTGCGCTTCGGCGGGTCGGTGTGGACTTGTTGGGCCGAAGGGCCTGTTTCCACACTGTAAGTAATCTAATCTAATCTAAAAAAACCTTGTCTATTTACTCTCTCCATGCCCCTTATAAACCTCTATAAGGGTCACCCCTCAGCCTCTGACACTCCAGGGTAAACAGCCCCAGCCTGTTCAGCCTCTCCCTGTAGCTCAAACCCTCCAATATCCTTGTCAATCTTTTCTGAACCCTTTCAAATTTCACAACATCTTTCCGATAGGAAGGAGACCAGAATTGCACGCAATATTCCAACAGTGGCCTAACCAATGTCCTGTACAGCCGCAACATGACCTCCCAACTCCTGCACTCAATACTCTGACCAATAAAGGAAAGCATACCAAACGCCTCCTTCACTATCCTATCCACCTGCCACTCCACTTTCAAGGAGCTATGAACCTGCACTCCAAGGTCTCTTTGTTCAGCAACACCTTATCGCTTATGGGCGGCACAGTGGTTAGCCCTGCTACCTCACACCACCAGAGACCCGGGTTCAATTCCCGCCTCGGGCGACTCTCTGTGTGGAGTTTGCACATTCTCCCCCGTGTCTGCGTGGGTTTCCTCCGGGTGCTCCGGTTTCCTCCCACAGTCCAAACAATGTGCAGGTTAGAGTGAATTGGCCGGGCTAAATTGCCCGTGGCGTTAGGTGAAGGGGTAAATGTAGGGGGAGGTGGGAGAGGGTTCCCAAAACGCAGCACCTCACAATTATCGATATGGACTTGGCAGGAAGATGGGTGGTAAGGGAGTGCGTGGACAATTCATAAATTGGCTCAACAAATGAAGCATTATATGGGAAAACTGGAGGCGATGCACTTGGATAGGAATAATAGCAGGGCGGAACTTTACCACAATGTCAACGAACAAGCGAAACAGCTTCTGTAATCGGATATTCATTGGAAAATAAGAACACAGCGTCTTTGGCACTCAAGAGTCCTGTCAGAGGGAGATTGAGTGATGATGATGGGGAGGAATTGGATGACCACAAATGCAGTAGGTTCGGAGACTCCTCCCCTCCGCACTTGTACAAAAGCCACACTAACGTCTGGAGCAGATAGAGATTCGAGAGAGGGTCGGAGACAGTGCAAAGGGGGATTGCAAGTCGACACCATGTTCTCCTGCGGGAAAGTGAGTACGCCATCACAGATCGGGGGCCAACTGCGTCCAAATGGGACCAGCCCTCAGGAGAAACGGCTCATTCACTCTGATTTCTCTCTTCTCTCTCCCCCCTTCAGGAGGTTCTGCTGATCATCGGCGTCGCTCAGTGCCTCGCCTCTTCCTTGGCTCATTCTGACAACACGGTAATCGGAACACGTTGGGCTGAGTGAACGCCACATGTCGTCCGCCCCACCTCCCACCGTCAATCCCAAAGGTCCAGCCAACACACCCAAACACCCAGCAGAGAAGGAGGAACACCGAGAGACGGAGCTTTACTCTGCATTTAAACCCCCTGTCCCTGGGAGTGGGGGGACAGTGTAGAGGGAGCTCTGCTCAGTATCTAATCCCCTGTCCCTGGGAGTGTTTGATGGAGACAGTGTAGAGGGAGCTTTAATCTGTATCTAACCCCCTGTCCCTGGGAGTGGGGGGACAGTGTAGAGAGAGCTTAACTCTGTATCTAACCCCCTGTCCCTGGGAGTGTTTGATGGGGACAGCGTAGAGGGATCTTTACTCTGTATCTAAACCCCCTGTCCCTGGGAGTGTTTGAGGGGGGACAGTGTAGAGGGAGCTCTGCTCTCTATCTAACCCCCTGTCCCTGGGAGTGTTTGAGGGGGTACAGTGTAGAGAGAGCTTTATTCTGTATCTAACCCCCTGTCTCTGGGAGTGTTTGAGGGGGGACAGTGTAGAGGGAGCTGTACTCTGTATCTAACCCCCTGTCCCTGGGAGTGTTTGAGGGGGGACAGTGTAGAGGGAGCTGTGCTCTGTATCTAAACCCCCTGTCCTTGCGAGTGTTTGAGGGGGTACAGTGTAGAGGAAGCCTTACTCTGTATCTAACCCCCTGTCCCTGGGAGTGTTTGAGGGGGGACAGTGTAAAGGGAGCTCTGTTCTGTATCTAAACCCCCTGTCCCTGGGAGTGTTTGAGGGGGGACAGTGTAGAGGGAGCTGTGCTCTGTATCTAAAGCCCCTGTCCCTGGGAGTGTTTGAGGGGGACAGTGCAGAGGGAGCTCTGCTCTGTATCTTAGTCCCCTGTCCCTGGGAGTGTTTGAGGGGGACGGTGTAGAGGGAGCTCTGCTCTCTATCTAACCCCCTGTCCCTGGGAGTGTTTGAGGGGGTACAGTGTAGAGAGAGTTTTACTCTGTATCTAACCCCCTGTCCCTGGGTGTGTTTGAGGGGGGACAGTGTAGAGGGAGCTCTGCTCTCTATCTAACCCCCTGTCCCTGGGAGTGTTTGAGGGGGGACAGTGTAGAGCGAGCTCTGCTCTGTATCTAAACGCCCTGTCCGTGGGAGTGTTTGAGGGGGGACAGTGTAGAGGGAGCTGTGCTCTGTATCTAAACCCCCTGTCCTTGCGAGTGTTTGAGGGGGTACAGTGTAGAGGAAGCCTTACTCTGTATCTAACCCCCTGTCCCTGGGAGTGTTTGAGGGGGGACAGTGTAAAGGGAGCTCTGTTCTGTATCTAAACCCCCTGTCCCTGGGAGTGTTTGAGGGGGGACAGTGTAGAGGGAGCTGTGCTCTGTATCTAAAGCCCCTGTCCCTGGGAGTGTTTGAGGGGGACAGTGCAGAGGGAGCTCTGCTCTGTATCTTAGTCCCCTGTCCCTGGGAGTGTTTGAGGGGGACGGTGTAGAGGGAGCTCTGCTCTCTATCTAACCCCCTGTCCCTGGGAGTGTTTGAGGGGGTACAGTGTAGAGAGAGCTTTACTCTGTATCTAACCCCCTGTCCCTGGGTGTGTTTGAGGGGGGACAGTGTAGAGGGAGCTTTTCTCTGTATCTAACCCCCCTGTCCCTGGGTGTGTTTGAGGGGGGACAGTGTAGAGCGAGCTCTGCTCTGTATCTAAACACCCTGTCCCTGGGAGTGTTTGAGGGGGGACAGTGTAGAGGGAGCTCTGCTCTCTATCTAACACCCTGTCCCTGGGAGTGGGGGACAGTGTAGAGGGAGCTCTGCTCTTTATCGAAACACCCTGTCCTTGTGAGTGTTTGAGGGGGGACTGTGTAGAGGGAGCTTTACTCTGTATCTAACCCCCCTGTTCCTGGGAGTGTTTGAGGGGGCACAGTGTAGAGGGAGCTCTGCTCTGTATCTAACCCCCGGTCCCTGGGAGTGTTTGAGGGGGGACAGTGTAGAGGGAGCTCTGCTCTCTATCTAACACCCTGTCCCTGGGAGTGGGGGACAGTGTAGAGGGAGCTCTGCTCTGTATCTAACCCGCTGTCCTTGCGAGTGTTTGAGGGGGTACAGTGTAGAGGGAGCTTTACTCTGTATCTAACCCCCCTGTAGCTGGGAGTGTTTGAGCGGGTACAGTGTAGAGGGAGCTTTACACTGTATCTAACCCCCCCTGTCCCTGGGAGTGTTTGAGGGGGGACAGTGTAAAGGGAGCTGTGCTCTGTATCTAAAGCCCTGTCCCTGGGAGTGTTTGAGGGGGACAGTGCAGAGGGAGCTCTGCTCTGTATCTAAACCCCCTGTCCCTGGGAGTGTTTGAGGGGGGACAGTTTAGAGGGAGCTCTGCTCTGTGTCTAAAGCCCCCTGTCCCTAGGAGTTTTGATGGGGGGACAGTGTAGAGGGAGCTCTGCGCTGTATCTTAAACTCTGTCCCTGGGAGTGTTTGAGGGAGGACAGTGTAGAGGGAGCTCTGCTCTGTATCTAAACCCCCTGTTCCTGGGAGTGTTTGAGGGGGACAACGTAGAGGGAGCTTTACTCTGTATCTTCACCCCTGTCCCTGGGAGTGTTTGAGGGGGACAATGTAGAGGAGCTCTGCTCTGTATCTAAACCCATGTTCCTGGGAGTATTTGAGGGGGGACAGTGTAGAGGGAGCTTTACTCTGTATCTAAACCCTGTCCCTGGGAATGTTTGAGGGGGGACAGTGTAGAGGGAGCTTTACTCTGAATCTAAACCCTGTCCCTGGGAATGTTTGAGGGGGGACAGTGTAGAGGGAGCTCTGCTCTCTATCTAACCCCCCGTCCCTGGGAGTGTTTGAGGGGGGACAGTGTAGAGGGAGCTTTACTCTGTATCTAAACCCCTGTTCCTGGGAATGTTTGAGAGGGACAATGTAGAGGAAGCTCTGCTCTGTATCTAAACCCCCTGTCCCTGGGAGTGTTTGAGGGGGACATTGTAGAGGGAGCTTTACTCTGTATCTTCACCCCTGTCCCTGGGAGTGTTTGGTGGGGGGACAGTGTAGAGGGAGCTCTGCTCTGTATCTTAACCCCTGTCCCTGGGAGTGTTTGAGGGTGGACCATGTAGAGGGAGCTTTACTCTGTATCTGAACCCTGTCCCTGGCAGTGTTTGAGGGAGGACAGTGTAGAGGGAGCTTTACTCTGTATCTTAACCCCGGTCCCTGGGATTGTTTGAGGGGGACAGTGTAGAGGGAGCTTTACTCTGTATCTGAACCCTGCCCCTAGGAGTGTTTGAGGGGGGACAGTGTAGAGGGAGCTCTGCTCTGTATCTTCCCCCCTGTCCCTGGGAGTGTTTGAGGGGGGACAGTGTAGAGGGAGCTCTGCTCTGTATCTTAACCCCTGTCCCTGGGGGTGTTTGAGGGGGTATAGTGTAGAGAGAGCTTTACTCTGTATCTATCCCCATGTCCCTGGGAGTGTTTGAGGGGGGATAGTGTAGTGGGAGCTCTGCTCTGTATCTAACCCCCCTGTCCCTGGGAGTGTTTGATAGGGACAATGTAGAGGGAGCTCTGCTCTGTATCTAAACCCCCTGTCCCTGGGTGTGTTTGAGAGGGACAATGTAGAGGGAGCTCTGCTCTGTATCTTAACCCTGTCCCTGGGAGTGTTTGAGGGGGGACAGTGTAGAGGGAGCTTTACTCTGTATCTTAACCCCCTGTCCCTGGGAGTGTTTGAGGGGGGACAGTGTAGAGGGTGCTCTGCGCTGTATCTTAAACCCCTGTCCCTGGGAGTGTTTGAGGGGGACAATGTAGAGGGAGCGTTACTCTGTATCTAATCCCCCTGTCCCGGGGAGTATTTGAGGGGGCACAGTGTAGAGGGAGCTCTGCTCTCTATCTAACCCCCTGTCCCTGGGAGTGTTTGAGGGGGGACTGTGTAGAGGGAGCTTTACTCGGTATCTTAACCCCTGTCTCTGGGAGTGTTTGAGGGGGACAATGTAGAGGGAGCGTTACTCTGTATCTAATTCCCCTGTCCCTGGGAGTATTTGAGGGGGCACAGTGTAGAGGGAGCTCTGCTCTCTATCTAAACCCCTGTCCCTGGGAGTGTTTGAGGGGGGACTGTGTAGAGGGAGCTTTACCCTGTATCTAAACCCCCTGTCCCTGGGAGTGTTTGAGGGGGGACAGTGTAGAGGGAGCTTTACCCTGTATCTAAACCCCCTGTCCCTGGGAGTGTTTGGTGGGGGGACAGTGTAGAGGGAGCTCTGTTCTCTATCTAAAACCCCCTGTCCCTGGGAGTGTTTGAGGGGGGCAGTGTAGAAGGAGCTATGCTCTGTATCTAAAGCCCCTGTCCCTGGGAGTGTTTGAGGGGGGACAGTGTAGAGGAAGCTTTACCCTGTATCTAAACCCCCTGTCCCTGGGAGTGTTTAAGGGGGGACAGTGTAGAGGGAGCTCTGTTCTCTATCTAAAACCCCCTGTCCCTGGGAGTGTTTGAGGGGGGCAGTGTAGAAGGAGCTCTGCTCTGTATCTAAAGCCCCTGTCCCTGGGAGAGTTTGAGGGGGTACAGTGTAGAGGGAGCTCTGCTCTGTATCTATCCACCCTGTCCCTGGGAGTGTTTGAGTGTGGACAGTGCAGAGGGAGCTTTACTCTGGATCTAACTCCCTTCCCTGGGAGTGGGGTACAGTGAAGAGGGAGCTTTACTCTGTATCTAACCCTCTGTCCCTGGGAGTGGGGTACAGTGAAGAGGGAGCTTTACTCTGTATCTAACCCTCTGTCCCTGGGAGTGGGGTACAGTGTAGAGGGAGCTTTACTCTGTATCTAACCCCCCTGTCCCTGGGAGTGTTTGATGGCGGACAGTGTAGAGGGAGCTCTACTCTGTATCTAACCCCCGTGTCCCTGGGAGTGGGGGACAGTGTAGAGGGAGTTGTGCTCTGTATCTAACCCCCTGTCCCTGGGAGTGGGGGACAGTGTAGAGGGAGCTGTGCTCTGTATCTAACCCCCCTGTCCCTGGGAGTGTTTGAGGGAGGACAGTGTAGAGGAAGCTCTTCTGTATCTAAACCCACTGCCCCCAGTTGCTCTGCCTTCCCGATCTGACCTGAACGTTGGAATGTAGTTTCTGCACTGTTTGTTTTATCTCTTGCTGTAGAATAGTTGCGCTGGGCTCCAGGTTCAGCTGCAGGCCCTGGAGAATCGGCTCACCATGCTGGAAGATCACGAACATCAGGGTGAGTTGGGGGAACGTGTGGTCGAGAGAAATCCCGAAATACGACCCAGAATCCTGATGGATTCTCGCACCAGGTTACGATTCCTTGGGCAGGCTGGTGTGGGAGCTATTGGGAGAGCCGTGAAGGAAATTTGGGTGGCACAGAGATGCAGTGGTTGGCATTGTTGCCTCGCGGTGCCAGGGACCTGGGTTCAATACCACCCTCGGGCGCCTGTCTGTGTGGAGTTTATACGTTCTCACCCCGCCTACCCCGTGTCATGTGGGTTTATTCTGGGTGCTCCAGGATTCCTCCCACAGTCCAAAGATGTGCTGGTTGGGGTGGATTGGCAGTGCTAAATTGTCCCCGTAGTGTCCAGGGATGTGCAGGTTAGGGTGGATTGGCCGTGCTAAATTGTCCCCGTAGTGCCCAGGGATGTGCAGGTTAGGGTGGATTGGCCGTGCTAAATTGTCCCCGTAGTGCCCAGAGATGTACAGGTTAGGGTGGATTGGCTGTGCTAAATTGTCCCGTAGTGCCCAGGGATGTACAGGTTAGGGTGGATTGGCCGTGCTAAATTGTCACTTTAGTGCCCAGGGATGTACAGGTTGGGTGGTTTGGCCGTGCTAAATTGTCCCCGTAGTGCCCAGGGATGTGCAGGTTAGGGTGGATTGAATGTGCTAAATTGTCCCCGTAGTGTCCAGGGATGTGCAGGTTAGGGTGGATTGGACGTGCTAAATTGTCCCCGTAGTGCCCAGGGATGTGCAGGTTAGGGTGGATTGGCCGCGTTAAATTGTCCCGTAGTGCCCAGGGATGTTCAGGTTAAGGTGGATTAGGCATGCAAAATTGTCCTGTAGTGCCCAGGGATGTGCAGGTTAGGGTGGATTGGCCATGCGAAATTGTCCCCGTAGTGCCCAGGGATGTGCAGGTTAGGGTGGATTGGCCGTGCCAAATTGTCACCTTAGTGCCCAGGGATGTACAGGTTAGGGTGGATTGGCCGTGCTAAATTGTCACCTTAGTGCCCAGGGATGTGCAGGTTAGGGTGGATTGGCTGTGCTAAATTGTCCCCGTAGTGCCCAGGGATGTGCAGGTTAGGGTGGATTGGCCGTGCTAAATTGTCCCAGTAGTGCCCAGGGATGTACAGTTTTGGGTGGATTGGCCGTGCTAAATTGTCCCCGTAGTGCCCAGGGATGTGCAGGTTAGGGTGGATTGGCCGTGCTAAATTGTCCCCGTAGTGCCCAGGGATGTGCAGGTTAGGGTGGATTGGCCGTGCTAAATTGTCCCCGTAGTGCCCAGGGATGTGCAGGTTAGGGTGGATTGGCCGTGCTAAATTGTCCCCGTAGTGCCCAGGGATGTGCAGGTTAGGGTGGATTGGCCGTGCTAAATTGTCCCCGTAGTGCCCAGGGATGTGCAGGTTAGGGTGGATGGGCCGTACGAAAAATTGGCGAGGCCACCGTTAGAAAATAGTGTGCAATTGTGGAGTGCACATTACAATGGGGATGGGCCAGCACTGGCGAGAGGAACACTTATTAGGAGCTGGACAGTCTCAGTTCTGAAGAAACATTGGACAGAGGGGTTGTTTGCCTGGGAAGGAGATCGTGCTGGGGAGAGGTACAAAATTACAAGGACCACAGACAGGGGAGAAACACAGCCCTTTTGGTGAAGGCATGGGTGAGCAGGTTGATGCTGGGATGGACAGAACATTCACCCAGATTGTGATGGGACACTGGAACTCACTGCTGCCTGGGAGAAACAGAAACTGTCACAACATTGAAGAGGTGCTCAGCTGAGCGCGTGCGACACCAGAGCAGACAAATCATCCCAGGATCCCGACAGAGTGGAAACAGGCCATTTGGTCCAACAAGTCTGCACTAACCCTCTGAAGAGTTCCCCACACAGACCCATTCCCCTACTCCATTTTCTCACATTTACCCCTGCCTAATGCCTACCCCTGCTACACATCCCTGAACACGATGGGACAATTTCGCACGGCCAATCCACCCTAACCTGCACATCCCTGGGCACTACGGGGACAATTTCGCACGGCCAATCCACCCTAACCTGCACATCCCTGGGCACTACGGAGACAATTTAGCACGGCCAATCCACCCTAACCTGCACATCCCTGGGCACCACGGGGACAATTTAGCACGGCCAATCCACCCTAACCTGCACATCCCTGGGCACCACGGGGACAATTTAGCACGGCCAATCCACCCTAACCCGCACTTCTTTGGATTGTGGGAGAAAACCCACACACAGACAGTCACCTGAGGCTGGAATCGAACCCGGCTTCCGGGCAGTGGGAGGCACCAGCGCTACCCACTGGGCCGTCCGTGCTGCCCCAAAGAACCAAATGCCGAGAATTGCGTTGAGGTTGGTGAGATGGGCGTTTTTAACCAGCAATAAGATGACTCGTGTTGTAATGTGCTCATATTGAAGTCCTCTCTCTCTCTCTCTCCCTCTCTCTGTCTCTGTGTCTGCCAGAGGATCATGACCACCACGCTGCACTATTCGCTGCCTCCTACTCGGCTGGTGATAGTATCAACACGATAGGCGACCACTTCATGTTTGACCAGGTTACTCTGAACCGAGAGGAAGGCTACAACAGCACCACTGGAATCTTCACCTGCCCCATCGAAGGCGTCTACTTCTTCGTCTACTCCTCGTTCCCAGAAAAGGGGATAGAGACCTCCGTCACCCTCATGAAGAACAACGTTGAGGTCAGCTCCATCGACAGCGTCCTGCCGGAGGGCAGCACTCAGTTTTCTGAGGGCTCCGACCTGATTCTCCTGGCGAAGGGGGACCAAGTGTGGGTGCAGCTCAAAACAGGGGCCGTGCTGAGGCAGGGAACTTCCCTGAAATTCTACGGATACCGGGTCTCTGATTAATCCCTCCCCTCCCCGAGGCTTAGCCCCCCCGCACACCCCTGCCCCTTTCCTCCCCCCCCCTCCATTCCTCCCTTCACTCTCCCCCTCCTTGCCTTGTGAGCGTCACTGTCGCCTGAGGTGGTTGGGTTTGCTCTGGGAGTACAGGCTCTGCTGGTGTGTGTAGGCCCGAGAATGTCCGCGCGTGTTTCCCTGCTTCACGAATAAAGGAAAGTTGCATCGCAGGAATTCATGTGTGTGTGTGTCTTTCCACTTGCAAGGCATTCCCGACGAAAAGTCAGGAGGAGGCTGTTCACGCTGCCTCCCCTCCCAACCTGCTAGCCCCCCCCCCTCAATAAGATGATGGCTGGTCTGATTATAGCAGCGACAGATTGTTGCCTCCTCCAATAAACTTACAACTCCTCGCTTACAATAATCTGTCTATCCCCTGCAGGAAAATGGTCAAGGCCCTTTAGGAGTGTGCGGAGAGTACTTGAATTAAATTGGATTGAATTGGATGGGATTGAATTGGATTCGATTGGATTGGATCGGGTTGGATGAGATTGAGTTGAATTGGATTGGATTGGATTGGATTGGATGGGATTGAGTTGAATTGGATTGGATGGGATTGGATGGGATTGGATGGGATTGAGTTGGATTGGGTTGGATGGGATTGGATGGGATTGGATGGGATTGAATTGAATTGGATTGGATTGGATTGGATGAGATTGGATGGGATTGAGTTGAATTGGATGGGATTGGATTGGGTGGAATTGGATTGAGTTGAATTGGATGGGATTGGATGTGATTGGATGGGATTGAGTTGAATTGGATTGGATTGGATTGGATTGGATGGGATTGGATGGGATTGGATGGGATTGGATGGGATTGAGTTGGATTGGATGGGATTGGATTGGATTGGGTTGGATGGGATTGGATGGGATTGGATGGGATTGAATTGAATTGGATTGGATTGGATTGGATGGGATTGGATGGGATTGAGTTGAATTGGATGGGATTGGATTGGATGGAATTGGATTGAGTTGAATTGAATGGGATTGGGTTGGATGGGATTGGATGTGATTGGATGGGATTGAGTTGAATTGGATTGGATTAGATTAGATTGGATTGGATTGAATTGGATTGGATTGGATGGGATTGGATGGGATTGAGTTGGATTGGATTGGATTGGATTGGACGGGATTGAATTGAATGGATTGGATTGGATTGGATGGGATTGGATGGGATTGAGTTGGATTGGATTGGATTGGATTGGACGGGATTGGATGGGGTTGAGTTGGATTGGATTGGATGGGATTGAGTTGAATTGGATTGGATTGGATTGAATTGGATTGGATTGGATGGGATTGGATGGGATTGGATGGGATTGAATTGAATTAGATTGGATTGGATTGAGTTGGATTGGATTGGATGGGATTGGATGGGATTGGATTGGATTGGACGGGATTGAATTGAATTGATTGTCACGTGTACCCAGGCACGGTGAGAAGGTTTGTCTTGCGAGCAATACAGACAGACCACAGAGTTAAGTCGCATCGATAAGTAAGTAATAGGCATACAGCGACAAAAACAAAAACACAGGTCCAGGTGAATGTTTAGAGTTTGTGAGTCCATTCAGTATTCTAACAACTGTAGGGGAGAAACGGTTGTGAAATCGGCTGATGTGTGTGTTCAGGTACCTGTACCTTCTTCCTGATGTTAGAGGTTGGAGTTCTCTGGAAGTGGAGTCCCAGGGCAGTGAAGAAGGCTTTTGGCGCACTGGCCTTCATCAGTCGGAGCATTAAATATAGGAGTTGGGAAGTTATGTTGCAGCTGTACAGGACACTGGTGAGGCCATACTTGGGGTATCGTGTTCAGTTCCGGTCACCTTGTGACAGGAAGGATGTTATTAAACTGGAAAGAGCGTGGAACAAATTTACAAGGAGGTTGCCAGGACTCAAGGGTGTGAATTACAGGGAGAGGTTGGACAAGCTAGGACACTTTTCTTTCGGGTGAAGGAGACTGAGGGGGTACCTTTACGGAGGTGTATACGAGGCATGGAGAGGGTGAATGCACTCAGTCTTTTCCCCAAGATTGCAGTATCAAGGACTAAGGAGCATTCGTTTAAGTAAAGCCTAAAGGGGCAGCGTTTTTACACAGTGGGTGGTATGCATGTGGAGCGAGTTGCCAGCGGAAGTGGCTGAGGCGTGTACATTAATAACATTTAACAGGCATTTGGGACAATACTTGGATAGGAAAGGATATGGGACAAGTACTGGGAAAGGGGGATTACCGTTGGATGGACATTTTGGTCAGTGTGGGCCGAAGGGCCTGTGTCTCCACGGCAATGGGGTTCTATGACTCTACCTTTTCAGGAAGAGAGCTCCAAAAATTCACATCACACAGAGAGAATCAGTTTTGCCTCTGGTCTGTTTCACCATCCTCTGCCCCCCCCCCCCGATTTCAGGGAGCGCAATCCCTCAAACATGACCCACCCTCAAAAAAGACAGCTCGGCCATTGAGTGTTGACATGTATTTTATTTCTTTGAGTGTCTCTTCATCTGATCGGGTGATGGTCTTCCCACAACTAATGCCAACCTTACTGGGTTACCCATGGCGCCTTTCTCATAAACAGTGGCATCACCTTCCACAATAAAAATGGCCAAGCCCCTGGTGCAGGTGGCATTTCTGAAGTTGGTACTCAGGTGAGGACTGGAGGTTTCTACTCCAGAGACTCCATTGCTCCCGTCCCAGGTCGTTGGTTTCCACGTGAACCACAACTTCTCATTGTTCCCCCTTCCCTTCTGGAAGTTTCTCTGGCCAATGCATTGATGTGCCCAACCAGGGGGGTACTGACTCCCGTGCCCACCTCGGCTGGATATCCCTTGAGGTATTGACTACCCACTGCAAATACCTTTCTAGATCTTCCAACCAGAGTCAAGGGTGTGGTGCTGGAAAAACACAGCGGGGTTCAGGCAGCATCCGAGGAGCAGGAGAATCGACGTTTTGGGCAGGAGGCTTGTGGCTTGGGGAGAGGGGCACTGAGAGACAAATGGGAGGGGTCTAGAGTTGGGGGAAAGGGGGAAAGCGATAGGTGGATGAAGGTGAGGGAGGAGGTGATAGGTTGGAGAGGAGGGTGGAACGGATGGATGGGAAAGGTGATGGATAGGTCAGGAGGGCGGTGCTGAGTTGGGAGCTTGGGAATGGGATAATGCTGGGGGGAGGGTAAACGTGGAAGCTGTCGAAATCCATATTTGTCCCGTGTGGTTGGAAGATCCCAAGGTGGTATATGAGGCGTTCTTCCTCCAGGTGGCGATGGAGGGGGATCTGCATGTCTTTGATGGATTGGGAGGGGGAGTTGAAGCGTTCAGACACAGCGGTGGTAGGGATGGTGGGTGCGGGTATCCCAGAGGTGTTCTCTGAAACAATCTGCTAGAAGGCGTCCTGTCTCCCCGATGTAGAGGATCTTCTGAGCGGCCCTGGTCTGTTTGCCCAGAGTGGTCTCAGGCACCGCTGCTTCTCCTTGAGCCAGACACCACGGACTGCTGGGTTCCCTGGACCTGCTGCCACCATGGTCACCCGTTCTCCTGCCGTGTCCTTCCTGCTGACCCCTCACGGCGTAGAGTGCTGTACAGACAGCTGTTCCACAACCCCTTTCCTTCATCCACTGAAGGGAGTCAGTGTTCTGAACCAATCCTGTGGCTCTCGAGGCATGCCGTCCTTGGGAACGCCATGTAGGTAGAGTCAACGGAATGGAAAGGGGCCCTTCGGCCCGACTTGTCTATGTTGCCCAGTGCTCACAATGAAATTCCTCCTGTTGCCTGCATTTGGCCTTAAGACCATAGGAACAGAAATCAGGCCATTCGGCCCAGCAAGTTCCATTAAATCATGGCTGATACGTTTCTCAACCTCCATTCTCTCGCTTTCTCCCCATAACTTTTCATCGCCTTGATCCTCAAGAACTGACCTATCTCCATCTTGAAACATACTCAATGGCCTGACCCCCCCAAGGCCTTCTGTGGCAATGAATTCCATAAACCCCCCAACTCTCTGGCTGAAGATGTTTCTCCTTATCTCTGCTCTAAAGGGTCTTCGCTTTCCTCTAAGGCTGTGCCCTCTGGTCCCAGTCTCTCCTCCCAATGGAAGCATCTTCCCAATATCCATTCTGTCCAGGCTGTTCCCTATGTTTCAATCAGATTTCCCCCCCCCATCCTTCTAAACTCCATCAAGTATAAATCTAGAGCCCTCAAAAGTTTCTCTTTCTGGGACCATTCTCGTGAAGCCACTCCAGGGGCCAGTACATCCTTCCTGAGATATAGGGCGCACAATGCTCCAGATATGGCCTGATCAGAGCCTCAGAAGTGCATAGACCATAGAACATTCCAGCGCAGTCCAGGCCCTTCGACCCTCGATGTCGTGCCAAGCTGTGAACTAATCTAAGCCCATCCCCCATACACTACCCCATGTGCTGATCCAAGGATTGTTTAAATCTCCCTAGATTGGCAGGTAGAGCATTCTACGCCCTTACCACTTTCTGAGTAAAGAACCTGCCTCGAACATCTATCTTAAATCTATCACCCCTCAATTTGTAGCTATGCCCCTTTGTACAAGCTGACATCATCATCCAAGGGAAAAGACTTTCACTGTCTACCCTATCTAATTCTCTGACCATCTTGTATGTCTCACTAAAATCCCCCCTTAGCCTTCTTCTTTCCAATGAGAACAGACCCCAATCCCTCAGCCTTTCCACATAAGACCTTCAGTGCAGACCAGGCAACATCCTGGTAAATCTCCATTGCACTCTTTCCAATGCTTCCACATCCTCGCTGGAACGGGGTGACCGGATCGGTACACAATAGATTTTAGATTCAAATTCTCTCAAAATAAATGACAGCATTGCTTTTGCCTTCCTAACAACTGACTCAATCTGCAGGTTTATCACAGGTCTATAATTGCCAGGGTTGTGTCTACTCCCCTTCTTGAACAAAGGAACAATATTTGATATCCCCCAGTCTTTGGGACTATTCATGTAGACAACGATGACATGAAGATCAAAGCCAAAGGCTCTGCCATCTCTTCCCTGGCTTCCCAGAGAAACCAAGGATAAATCCCATCCGGCCCAGGGGACTTATCTATTTTTACACTTTCCAGAATTGCTAACACCTCCTCCTTGTGAACTTCAATCCCAACTCGTCTTGGAGCATGTCTCTCAGTATTCTCCTCGACAACATTGTCTTTTCCAGTGGGAATACTGACGGAAAATATTTATTTAGCACCTCTCCTATCTTGTCGGATTCCATCCACAACTTCCCGCTACTGTCCAATCTTTCTCTAGTCATTCTTTTATTCCTGATATTCCTACAGGAAACTTTAGGGTTTTCCTTGATCTTATCTGCCAACAACTTCTCATGTTCCCTCCTGGCTCTTCTTAGCTCCGTTTTTAGGTCCTTCCTGGCTAACTTGTAACTCTCAAGCGCCCTAACTGAGCCATTACATCTCATCCTAATATACACCTTCTTCTTCCTCTTGACAAGAGATACAACTTCTTTAGCAAACCATGGCTCCCTCGCTTGACCACTTCCTCCCTGCCTGACAGGTACATACTTATCAAGAACGCGCAGTAGCTGTTGCTTGAATAAGCTCCACATTTTAATTGTCCCATCCTCTGCAGTTTCCTATGCATCCTAAATCTTGCATCGTAATTGCCTTTCCCCTAACTGTATCTCTTGCCCTCTGGTGCATACCTATCCCTTTCCATCGCTAAAGTACTAATAATCGAATTGTGGTCACTATCACCAAAGTACTCACCTTTGTCCAAATCTAACACCTGGCCAGGTTCATTACCCAGTATCAAATCCAATATGGCCTCCCCCCTTGTTGGCCTGTCTATGTACTGTGTCAAGAAACCCTCCTGCACATATTCGACAATAATTGACCCATCTAAAGTACTTGATCTGTAACATTTCCAATAAATATTTGTCCCCATAACAACTACCCCGTTACTCTCGCTCCTATCCAGAATCATCTTTGCTATTCTTTCTTCTACATCTCTGGAACTATTTGGAGGCCTATAGAAAACTCCCAACAGGGTGACCGCTCCTCTCCTGTTTCTAACCTCAGCCCAAACTACCTCAGTAGACAAGTCCTCAAACATCCTTTCTGCCACTCCAATACTGTCCTTGACTAACAATGCCACACCTCGCCCTCTTTTACCATCTTACTAAAACATCTGAACCCCGGAACCGGCCACAACCATTCCTGTCCCTGCTCTGTCCGTGTCTCTGAAATGGCCACAGCATTGAAATCCCAGGTACCAACCCATGCTGCAAGTTCACCTATCTCCACACCATGACGCACCACCATCCCCCACAAAACACCCCCTTTCCTTATCTTTGCCACCCCACTCCTGCACAAAACGCCTCCTTTCCGATATCTTCCATCCCACACCCCACCTCCAGAAATGCCCCTTCCTTATCTCCCTCACCCCACTCCTCACTACCACCACATAACAATACCGTTTCCCTATCCAACCACTTACCCCTATATCCAACTCATCCACTCACAAAACACCTCCCCTTTCCTTATCTCCCCCACCCTCCCCCTTACAAAACAACCCTCTTTCCATATCTTCCCTTGCCCCCCACAAAACACCCCCTTTCCATATCTAACACCCCACCCCCTACAAAACACCCCCTTCCACATCACCCCCCCCCACTCATACTTTAACAGAGGCAAGGTGAGTTTTTCTGTGTGTCTGGTTTAAATGAGCAGAAGTGTTTAACCCGGCGTCGTAACAGTATGCAGATCTACCAACAAGAGGCAAGGCCAGATTGGATTTGGTACTGGGTATGAACCAGGCCAGGTGTTAGACTTGGAGGTGGGTGAGCACTTTGGTGATAGTGAGCACAGTTCGGTGACACGTACTTTAGCGCTGGATAGGGATGTACCACAGGGCAAGAGTTTTCAGTGGGGGTAAGGCAATTATGATGCGATTAGATTTTTAGATTTCCTTACAGTGTGGAAACAGGCACTTCAGCCCAACCAGTCCACACTGACCCTCCGAAGAGTAACTCACCCAGGCCCATCTCCCTCTGACTAATGCACCTAACACTTTGGGCACAGCCAATCCACCTGGACCTGCACATCTTTGTGACTGTGGGAGGAAACCGGAGCACCCGAAGGAAACCAACACAGACACGGGGAGAATGTGCAGACTCCACACAGAGGCTGGAATCGAACCTGGGTCCCTGGTGCTATGAGGCAGCGGTGCTCAGCACTGAGCCACTGTGCCGCCCCGCGATGAGGCAAGATTTAGTATGCAAAGGACGGGAAAGGAAACTGCAGGGGATGTGCACAATTGAAACGCAGAGCTTGTTCAAGGAACAGCTACTGCGTGTCCTTGATAAGTATGAAGCTGTTGGGCGGAGAGGGAATGGTCGAGCTAAAGAATTTGAATCTCTTGTCAAGAGGAAGACGGAGGCTGATGTAAAGATGTGATGTAAAGGCTCAGTTAGGGCGCTTGAGAGTTACAAGTTAGCCAGGAAGGACCTAAAGAGAGAGATAAGAAGAGCCAAGTAGGATCAAGGAAACCCCTAAAACTTTCCATAGGTAAAACCAATGACTGCAGATGCTGGAAACCAGATTCTGGATTACTGGTGCTGGAAGAGCACAGCAGTTCAGGCAGCATTCAAAGTGCAGCGAAATCAACGTTTCGGGCAAAAGCCCTTCATCAGGAATAAAGGCAGTGAGCCTGAAGGCTGGAGAGATAAGCGAGAGGAGGGTGGGGGGTGGGGAGAAAGTAGCATAGAGTACAATGGGGGAGTGGCGGAGGGGATGAAGGTGATAGGTCAGGGAGGCATGACATGGTTGAAGAGCTTCAGGGCAGAGGAAATGACCTGGGAGTTGCAGTGGGAGAGGGACCCCCTGAGATTAAGAAAGACTAGAGTAAAATTGGACAGAAGTGGGTACGGCAGATGCTGGAGATCAGAGCTGAAAATGTGTTGCTGGAAAAGCGCAGCAGGTCAGGCAGCATCCAAGGAGCAGGAGGGTCGACGTTTCGGGCATGAGCCCTTCTTCAGGAATGAGGAATGAGGCTAAGATAAAAGGTAGGGAGGAGGGACTTGGGGGAGGGGTGTTGGAAATGCGATAGGTGGAAGGAGGTCAAGGTGAGGGTGATAGGCTGGAGTGGGGTGGGGGCGTGGAGAGGTCAGGAAGAAGATTGCAGGTTAGGAAGGCGGTGCTGAGTTCGAGGGATTTGATTTTTTTTTGCTGGAGATTAGAGTGGTGCCGGAAAAGCACAGCAGGTCAGGGAGGGAGCAGGAAAATCAACGTTTCGGGTAAAAGCCCTTCATCAGGAGTAAAATTAGGGCCAGTTCAAGAACAGAAAAGGAAATTTGTGCGTGGAGTCCAAAGAGATTGGAGAAGCGCCAAATGAATATTTTTCATCAGTCTTCAGACAGGTTTTTGACGAGAAAACTGAGATACACGCCTTGATTTGGCAGAATCGGTGTTGGACTGGGATGGACAAAGCTAAAAATCACACAGCACCAGGTTATAGTGCAACAGGTTTATTTGGAAGCACTAGCTTTCGCAGTGCTGCCCCTTCATCTCATTGGGGAGCAGGACCATACGACACCGAATTAATAGCAGATGACGTCAGTGTCATGTGGCTGAAATATATTAAACAAACTTCAATTAAATCTTTCACCTTTAAGAATGAATTTCCCAGGAATAATATATATATCCCAGAACTCCTGGGACAACTTCAGATTTTCTCACAAAAGGTGAAGCAATGAATTAAAGGTGTAGTGTTAAAGTATGTCTGTGTCACAATCCTGAATCAGGCTCGTTCTATTTCTAGAGTGGGATTTACAGAATCTTACATGCATTAACTGAAGGTTATGAGTAGCAGGAATGCAGAGTTTGGGCTAATAGTAAGATACTTGGTAGTGTGGATGAGCAGAGGGATCTCGGTGTCCATGTACATAGATCCCTGAAAATTGCCACCCAGGTTGACAGGGCTGTAAAGAAAGCGTACAGTGTGTTAACTGTTAATTGAGTTTCCGATCCATAAGGTCACGTTGCAGCTGTACAAAACTCTGTTGCAGCCGCACTTGGATTGTTGGGTACTGCTCACCTCATTATAGGAAGGATGCGGAAGCATCGGAAAGGGTGCGGAGGAAATTTGCCAGAATGTTGGCTGGGATGGAGGGAAGGTCTTATGAGGAAAAGGTGAGGGACTTGAAGCTGTTTTCATGAGAGAGAAGAAGGTTAAGATGTGACTTAAGAGGGACCTACAAGGTAATTGGAGGATTAGATAGGGTGGGCAGTGAGAGCCTTTTCCCTCAGATGGTGATAGATAGCACAAGAGGTTGTGGTTTTAAGGGGAGGTGGGAGTCATAGATATAGGACAGATGTCAGAAGTAGTTTCTTTACTCAGAGTAGGAAGGGCAGGGAATGTGCTGCCTGCAACAATAGTCGACTTGCCAAATTTAAGGGCCTTTAAATTGTCATTGGATAAATATGTGGACGAGAATGGATTAGTGTAGGTTAGATAGGCTTTAGATTGGTTTCACATGTCAGCACAACACCAAAGGGCCGAAAGGCCTGTACTGTGCCCTGATGTTCTATGCATTATGCACTGTGATTCCCACTTGCTTTTGTAAACACAGTTTCCCCCTTTAAGTGTCAATATCCGATAAAGTGATGTCACATCCTCTGAAGGAAGTTACGTTTCTCAATGTCAGCTCACGACCAACCTCACCATTTCACATTTCGTCCTCGCAGTCACACGCCAACACGCTAGAATGATTTGTGAATGATTATTTAATTAACTTGAATAATTGACCAATTTGAAGGAAGGGATATTTTAGCATTGTCTTCAAATGCTCTCTGAAATGACTCTGGGCAATGGCATATATGGCGCAGTTTGTGCAGCAACTCAGTAACTGTAGGCTAAAGCCAATTTCCTGAACAAAAGTCCTCATGTAGACAGACTGATAGCCCAAATTATAAATCCGGTTCCAGATCGAATATACCATGAGCAATGACCATAAGATGATGAAATTGGCTGAGATAACAAATAAGAAAACTATTGATTTCCTTCGACTCTGCATCTCTGGGTCTTTTAGGGTCTCCCCACTGCTGGGAGTCCGGAGTCTCTTACGGGCTCTGCTGGTCACGAAAATGTGCCTGACAGTGATAATATTCAGCAACAGAATCAAGACAAATGGGACACATGGAGTGAGAATGTGATGGAGAAACTCGATTGTGGTCCAGACTAGAGACCGGACAATAGCCGCAACGCTTTCACAAAACCAGGGGTCGTTCCCCAGCCAGTACCGACTGGAAACCATAAAATACCAGAAAATGTTCTTTAAACAGCTGAGCGTAGTCACGGTGCCCAAAACCACAGCTGCAGTTTTCTCAGTGCAATATGTACTTTTCAGTTTCTGGCAACAAATGGCCACAAATCGATCAAAAGTGAATGCCACAGTGAACCAAACAGAACAGTCAGTGACTGCATAAAGAATGACGGCATGGATGTTACACGTAGGGACATTAAACAGGAAAACAAACTGTTCCCAAAAGATAATCGGAAGATGTCTCAGTATTAGGTCAAAGACAATGACCAGTAGATCCGCTGTTGCCATGGCTACCAAGTAATGGGTGACACATTTTGACAGACCACAGTTTTTGCGAGACAGGATGAAAATTATTGCTGTGTTAACTTCAGGAAAGAAAGAAAACAATGAGATCTTCTGTCAAATGGAGAGTTATCATTTTAGTTTAGATCTTATTTGGGGTTTTCTGTATGTTTAGATGAAAGGCCACATCCAATGGTGATATTCGAAAGGAAGAAAAACAGCGAAGTTTGGAATATTTTGAATTGGCAGGAAAAGAAATATGGATGAATGTTCAAATAGACCGTGGCATTGATGAAGTTAGGCTCTTTTCTCTGGAAGGAAGAAGGTGGTCTCAGTGAAAGTATGATAAATAAGTGTTATGAGACGGGCTCAAAGCTTCTGTTAATTCAACCAAACACACAGAAAATCTCAACTCATCTTGTCATCTGTTAAAGTATGAGTGACAGAGAAATACCCAAAATCCACTATTTAAGGAAAAAACAGTAATAATTTTATTCTTTAATTCCAAACGTGAACATTAAACAACAACTTTCTACAACTGTAAGCCTCCTTTGTCTTAAAGATTTTCCTACCTCCTACTCTGTAACAACATACTGATCCAATAACGTCCCGACTAAATTGACAACAAACCAAATGTCAAAACCACCTTCTGTTGTCAGGTGTCAAACTTCCACTGTCTGTAGATTCCCTCTGGATTGTTTTAGGTCTTCTGCTGCACAGAGGTTTCCTATGTAAAGGCACCTTTCAGACAGCGGGTCTGTGGGCAGTCTGTATGGCAGTAGGTTCTCTTGATCTCTCTGGCTAACTATTCAAAATGCCTGATTTTTTTGAACCCTAAACATCAGTTGTCTCATTGGTTCAATGCTGTCAAAACAGTAAAATTCACATTCGATTGGGTTTTAGTATCTTGGGGCATAATTTAAACTGATTGGCTGAATTCAAATTGTGGAAACATAGCAACCAAGCTCTGGTATCTGTTTCACAGCTAAATGTTACATACTTTCAATTCTCCAGTACACTTTGTGCCTGCTAGGTGCTTGCCAGGGTTCACTCTCTCTTAAAGGTACACTGCACAACTTCAACATCATAACAGCTCTCACCATAAGAAAGAAAAGGAACCATCATAATGTAAAGATAGCTTCTTTTTTTCCTAATTCTTAACTCTACTATCATGGCATGCGCAGTGCTTAAATGTAAGTTCATATTAACTTCTCTTAGAGAGAGAGAGAGAGAGAGAGAGGCACACACACACATATATATTATACACACACATATACTGTATATATATCTATGCACACACACACATATAAATACACACACATATATGATATACACACACTATACTGTATATATATCTATGCACACACATAAATACACACGCACACAAACACGCATATGAATACACACACATATACTGTATATATATCTATGCACACACACATAAATACACACACATATAATATACACATACATATACTGTATATATATCTATGCACACACACATATAAATACACACACACATATAATATACACACACATATACTGTATATATATCTATGCACACACACATGTAAATACACACACACATATAATATACACACACATATACTGTATATATATCTATGCACACACACATATAAATACACACACACACACACACACACATAGATAAATAAAGACATTGTTATCTAATCAATCTCGTTTCTAATTTAACTGTTAAAACCACAATAACGTATCTGCTGTCACATTCTTACGACCGGCGACAAGTACAATTTGCAAATTAAACATCTGCAACACAAAACTGCAACGAAATAGTCTCGCATTCTTGTCCTGAAAGCATTCCAAGAATGTAAGAGGGTTGTGATCCATGGACACAAACCACTCTGACGTCATTGTTCACGACATAAACATTAAAATGTCGCAAGGCCAGTCCCAAACTCAGTAATTCTTTTTTTGGCCACAGAGTATTTTCTCCGGTGGGTGTTGAGTTACTTTGAAAACTGGCAGTTCCATCCCATCGTCGTCTTTGTGGAGCAGTACAGCTCCAACTCCGATGTCACTAGCATTGTTTACAATTTTGAAGCGTTTCAAAGAGTTTGGTGTCACTAAAACTGGCGCGGTGGTTAATCTGGCTTTGGAATTGTCAAATGCCTCCTGGCATTGTTCTGTCCAACAAAACTTTGTGTACTTTTTCACAAACTCTGTTAATGGTGACACCACGCTGCTGAAGATCAGAACAAATTCCCAGTAGAATCTGCTGAGTCCCAAAAATTGAAGCAACTCTTTCTTTAAGGTTGGTTGTGGAACTTCCTGAATGTCCTTCGTATTTGCGTTCCTCGGGGTTAACCTTCCATGACCGATGTTATGCCCCAAGGGCGTCACCTCTGCTTTCATGAATTCTGTTTGCTGTAAGTTTATTGTCAACTTTGCTTCTCTTAACTGTTCAAAGAGCTCAACCAACTGTACCACGTGATGTTTCCAGGACTCACTAAAGTTCACTACAGCGCGATTTGAATAAATGACCTGGATGAGGGTGTGGAAGGGTGGGTTAGTAAATTTGTGGGTGACACTAAGGTCGGTGGAGTTGTGGATAGTGCTGAAGGATGTTGCAGGTTACAGAGGGACATAGATAAGCTGCAGAGCTGGGCTGAGAGGTGGCAAATGGAGTTTAATGCAGGAGAGTGTGAGGTGATTCACTTTGGAAGGAGTAACAGGAACAGAGAGTGCTGGGCTAAGGATAAGATTTTTGGTCATGTAGATGAGCAGAAAGATCAGTTCCCATGTACACCCATGTAAGTTGCCACCCAGGTTGATAGGGTTGTTAAGAAGGTATATGGTATGTTAGGTTTTATTGGGAGAGGGATTGATTTTCAGAGCCATGAGGTCATGCTGCAGCTGTACAAAACTCTGGTGCAGCCGCACTTGGAGTATTGCATACAGTTCTGCTCGCCACATTACAGGAAGGATGTGGAAGCTTTGGAAAGAGTGCAGAGGAGATTTCCCAGGATGTTGCCTGGTATGGAGGGACGGTCTTATGAGGATCGGCTAAGGGACTTGAGGCTGTTTTTGTTAGAGAGAAGAAGGTTGAGAGATGACGTCATTGAGACATATATAAGATAGTCAGAGGGTTAGATAGGGTGGACAGTGAGAGTGAAATCGAAGTAATTACTGACTAAAGCCGGCGCCTAGCCATTTCCCTTGGATGGTGATGGCTAGGACAACCGGACATAGCTTTTAAATTGAGGGGTGATAGATATAGGACAGATGTCAGAGATGGATTCTTTACTCAGACTGAGCATAGACATGGAATGCTCAGTAATAGACTCGCCAACTTTAGGGGCATTTAAATGGTAATTGGATAAACATATGGGGCTTCTAATTGGTTCCACAGGTCGGCGTGAAATCAAGGGCTAACCAGCCAGGACTGTAATGTTTTGTGTTCTATCGTCCAGATAGACTGCACAGTTTGTTAATGCAGCCACAACTCTGTTCATGAGTCTTTGGAATGTGGAAGGTGCATTTTTCATTGCAAAGGGCGTCACTTTGAATTGATACAGCCCATTTGGGGTTACAAACACAAATTTCTTTTGCTTCATCTGATAAAGTTACCTGCCAATAACCCCATGCAGTAAGTCCAACTTTGTAATGTAACTGGCTTGTCCAAATTTCTCTACACAGTCCTCCAATCTCAGTGTTGGGTACGAGTCCAATTTTGTAACGGCGTTGACCTTCTGATAGTCCACGCAAAATAATTGAGGCCTGTCAGGTTTGGGAACTAAGACAATCGGTGAACTCCAGGCACTCTGACTTGGTTCCATGATATCCTCGTTGAGCATGGCCTCCACTTCCTTCTGGACCGGTCTGTCTTTGAAAGGATTGAGCCTATAGGGGTGTTGTTTTATAGGAACACCATTTCCTACTTCTTCCTCAAGCACAATAGCATTATTCCACTCCATCTTATTCCTGCATATGTCCTCATACTGCTGTAACAAACCTTTTAACTGGGTTCTTTGCTCCTGAGACAGATAGTTCACTAACCTATCCCACTCCTCAAGGACGTACTTTGTTTAATGTATTTTGAGGTACATCAAACTCCACATCATCTGGATTTGGTTCCTCACTCTGCGCGGCAGTAACTAACATCTGCTTCTCCAGTTCCTTCTCTCTACTATAATAGGGTTTCAACACATGGCATACCTAATACAGTGTTTTTTTCCTTCTGGAATCTTTACCAGATAGTTCATCTGACTCAACGTTTGCTCAGTTTGATAGGGACCACTGAACCTGGCTTTGAAGGGATCTCCTATCACTGGTGACAGTACTAATATGTCATCTCCACAGGAAAATGCCCAAATCTCAGAGTTTTTATCTGCCACCTGCTTCATTCTAAGCTGTGCCCTTTTTCGATGCTGTTTAGCTAACTCACTTACTCACCCTCACCTCTGATCCATAAGCCAAGTGTGAAATCTCTGACTGTGGTCCTGGCATGTTCTATTTAATTAATTTCAAAGGCCCTCTCACTTCATGTCCGAATATTAACTTGAAGGGGAGTAAACTGAGTAGATTCGTACCGAATCTTCCAATGGCAAACAATACGAATGGGATACCTTTATCCCAATCATTCGGATAATCCTGACAGTATAATCTCAACATGGTCTGCAGGGTCTGCGTCACCTTGGGAGTGAGGATAATATGCACGTGATTTAAAGTGCTGTACACCTAAACTGTCCACGACTTCCCAGTAGTAATACTAGGCCCTTGATCTGACTGAATCTCTCTGGGAAGCCGATACCACATGAAGCAAGTGACTAACTTCGCTCCCACTGCTTTTGACTTAACACTCTATACGGGAATTGCCTCCAGAAATCTGGTAGACACATCCATTGTGGTTAGCAAGTACTGGTTCCCACTTTTAGTTCTCGGGAGGGGAGCTACACTCTCAATTATAACCTGTGTGAAAGGATCTTCAAATGTGGGAATTGGTGATAAAGGTGCTGGTTTTATTGCTGCTTGTAGCTCACCTACCATTCGGCATGCATGACACAATATGACATCCTTGTGCATTCCCGGTCGATAAAACTGTTTTTGTACCTTAGCCTGAGTATTCTGTACACCGAAGTGACCTCCTACAGGTAGGTTATATGTTACCTGTAACCCCTCCTGTCTGCATGCTACCATCAACACCGTCTGGTGCACTTCTGCCCATTTCTCCCCTGCACTAATCTGCCATGGTCTCCATTTTCATCTTAGAATCTACCTTTCTTATAATATTCCTCGGGAATATTCTCTGAGTCTTTTTCTGACTTCATATATATCTTTTATTGTCTCATATTTCTGTTGCACCTCCATTGGCCTTTCAGGACAAACCACTTCTGTCTGACCCTCTGCCTGTTCAGGACATTGCTTCACCATTCCATCAAACAGGGCGTCTGCAAACTGAACCTCAACTCCCTCATCTTCCTCTTTAGTTTTTGCTTCGTTCTGTGACTTACGACAGTGGGATCTTGTTACTACACAGTCTGGGAAAATTCCAGGGTATCTTTCTTTTAACTCCACAGTTTCCTGGTCTTCCTCTAACACTCTGTCAATCACTCCCACTGTTACGTCCCCAGTCCTGAGTTGGCACTCCAACCTGATCTTACGTAGGGGACTGCTAAATCTTTGTCCATCTGTCCAACAATTTACCATTCTCTCTGGTCATAAAGAGTGCAAATACGTTCATATCTGACCATTAGAGACTGGTTAGATCCTGTATCCCTGACATTTATAAATTCTTTCCCTTCTCCCCCTGTTCTTACTGACTAAACTTTACCCACAGAGGCAAATTCTTCATAGAGAGCAGGCACTAACTCCTTACCCAGCCCCTGCTCCTCTGTGCTCACTCCTGCAGCTCCTTGACTTTTATTGAGCTTTCCTTTACTCCGTTTAACTAATGCCACTGGCGTAGCTTCTTTTACCACAACTTTTCCCACAATGCCTTTCTTTAACGGCCAGCACTGTGACTTTATGTGTCCCCCTTTCCCACAGTGGGAAACACCTGAGGCCTTTCATCTCCTTTGCACCCTCTTGGGCCTCTCTTTCATCCTGCGGTCACCAATTACCGATTAGATTAGATTACTTACAGTGTGGAAACAGGCCCTTCGGCCCAACAAGTCCACACCGACCCGCCGAAGCGCAACCCACCCATACCCCTACATTTACCCCTTACCTAACACTACGGGCAAATTAGCATGGCCAATTCCCCTAACTGTGGGAGGAAACCGGAGCACCCGGAGGAAACCCACACAGACACGGGGAGAATGTGCAAACTCCACACAGTCAGTCGCCTGAGTTGGGAACTGAACCCGGGTCTCAGGCGCTGTGAGGCAGCAGTGCTAACTACTGTGCCACTGTGCCGCCCACTACTCTACTATGTTCTCTACTATTTGTTAGTGGCAACTTCTGAAGTTCAGACTCTGTCCTTTACTATTCCTCTTCTCTCTTTTTCTCTTTCCCTTTCTTCTCTCACTCTTTCTCTTCCACTCTCGCTTTCTCTTTCTCCTGCTACTGCTAATCAAACACAACACACAGAAAAGCTCAAGTACAAGTGACAGAGAATTACCCAAATTCCAGCAATTAAAGAAAATTAAGGAACAATTATACTTTTTAACTCTAAAAGAGAACATTAAACAACTTTCTACAATTGTAGGTCTTCTTTGTCTTAATGATTGATCCACCTCCCACTCTATAAAAATCAATTTTGAAAACTAATCGCCATTTTCGAGTGTCGAACCTCCTCTGACTGTAGATTTTCTCTGGATCATCTTCGGTCTTCTGCAGCATAGATGTTTCAAACGAAAGGGTACCTTTCAGAGAGCAGGTCTGTGGCCACTTTGTATGGTAGTAGGTGCCCTTGGGCTTTCTGGCCAACTGTTCCAAATGCCTGATGTTTGTACCCTAAAACATTGGATTGACACATGTGGTTTGATGTTATCAAATCCGATTGGGTTTTAGTATCTTGGGGCATAATTTAAAGTGATTAGTGAAATTACAATTGTTGTGGAAACATAGCAAGCAAGCTCAAGGAATTGTTTCACAGCCAAATACTTTCAATTTTCCTGTACGCATTGTCCCTGCTAGTCAGTCACATGACAGGCACTTGCCAGCGTTCACTCTCTCTTAAAGGTACAGTGCATGCCTTCAAATTCATTAGACCATCAGAAACCGGTGCATATAGACGTCATTCAATCACTGGTGACGACAGCACAGTTGCTATAGCAACTTGGAAATATGGCAGAGGATTGGTGTGAAAGGTATGAAGTTCGAACACGATTGGACAGACGAGATGAAGAAATGATGATTGAGGAGTCTAGAACGTGTTTTAGGATATGGTGTAGCTTGTTTAGGAATGAGATTAGGATCATCTTCCTTTGTACAAAAGATAGTGACACTGTAGAAATCACTATCACACAAGACCAAGGAGGCAAATTCACTGAATGTATCCAAAAAAAGACAAAGATGCATTTTTCCGATTTTAACGGGAGCAAGGAGTATGGGGACCAAGAGGGAATATAACATTGAGGAGGGGAATGAACATATTGAACAGTGGAAAGGGCTTTATGATTCTGTGCTAAATTATGCTTGCTTTGCCTCAAATCTTCACTCCTCTCTTGCGAAAGCTGATCATAGCCAACGTTTCGAAAATCCCATCCCTGATAATACTCACAGTGGGAACTAAAGTCTGAGATAACACAGGAAATTGAACAATACAGAAAAGTAACGGGCCCCCCAGCCTTGTGCCGAACATAGTGCTCAATTAAACTAATCCCCTCAGCCTGCACTTGGTACATAGCCCCCATTCGTTGGAATATCCATATGCTTATCGAAAAGTTCCTCAAATAACCCTATCATATCTGCATCCACATTTACTCCCAGCGGCGTCTTGCAGACTCCAACCACTCTCTGCATAGATATTTTGTCCCCCACGTCTCCTGTCAACATTCCCCCGCTCACCTTAAATGCATGCCTCTGAATATTAGATATTTCAACTCTAGGAGAAAGGTTTTGACCGTTAACACCATCGGTGCATCTCATAAGTTTACAGACTTCAATCAAATCTCTGCTGCTCCAGACAGAATAATACAAGGGTTTCTAACCGCTCATTCTCGCTCATACTCTCTAATCCAGGCAAAAGCCTGATAAACATTTTAGATTAGATTGCTTACAGTGTGGAAACAGGCCCATCAAGTCCACACCGACCCACAACCAAACAGACCCATTCCCCTACACCGAACACTCCGGGCAATTTAGCATGGCCAATTCACCTAACCTGCATATTGTTGGATTGTGGGAGGAAACCGGAACAAACACGGGGAGAATGTGCAAACTCCACACAGGGAGTCACCTGAGGCGGGAATTGAACCAGGGTCTCTTGTGCTGTGAGGCAGCAGTGCTAACCACTATGCCACCTTGCCACTCATGCATGTTATACACATTCTCAAAAGCCCCCACATCCTTCCTCTAACAGAAATACCAAACAATGACCCAGCCTCTGTGAGTAGAAATTCCTGTGTATCTCGCTTTTGTCTTCTGAATATGCATTGACTCTGTAATTATGTTCAAACTCCCCCATACATCGAAATATCTTCTCAAAATCTCTCCAAGTAGATCTGCTCAGAATCTTGTAAGTCTGAATTCGCTAATCCACATTTCGCCAAAACTGTATGAATAAGTCATAAACTATTTAGATTAGATTATTTACAGTGTGGAAACAGGCCCTTTGGCCCAACAAGCCCACACCGACCCACCGAAGCGCAACCCACCCATACCCCTACATTTACCCCATACCTAACACTATGGGCAATTTAGCGTGGCCAATTCACCCAGACCCGCACATCTTTGGACTGTGGGAGGAAACCGGAGCACCCGGAGGAAACCCACGCAGACACGGGGAGAACGTGCAAACTCCACACATTTAGATGCTCTTGGTATCAGAACAGCATCAAAACATGAATTAGCCAAGTGAATGCATATTTAAGTGTCTCAATGTTAGGATATTGTTGCCATGTGGAAATGAACCTTTCTGTTCATTAGTCCAAAAATCCAGAAAAGTGTACAACGCCTCATAATCTGTTATAATTTGAGTGATAGAAAACTCCCAAATTCCACTATTTAGCATAACTGACATCAATTTATTCTTTAACTCTTAAAGTTAACATTAAACAAAAACGGTTCACAGTTCTAAGCCCCCTTTTCTCTTAACTGCTTATTATCTGCCTCCAACTCTCTAACAATACGCTGTTCCAATAAAATACATATTAAAGTCACAGCAACCTAATTTCAAAACCACACAGCTGCTGTCTTCTTCTGGGTCTATCTTGTTCCGGTTGAAGACCCCCCTGGTCGCCTTCTTTCATTTTACTGTGAGTATATTTCATATGAAAAACGTCCCTTTGATAGAGAGTGTTTTCTTTGAGAGCAAAATGTTAGATGTGCAATTAGCTTCCCATGAGTTTGCCTCCCTGGCAATTACTCTCAGTCCAGTTTTCAAAATTGCTGCATTTTATACCACCTAACAGCAGATCATTTCATTGGCTCGATGTTGGCAAAACAATACATTCAAACTCGATTTGGGTTTTAGTATCCTGGGGCACAATTTACAACGATTGGTTAAATTCAAATTGTTGTCAAAACACCAATCAAAACTCAGGCATCCATTTCATAGCCAAATGTTTCATATTTTCAGACTTCCAACACACTCTGGGACCGCTATCTAATATATACGCAGTTGCTTCTAATCTCTCAGTTTAGAATAGCACTCTCTCTCTCTTAAAGGTACAGCACATGTCTATAACTTCAGAACAACGTCCTTTCATGAACACATGTACGAGCAGTGCACAAGATACTCCAGTCCAGACTGCACCAACGACAGTTGGAAGAAGTTTAATCTACTCAACCTATGCAATGTTTGTGAATGATCATATTCATCCTGCAATGAATGGTAGCGACTAGGCTGTGGATTAGAGATCGGTGCTGGCATTGCAAGTTTTACCTCAGTCATTCCAGTATTTAATTACATGACCTGTATTCTGTGATACTGTTGAAAGTGTTCTTAAGGACTGTGAACAGTCAGTGTTGCTGACACTGTTGTTTTGATCCATACTATGCAGAGGGATTCTGCACATAATGAGTCATCCAAAGAAAGACAAAACTCAAGAAGTGTTAATACATAAAAATGTCCAGAACACATACCTGAATAAAAGCCACTGACTGGTAAAATGGACAGACTTCAGAAAAGGCAACGTGATGCAACATAATGAAAACCGTGCACAGAATCTGGAACATCTCACCCAACCCCCCTCCTCCAGCACCAACAGCCCTATTCAGTTTCAATGGCTCCAAGATTGGATTACTCAGGTCCCACACATGGAGTCCATGACCCTGAGGAAGTGCGCAAGAAACAGTGATGCCATTATCTCTGTGTGCTCTAGCAGAGCTGTGTGAGCTCAAACACAATGTTTTTTTTTTGAAAAAATAGTTTAATTGTGAGAAACAAGTGATCTTGACAGAGCTCAGAATAGATTGATGGAGTAAGATGAGACTGGAGTTAAGCTCAGGGTGCCAGTACCTATTGGGGAGAGATTGCACTGGAACTGAAGACAATTTGTGCTCTCAGTTGAAGGGGATGGATTGCAATTGTCCAGCTCTGAAATGACATCGTGTGATCCAGTGAACCTGGCTAACAGAGCTAGGAGATTCATTAGCAGCGTTACCAGAAGGACCGAGGAGAGATTCAATGACAACGCTCACTTGTGTAGCTGACTGGGACATTCAGAAATAAAATTGCAGAGAAACAGCAGCTAAAAAACTATCAAAGGAAATAACAAGAAGAGAAAATGAAAGAGCTGGTGATTCTCAGCAGTTCTGGTCACAGGGAAGAAAGCAGAGTTAAACTTTCTAATCAGGGACAGCTTAACCTGGGGAACTGAATAAAAAGGTGAATGATGATACTTACCAGGGACCCCAATTATAGCCAAACTCGGGAAATAAAAGAACTGAAAAACGTAAAATGCATATTCAAACCGACGACTTAATGTTATCCACCAATGATCCGCAGAGACCATGCCAATCCAATAGGATAACTCTCTGTGCAGTTTTGGAACAGGCCAATTCATTGCAGTCAAATTCTGAATCATTGTTGGGTATATTCCACCAGATGGTCCTTGAATTCTGATCTAAGTTTGCAACGATATCATCTCCTGTCCACAACCTGCAGTCTTCCTCTCTTCTCTCCTCTCGCTGTTGCTCCCGGGAGATGATGCTCCAGTTGACGCGATGGGATATGACAATAGAACCTTCCCACTCCTTATTAATAGAAACGGGGAACGCTCCAGGGATACATTTGTCCCACAGAGACCTCAATGCGCTGTTAACCCTTTCCTGTCAATCCAAAACAATGGAACAAAGAAACAGAATTTGACAATTGCACAAGAACACAACAGCCAAGTTATAGTGGATTAATTCACCATAGCCTGTCAAACTATAAGAGTCCTGCGTGTTTAGATTACTTACAGTGTGGAAACAGGCCCTTCGGCCCAACAAGTCCACACCGACCCTTTCCCCTACATTTATCCCTTTACGGGGACAATTTAGCATGGTCAATTCACCTAACCCGCACATCTTTGGGCTGTGGGAGGAAACCGGAGCACCCGGAGGAAACCCATGCAGAGACGGGGAGAATGTGCAAACTCCACACAGTCCGTCACCTGAGGCGGGAATTGAACCTGGGTCTTTGGCGCTGTGAGGCAGTAGTGCTAACCACTGTGTCACCGTGCCATTACAGTTATTATGTTTAACAACGAAGTCAGGATCAAAGTGAAGCATGGTGTTAGTATATGATGTCAAAACTCAATTGCTACCCAGAACACTGATTCTAAAACACTTTATTTTATATCACAAAACCTGGGTAAGTTGGCCTGGAGATGTTTACCTGGTAACATGAAATACCAGGAAATGTTCTTCAGGCAGTTCAAAGCAGGCACAGTTCCCGGAACCATAACCGCTGCTCCTTCCCCAGAACCATAACCGCTGCTCTTTCCCAGAACCATAACCGCTGCTCTTTCCCAGAACCATAACCGTTGCTCTTTCCCAGAACCATAACCGCTGCCCTTTCCCAGAACCATAACCGCTGCTCTTTCCCGGAACCATAACCGCTGCTCTTTCCCGGAACCATAACCACTGCTCCTTCCCGGAACCATAACCGCTGCCCTTTCCCAGAACCATAACCGCTGCTCTTTCCCGGAACCATAACCGCTGCTCTTTCCCGGAACCATAACCGCTGCTCCTTCCCGGAACCATAACCGCTGCTCTTTCCCAGAACCATAACCGCTGCTCTTTCCCGGCACTGGTTACTGTTCAGCTTCTGGCAACAAAAGGGAATAAGCCCCATCAAAGGTGAATGTGACGGTGAACCATTCAGAACAGTCAGTGACTGCATAAAGCAGGACAGTGCGGATATTACACACCAGGATCGCAATCAAGAAATGGAAATCTTTATGGTCAACAATTGGAATGTGTCTGAGTGTAAGACCAAAGATAATAATCAGTAGGCCCACAACAGCCATAGCCACCAGGTGGAGAGTGACACATTTGGACACACGTCCCATGGGGCAGACTCAGAATTGACGCTACGTTCCCTGTAAGAAAGAGTAACAAACATTTCTATTAAACAGGAAGCTGGGAATACCTTAAGGAGCAAAGAACAAAGAACAACTCGGCACATGAACAGGCCCTTCGGCCCTCCCGCACAGTCTCATTTTGCCTCTCTATACTAACACTGTCTTCAATTAGAGGATGCAGATCACTCTAATCCCTTCCTATTCATGTATACGTCCAGCTCCACCTTGAATGCTGGTATTGCATGTGCTTCCACCACCTCCAAGGGTGGCACGGTGGCTCAATGGTTAGCACCGCTGCCTCCCATCATCCGGGACCCTGGTTTGATTCCCGCCTGTGTGGAGTTTGCACATTCTCCCCGTGTCTGTGTGGGTTTCCTCTCACAGTCCAGAAGTGTGCAGATTAGGGTGGATTGGCCGTGCTAAAGTGTTCAGGGATGGGTAGGTTAGGCACACCAGGGATAAAATCGAGAGTAATGGGGCAGGGGAATGGGTGGATCACTCTTCAGAGGGCCAGTGTGGACTTGTGGGGCTGAAGGGCCTGTTTCTATAATGCCGGGTGTTTATGGATTCTGGCTACCCATTCCAGACATTCAGGTATTCACGAAGATTTGGATGATGGAACAAAATGTAACATCTCAATGTTTGCAGGTGATACCGAGTTGGCTGGGAGAGTGAACTGTGACAAATGTGCAGAGATCCATCAGTATCAACTGAACAGAGTGGGTGACAGGGCAAAGCAATGGTAAAAGCAGTATAATTTGGATAAATGTGAGCTTATTAACTTTGGAAGCAAAAACAAGGAGGGCAGATGACTCCCTGAATGGCTGTAAATGGGGAGAGAAGAGTGTGCAGCAGGAGCTGCCTCCACTGCTGCCTCCCAGCGCCAGGAACCCGGGTTCAATTCCAACCTCGGGTGACTGTCAGTGTGGAGTTTGCACATTCTCTTCCCATGCCTGCGTAGGATTCTTCCCTAAAGATGTGCAGGTTAGGGAGAATTTGCCATAATGTTTGGTGAGGTGTATTAGTCGGGCAAAATATCGAGTAATAGAGCAAGGGGGATGGGTCTGGGATAGTCTTTGGAGGGTCGGTGTGGACTTGTTGGGCCGAATGGCCTGTTTCCACACTGTGGGAATTCTATGATTCTCAGGGATGCGTTGTTGCGTTTGCATGCTGCCTTGGTGAGGCCAGATCTCGAATATTGCGTGCTGTTCTCATCTCGATTTCCGAGGAAGGAAACTGTTGCTCTCGAGGGAGTGCAGTGAAGGTTTCACCAGGCTGTTTCCAGGGATGGCCGGGCTGATGTACGAGGAGAGATTGACTAGGCTAGGATCGCCTTTGTTGAAATTCAGACAAATGGGGAGGGTATCTCATAGTACCTTAAACGATTCTAATAGACAGGGTAGATGTAGGGTGGATGTTTTTGTTGGTGGGTGCATTCAGAACCAGAGGGTCACAGACTGAGGTAGATGATTTAGGACGGAGACGGGGAGATATTTCTCCACCCAAAGACTGGGTGAGCCTGTGGAATTCATTACCATAGGAAGTAGTTGAAGCCAAAACACTGAATGCATTCAAGAGGCGGCTATATATAGCACTTGGGGCAAATGGGATGAAAGGATATGGGGAGAAAGCAGGTTAGTGTGAGTTGGACAATCAGCTATGAGTGTGATAAATGGCAGAACAGGGGCAAAGGGCTGAATGGCCTCCTTCTGCTCCTATCTTCTGTGTTTCTGTGACCCTGGACGATCAAGTTGCGTGCTCCATTGATACCGGGAGCGACTGACATGGCGGTTAACACAATGGCTCTGTTTCCAAGATCTGGACAGCCCTGTTAGAATAGCTTTAACAAACTGAGCTGTAATGGTGCATGCTGTGAGTTCATCTCAACGAGAGCTTTCCTAACCACATCTTCTTCATCTTTGCATTCTTCTGTTCATATCATTCAGGTGCAACTAGCTCTTAAATGGCAACCCATTTACTTGTTGCTCACACAATATTTGCTAATAACGACACATACTCATTTCGTTCCCAACGTGTGATACAGTGATTCAGTCACATAAATCAGATTGGATTTTCTACTCTCTGTTGCAAGAGGTGTGACACATAATCAAAGCAATGATCGAGTTCTGTTGGGGATAAGTGAACCTTCACCATTGACAATGTGGGGAAATGCAGCATGAGACCAGCTTTTACAGGCTTTATATAACATCTGCTTTCACCCTATCCTTTTACGTTTCAACTATGGCTCTGTCACATGTGCCATCTGAATGCCCATCTGATTACTGGCAATGATATACAATCACTGGAAGGTTCATCTCCTCGTTTTCCATTCTACTTTATGATGTCCCACAGAGATAAGTGCTGGGATCTCTGCTGCTTGTAATCTGCAAAACGATTTGGCGCAAAACGTAGCTGGCCTAATGAGTAAGTTTGCATGCACTCAGGAGGACCTTCAGAGGGTTTGGCTGGATATAGATCAGTTGGAGGCACGGGCAACAGAATGGTAACTGTAGCTTCACCTGGGCAAAGGTGAGGTGATGTAATTTGGAATGTCAAGCGCAGGTAGAAATTATACAGTGAATGGTAAGAATATTGAAATACAGAGGGATCTGGGGTGGAGGTGGTGGTGGTGCAGATCCACAGATCACTGAAGGTGGCAGGGTAGGTGGACGAGGTAAACAATAATGGCATGCTTGCTGTCATTGTAAGTGGCATTGAATATGGGCCTAGGCAGATTATGTTAAAGATTTACCAAACTTTAGTTGGGCCAGACTGGGAATATTCAGTAGAGTTCTGTTCACCACACTACCAGAAAAAATGTGGACGCTTTGGAGAGGGTAACAGAAAATAATTCCCAGGAATATTGCTTGTATTTCCGGGATCTTAAGCGATGAAGTAAGGTTGGGTTTGTTTTCACTGGACGGTTGAGGGGCGACCTGACAGATGGTTGTGAATAGCATAGATAAAGTTGAATGTATGGGGCTTTCCTCCAATGTGGAGGGGTCAGTTGCATGGGGACACAGGTTCGGGATGCGAGGAGAGAAGTTTAAATGAGATGTGTGAGGCGCGCTTTTCACGCAAAAGGGCGGGGAGTGCCTGGAATGTTCTGCCAGAGGAGGTGGTGGAAGCAGACATGAGGGCATCATTCAAGGAACTCCCAGAGGGATACATGAATAGGGAGGGCATAGAGACTTGCTGCGGCTTTGCATTAACGCAGAACCCCATCGTCGGCAATTCAGAAAATACAAGCCAGACACTTAGTGTTAGAGATATGCTATTCCACTTTTCAGCTTCCTCTGATATAAATAACATTTGTTAACTTCAACAACAATACCAGATAGCAAGAACGTAACTATAATTGGAAAACATGTGAGAATGGAACTATTGAATGGCATGTAAGGGTCGACATAAAAAAAATGAAAACATGGAAGTTGACATTCTGCCAAACAGGGCATGAATGCAGATCAGTTCTTACAGGGTGTCGGATGAACAGAGCGGGAGTCAAATGGCTGTGGGTCAGTTGGGTTTTGGAAGTGCTTTTCTTTATTTTTGTTGGCAGAGTGATGCAGGTGGTAGGGAAGATGTACGTAATATCAGGATCATAGAGATTCTCCAGTTTGTGGATAGTCTCCTTCAAGCTCAGAAAGTGCCCAGAGTGGAAGCAACAATGATTGAACAGGGGAGCTGAGGATTTATTCAAGACTGAAGAGAATGAACTGGCCACACCGAAGTGAGGAGATTACCAATGGTGAATATTGTGGCTTACAAATGTATGACACGAATGCTGATACTTGCTACGAATACCAGCAGAAGCAAAGCAGAAAAGTTAGTTAACAAGAACACAGCTAGCAATGGATTCTAAAGTTACAAGTGCATATGGAATCTCATCAGGAGCACCAATTGTACTAATAATGATGCACTGAAATACAAGATTAATAATCTATGGAAGCATAGTTCATAGGGGGAAAAAAAATAGTTGCCGTTCCTTACAAGGAATAAGGAACCTCAAGGCTAGGAAAGTAGAAATATAAAGGACATATTGGATCCACCAAACTACTGGCATCCGATCGTTAAATAGTGAAATAAAATGAACAGCCCGGGACAAAACTGTATTAAGTGAGGTCTCCTTCCTGTTTTTTTGTTCTGAGAAGCTGAACACTTTGTGGGCAGCATGGTGGCACAGTGGTTAGCACTGCTGCCTCACAGCGCCAGAGACCCGGGTTCATTTCCCGACTCAGGCGACTGACTGTGTGGAGTTTGCACATTCTCCGTGTCTGCGTGGGTTTCCTCCGGGTGCTCCGGTTTCCTCCCACAGCCCAAAGATGTGTGGGTCAGGGTGAATTGGCCATGCTAAATTGCCCGTAGTGTTAGGTAAGGGGTAAATGTAGGGGTATGGGTGGGTTGCGCTTCGGCGGGTCGGTGTGGACTTGTTGGGCCGAAGGGCCTGTTTCCACACTGTAAGTCTAATCTAAAAAAAATGTTGGATGCTACAGTTCTCAGAATGCAGCGCATCGTTCTACCATTCCAATACAGTGGTCCCCTTTTCTGATCCATTGCTGTTAAATTTCAGCTAGTGGCTTTCGATTCACATTGATTTCCATAAGATTTCAATGTCTTTATTCTGAGGTTATCTTCTGTATATCCATCGCTGTTTGTGTCTGCATTCACTTGTCAGTATTGGTGTCCATTTCTTTGCTCTCTAAACCAATGCCTTACGGAAGAATCACCCTCATTATTTTGTACACCTCGATCAGGTCTCCTCCCTTCCTCCTCTCCAGAGAGAAAGGTCCCAGCTTATTCAACCTTTCTTCATAAGGCAAGCCCTCCAGTCCAGGCAGCATCTTTGCACCCTCTCCAAAGCCTCTGTACCTTTCCGATAGTAAGGTGACCATAGAACTGTGCCATAAATTCCCAGTGACACAAATAGGATCTATGGGGACTGACACTGATTCGTCAATCAACAAAGAGTTGTGTTACTCTGCTCAATACAGGACAATACAGTCGAGTATTCAGAGAGTCACAGAGTCATAGAGATGTACAGCATGGAAACAGGCCCCTCAGTCCAACTCATCCATGCCGACCATATCCAACTCTAACCTAGTCCCATTTGCCAGCACTTGGCCCATATCCCTCAAAACCCGACATATTCATATGTCCATCCAGATACTTTTTAAATGTTGTCATTGTACCAGCCTCCACCACTTCCTCTGGCAGTCCATTCCACACATGCACCGCCCTTTGTGTGAAAAATTGTCCTTACAGTCCCTCTTAAATCTTTCCTCGGTCACCCTAAACCTACGCCCTCTAGTTCTGGAATCGCCCACTCCAGGGAAAAGACTTTGTCTATTTACCCTATCCATACCGCTCATGATTTTATAGGCCTCTATTACAGGGGGATTGAGTTTAAGAGCCGTGAGGTTTTGCTGCAGCTCTACAAGTCCCTGGTGAGACCACACTTGGAATATTGTGTCCAGGTCTGGTCGCCCTACTATGGGAAAGATACAGAGGCTTTGGAGAGGGGGCAAAGAAGGTTTACCAGGATGATGCCTGGATTGGAGGGCTTGCCTTAGGAAGAAAGGTTGAATAAACTTGGACTTGTCTCTCTGGAGAGAAGGAAGAAGAGAGGAGACCTGATTGAGGTGTACAAAATAATGAGAGGAATAGATAGAATCAATAGCCAGAGACTTTTCCCCAGGGCAGGAATAACTGGTACTTGAAGTCATAGTTTGAAGATATTAGGGGGAAGGTATAAAGGAGACATATAAAGACATATAAAGTCCCACACGGACTCCAGACTACGTTCAGACCAACAAAATTTGGACCCAACCAGGACAATCAGTGAACACTCGAACTCAGCGCCGCCTTCCTAACCTGCAATCTTCTTCCTGACCTCTCCGCGCCCCACCCCCACTCCAGCCTTTCACCCTCACCTTGACCTCCATCCACCTATTGCATTCCCAACGCCCCTTCCCCCAAATCCCTCCTCCCTACCTTTTACCTTAGCCCACTTGGCACACTCTCCTCATTCCCGAAGAAGGGCGCGTGCCCGAAACGTCGATTCTCCTGCTCCTTGGATGCTGCCTGACCTGCTGCGCTTTTCCAGCAACACATTTTTCAGCTCTGATCTCCAGCATCTGCAGTCCTCACTTTCTCCACCCAATGCTCAATGCTCTGACCAATAAAGGAAAGCATACGAAACACCTTCTTCACTATTCTATCTTATTTTCTGTACCCTCTTAAAGTGTCCACATTTTTCTGGTGGTGTGGTGAGGACAGGGTGTTATGGTGCGTGTCAGCTCTCTTTGAGATGAACTCACAGCATGTATCACTAGAGCTCAGCTCATTAAAGTTATTCGAACAGTGCTGTCGAAATCTTGGAAGCAAAGGATTTGTGTTAACCTGCTGCTGCTCCCATTTTCAATGGAGCACACAACCTGACCGTCCAGATTCACAGAAAGATAGAAACACGGAAGATAGGAGCAGGAGGAGGCCATTCAGCCCGTTGAGCCTGTTCCGCCATTCATCACGCTCATAGCCGATTGTCCAACTCAGTAACCTAACCCTGCTTTCTCCCCATTGCGTTCAATAATTTATGGGCTCAGTGGTTAGCCCTCACAGGGACCTGGGTTCCATCCCAGCCTCCGGCGACCGTCTGTGTGGAGTTTGCACATTCTCCCCGTGTCTGCGTGGGTTTCCTCCGGGTGCTCCGGTTTCCACCCACAGTCCAAAGCTGTGCAGGTCAGGTGGATTGGCCGTGCTACATTGCCCACTGTGTTAGGTGCACTAGTCAGAGGGAAATAGATCGGGGTGGGTTACTCTTCGGAGGGTTGGTGTGGACTTATTGGACCGAAGGGCCTGTTTCCACACTGTAGGGAATCTAATCTAATCCCATTTGCCCCAAGTGCTATATCTAGCAGGCTCTTAGAGTCATAGAGATGTACAGCATGGAACCAGACCCTTCAGTCCAACCCGTCCATGCTGGCCAGATACCCCAAACCAATCTAGTTCCACCTTCCAGCAACCAGACCATATCCCTCCAAACCCTTCCTATTCAGATACCCATCCAAAAACCTTTAAAAGGTTTTAATTGTACCAGCCTCCACCACTTCCTCTGGCAGCTCATTCCATACATGTACCACCCTCTGCGTGATAATGTTCTCCTTTAGGTCTCTTCTATATCTTGCCCCTCTCACCCTAAACCTATGCTCTCCAGTTCTCGACTCCACTTGACTGCATTCAATGTACTGGCATCAACTACTTCCTGTGGCAATGAATTCCATAGGCTCACCCACTCTTCAGGTGGAGAAATATCACTCCATCTCCGTCCAAAATCATCCACCTCAAATCCTCTACCTGAGACCGCCCCGGTTCTGAATGCAGCCACTATTGGGAACATCCTCCCTGCATCTACCCTGTCTAGTCCTGTTAGATAAGCCACTACGAGATACCCTCCCTGTTTGTCTGAATTTCAACAAAGACAATCCTAACCGAGTCAATCTCTCCTCGTTTGTCAGCCCGGCCATCCCTGGAAACATCCTTAAACACTTTGGGCAAGTTAGCACGGCCAATCCACCCTAAACTGCACATCCCTGGGCACTACGGGGATAATTTAGCATGGCCAATCCACCCTAACCTGCACATCCCTGGGCACTACGGGGACAATTTAGCACGGCCAATCCACCTAACCTGCACATCCCTGGGCAATACGGGGACAATTTAGCATGGTCAATCCCCCCTAACCTGCACACCCCTGGGCATTAGGGGGACAATTTAGCACGGCCAATCCACCCGAACCCGCATATCCCTGGGCACTATGGGGACAATTTAGCATGGCCAATCCACAATAACTTGCACATCCCTGGGCACTATGGCGACAATTTAGCACTGCCAATCCACCCGAACCTGCACATCTTTGGACTAGTGGAGGAAACCCGGACACCCAGAGGGGACTCACACAGACAAAGGGTGAATGTGCAAACTCCACACAGGCAGTCACCAAAGCTTGGAATCTAACCTGACTTCCTGGCGATGTAAACCACCAGTGCAAACCACTGAACCACCGTGCCACCCTTGGAGGTGGTGGAAGCAGATGCAATACCAGCATTCAAGATGGAGCTGGACGTATACATGAATAGGAAGGGATTAGAGTGATCTGGATCCTCTAATTGAAGACAGTGTTAGTATAGAGAGGCAAAATGTGACTGTGCGGGAGGGCCGAAGGGCCTGTTCATGTGCCGAGTTGTTCTTTGTTCTTTGCTCTTTAAGGTATTCCTAGCTTCCTATTTAATAGATATGTTTGTTATTCTTTCTCACAGTGAACGTAGCGTCAATTGTGAGTCTGCCCCATGGGACGGGTGTCCAAATGTGTCACTCTCCACCTGGTGGCTATGGCTGTTGTGGGCCTACTGCTTATTATCTTTGGTCTTACACTCAGACACATTTCAATTGTTGACCATAAAGATTTCCATTTCTTGATTGCGATCCCGGTGTGTAATATCCGCACTGTCCTGCTTTATGCAGCCACTGACTGTTCTGAATGGTTCACCGTCACATTCACCTTTGATGGGCTTATTCCCTTTTGTTGCCAGAAGCTGAACAGTAGCCAGTGTCGGGAAAGAGCAGCGGTTATGGTTCCGGGAAAGAGCAGCGGTTATGGTTCTGGGAAGGAGCAGCGGTTATGGTTCTGGGAAGGAGCAGCGGTTACGGTTCTGGGAACTGTGACTGCTTTGAGCTGCCTGAAGAACATTTCCTGGTATTTCATGTTACCAGGTAAACATCTCCAAGTCAGCTTACCCAGGTTTTGTGATATAAAATAAAGCGTTTTAGAATCAGTGTATTGGGTGGCAATTGAGTTTCGACAATATATACTAACACCATGCTTCTCTTAGATTCTGACTATGTTGTTCAACATAATAACTGCAATAACACAGCGGCACGGTGGCACAGTGGTTAGCACTGCTGCCTCGCAATGCCAGAAACCCGGGTTCATTTCCTGCCTCAGGCGACTGACTGTGTGGAGTTTGCGCGTTCTCCCCGTATCTGCGTGGGTTTCCTCTGGGTGCTCCGGTTTCCTCCCACAGTCACAAAGATGTGCGGATTTGGTGAATTGGCCGTACTAAATTGTCCCCATAGTGTTAGGTAAGGGGATAAATGTAGGGGTATGTGTGGGTTGCGCTTCGGTGGGTTGGTGTAGACTTTTTCGAGCCGAAGGGCCTGTTTCCACACTGTAAGTAATTTAATCTAATCTAAACACGCAGGACTCGTGGCTGCAAGGATGGTGTAGGAGGGAGGGCTTCAGGTATTTGGACAATTGGACTGCATTCTGGGGAAGGTGGGACCTGTACAAACAGGACGGGTTGCACCTGAACCAGAAGGGCACCAATATCCTGGGGGGTAGGTTTGCTAGCACTCTTCGGGGGGGTTTAAACTAATTTGGCAGGGGGATGGGATCCGGACTTGTAGTCCAGCAAGTAAGCTAGCTGTGTGTCAGGATGTCCAAGAATGTAGGGAGGCTGTGGAGAAGGAAGCACTGACAAGGAATACTTGTGGACACAGAGATGGGTTCAAGTGTGTATACTTCAACGCAAGGAGTATCAGAAATAAGGTGGGTGAACTTAAGGCGTGGATCGGTACCTGGGACTACGATGTTGTGGCCATCACGGAAACGTGGATAGATGAGGGACAGGAATGGTTGTTGGAGGTTCCTGGTTACAGATGTTTCAGTAAGATTAGGGAGGGTGGTAAAAAAGGAGGGGGGGGGTGGCATTGCTAATTAGAAATGGTATAACGGCTGCAGAAAGGAAGTTTGAGGGGGATCTGCCTTTGGAGGTAGTATGGGCTGAAGTCAGAAATAGGAAAGGAGCAGTCACCTTGTTGGGTGTTTACTATAGGCCCCCCAATAGCAGCAGAGATGTGGAGAAACAGATTAGGAAACAGATTTTGGAAAGGTGCAGAAGCCACAGGGTCGTAGTCATGGGTGACTTCAACTTCCCAAATATTGATTGGAAGCTCTTTAGATCAAGTAGATTGGATGGGGCGGTGTTTGTGCAGTGTGTCCAGGAAGCTTTTCTAACTCAGTATGTAGATTGTCCAACCAGAGGGGAGGCCATATTGGATTTGGTACTCGGTGATGAGCCGGGACAAGTGATGGGCGTGTTAGTGGGTGAACATTTTGGTGATGGTGACCACAATTCTGTGACTTTCACCTTGGTTATGGAGTGAGATAGGTGTGCACAACAGGGTAAATTTTACAATTGGGGGAAGGGAAATTACGATGCTGTAAGACAGGATTTGAGGAGCATAATTTGGGAGCATAGGCTGTCAGGGAAGGATGTGGTGGAAATGTGGAACTTTTTCAAGGAGCAGATACGACGCGTCCTTGATATGTATGTACCTATCAGGCAGGAAAGAAATGGTTGTGTGAGGGAGCCTTGGTTGACGAGGGAGGTTGAATGTCTAGTAAAGAGGAAGAAGGAGGCTTACATAAGGTTGAGGAAACAGGGTTCAGACAGAGCAGTGGAGGGATACAGGATAGCCAGGAGGGAGCTGAAGAAAGGGATTAGGAGAGCTAAGAGAGGGCATGAAAAATCCTTGGCGGATAGGATCAAGGATAACCCCATTTTATGCGTATGTGAGAAACATGAGAATGACGAGAACGAGGGTAGGTCCGATCAAGGACGGTAGTGGGAGATTGTGTATTGAGTTGGAAGAGATAGGAGAGGTCTTGAATGAGTACTTTTCTTCAGTATTTACGAACGAGAGGGACCGTATTGTTGAAGAGGAGAGTGTGAAACGGACTGGTAAGCTAGAAGAGATACTTGTTAGGAAGGAAGATGTGTTGGACATTTTGAACAACTTGAGGATAGACAAGTCCCCCGGGCCTGACGGGATATATCCTAGGATTATGTGGGAAGCAAGAGAGGAAATTGCAGAACCGTTGGCAATGATCTTTTCGTCTTCACTGTCAACGGGGGTGGTACCAGGGGACTGGAGAGTAGCGAATGTTGTGCCCCTGTTCAAAAAAGGGAATAGGGATAACCCCGGGAATTACAGGCCAGTTAGTCTTACGTCTGTGGTAGGCAAAGTAATGGAAAGGGTACTGAGGGATAGGATTTGTGAGTATCTGGAAAGACACCGCTTGATTAGGGACAGCCAGCACGGATTTGTGAAGGGTAGGTCTTGCCTTACTAGTCTTATTGAGTTCTTTGAGGAGGTGACCACGCATGTGGATGAGGGTAGAGCAGTGGGTGTAGTGTACATGGATTTTAGTAAGGCATTTGATAAAGTTCCCCATGGTAGGCTTATGCAGAAAGTCAGGAGGCATGGGATAGAGGGAAATTTAGCCAATTGGATAGAAAACTGGCTAACCGGTCGAAGTCAGAGAGTGGTGGTAGATGGTAAATATTCAGTCTGGAGCCCAGTTACAAGTGGAGTTCCGCAGGGATCAGTTCTGGGTCCTCTGCTGTTTGTAATTTTTATTAATGACTTGGATGAGGGAGTCGAAGGGTGGGTCAGTAAATTTGCAGATGATACGAAGATTGGTGGAGTTGTGGACAGTGAGGAGGGCTGTTGTCGTTTGCAAAGGGACTTAGATATGATGCAGAGCTGGGCTGAGGAGTGGCAGATGGAGTTCAATGCTGCCAAGTGTGAAGTTGTCCATTTTGGAAGAACGGCTGAAAATGTGTTGCTGGTTAAAGCAACAGCAGGTTAGGCAGCATCTCAGGAATAGGGAATTCGACGTTTCGAGCATAAGCCCTTCATCAGGAATGAGAGAGAGTAGCCAAGCAGCCTAAGATAAAAGGTAGGGAGGAGGGACTTGGGGGAGGGGCGATGGAGGTGGGATAGGTGGAAGGAGGTCAAGGTGAGGGTGATAGGCTGGAGTGGGGTGGGGGCGGAGAGGTCAGTAAGGAGATTGCAGGTTAGGAGGGCGGTGCTGAGTTGAGGGAACCGACTGAGACAAGGTGGGGGGAGGGGAAATGAGGAAACTGGAGAAATCTGAATTCATACCTTGTGGTTGGAGGGTTCCCAGGCGGAAGATGAGGCACTCCTCCTCCAGCCGTCGTGTTGTTATGTTCTGCCGGTGGAGGAGTCCAAGGACCTGCATGTCCTCGGTGGAGTGGGAGGGAGAGTTAAAGTGTTGAGCCACGGGGTGGTTGGGTTGGTTGGTCCTGGCGGCCCAGAGGTGTTCTCTGAAGCGTTCCGCAAGTAAGCGGCCTGTCTCCCCAATGTAGAGGAGGCCACATCGGGTGCAGCGGATGCAATAGATGATGTGTGTGGAGACGCAGGTGAATTTGTGGCGGATATGGAAGGATCCCTTGGGGCCTTGGAGGGAAGTGAGTATGGAGGTGTGGGCGCAAGTTTTACATTTCCTGCGGTTGCAGGGGAAGGTGCCGGGGTGGAGGTTGGGTTGGTGGGAGGGTGTGGATCCGACGAGGGAGTCACGAAGGGGGTGGTCCTTGCGGAACGCTGATAGGGGAGGGGAGGGAAATATATCCTTGGTGGTGGGGTCTGTTTGGAGGTGGCGGAAATGACGGCGGATGATACGTTGTATGCGGAGGTTGGTGGGGTGGTAGGTGAGAACCAGTGGGGTTCTGTCTTGGTGGCGGTTAGAGGAGCGGGGCTCAAGGGCGGAGGAGCGGGAAGTGGAGGAGATGCGGTGGAGGGCATCGTCGATCACGTCTGGGGGGAGTCTGCGGTCCTTGAAGAAGGAGGCCATCTGGGCTGTGCGGTGTTGGAATTGGTCCTCCTGGGAGCAGATGCGGCGGAGACGAAGGAATTGGGAATATGGGATGGCGTTTTTGCAGGGGGCAGGGTGGGAGGAGGTGTAGTCCAGGTAGCTGTGGGAGTCAGTCGGTTTATAGTAGATGTCTGTGTTGAGTCAGTCGCCCGAGATAGAGATGGAAAGGTCTAGGAAGGGGAGGGAGGAGTCTGAGACAGTCCAGGTGAATTTCAGGTCGGGATGGAAGGTGTTAGTAAAGTTGATGAACTGTTCAACCTCCTCGTGGGAGCACGAGGCAGCGCCGATACAGTCATCGATGTAGCGGAGGAAAAGGTGGGGGGTGGTGCCAGTGTAGTTGCGGAAGATGGACTGTTCCACTTATCCTACGAAGAGGCAGGCATAGCTGGGGCCCATGCGGGTGCCCATGGCAACTCCTTTAGTTTGGAGGAAGTGGGAGGATTGAAAAGAGAAGTTATTCAGGGTGAGAACAAATAAGAATGCGGAATACAGGGTTAACGGTAGGGTTCTTAGTCAGGTGGAGGAACAGAGGGATCCTGGGGTCTATGTACATAGATCTTTGAAAGTTGCCACTCAGGTGGATAGAGCTTGTAAGAAGGCCTATGGTGTATTAGCGTTCATTAGCAGAGGGATTGAATTCAAGAGTCGTGAAGTGATGTTGCAGCTGTACAGGACTTTGGTTAGGCCACATTTGGAGTACTGTGTGCAGTTCTGGTCGCCTCACTTTAGGAAAGATGTGGAAGCTTTGGAGAGGGTGCAGAGAAGATTTACCAGGATGTTGCCTGGAATGGAGAATAGGTCGTACGAGGATAGGTTGTGAGTTCTCGGCCTTTTCTCGTTGAAACGGTGAAGGATGAGGGGTGACTTGATAGAGGTTTATAAGATGATCAGAGGAATAGATAGAGTAGACAGTCAGAAACTTTTCCCCCGGGTACAACAGAGTGTTACAAGGGGACATAAATTTAAGGTGAAGGGTGGAAGGTATAGGGGAGATGTCAGGGGTGGGTTCTTTACCCCAGAGAGTGGTGGGGGCATGGAATGCGCTGCCCGTGGGAGTGGTAGAGTCAGAATCATTGGCGACCTTTAAGCTGCAATTGGATAGGTACATGGATGGGTGCTTAATCTAGGATAGATGTTCGGCACAACATCGTGGGCCGAAGGGCCTGTTCTGTGCTGTATTGTTCTATGTTCTATGTTCTATGACTCTTATAGTTTGACAGGCTATGGTGGATTAATCCACTTAAACTTGGCTGTTGTGTTCTTGTGCAATTGTCAAATTCTGTTTCTTTGTTCCATTGTTTTGGTTTGACAGAAAAGGGTTAACAGCGCATTGAGGTCTCTGTGGGACAAATGTATCCCTGGAGCGTTCTCCTGTTCTATTAATAAGGAGTGGGAAGGTTCTATTGTCATATCCCATCGCGTCAACTGGAGCATCATCTCCCGGGAGCAATAGCGAGAGGAGAGAAGGAGAGGAAGGCTGCAGGTTGTGGACAGGAGATGTTATCATTGCAAACTTAGATCAGAATTTAAGGATCATCTCGTGGAATATACTCAACAATGATTCAGAATTTGACTGCAATGAATTGGCCTGTTCCAAAATTGCACAGAGATTTATCCTACTGGATTGGCATGGTCTCTGCGGATCATTGGTGGATAACATTAAGTCGTCGAATTGAATATGCATTTTACGTTTTTCAGTACTTTTATTTCCCGAGTTTGGCTATAATTGGGGTCCCTGGTAAGTATCATCATTCACCTTTTTATTCAGTTCCCCAGGTTAAGCTGTTCCTGATTAGGAAGTTTAACTCCGCTTTCTTCCTGTGACCAGAACTGCTGAGAATCACCAGCACTTTCATTTTCTCGTCTTGTTATTTCCTTTGATAGATTTTTTTTTGCTGCTGTTTCTCTGCAATTTTATTTCTGAATGTCGCAGTCAGCTACACAAGTGAGCTTTGTCATTGAATCTCTCCTCGATCCTTCTGGTAACGCTGCTAATGAATCTCCTAGCTCTGTCAGCCAGGTTCACTGGATCACACTTGATGTCATTTCAGAGCTGGACAATTGCAATCCATCCCCTTCAACTGAGAGCACAAATTGTCTTCAGTTCCAGTGAAATCTCTCCCCGATAGGTGCTGGCACCCTGAGCTAAACTCCAATCTCATCTTACTCCATCAATCTATTCTGAGCTCTGTCAAGATCATTTGTTTCTCACAATTAAACTCTTTTTTTGAAAAAAAACATTGTATTTGAGTTCACACAGATCTACTAGAGCACACAGGGTTAATGACATCACTGTTTTCTTGAACACTTCCTCAGGGTCATGGGCAGTATGCTTCCTCTCCATGTGTGGGACCTGAGTAATCCAACCTTGGAGCCATTGAAACTGAATTGGGCTGTGGGATGTTCCAGATTCTGTGCATTATTTTGCGTGGCATTGCCTTTTCAGAAGTCTGTCCATTTTACCAGCCATTCACTGTTATTCAGAGGTGGGTTATGGGCATTCTTGCGTATCGACACTTCTTGAGTTTTGTGTTTCTTTGAAAGACTCATTACGAGTAGATTCCCTCTGCGTGGCATGTGTCCAAACAACAGTGGCACCAACAATGACCATTCACAGTCCTTATGAACAGTTCCAAATCTATCACTGAATACAGGCCACATAATTAAATACTGGAATGAGTGAGGTAAAACTTGCAATAGCAGCACCAATCTCTTGACCACAGCCCACTCACTACCATCCATCGCAGGATGAACACAATCCTTGATAAACATTGCTTAGGTTTAAGAAATTAAACTTCCTCCACTGTATCTGTGGTTGGCGAAGTTGGCACTGGAGTACTTTGTGCACATATAGTGCCTGCGTTTATGAAAGGATATTGTTCTGAAGTTAGACATGTGCTATACCTTTAAGAGAGAGAGAATGCTATGTTCTGAACTGAGATTAGAAACGCCTAAGTATATGTTAGATGGCGGTCCCAGAGTGTTTCAGCAATTTGAACATATGAAACATTTGGCTATGAAATGGATGCCTGAGTTTCGGTTGCTGTTTTGACAGCAATTCGAATTGAACCAACCGTTGTAAATTATGCCCCAGGATACTAAAACCCAAATCGAGTTTGAATTTATTGGTTGCCCAGCATTGAACCAATGAAATGTTCCGATGTTAGGTGGCATAAAACATGGCAATTTTAATAATTGGGCTGAGATTAACTGCCAGGGAGAGAGAAAGTGAAGTGGAGCTAATTGCACATTTAACATCTTGCACTTAAAGAAAACACGCTCTATCAATGGGACTTTTTCATATGAAATATACTCACAGTAAAATGAAGGAAGGCGACTGAGGGAGATCCCCAACTGGAATAAGATAGACCCAGAAGAATACAGTAGCTGTGTGGTTTTGAAATTAAGTTGCTGTGTTTTATTGGAACAGCGTATTGTTAGAGAGTTGGATGCAGATAATAAGCAGTTAAGAGAAAAGTGGGCTTAGAACTGTGAACCGTTTTTGTTTAATGTTCACTTTAAGAGTTAAAGAATAAATTTATGCTATTTACTTTAAATAGTGGAATTTGGGACTTTTCTGTGACTCAAATTATAACAGATTATGAGGCAAGAAGAGCTGTTTTGGATATTCGGGCTAATGAACAGAAAGGTTCACTTCTGTTGGATAGGTACATCGATAGGTGCTTAATCTAGGATAAATGTTCGGCACAACATGGTGGGCGGAAAGGCCTGTTCTGTGCTGTATTGTTCTATGTTCTATGTTCTATAACAAGATTTTTACATCGAAAATGCTTAGTTATACATTCACTTGGCTAATTCATGTTTTGATGGCGTTCTCTTACCAAGCGCATCTAAACAGTTTATGACTTATTCATTACAATTTTAGTGAAATGTGGATGAGCTAATTGTGACTTACAAGGTTCTGAGCAGATCTGATGGGAGAGATGTGGAGGAGAGATTTCATCGAGTGGGCGAGTTTGAACATAATTACAGAGTAAATGCACAATCAGAAAAAAAACCGAGATACACAGGGATTTCTACTCGCAGACGCTGCTCATTGTTTGGGATTTCTATTAGAGGAAAGATGTGGAAGCTTTTGAGGACGTGCATAAGATGTTTATCAGGATGTCACCTGGGTTAGAGAGTGTGAGCTACAATGAGAGGTTAGAAGGAGGCTCCCAAGCACTGAGGATGTCACCTAAACAGGGGACGAAATGGCTGCAGCACAAATTCCCAGCTCAGCGAACAGAGCCACAACAACACCCTCGTATTGTTTTCTCTGGAGTGGCGGAGGTCGAGGGGCGACTTGATTGAAGTCAGTAAAAGTGTGAGATGCACTGATAGTGTCGATGGTCAAAACCTTTCTCCTAAAGTTGAAATATCTAATATTCGGAGGCATGCATTTAAGGTGAGAGGGGGAATGTTTACAGGAGATGTGGGGAGGGGCAAAATATTTACACAGAGCATGGACAACACGCCACTGGGAGTAAATGTGGAGGCAGATACGATAGGGGTATTTGAGGAACTTTTCGATAAGCATATGGATATTCCAACGAATGGGGGCTATGTACCAAGTGCAGGCTGAGGGGATTGGTTTCATTGAGCACTATGTTCGGCACAAGGCTGGGGGGCCCATTGTTTTTCTGTATTGTTCTACTTCCTGTGTTATCTCAGACTTTAGTTCCCACTGTGAGTATTATCAGGGATGGGAGAATGATTTTCAAAACATTGGTGAGCTGACGGCTAGGATCAGCCTTCGCAAGAGAGGAATGAAGACTTGAGGCAAAGCAAGCATAACGCAGCATAGAATCCTAAAGCCCTTTGAACACTTCCACTGTTCAATACGTCCATGCCCCTCCCCCCAAACAATGTTATATTAGCGTTTGCTCCCTATACTCCTTGTTCCCTTTAAAATTGGAAAAATGCACCTTTGTCTTTCTTGAATATTCTCAGTGAATTTGCCTCCTTGGTCTTACAGTTCACTTTTGTACAAAGCAACATAATCCTAATCGCATTCTTAAACAACCTATACTATACCCTAAAACAGGTTCGAGACTCCTCAATCAGGGGAAACATCATTTCTTCATCTCATCTGTCCAATCCTGTTAGAACTTCATAACTTTCACACCGATCCTCTGCCATATTCCTAAGTAGCGATCACAACTGTGTTGTCGTCACCAATGGTTGTATGGCTTCGGTATGCATGTATTTCTTATGTTCTTTTGTCATGAAGTTGAAGGCGTGTACTGTACCTAAAGGAGAGCGTGAACGTTGGCAAGCATCTGTCATGTGACTGGCTAGCAGGCACAGAGTATACTGGAAAATTGAAAACATGTCACATTTGGCTGTGAAACAACTCCTTCAGCGTGGTTGCTATGTTTTCACCACAATTCTAATTTCGCCAATTACTTTAAATTATGCCCCAAGATACTAAAACCCAATCGGATTTGACAACATCAAACCTATGAGACGATCCAATGTTTTAGGAGATAAAAACCAGGCATATTGAACAGTTAGCCAGAGAGCCCAAGAGCACCTACTGCCAGACAAACTGGCCGCAGACCTGCTCTCTGAAAGGTACATTTTCTCAGGAACCATCGATGCTGCAGAAGACCGAAGATGATCCAGAGAAAATCTACAGATAGAGGACGTTTGACACCCGAAGACAGCGACTAGTTATCAAAACTGATTTACTGTAAAGTTAACAGGGGCTTTATCAGATCCGTATCTTGTTATAGAATGGAATGGAGATAGACAGTTAATACAAAGGAGGTTTACAATTGTAGAAAGTTGTTCTCTTTTGGAGTTTAAGGTGTAAAATTGTTATTGTCTTTTCCTTAAATGCTGGAATTTGGGTATTTCTCTGTCACCCGTACTTTAACGGATTATGAGACGAGATGACCTTTTCTGTGTGTTTGGTTTAGTTAGCAGAAGCTTTTATCCCTTGTCGTAACAGTCTTGTCTGGGATTTGGACAGGTTTAGACAGATGCAGTCTGAGATTCGGACATATTGGAACAGACTTAGCATACGAAAGATCCCAGCAGATTTAAACACTTGCTGGTTAGTGCCATAGATCTTGACACACAGGTGAGTCAATTTGTTTAATATGGGTTACTTGTGGTTGGTTAAATTAAAAGCGAGAGAAATGGCTTTTAAAATTGCTCAAGAGGTTCTGTGCATTGAAGATGATTCCCAAATGTGCCACAAAAGTTTAGAAGGAAAGAAAACAGACCTTACTTTTATAGTTAGCAAAGAGATTAGAATTGGGTTGAACCGGGGCCAAAAGGAATGTTGAAATTGCAAGGGAAGTTTTGTACATCTGTAACATGGCCTTATTGCTCTGAAAATCAGTACCAATAAAAGCTAACATACCATGTGCCTTCTCAACAATCCTATCAACCTGGGTGGCAACTTTCAGGGATTTTTGCACATGGACACCGAGACCTCTCTGCGCGTCTACACTACAAGAATCTGACGCTTAGCCCAGTACTCTGCATTCCTGTTACTCCTTCCAAAGTGAATCGACTCACACTTTTCCACATTAAATTCCATTTTCCCCATCTCAGCCCAGCTCTGCAGCTTATCTATGCCCCTTTGTAACCTGACACAACCTTCAGCACGATCCATAACTCCACCGACCTTACAGTCATCCGCAAATTTACTAACCCATCCTTCTACGCCCTCATCCAGGTCATTTATTGAAATTGCGCTGTAGTGAACTTATCACATGGTACAGTTGGCTGAGCTCTTTGAACAGTTAAGAGAAGCAAAGTTGAGAATAAACTTACAGCAAACAGAATTCATGAAAGCAGAGGTGACGCTTTTGGGACATAACATCGGTCATGGAAGGTTAACCCCGAGGAACGCAAATATGAAGGACATTCAGGAAGTTCCACGACCAACCTTGAAGAAAGAGTTGCTTCAATTTTTGGGACTCAGCAGATTCCACTGGAAATTTGTTCCGATCTTCAGCAGCGTGGTGTCACCATTAACAGAGTTTGTGAAAAAGTACACAAAGTTTTGTTGGACAGAACAATGCCAGGAGGCATTTGACAATTCCAAAGCCAGATTAACCACCGCGCCAGTTTTAGTGACACCAAACTCTTTGAAACGCTTCAAAATTGTAAACGATGCTAGTGACATCGGAGTTGGAGCTGTTCTGCTACACGAAGACGACGATGGGATGGAACTGCCAGTTTTCAAAGTAACTCAACACCCACCGGAGAAAATACTCTGTGGCCAAAAAAAGAATTACTGAGTTTGGGACCTGCCTTGCGACATTTTAATGTTTATGTCGTGAACAATGACGTCAGAGTGGTTTGTGTCCATGGATCACAACTCTCTTACATTCTTGGAATGCTTTCAGGACAAGAATGCGAGACTGTTTCGTTGCAGTTTTGTGTTGCAGATGTTTAATTTGCAAATTGTACTTGTTGCCGGTCGTAAGAATGTGACAGCAGATACGTTATTGTGGTTTTAACGGTTAAAGTAGAAATGAGATTGATTAGATAACAATGTTTTTATTTACACACACACACACACACACTTGAGTGTATATGGAGAAGTTAATATGAACTTACATTTAAGTTCTGCGTATGCCATGGTATTAGAGGTAAAAATTAGAACAAAAATGAAGCCATCCTTTCATTATAATGGTTTTTTTTTTAAGGTGGGAGGTGTTATGATGTTGAAGTTGTGTACTGTACCTTTAAGACAGAGTGAACCCTGGCAACCACCTAGCAAGCACAAAGTGTCCTGGAAAATGTAAAGTATGTAACATTTGGCTGTGAAATAACTACCTGAACTTGGGTCGCTATGTTTCCGAATTCAGCCAATCAGTTTAAATTATGTTCCAAGATACTAAAACCCAAGCAAACTTCAATTTTACTTTTTTGACAACATCGAACCAACGAGACGATCTCAAGTTTAGGGGACAAAAGTCAGACATTTTCAACAGTTAGCCAGAGAGCCCAAGAGCACCTACTGCCACACAAACTGCCTGAAACATCTGTGCAGCAGAAGACGTAAGACAATCCGGAGGAAATCTACAGACAGAGGAAGTTCGACACCCGAAGAGGGAAGCTGGCTTTGAAAATTGGTTTGCTGTAAATTGTGTAGGGACTGTATGGGATCAGTATATTGATACAGAATGGGAGGTCGAAAAATCGTTAAGACAAAGGAGGCTTAAAGTTGTAGAAAGTTGTTGCTTGATGTTCTCTTCTGGAGTTCAAGAATAAAATTGATACATTTTTCCCTTAAATAGTGGTAGTTTTCTGTCACTCATATTTTAGCAGATGACAAGATGAGGTGAGATTTTCTGTGTGTTCGGTTGAATTAACAGAAGCTTTGAGCCCGTCTCGTAACACTTATTTATCATACTTTCACTGAGACCACCTTCTTCCTTCCAGAGAAAAGAGCCTAACTTCATCAATGCCACGGTCTATTTGAACATTCATCCATATTTTTTTTCTCTGCCATTTCAAAACATTCCGAACTTTGCTGTTTTTTTCCTTATAATGCAGTTTTTGAATATCACCATTGGATGTGGCCTTTCATACAAACATGCAGAAAACTACAAATAAGATCTAAACTAAAATGATAACTCTCCATTTGACAGAAGATCTCATTGTTTTCTTTCTCTCCTTAAGTTAACACAGCAACAATTTTCATCCTGTGTCGCAAAAACTGTGGTCTGTCAAAATGTGTCACCCATTACTTGGTAGCCATGGCAACAGCGGATCTACTGGTCATTGTCTTTGACCTAATACTGAGACATCTTCCGATTATCTTTTGGGAACAGTTTGTTTTCCTGTTTAATGTCCCTACGTGTAACATCCATGCCGTCATTCTTTATGCAGTCACTGACTGTTCTGTTTGGTTCACTGTCGCGTTCACTTTTGATCGATTTGTGGCCATTCGTTGCCAGAAACTGAAAAGTACATATTGCACTGAGAAAACTGCAGCTGTGGTTTTGGGCACCGTGACTACGCTCAGCTGTTTAAAGAACATTTTCTGGTATTTTATGGTTTCCAGTCGGTACTGGCTGGGGAACGACCCCTGGTTTTGTGACAACATTCTGGCTATTGTCCGGTCTCTAGTCTGGACCTCAATCGAGTTTCTCCATCACATTCTCACTCCATGTGTCCCATTTGTCTTGATTCTGTTGCTGAATGTTATCACTGTCAGGCACATTTTCGTGACCAGCAGAGCCCGTAAGAGACTCCGGACTCCCAGCAGTGGGGAGACCCCAAAGGACACAGAGATGCAGAGTCGAAGGAGATCAATAATTTTCTTATTTGTTCTCTCAGCCAATTTCATCATCTTATGGTCATTGCTCATGGTATATTCGATCTGGAACCGGATGTATAATTTGGGCTATCAGTCTGTATACATGAGGACTTTTGTTCAGGAAATTGGCTTTAGCCTACAGTTACTGAGTTGCTGCACAAACTGCGCCATCTATGCCATTGCCCAGAGTCATTTCAGAGAGCATTTGAAAACAATGCTGAAGTATCCCTTTCTCCAAATTGGTCAATTATTCAAGTTAATTAAATAATCATTCACAAATCATTCCAGCGTGTTGACGTGTGACTGCGAAGACAAAATGTGAAATGGTCAGGTTGGTCGTGAGCTGACATTGAAAAACGTAACTTCCTTCAGAGGATGTGACATCACTTTATCGGATATTGACACTTAAAGGGGGAAGCTGTGTTTACAAACGCAAGTGGGAATCACAGTGCATAATGCATAGAACATCAGGGCACAGTACAGGCCCTTCGGCCCTTCGATGTTGTGCCGACATGTGAAACCAATCTAAAGCCTATCTAACCTACACTAATCCATTGTCATCCACATATTCACTCAATGACAATTTAAAGGGCCTTAAAATTTTCGAATCGACTACTGTTGCAGGCAGCACATTCCAAGTCTTCCTACTCTCTGAGCAAAGAAACTACCTTCGACGTATGTCCAATATCTATCACCCCTCAATTTATAGCCACGTTCCCCTCGCGCTAGCCATCACTATCCAAAGAAAAAGGCTCTCAGTGTCTACCCTATCTAATCCTCTGATTACCCTGTATGTCTTGATTAAGTCAAATCTTAACCTTCTGCTAATGAAAATAGCCTCAAATCTCTCACCCTTCCTCATAAGACCTTCCATCCATCCCAGGCAACATTCTGTCAATCTCCTTTTCACCCTTTCCAATGCTTCCACATCCTTCCTATAATAAGGTGAGCAGAACTGTACCCAATCCTCCAAGTGCAGCTGCAACAGAGTTTTGTACAGCTGCAACATGACCTCATGGCTCCGAAACTCAATCCCTCTACCATTTAAAGCTAACACACTACACGCTTCCTTAACAGCCCTCCCAACCTGGGTGGCAACTTTCAGGGATCTATGCACATGGGCACCGAGATCCCTCTGCTCATCTACACTCCCAAGAATCTTACTATTAGCCCAAACTCTGCATCCCTGTTATTCGTAACATGCAGTCAATGCGTGTAAGATTGTGTAAATCCCACTTTAGAAATAAAACTAGCCTTTATTGCAATGTTTGAGCTGAGATGACACCTTTTGTTACAAAATCTGAAGTTATCTTGAGAAGGTGACTTTAAAGGAGTTCTGGGATATACATATTAACGAACTCAAACTAGGAAACACATTCTAAAAGATGAAAGTTTGAATCTAATATATTTCAGCCGCATGACACTATCACCATTTGCCGTTAATTCTGTGTCACATGGTCCTGCTCCACAATAAACTGACGAAGAGGCAGCTTTCCAAAAGCTAGTGCCTCCAAATAAACGCGTTGGACTGTAACTTGGCATTGTGTGATTTTTAACTTCGTCAGCCCCAAGCCAATACCTGCTCTTTGATATAAAGCCTAAATCCCAGTATTCTCCTCGACCACATTGACTTTTCCCTGTGTGAATACTGATGAAGACAATTCAATAAGCCAAATTCTTTGGACTCTACGCACAAATTTCCACTACTGTCCTTGACTGGCCCAAATTTTACTCTCGTCTTTCTTATATTCCTTGATCCCCATTGTCTCTTCTTATCTTATCTCTTTAGATCCTTCCTGGCTAACTTGTAACTCTCAAGCGCCCTAACTGAGCCTTCACGTCTCATCTTTACATAAGCCTCCGTCTTCCTCTTGACAAGAGATTCAACTTCTTTAGGAAACCATGGACTCCCTCGCTCGACCACTTCCTCTCTGCCTGACAGCCTCATTCTTATCAACCCTATTCCTTGAACAAACTCTGCATTTCAATTGTGCCCATCCCTTGCAGTTTGCTTTCCCAGCCGATGCATGCTAAATCTTGCCTCATCGCATCATAATTGCCTTTTCCCCATCGAAAATGTAAATCCCTATCCCTTTTCATCGTTAAAGTAAATGTCACCGAACTGTGCTCACTATCACCAAAGTGCTCACTGACCTCCAAGTCTAACACCTGGCCTGGTTCATACCCAGTACCAAATCCAATCTGGCCTTGCCTCTTGTTGGTAGATCTGCATACTGTTACGACACGGGGTAAACACTTCTGCTCATTTAAACTAGACACACAGAAAAACTCACCTTGCTTCGTGACAAGAGAACTACCCAAATTCCACTATTTCAAGAAAAAAAACTTTATTCTTTAACTCTAAAAGAGAACATTAAACATAAGTTCTCTACTCTGTCTGCCTCCTTTGTCTTAACAATTAGATCATAGAACATAGAACTGTACAGCACAGAACAGGCCCTCCAGCCCACGATGTTGTGCCGACCACTGATCCTCATGTACGCACCCTCAAATTTCTGTGACCATATGCATGTCCAGCAGTCTCTTAAATGTCCCCAATGACCTTGCTTCCACAACTGCTGCTGGCAATGCATTCCACGCTCTCACAACTCTCTGTGTAAAGAACCCACCTCTGACATCCCCTCTATACTTTCCTCCAACCAGCTTAAAACTATGACCCCTTGTGTTAGTCATTTCTGCCCTGGGAAATAGGCTCTGGCTATCGATTCTATCTATACCTCTCATTGTCTTGTATACCGCAATTAGGTCCCCTCTCCTCCTCCTTTTCTCCAAAGAAAAATGTCCGAGCTCAGTCAACCTCTCTTCATAAGATAAGCCCTCCAGTCCAGGCAGCATCCTGGTAAACCTCCTCTGAACCCTCTCCAAAGCATCCACATCTTTCCTATAATAGGGCGACCAGAACTGGACGTAATATTCCAAGTGCGGTCTCACCAAAGTTTTATAGAGCTGCAACAAGATCTCACGACTCTTAAACTCAACCCCCCTGTTGGTGAAAGCCAAAACACCATATGCTTTCTTAACAACCCTGTCCACTTGGTGGCCATTTTCAGGGATCTATGTACCTGCACCCCAAGATCCCTCTGTTCCTCCGCACTGCCAACAATCCTATCCTTAATCCTGTACTCAGCTTTCAAATTCGACTTTCCGAAATGCATCACCTCGCATTTATCCAGGGTGAACTCCATCTGCCACCTCTCAGCCCATCTTTGCATCCTGTCAATGTCCCGCTGCAGCCTACAACAGCCCTCTATACTGTCAACGACACCTCCAACCTTTGTGTCATCTGCAAACTTGCTGACCCATCCTTCCATCCCCTCAACCAAGTCATTAATAAAAATTACAAACAGTAGAGGCCAAAGGACAGAGCCCTGTGGAACACCACTCACCACAGGCAGAATATTTTCCTTCCAATACCACACGTTGTCTTTTGTTGGCCAGCCAATTCTGTACTGAAAATGTGTTGCTGGAAAAGCGCAGCAGGTCAGGCAGCATCCAAAGAGCAGGAGTATCAGCGTTTCGGGCATGAGTCCTTCTTCAGGAATCAGAGAATGGTCAAAGAAATGGTCAAAGAATGGCTCATGCCCGAAACGTCGATTCTCCTGCTCTTTGGATGCTGCCTGACCTGCTGCACTTTTCCAGCAACACATTTTCAGCTCTGATCTCCAGCATCTGCAGTCCTCACTTTCTCCTGCTAATTCTGTATCCAGGCAGCTAAGTTCCCCTGTATCCCATTCCTCCTGACCTTCTGAATGAGCCTAACATGGGGAACCTTATCAAATGCCTTGCTGAAGTCCGTATACACCATATTCACAGCTCGACACTCATCACTTTTCTAGTCACATTCTCAAAGAACTCGATAAGGTTTGTGAGGCATGACCTGCCCCTCAGAAAGCCGTGCTGACTGCCTTTAATCACGCCATGCTCTTCCAGATGGTCATAAATCCTATCCCTCAGAATCCTTTCTAACAACTTGCAGACGACAGACGTGAGACTTACTGGTCTGTAATTGCCGGGGATTTCACTATTTCCTTTCTTGAAGAGAGGAATTACATTTGCCTCTCTCCAGTCCTCAGGTACGACTCCAGAGGAGACCGAGGATGAAAATATCTTCGCAAGTGGTGAAGCAATTACATTTCTCGTTTCCCAAAGCAGCCGAGGACAAATCTGGCCGGGGCCTGGAGACTTGTCAATCTTAATGTTTGACAAAATGTTCAGCACATCAGCTTCCTCTATCTCTATCCATTCCAGCCTGCACACCTGCTCTTCAAAGGTTTCATTCATTACAAAGTTCGTTTAGTTCGTAAAGGCAGAAGCAAAAAACTCATTTAGGGCTTCCCCTACCTCCTCAGACTCTACACACAAGTTCCCTATGCTATCCCTGATCGGCCCTCCTCTTTCTTTGACCATTCTTTTATTCCTCACATAAGTGTAAAGTGCCTTTGTGTTCTCCCTAATCCGTTCTGCCAAGCCTTTCTACTGCCCCCTCCTGGCTCTCCTCAGACCATTTTTAAGCTTCTTCCTCGCCTGCCTGTAATCCTGTAGAGCTGAGCTTGACCCTAGCTTCCTCCACCTTATGTAAGCTACCTTTTTCCTTTTTTTTAAAGATAATTTTTTTTCGAAATTTAACATTTTTACAAGTTTAGAAAAATAAACGAAACTCTCAAATACAAACATTGATTATACAATTAAATCAAATATACAATAGTCAAAATTTAACAAAGAAAATGGAAAAAAAAACCGAAATAGAAAAAAAACCCAAAACTCAAATTTCTACTAATCTAACCTACAACTAACCAGAGTGTATATTTAAGTCTCTTACATGCTCGGAATGTATTAACATCAAATGTAATAAAACCCGTATTCGTGCGGGATTCCTCTCCTAAGGGGCCCTGGAGCAGCCAGGTTTGTAATCTCCATTAAATAAAGGCCCTTGTTAGGATGGCCGAAATATCTGTATTTACGTAATTCAAGAAGGGCTGCCATATTTTATAAAATAATTCAGTCTTTCGGTGCACCATATTTGTAAGGATGTCAAGGGGAATACATTCCATAATTAATCTGTGCCAATTTGAAAGTCCAAGGGGGGCCCTCAGCCACCCAGTTCACCAAAATATTTTTCCTTGCACAGAAAGAGAGAATAGAAAATAGTCTCTTTCCGTGCGTATCCAGGGAGGAAAAGTTCGAAAAGCCCAAAAGGAGAGATATAGGGTCCACTCTAATTTCCGTTCCTAAAATTTCTGTCAGGGTACTTGCTACTTTAGTCCAATATCTACGGATCTTATGACAGGTCCATAGGCAATGTACAAGAGTGCCCACCTCTATTTTGCATTTGGGACACATTGGCGATGCTCCTGCCTTAAATTTTGCCAATCGAGCCGGTGCTATATGGGCCCTATGAAGTATCTTCAGCTGGATAGCCTGGGTTCTGTTACAGATAGTAATTCTTCTAGCATTTTCCCAAATATCATTCCACATTTCTATAGTGATTTCTAGTCCCAAATCCTGATCCCATGTTTTAAGCAGATTGTCCATATCTCCCGATACTTCATCATGTAGTGAATGATAAATAGTACTGACGGAGGATACCCCCACTAGTCGTAGGACATTACATTCTCCATCTGATTTATAAAGACTATCTAATAACGTAGTCCTCTTCTGTATATAATCTCGAATTTGGAAGTATCGAAAGAGGTCTCCATTAGGTAATCCGAATTTCTGACGCAGCTGTTCAAAAGACATCAGGACCCCATCTTTAAATAGGTCCCCTAAACATGAGATACCCCTGGATCTCCAGAGTTTAAACGTGGCATCTGTAAACCCCGGTTTAAATCCCCATGCTCCCACTATCAGTGCATAGGGGGATGTTTTATATAAATTACCCTCATTTTGCCGCATTATATTCCAAGCCTTAATTGTGTTTAGTATTATGGGGTTTTTACAGTGATCTGTAATGATTTTCCACTTGTCTGAAAATAAGAGGTTAGTAAGTGGGTATTTTACTTGAGAGGCCTCGATGTCCAGCCAGATTGATTGTGGATCAGACAAGATCCAATCAGCGATGTAACTTAATAGGGAACTTAACTGATATTTCCTAAAGTCTGGGAAGTCCAGTCCTCCCCTTGCCTGTGGAAGCTGTAGCTTCTTCAGCTTAATGAGGGGCCGTCTATGATTCCAGATAAAGGAACCCAGCCAGCCATATAATTTACGTAGAGCCATCCTCGGCAGCATCACCGGGAGCATTCTCATAGGATATAGGAGACGGGGCAGAACATTCATTTTAATTTGTGCTATTCTACCCAACCAGGAAATTGGAAGGTCTCCCCATCGCCGGAGGTCCTGCCTTATCCTTTCCAGTAATTGCACAAAATTAGCCTTGTATAACTGACCAAATACTGGAGTAATAAAAATACCTAAATATAAGAAGCCCTCCAGGGACCAACGAAAGTGGAAAAGGGATCCGTCCACTAAGTGGGGTGTCATAGCCAGGCCACCCATTGGCATAGCCTCCGATTTTGAAAAAATAATTTTATAGCCTGAGAATGCACTAAATGTATTAATAACTTGGATTAGGCGAGGTACGGACATCAGAGGATTACTGAGGAATAAAAGAACATCATCTGCATAAAGGGTAATTTTATGTTTACCTGTACCAATCCTCGGGGCTGTTATATTAGGATTAGTCCATATGGCTTCTGCTAGTGGTTCAATTATTAGTGCAAATAACAATGGCGAGAGAGGACATCCTTGACGGCAGCCCCTACCCACACTGAAGCTATCCAAACCTAATCCATTGGTAATAACAACTGCTTTGGGATCACTATACAATGTTGAGACCCATTCGGTAAACACCTGTCCAACGCCAAACCTTTCCAATGTGTAAAACAAATATGACCATTCAACCCTGTCGAATGCCTTTTCCGCGTCTAATGAAACTACTGCTCCTGGTATCTTTCCCTGATGACAGGCTTGAATCATATTCGAAACCCTTCTAATATTATTGGATGATCTACGGCCCTTAATAAATCCCGTCTGATTCTGCTTTATAATATATGGCAGTACCCTTTCTAGTCTCAGTGCAAACCTTTTTCCTTTTGACGAGAAGCTCCACCGCTCTGGTCATCCAAGGTTCCTTTATCTTACCAATTTATCTACCTCCCATTCTATTACAATATACTGATCTGATAAAGCCCCTGTTAAATTTACAAGCAATCAAGCTTCATAATCATTTGCCATCTTTGGATGTTGAGCATCCTCTGTCTGTAGATTTCTATTAGATCGTCTTCGGTCTTCCACTGCACAGATTTTCCATATGCAAAGGTACCTTTCAGAGAGGGGGCTCTGAGGGTGGTTTGATTGGCAGTCAGCTCTCTGGGTTTCTCTGGCTAACTGTTCAAAATGCCTGATTCTTAAACCCAAGACATCCAATCGTCTCATTGGTTTGATGCTGTCAAAACAATAATTTCAAATTCGATTGGGTTTCGTATCTTGTGGCACAATTTAAACCGATTGGTTGAATTCGAATTGTTGTGCAACACAGCAACCCTACTCAGCCACTAGTTTCACAGCCAAATGCTACATTATAAAAAAACAAAATTACAGCACATTCTGTGCCTGCTAGGTGCAGGCCAGCTTCTGTCTCTGTTCGAGGTAGAGTCCACACCTACCACTTCACAAGATCTGCTCCCTTCAGAAAAAATGAACAATCATAATGAAAAGATAGGTTCAGTTTTTCATCCAATTCTTAACACTATTACCAAGACATACATAGGACATTAATCGAAGTTCATATTAACTTCTGCACGCACACACAGACACATACACACGCACACACACACAGACACATACACACGCATGCGCACGCAGACACACACACATAGACACATACACATGCACGCGCACACAGACACACACACAGACACATACACGTGCACGCACGCACGCACACTGATACACACACGCAGACACATACACACGCATGCGCACGCAGACACACACACATAGACACATACACATGCACGCGCACACAGACACACACACAGACACATACACACGCATGCGCATGCAGACACACACAGACACACACACATAGACACATACACATGCATGTGCACACAGACACACACAGACACAGACACATACACATGCACACACATGCACGCACACACAGACACATACGTGTATATGTAATTTTGGTATCTATTCAATCTCATCTGAACTTTATCAGTTAAATCCATGATCGTGCATCTACGATTACGTTCATACGACCCGCAACATGTATGATTTTGAAATTAAAAGTCTGTAACGTAGGACTCCAAATAAATAGTCTCATATCCTTGTCTTTAAATCGTTCCTAGAGTGTAAGGGGATTGAGATCCATGTACACAACTGTCTCCAACACATTGCTCATGACATGAATATTAACATGTTGTAAGTCCTGTACTAAACTCAATAATTCTTTCTTCAATTGTAGAGTATTATCTCTAGTGGGTGTTCAATTTCTTTGAAAAGCCAACAGCTGGCAGTCCTATTCCATCCTCATCTTCTTATATCGGAACAGCTCCAACTCCTATGTCACTAGCATCGATTGCAACTTTGAAGGGTTTCAAAAAGTTTGGTGGAGCTCACACTGATGCGATAGTCAATCCTGCTTTTTAAATTGTCAAATGCCTCCTGGTATTGTTCTGTCACCCGAAACTATGAGTTCTTCTCCAGTAAATCTGTTAATGGTGGCACTGTGCTGCTGACGTTTATAACAAACCTCCAGTAGATTCCGCTCAGTTCCAAAATTGGAAGCACCTCTTTCTTTAAGATTGATCATGGAAATTCCTCGTTTGCCATCGTATTTGCAATCCTTGGGGTCAACCTTCCATGACCGGTGTTATGTCCCAAGTATGTCACCTCTGCTTTCACGAATGGTTTTCAAAATACATTCTCTTAATCGCTCAGAGAACTCTGCCAACTGTACCATGTGATCTTTCAAGGAGGCTCTAAAGATGCTGTAAATCGACTGCACAGTTTGTTAACCCAGCAACTTGGTTCAACAATACTTTCATTCAATATTGCCTCAACTTGCTTCTGGACATGTCTAACTTTGACAGGATTAAGCCGTTCGGGGAGTTGTCTTATCAGAACTGCCTTCCCTCACCTCGCACACAATATCATTAGTCTTCCCCATCTTATTCCTGCATATGGCCTTATACTGCTGCAATAAACCTTTCAACCGGGTTATTTGTTCCTGAGACAGATAGCTTATTTTCCTATCCCACTCCTCAAAGACTTCTTCATTGTTTAATGTATTTTGATCACGTTAGGGTTTCCTGACACAGTTTGTATATAGACTAACAAGAGGCAAGCCTAATTATATTTGGTACTCGGTACTGGGTAAGCTCAGGTGTTAGATTTGGAAGTGTACGAGCACTTTGGTGATAAATTCGTTTATGTTTACTTTAGCCATGGAAAGGGATAGATATTAACCGCAGGGCAAGCAGTTTCGATGGGAGATAGGCAATTACGATGTTATTAGGCGAGGTTTAGGATGCGTAGGATGGGGAAGCAAACTACGGAGATTGGAATATCGAGTTTGTTCAAGGAACAGCAACTGCATGTGCTTGATAAGAATGCAACTGTCAGTCAGGGAGGAGTGGTCGAGCGAAGAGGTCACGGTTTTCTAAAGAAGTTGAAACTTCTGTCAAGAGGAAGAAGAAGGCTTATGTGGAGATGAGACGTGAAGGCTCAGTCAGGGCGCTCCAGGTTAGCCGGCAAAGACCTAAAGAGAGAGCTAAGAAGAGCCAGGAGGGGGCATGAGGAATCTTTTTCAGGTAGAATGAAGGAAAACCCTGAAGCTTTCTACAGGTATATCAGGAACAATAGAAAGATTGGGACCAGTCAACGACAGTAGTGGGAAGTTGGGCGTGGAGTCCGAGGAGATAGGAGAAGAGCTAAATGAATATTTTTTTGTCAGTATTCACACTGGAAAATGACAATGTTAACGAGGCGAATACTCAAATTACAGGATATTAAAACAGACGGGATTAACTTTCATAAGAAGGAGGTGTTACCAATTCTGGAAAGTGTGAAAATAGCTAAGTCCCCTGGGCCGGATGGGATTCATCCTAGGATTCTCTGAGAAGCTCGGGATGAGATTACCAAACCTTTGGTTTTGATCTTTACGTCTTTATTGTCTGTAGGAATAGTGCCAGGAGACTGGAGGATGGCAAATGTTGTTCACTTGTTCAAGAAGGGGACTCAGGACAACTCTGTCAATTATAGACCAGTGAGCCTTTCTTTGGTTATGGGTGAAGTGTTGGAACATATTTTAAGAGATAGGATTTACAATAATCTGGAAAGGAATAAGTTGATTAGGGATAGTCAACACGGTTTTGTGAAGGGTAGGTCGAGCCTAACAAACCTTATGGAGTTCTTTGAGAAGGTGACCAAACAGGTGGATGAGGGGAAAGCGGTGGATGTGGCGTGTATGGGTTTCAGTAAGGTGTTTGATAAGGTTCCCCATGGTAGGCTACTGCACCAAATATGGAGGCATGAGATTGTGGGTGATTTAGTGGATTGGATCAGAAATTGGCGAGCTGAAAGAAGACAGAGGGTGATGGTTAATGGGAAACGTTCACCCTGGAGTTCAGTTATTATTGGGGTACCGCAAGGATCTGTTTTGGGGTTTCCGCTGTTGGTCATTTTTATTAATGACCTGAATGAAGCACAGAAAGATGGGTTAGTGGATAACACTAAGGTCGGTGGAGTTGCGGATAATGCGAAAGGATGTGTCAAGTTACAGAGGGACATAGATAAGTTGCAGAACTGGGCTGAGAGATGGCAAATAGAGTTTAATGCAGGAAAGTGTGAAGTGATTCACTTTGGAAGGAGTAACAGGAATACAGAGTACTGGGCTAATGGTAAAATTCTTGCTCGTGTGGATGAGCAGAGAGATCTCGGTGTCCATGTGCTTAGATCCCTAAAAGTTGCTAGCCAGGTTGATTGGGTTGTTATGCAGGCGTACAATACTTTAGCTTTTATTAATAGAGAGATGACTTTTCAGATCCATGAGGTCATGTTGTATGTGTACAAATCTCTGTTGCGGCTGCACTTGGAGTATTGTCTGCAGTCGCCACATTGTAGGAAGGATATTGTAGAAACATTGGAAAGTGTGCAGAGGAGATTTACCAGGATGTTGCCCGGTATAGTGGGAAAGTCTCATGAGGAAAGGCTGAGGGACTTGAGGCCGTTTTCGTTAGAGAATAGAAGATTGAGAGGTGACTTAATAGAGACATAAAGGATGATCAGAGGATTAGACAGGGTGGACAGTGAGAACCTTTCTCCTTGGATGGTGATGGCTAGTACGAGGGGACATAGTTTTAAATTGAGGGGTGATAGATATAGGACCGATGTCACAGGTAGTTTCTTTATTCAGAGAGTAGTAGGGGGTGTGGAACGCACTGCCTGCAATAGCAATAGACTCGCCAACTTTAAGGGCTTTTAAAGATAAATATATGGATCATAATGGAACCGTCAAATCTAGATGGGCTTCAGATTAGTTTCATATATTGGTACAACATGGAAGGCCAAATGGTCCGTGGGGGCGACGCTGCATTGTTCTGTGTTCCAAAGTGGTGTGGTCAGAGAACAGGCTGTCCAGAGGAAGTGTAGATGGATACAATTGTAACAATTAAAAAGTCTTCCGCACGTATATATGAAAAGGAAAGGTTTGGGGGGATAGGGATCAAATTCTGGCACATGGCACTAGTTCCATTCAGAATATCAGCGCGGATGAGTTTGACCAAATTCTCTCCTTCTGCAGTGTACACCTCTCTGACTCTCTCTCTGCATCATCGTCAAGGCAGGACCTTCCACTCACCTTTGTGATATCTGCAAATTTTAAGATGTTCCCTCATCAATATCATTGAAATATATTGAGAATTGCTGGGATCCGCAGTTTTGAGGATTTTTTCTTGCAGTAGCGTCCCGGTCTTCAACGCACTCAACAGAAATCTAAGAAACTGCAGTCAAAGGGAAACTTCCAAATAGATGGAAGGCCGCTCCTCTATCACCAGCTGTTTTCTAAGAATGCTTCAGCACCCAAAACCTTACCCAGGAACAGAACGTGAAGTTCACAGAGATGTATCACATTATTCAACACGGCCTGGAACCTCAGGCCTCAGGAGTTCAGTGCAGTCAGTGACCGTTAGTGTCAGAAATGGTCTAAACAACTGTGGAATATGCAAATTTCTAGGCAGGACCGGGTAGGTTATCGATTATGCTTCAGTATGTCCGCTCAGTAAGGGAGGTCACCTAGATTGCCTGAGGTGAATTAATCCCGATTTGGACAACAGGAACGCATGCAGATTGAGTGTGTTGTCATGAAAACATGCGGCATGTGCAGCTTACAACCCAGGAGATTTAACAACCCCACTGCCTTCCTAACATCACCTCAATCACAAGTGTCCTCTCGCAGGTCAATGCCGCCAGTAACAAGCACTGGTTATGTATGACCAGATGCAATGGGCAGGCCACAAAAGCTTGATGGTCTACTCCAAGATCTACAATGGCAGGTGATCATTGAGAGGAGTTGTTGGGGGTGCAGAGAAAACGTTATAAGGACATCTTAATCGCCTCTATAAACAAATGCAACAGCTTTCACCATCATATGGAAATTGCCTGCTGTTCTCCCCAAACTGGGGAAAAAAACACATTTGCTGAAACGATAACCACATTGAGTACCATGAAGTGGGGCAGGTGGATGTCTCGCCATGAACATCAGAAAGAACGTGCAGTTGGCATAATATCGCACCTCTCGACTTGTTCAAACACAACCAGCCCACCCAAATAACACCAGCATTGACAGCTTACAATCGGACAACTCAGCAACAGTAGAATCGACGTGGAGTGGAACCAAAGTTCAAGGCAGAGATTGATAAATTCTAGATGTCTTGAGGAATTAAGGGCTACGGGGAGAATGTGGGTAAGTGGAGTTGAGATGCCCATCAGCCATGATTGAATGGCGGAGTGGACTCGGTGGGCCGAATGGCCTTACTTCCACTCCTAAGTCTTATGGTCTTAAAGCTGAGGAACTGGCACAATAAGAGAGGATGTGACTCGAAAAGCAAGAATCCTTCCCTGTGCGAATTAACGGAGCCACATGCGTGTTTTTGTTAAAAAAAAATAACTTTAGGCACGATGAGCAAACTATTGTGTCTGCTGCTGATCAGATTTCAGAATATATTTAGACAGTGCATACGACAAAAGAGAATTGCTACTGTTAAGAGAAAAAAATCCGAATGAATCAAGTCCGAAAGGACAGTCATCCAACCGCCATCAGTGATACGCACAAAGTTCAAAACTAAAAGCCCCAGTCTTTTAGAGATCCGTCTTTCATGAGCTGGTTATCATCTCCGTGTCCCAGATAAGGGACAGGGGGTGGGGGATTGAGACTAGGATGAGGTCTGCTAAGTTCAGCAAGATGTGGGAATAGAACGAACGTGGTTGGTATTAAGCTGCGTGGAAAAGCAATTATCCAGCCAAGGCATGATGGGCCCTGTGTTTTACACATGGGGGTGGCCTGCCTAGAGGAATGAACACTTACTGAGGATGTGGTGGGTGTGAGTGCAATTACAACATTTAGAAGTTATTTGAATAAGACCATGAATAGGAAATGATTTGGAGGCTTCAGAGTTGGACTGGGGTGGGGAAAGTTATAAATCAGGTTATCCTGTTGGACTTCCAGGCTGGCGTTTTGTGATTTTTAACTATGAATAGGAATGGTTTGGAGTGAAATAGGCCCGGAGTGTACAAGGTAGAAATGTTCAGTGTGGAATTATGGTTGGTATGAACTGCTTGGACTGAAGGGTCTGCATCTGTGCTGCGTGTCTAGATTAGATTAGATTACTTACACTGTGGAAACAGGCCCTTCAGCCCAACAAGTCCACACCGACCCACCCCCACACCCCTACATTTACCCCATTACCTAACACTACATGCAATTTAGCATAGCCATTTCACATGACCCGCACATCTTTGGACTGTGGGAGGAAACCGGAGAACCCGGAGGAAACCCACGCAGACACGGGGAGAATGTCAGACGCCTGAGTCGGGAATTAAACCTGGGTCTCTGGCGCTGTGAGGCAGCAGTGCTAACCACTGTGCCACCGTGCCACCCACAAAGAATGACATCATTCTTCATGCAGTCAGTGACTGTTCTGCTTGGTTCACTATCACATTCAGTTTTGATTGATTTCTGGCCATTGAAGATAGAGAAAAGAACATCGAACAGTACAGCACAGTACAGGCCATTCAGCCCTTGATGTTGTGTCTGCTATCTATCCTGCTCTCAGGTAGGACTAACTCACATACCCTTCATTGTACTAACTTCCATGTGCCTGTCCAAGAGTTGCTTGCATACCCGGAGTAATCTGACTCTACTACCACTGCTGGCAGTGCATTCCACGCACCTACCAGCTTTGGATAAAGGACTCTACCTCTGACCTCACTCCTAAACCTTCCTTCACATACCTTAAAATTATGACCCCTCCTGAGAGGCATTTCCGGGATGGGAAAAAGTCTTTGGTCACCCACTGGATCTATGTCTCTCATAATCTTGTGCACATATATCACGGCACCTCTCATCCTCCTTTGCTCCAATCCGAAAAATCCGAGATCCCTCAAATGTTTTTCATAAGACGTGTCTCCACGTCAGGCAACATCCTGATACATCCCCTCTGCACCCTTTTGAAAGCTTCCACATCATTCCGATAATGAGGCAATCAGATCTGATCACAATATTCCGAGTGTGGTCTAACCAGGATTCGACAAATCTGCAGCATAACCTTGAGTCTCTGAAACTCAATCTCCCTGCTAACGAAAGCGAACTCACCATACACCTTCTGGACAACCCTACTAATCTGGGTGGCAACTTTTCGGGATCTATAGACATGGGATCCCACTGTTGCTCCACACTGCCAAGAATCCTACCTTTAACCCAGGTTCAACCTTCCAAAGGGAATGATTTCACACTTACATAGAACATAGAACATAGAAAAATACAGCGCAGTACAGGCCCTTCGGCCCTCGATGTTGCGCCGATCCAAGCCCACCTAACCTACACTAGCCCACTATCCTCCATATGCCTATCCAATGCCTGCTTAAATGCCCATAAAGAGGGAGAGTCCACCACTGTTACTGGCAGGTCATTCCATGAACTCATGACTCGCTGAGTAAAGAATCTACCCCTAACATCTGTCCTATACCTACCACCCCTTAATTTAAAGCTATGCCCCCTCGTAATATCTGACTCCATACGTGGAAAAAGGTTTGCATGGTCAACCCTATCTAAACCCCTAATCATAATGTACACCTCTATTAAGTCATCCCTAAACCTTCTTTTCTCCAATGAAAACAGCCCCAAGTGCCTCAGCCTTTCCTCATATGATCTTCCTACCATACCAGGCAACATCCTGGTAAACCTCCTCTGCACCCGTTCCAGTGCCTCCACATCCTTCCTATAGTATGGCGACCAAAACTGCACACAATACTCCAGATGCGGCCGCACCAGAGTCTTATAAAACTGCAACATGACCTCAGGACTCCGGAACTCAATTCCTCTGCCAATAAAGCCCAGTACACCATATGCCTTCTTCACAGCACTATTTACCTGGGTGGCAACTTTCAGAGATCTGTGAACGTGGACACCAAGATCCCTCTGCTCATCCACACTACCAAGTATCCGACCATTAGCCCAGTACTCCATCTTCTTGTTACTCTTGTTCAGGCTGAACTCCATTTGCAACTTAGCAGCCCAGCTCTACATTCTGTGAATGTCACGACGCAACCAAAAACAGCCCTCCGCACTATCCGCAACTCCACAGACTTTTGTGTCATCAGCAAACGAACCAAGCCACCCTTCCACATCCACCTCCAAGTCATTCACAAAAATCATGAAGAGCAAAGGTCCCAGAACTGATCCCTGCGTCACACCACTGGTCATGAAGCTGAATACTGTCCGTCTACCACCACACTCTGTCCTCTATGTGCCAGCGGGGCGCCTAGTCAGATGGCATCAAAATACTGAAGTCCTATGGAAGATTTGGCGGCACGGTCGCACAGCAGTTAGCACTGCTGCCTCACAAGCGCCAGAGACCTGGGTTCAATTCCCGACTCAGGCGACTGACTGTGTGGAGTTTGCACGTTCTCCCCGTGTCTGCGTGGGTTTCCTCCGGGTGTTCTGGTTTCCTCCCACAGTCCAAAGATGTGCAGGTCACGTGAATTGGCCATGCTAAATTGCCCGTAGTGTTAGGTAAGGGGTAATTGTAGGGGTATGGGTGGGTTGCGGGTCGATGTGGACTTGTTGGGCCGAAGGGCCTGTTTCCACACTATAAGTAATCTAATCTAATTTCACGTCATTAGGACAGTCATTGACACATGGAGAGAATGAAATATTAACACAATCAGGAATGAGGTATCAACATAATTAGCAGAGTCATTTGGGGACAGAGAGCAGTTAGAGCTAGATTGTGAAAAAGGAATGTGCTCACAAATTTCACAGTCCATTTCCTCGATTTGTGTACTTAAACTTTCCTTCTCTAGAGATCAGACAAATGTGAAGTACTCTATTGAACAGTCTGGCAATATCGTTGAGTTTCACAGTGTACCCTTGGTCTCTGAGAGGCCTTACTCTTTCACTGGTCATTCTATTCGTTCAGGAGAAAGTGAGGACTGCAGATGCTGGAGATCAGAGCTGAAAATGTGCTGCTGGAAAGGTGCAGCAGGTCAGGCAGCATCCAAGGAGCAGGAGAATCGACGTTTCGGGCATGAACCCTTCTTCTATTCATTCAGAATATACTTGCGGAACATTTTGGCGTAATCTAACCTGCCAGGGTATTCTCAGATCCCAATTTTCTCTCCTAATTGTTTTCTTGAGTTGACTAGCCCCTATGTACCCCTCACATAGAACATAAAGGAAACCGCCCTTCAGCCCACGGTGTTGTGCCGAACGTGACACCAAATTAAACTACTCCCTTCTGCCTGTCAGTGGTGCATGTCCCTCCATTCCTTGCATATTAATGTGTTCATATAAAAGTTCCCGAAATACCCCTATTGTATCTGCCTTCACCAGTACCCCTGGCAGCAAGTGCGGAACTCCAACCACTGTCTCTTGCCAAAAAGAAACTTGGAATTCATGTCTCTTTTCAAATTTATCCACTCACCTGAAATGGATGTCTCCTAGCATTAGATATTTCAACTCTGGCAAAAAACAAAAGATCCCCTGCACGATCTTTGTCTGTACATCTCATAACTTTATGGACAGAGGGACATGGATAGGATATATAGACAATGGCATTTCCCTGGGGTGGGGGAATCCATAGGTTTCAGGTGAGAGGGGAAAGATATAAAAGGTACCTAATGGGAAACGTTTTCAGACAGAGGGTAGTGCGGGTATTGAATGACCCGCCAGAGGTCAGGGTGGAAGCTGGTCTAATTTCGGCATTTACTCTTGATAGGCATATGAATAGGAAGGGTTCAGAGCGATTTGGGCCAAATGCTGGCAAATGGGACTAGATTAGGTTAGGATATCTGGTCGGCATGGACAGGTTGGACCGAAGGGTTTAGTTTCCTGCTGCACATCTCTATGACTCTATGATTCTAAGTCTCAATGCTGCGTCGGCGACTCCAGTGGAAACAATACGAGGTTTCCTCACATTGCCTTGAAGCTCATATCATGCAGTCAAGGAAGCATCCTACTAAACCTCTATTCTAACCTTTCCAAAGCCTCCACAGGCTTCCTATAATTTAGCAATCAGAATTGGACACAATACTCAAAGTGTGACCAAAGTCGTAGAAAGCTACACCATGACATCCTGAGTCCTGAAATGAATTCTCCAACCAATTACAGCAAGCATGCCATACGCCTGCTTTACCACCTATGCCAATTCTAGGAAGCTATGGACTTGAACCACAAAATCACCCTGTACAACAGTGCTTTTCAGAGTCTTGCCATTAACATTTGATCTCCCAAAATGCAACACCTCATAGTTGAGTTACAACACAGCTTCTGTTAATTAAGCCAAACCCACAGAAAAACTCACCTCACCTCATAATCTGTTAAAGTATGAGTGACAGCGAACTACCCAAATTTCACCATGTAAACAGCTAATAACAAGGGCATTCTTCAAATCTAAAATGAACATTCAAAAAACTATTTTGAAAAATCTAAGCCTCCTTTCTCTTAAAGGTTTGTTATCTACCTCCCACTCTATAACAACATACCGATCCAATAAAACCCCTATTAAATTTACAGCAACTCCAGTTTGAAAACCAGGCCGTGTTGACCTTCCTCTGTTTGCAGATCACTAAGGGTCGTCTTCAGTCTTCTGCTGCACAGATGTTTTCAAATGAGAAAGGGACCCTTCAGAGAGTGTGTCGATGGCAGAAGGTGTTCCTTTGGCTAACTGTCCAAAATGTCAACATTTTATACCCACAAACATCGAATTGTCTCATTGGTTAGATGTTGTCAAAAGAGTAAAATTCAAACTTGGTTGGGTTTTAGTATCTTGGGGCATAATTTAAACTGATGGGTTAAATTGCAACTGCTGCAAAAACAATGAGACATCTATGTTGCAGTCAAAATGTTACATCTTCAAATTGCCCAGCACATGTTGGTGCCTACTGGTCGGTCACTGACCAGTACTTACCAGTTTTTCAACCTTCTCTCTCTCTATAGGTGCTTTCAACTTCATGACAGTGACCTGGATTAAGCTCCATCTTGCAATTCTCCATCCATATCAGCAAGCGATTGTTTTCCCACTGGACCCTTTGACAAGCATCTGAGCTATCTATAACTCTACACATTTTTATCTTGTCGAGAGGTGAGCTTTGCTGGGTGTTCAGTTTCATTAACAGATGAGTTCACCACCACTTTATAACAACTCCTGCACTTTGATGACGACTCCAGGTCTCTGGTCACATCCAGTGATTGGTGACAATGTCCGACTTGCAGTGAGCAATGATCCCCAGCCTCTGGTGACCAACGATCCTTGGTCCCTGGAGTGGAACAATTGCCACCCTCTGGCGACAAGTCCTGGCCTGAGATGAACAGCAATTCCTGGCGTCCAGTGATGATTCCCTGCCTCTGATGACCACACCCAGCCTGGCGCAGTGATCTCTCAGCTGTAAAAAAGATCGAGACAAGCAGGGTGGCTTTGTAGTTTGCACTGTGTCTTCATAGCATCAAGGACCCAGGTTTGGTTCCACACTCGGGTGATTGCCAATGCGGAGTTTGCACATTCTCCCCGTGTCTGTGTCGGTTCCATCCCACAGTCGAAAGATGTGCAATTTACAAGAATGTTAAATTACCCATAATGTCCAGGGATGTGCATGTTATGTCGGAAATGTAGGATGGTGGGTGAGTATTGGTGTGATGTCGTTTAGATTACTTACAGTGTGGAAACAGGCCCTTCACCCCAACAAGTCCACACCAACCCACCGAAGCGCAACCCACCCATACCCCTACATTTACTCCTTACCTAGGACTACGGGCAATTTAACATGGCCAATTCACCTGACCCGCACATCTTTGGACTGTGGGAGGAAACTGGAGCACCCAGAGGAAAGCACACAGGCACAGGGAGAATGTGAAAACTCCACGCAGTCAGTCACCTGAGGTGGGAATTGAACCCGGGTCTCTGGCGCTGTGAGGCAGCAGTGCTAACCACTGTGCCACCCACAATTTGGAGGATTAGTGTGGATTCAATGGGCAGAATGGCCTGCTGACACACTCTATGCTATTTTAATATGTGATTTGCCAGTATTGCTCGCAAGACAATGCTTTTCACTGTGTCTCGGTACAAATGACAATAAATTCAATTCAATTCAATTCAATTCAGTCCAATTCAATTTTAAGTTCGACAAAAGAAGCATGAATTGGTGTTGTAAGACTCAGACATACATATGGCTGTACAACCAGTCATTGAAGTAGAAGTCTTTGGAGTTGAAGGTGCTATATAAGGCTTTCTGCTGCTCCTGCAGCAAATATCTTGAGTTCTGTCTCTGCTGCTGGATTCATGCCTTTGGTCTTTCCCTTATCCTAGACTGGAGGACAGTGCAAATGATGGGAATGGCTGTTGCTGAATTTGCCACTGCCAAAGGTATATTTACGGGGTGTGGCTGTAGTCGATAAGTCATATTTTATTTCGTTAAGTATTCCGACAAAGTTATGCTAATTCTTTTTTGTTGTTTGTATATGAACTGTGATGTAGACATAAAATGTATTTTGCTTAAGTTGACAAATTGAATCATATCTGGAGTACAGTGTCTGACAGTTGTCTTTCATTAAGATAATAGTTCGGGTTGAAGCTATCATCTTGATATTATTATGAGAGATAGTTTATTCTGTGCCATAACAAAATCGGGCCCTGTCCTGGATCAAAAGTTGGTATCCCCTGTCCGTGCATTCCAATGGTTTAAATAGAGTGCGTAACGTGAAAGCAGAAACTACTGGAGAATTTCAGGAGGGCAGGCATCACATGTGGGGGGAAAGCAGACTTTATATTTCGCTCCTGATGACTCGTTTTCAGTCAGCTCCCAATCTGTTTCATTGAAAAAGCAAAGCCTTCAGTCACTTCAGTCAAGGGAAGTGAACACAGCATGGTGCCATGACTCTCCAGGCAGCCAACTGAGATAGGCACCATGAAGGACCAAGTGGAAATGGAGTTTGTCGTATCATCCACACTCAATTTTAGCATCACCCTCTTGCCTTTCTGAACTGAACTCCATCCAGCACACCTCCACTCTGAACACTCCCAAGACGCGCCGTTAGCTTTCTGAAAACGCGCTTTCCATTTGCTTCTTTTGCGAATAACTTTAAATGTGTGGCCTTCTATTGTCTATCTTTTCTCTTGCATGAACACTTTCTCCCTATCTAGCCCAAACACGCTGTTCAAAACTTGTCTCCAATCTCCCATGGTCTTCTTCGAACTAAAGAACCCTGTTCCTGTTTTTCAAATGCATTCGATTGCCTCCCTTTTGAGTCGTCTTCCCGGACTCTCGTATACCTTCGCATCCTACGTACAATGTCACATCCATGATTGTACTCAGTGCTCCTGCTGAGGTAGAAAAGGTGTCTTCCACAAGCTCAGACCTACGCCCTTGTTTTGGTAGTCAATGCCCCGTTTAAAATTCCGTGTCTTTCTTACGATTCTTTCCACCTGCCCTGCCACCTTTTGTGATCTGTAGACCTTGGTCCCATTTCTCCTGAATTCCCTCGACCACTCTATCTCTTAATCCATACTTTCTTTTTATGGTGATCCCAAGATAAGGCAAGACTTTCTGCTAGTTTGCATTGAACTACATCTTGTAGGCAAAAGCGAGGACTGCAGATGCTGGAAATCGGAGTCTAGATTACAGTGGTGCTAGAAAAGCACAGCAGATCAGGCAGCATCCAAGGAGCAGGAAAATCGATGAATAAAGTGCGTCCTGATGACAAATCTGCTCACTGCAAGTGTCACCACCCTCCTTTCTTCCTAAAGTCGAAGATCAGATCTTGAGCTTTGTTGATTAGATTAGATTACTTACAGTGTGGAAACAGGCCCTTCGGCCCAACAAGTCCACACCGACCCACCGAAGCACAACCCACCCATACCCCTACATTTACCCAACACTACGGGCAATTTAGCATGGCCAATTCATCTGACCTGCACATCTTTGGACTGTGGGAGGAAACCGGAGCACCTGGAGGAAACCCACGCAGACACGGGGAGAATGTGCAAACTCCACACAGTCAGTCGCCTGAGTCGGGAATTGAACTCGGGTCTCTGACGCTGTGAGGCAGCAGTGCTAACCGCTGTGCAACCATGTTGAAGGAGAGATTATTCTCTTTACACCACAATACCGGACACTCTATTTCTTTCCTTTATTTTGTCTCATCCTTGTTTGCTGGCCAACCTGCAGTAGTGGCCTCACCCAGTCAGCTTGTCAATGGCTCTGACAAAATTTGGTCACATAGTCATGCGTGTACAGGGAGTACAGAAAGGGCTGTGTACTCATTCTTAGTGTGTCTGTGGCTTGTCATAGAACAGTTGCTGCTGCCTATCCTCACTGATTGCGATCTGTTGGTCAGGAAGTTCAGAAAGCAGTTGCAGAGACAGAAGCTGAGACCAAGGTCTTGGGGTTTAAAGATTAGTTTTGTTGGGATAATAGTGCTGAAGGCGTGAACTGCAGTGAATAAGCCTGCCTAAGGTATCCTTATTGACCAGCTTTTCTAGAGGTGACTGCAGGGTTAGGGAAAAGTAGCTGCTCAGCAAGTTGCAAGGGATCAAAGCAGGCTGGGAAATGAGAGTTGACATGGGCCATGGCTAACGTCTTGAAACATCCCATAATTATGGAGGTCAGAGCCATGGGGTGTTACCATTGAGACAAGGTGGATGTCCTTTCTTTCCGTCAGGATGATGGCAGTTTCCTAAAACAGGCAGAGAAAAGATGTTGGCGAATCCTCCTGTTGGGCTGGTCTGCATAGGATCTGAATGCACGGCCTGGGAGTCCATCTGGGTGGACTCATTGGATTTACTGTCAAGAAGGCCAATCTGAAGCTTTGACTGAAGGGACAGATGCATCTGCTGGTGTCAAAGCAGTTGGCACCAGTTTGTCGACCTTCTGTTTGAGCTGAGCATAAAATGTATTCAGCGTATGGTACATGTCTCCACGAATCTTTTCCGCTTCAGTCTGTAGCCCACTATGTCGTGTCGGCCCTGTTACAGATGGTGGATGTCTGGGTGGTTAGCTTGGGTCTCTTAAATAAGCTTGGTCTTGCCTCCTGGTATCTGCAATGCCTGATGGAGGTCACACCTGGATTTCCTGTATAGGGCTGGGTTGTCTGAGTCAACGGCTGGACAGCTGATCTTCAGTCAGAATGGATTCTCCATTCATCCATGATTTCCCATTGGGGAACAGAAGACTTGACTTCTTTGGCACCCAGTCCTCTACAAACCTGTTAATGAAGTCCGTGATGATATTGGCATACTGGTCTCGGTTGGCTGGTGAATTCTTGAATATGGACCAGTCCACCGCTTCCACACGGTCCCGAAGATGGTCTTCTATTGGATTAGACCAGCACTGCATTACTTTCTCTGATGAGCCCTCATGTCTCAACTTCTCTTTGTAATCTGGGAGGCGAAACACAGCGTTGGGATGTGAATGTCCAAAAGGCAGGTGGGGTATGGAGCGGTTGGCACTTTGATTGTTCTTTAGCGATGGTCAAAGATTTTCAACCGCCTGGTGTGACAGGAGATGTGCCCATGGTATTTCGGTAGCTCCCTCTCGAGATATTCTACAGCAACTTTCAATGCAATTCATTGTATGTGACCCTCCAGCTTTTCAAAAACGGAACTGGCATATGCATTTGAAATTATTATATTATTCAACTATTTGGAAGTGGGATCCCTGTTGATATGTTGACATAGAGGAGAAAGTGAGGTCTGCAGATGCTGGAGATCAGAGCTGAAAATGTGTTGCTGGAAAAGCGCAGCAGGTCAGGCATCTGCTGGTGTCAAAGCATTTTGTCGACCTTCTGTTTGAGTTGAGCATAAAATGAGCATAAAATTCCTTGGATGCTGCCTGACCTGCTGCGCTTTTCCAGCAACACATTTTCAGATATGTTGACATAGCCATGATGGGATAACGGGCACCTGCCATGACATCTAACTCAATGACCAAGCAGGCTATGTGAATTCCTCTAATTTCATTTGGCTGGTTTGTGCTTGTATATTAATCAAATCAAATTTCTGTTATGTTATTGCACTTAATTATTTTGGATTGACAGAAAAGTGTTAACAGAGCACAGACGTCTCTGTGGGACAATTGGATCTCTGGAGCGTTCTCCTGTTCTATTAATAAGAAGTGGGAAGGTTCTATTGTCATATCCCATCGAGCCAACTGCAGCATCATCTCCCGCGAGCAACAGCGAGAGGAGAGAAGGAGAGGAAGGCTGCAGTTTGTGGACAGGAAATGATATCATTGCAAACTTAGATCAGAATTCAAGTATCATCTGGTGGAATATACCCAACAATGATTCAGAATTTGACTGCAATGAATTGGCCTGTTCCAAAACTGCACAGAGATTTATCCTACTGGATTGGCATGGTCTCTGCCGATGATTGGTGGATAACATTAAATCGTCGGTTTGAATATGCATTTTACGTTTTTCAGTTCTTTTATTTTCCGAGTTTGGCTATAATTGGGGTCCCTGGTAAGTATCATCATTCACCTTTTTATTCAGTTCCCCAGGTTAAGCTGTCCCTGATTAGAAAGTTTAACTCTGCTTTCTTCCCTGTGACCAGAACTGCTGAGAATCACCAGCTCTTTCATTTTCTCTTCTTGTTATTTCCTTTGATAGTTTTTTTTTGCTGCTGTTTCTCTGCACTTTTATTTCTGAATGTCGGAGTCAGCTACACAAGTGAGCCTTGTCATTGAATCTCTCCTCAATCCTTCTGGTAACGCTGCTAATGAATCTCCTAGCTCTGTTAGCCAGGTTCACTGGATCACACTTGATGTCGTTTCAGAGCTGGAAAATTGCAATCCATCCCCTTCAACTGAGAGCACAAATTGTCTTCAGTTCCAGTGCAATCTCTCCCCGATTGGTGCTAGCATCCTGAGCTAAACTCCAATCTCATCTTACTCCACCAATCTATTCTGAGCTCTGTCAAGGTGCTGTCAATATTGAAAAGTTCGATTTTGTCATTCCGACTGTATTAAAACTTCTTGAATTTCGTGTTTCTATGAATGACTCATTATGTGCAGAACTCCGGTGCATAGCATGAATCAAAACGATAGTGTCACAAACAATCACCATCCACAGTCCTTAAGAATACTTTCAAATGCATCACAGAATACAGGTAACGTTGTAACTAAGCACTGGAACAACCAAAGGTAAACCTGAAATAGCAGCACCAATCTCCGATCCACAGCCCACTCACCAACATCCGTCACAGGATGAACATTGCATAGTTTTCGGGATCAAATTGTTGCAACTGTTTGTGTCGTTGGTGAAGTTGGGTTTGGAGTATTTTGTGCCCTTAAAGTACGTGTTTTTAAATAAAAGATACCATTAAGAATTTAAAGGCATGTACTGTACTTTCCAGATTAAGAGAGAATACTGATGTAAACTGAGATCTTCCAAACACCTGAGTATGTGACTAGATGGCAGTCCCAGAGTGTATTGGAAAGTTGAAAATATGTAACATTCGGCTGTGAAATGGATGCCTGAGTTTTGGTCGCTGTTTTGACAACAATTAGTATTTGACCAACCATCGCCCAAGGATACGAAAACCCAATTCGAGTTTGAATTTATTGTTTTGCCCGCATCGAACCAATGAGATGACGCGATGTTGGGGAGCTGGGGAATGGGCAGGGTATAAAATGCAGAAATATTGAAAATTGGTCAATGAGAAACTGCTGTGGACAGAGAAACTCATGTAAAGCTGACTGCCCATTTAACATCTTGCTCTCAATGAAATTAGAAAACATGCTGTCTCAAGGGTACCTTTTTGTATGAAACATATTCGCTGTGATATGAAAGAAGACGACCCAGGGAGATCCACGGTCGGAAGAAGGACGACGTGGAAGAAGGGAGCAGCTGTGTGCTTTAGAAATTAAGTTGCTGTAATTTTAATCATTGTCTTACTGGAGTAGCCTGATTTAGAGGCTAATGATGAGCAGATAAGAGAAAGGGGGGCTTAGAATTGTGAAAGGTTATTGTTTCAATGCTCACTTTTAGAATTAAAGAATAAATTGATGTTATTTCCATTTCTAGAATTTGAGACTTCTATATCAATCTTATTTTAACAGAGTACCAGGCGAGGCTAACTTTTCTGGGTGTTTAGTTTAATTGGCATAGTGGCATTACACCGAAAACGCTGAGATCGCCATTCATTTGGCTAATTCATGTTTTGATGGAGTTCTCTTATCAAGAGCGTCCAAACAGCTTATGACTTATCCATTACAGTTTAGCGAGGTGTGGGTGAGCTAACTGAAGATTCTGAGCTGATCTGATCGGTGAGATGTGGAGGAGATTTTCCGACGGGTGGGAGAGGTTGAACTATGGAAACATAGTTACAGAGTAAATGCATATTCAGGTAAAGTCGAGCAGCGCAGGAATCTCTATTGGCTGGTGCTGGACAATGTTTGGGATCTCTGTCAGAGGAAGGATGTGGAGGCTTTTGAGGAGATGTTCATCAGGAGGTTGCCTGGATTAGAGCGGATGAGCTACAATGAGAGGTTAGAAACCCTCGTATTGATTTCTCTGGATCAGAGGAGGCTGAGGGGAGACTTGATTGAAGTGTTTAAGCTTATAAGATGCATTAATAGCGTTGACAGTCAAAACCTTTTGTTGTTTCAGAGTTGAAAAATCTAAACTGGCGGGCTTGCATTTACTGTGAGGGAGAAATGTTAAAGAAGGTGTGAGGGGCAAAACATTTTACACAGAAAATGGTCGGAGTCTGGATTACGCCATCAGGCGTGCTGGTGGAGGCAGGTACAATAAGCACATGAATATTACACCGAATGGTGGAGGCAGGTACCAAGTGCATGCTGAGCATATACGTTTGATTGAGCACCATGTTCCCCAATGGGCAGCAGGGCCCATTGCTGTTCTATATTGTTCTATTTCCTGTGTTATCTCAGACTTTATCAGGGATAGGAGATAGATTTTCAAAACATTGGTGAGCTGATGGCTAGGGTGAGATTTCACCAGAGAGGACTGAAGACTTGAGGCAAATCAAGCCTAATGCAACACAGAAACATAAAGCCCTTTGTGGGAATTCCACCATTCAATATGTTTATGACCCTCCTCAATATTATATTCCCTTGCTCCCCATACTCATTGTATCCTTTAAAATCAGAAAGTGCATCTATGTCATTCTTGAATACAGTCAGTGACTTCGCCTCCTCAGTCTTCTGTGATAATGTATTCTACAGTGTCGCTATCCTTCCTTAAAAACAAATAACCTTAATCCGATTCTTAAACAGTCTACACTGTAGTCTAAGGTTGTGCCCATGACTTGAGAGTCCTCAATCATGGGAACCATCATTTCTGCGTATTGTCTGTCCAGCCCTGTTAGAACTTCAAACCTTTCACACGAGTCCCCTGCCATCCTTCTAAGCTGCTTTAACAACTGTATTGTATTCACCAGTGGTTAACTGGCTTCAACCTGCACCAACTTCTTATGTCCTTATTTATCATATTTTCAAGCTTTCACTTAGACCACCTTCTTCCTTCTAGATTAAACAACTTTACTAATGTCAAAGCTCATAATCTCCTTGAATATTCATCCACACGTTTTTTATTTCTGACATTTCAAAATATTCCAAACTTTTCTGTTTGTTCCTTATATTGCAGTTTCCTAATAATTCCATTGGTGTGGCCTTTTATATAAACATACAGAAAACTCCAAATAAGATCGAAATGAAAATGATAACTCTGCCCTCCATTTGACAGAAGATCTCATTGTTCTCTTTCTCTCCTTAAGTTAACACAGCAACAATTTTCATCCTGTCTCGCAAAAACTGTGGTCTGTCAAAATGTGTCACCCATTACTTGGTAGCCATGGCAACAGCGGATCTACTGGTCATTGTTTTTGACCTAATACTCAGACATCTTCCGATTATCTTTTGGGAACAGTTTGTTTTCCTGTTTAATGTCCCTACGTGTAACATCCATGCCGTCATTCTTTATGCAGTCACTGACTGTTCTGTTTGGTTCACTGTCGCGTTCACTTTTGATCGATTTGTGGCCATCTGTTGCCAGAAACTGAAAAGTACATATTGCACTGAGAAAACTGCAGCTGTGGTTTTGGGCACCGTGACTACGCTCAGCTGTTTAAAGAACATTTTCTGGTATTTTATGGTTTCCAATCGGTACTGGCTGGGGAACGACCCCTGGTTTTGTGAAAGCGTTGCGGCTATTGTCCGGTCTCCAGTCTGGACCACAATTGAGTTTCTTCATCACATTCTCACTCCATGTGTCCCATTTGTCTTGATTCTGTTGCTGAATGTTATCACCGTCAGGCACATTTTCGTGACCAGCAGAGCCCGTAAGAGACTCCGGACTCCCAGCAGTGGGGAGACCATAAAAGACCCAGAGATGCAGAGTCGAAGGAGATCAATAATTTTCTTATTTGTTCTCTCGGCCAATTTCATCATCTTATGGTCATTGCTCATGGTATATTCGATCTGGAACCGGATGTATAATTTGGGCTATCAGTCTGTATACATGAGGACTTTTGTTCAGGAAATTGGCTTTAGCCTACAGTTACTGAGTTGCTGCACAAACTGTGCCATCTATGGCATTGCCCAGAGTCATTTCAGAGAGCATTTGAAAACAATGCTGAAGTATCCCTTTCTCCAAATTGGTCAATTATTCAAGTTAATTAAATAATCATTCACAAACCATTCTAGCGTGTTGACGTGTGACTGGGAGGACAAAATGTGAAATGGTCAGGTTGGTCGTAAGCTGACATTGAAAAACGTCACTTCCTTCAGAGGATGTGGTATCACTTTGTCGGACATTGACGTGTAAAGAGGGAACAAGGCGTGGGCAAAGGCAAGTGGGAGTCAGGCACAAAACCAACATGCTTAGTTAAGGAGAATTTTATAAGTTTTTTTTAGGTCCCTTCTCATTCTTCCAAACTATAGTGAATGCAATCATTTCTAGCTCAGTCAGTCATCGTACCATTCCATTCTGAGAATTATTTTTTTATAAATATTCACTTCACTCCATTCAGAGCAAGTAAACCTTCCTCACATAAAGGAGACGCACCATTTTGCAGGTGGGTCCTCACTAATGCCTGATAAAATTTCAACAGGACATCCTTATTCTTCGACGTAAATCCCCTCACTATGAAGGTCGGCCTACATTTTACCTTCTTTCCTGTCTGCTGCATTTCCAAACTCACCTTCAGTGATTGGAACAGGAGGACACCCTGTCTCATCTAAAATATACCGCTCTCAATTTACATCGATTCAAATCAGAATCTGCTTCATTACTTTTGTTCCCATTTATCTGCATTATCCTGCATCGGCCCATCCACTCAAGTTGTCCCTATCATCCTGCAAAGTAGTGGACAATGAAGAACGTTCCCCTCGAATACAACAGGGACAATGGGCTGAGGAGTGGCAGATGGAGTTTACTTGAGATAAATCTGAGGCGATGCATGTTGGTAGGACAGGATATTTTCAGTTAATGATCGTTCCCTGGAGAGTGTTGGCAAACAAGGAGTTCTTGAGGTGTGGGCATAATTCGTTGCAAGTGGAGTCACAGATAGACAGAAGAAGGCATTTGGCATGCTTGTCTTCATTGGTCAGTGCATTGAGTATAAGGGTCAGGGCATCGTTTTCAGTTTGTATCAAACATTGGTGAGGCTACATTTCGAATACTTCATACCTTATGGTCGCATTTCTATGGGAAGGATGTTGTCAAATTTTAAAAGCTGAAGAAAACATTCACAAAGGCATTGTCAGCATTGGATGGTTTGAGCCACGGAGAGAGACTGAATGGGCTGTGGTTATTTTACCTTCAGCGTTGGAGGCTGAAGGGTTAATGTATAGGGGTTTATAAAATCATGAAGGGCATGGATATGGTGAATAGAGAAGGTTTTATTTTTCCTCAGAATCGGAAATTCAAAAACTAGAGAGTTTAAAGTGACACAGTGAAGACTTAAATGGGAGCCGAGGGGCAACTCTCCTCCGCAGAGAGTGGCCTGATTCTAGAACAAGCTGCCACAGGGAGTGTAAATGGGTACAATTGCAGTTGTAGTTGTTTCTGCAAATGTGTTTTTTTTTTGTTATCCCTAGTTTGGGGCGAACAGCAGGCAATATGACGGGGAAGGTTGTTGCAATTGTTCAGAGAAACATTCAGGATTTCCTTGTCACCTTTTCCCTGGGACAACCAACCCCCTGTCACACCTCTCTCTCTTTCTCTCTCTCTCACACACACACACACACACACACACACACACACACACCCTCCACACACAGAAACACCGATGATCACTTGCCATTTCTCTCTCTCATACGCACACACATACTCCCCCACACACACTCCCCATACACGCACTCACACACACACCCTCCCACACACACTCACACACACACACCAATGATCACTTTCCATCTCTCTCATACACACACACATGCACACGCATGCACACTCACACCCCACACACACCCCACACACACCGATGATCACTTGCCATCTCTCTCTCATACACACGCACACACACCCCACACACACACCATACACACACACCACACACACACCCCACACACACACCACATACACACAAACACGCACACACCCCACACACTCACACACACCCCCCACACATACCCCACACATCCCATACACCCCGATGATCACTTGCCATCTCTCTATCATACACACACCACACACACACACCACACACACACACCACACTCATACACCACACCCACACACATCCCACACACCCCATACACACCGCTGATCACTTGCCAACTCTCTCTCATACACACCCACACACCACACTCACACACCACACCCACACACACACCACACACACACACACACACACACACACACACACACACACACACACACCCGATCACTTGCCATTGCAGATCTTGGAGTAGACCAGGTGTGCCTGGCATCAAGACATTGTGGCCAGCCCATTGCAGCTGGTCATATATAACCAGTGTCTCTTTACTGGGGGCATTGACCTGGGAGAGGTCAATGGGTACAATTTAAAAGGCTTCTGGATGAGTACACGAACAGAAAAGGTTTAGATAGATACGGCATATGGTACTAGATCAGTTGAGAATATCAGCAGTAATGAATTTGATCAAAGGGCCCCTTTTTGTCTTGCAAGACTCTACCTCAGCACTCTGCTCAGGGCGGGTCCTTCCACCCAGCTTTGTGATATGTGCAAAATCTTCAGCTAGCCTTTTCAAGTCCCTCACCAGCATTATTGAAATATTGAGTATAGCTGTGATCCAGAGTTTTGAGAACATTTTATTTGCAGTAGCAGTTGAGTGGGCGGCACGGTGGCACAGTGGTTAGCACTGCTGCCTCACAGCGCCTGAAGACCCGGGTTCAATTCCCGACTCAGGCGACTGACTGTGTGGAGTTTGCACGTTCTCCCCGTGTCTGCGTGGGTTTCCTCCGGGTGCTCCGGTTTCCTCCCACAGTCCAAAGATGTGCGGGTCAGGTGAATTGGCCATGCTAAATTGCCCGTAGTGTTAGGTAAGGGGTAATGTAGGGGTATGGGTGGGTTTCGCTTCGGCGGGTCGGTGTGGACTTGTTGGGCCGAAGGGCCTGTTTCCACACTGTAAGTCTAATCTAATCTAATCCCGGTCCTTAAAGTGCCCAACAATTATATAAGACACTGCGGTGAATGGAAAGCATACAAATAAAGGGAAGGCCTTTCCTCTAGCACCAGGCCTTTTCCAAGAATGCTTCAACATCGTAAACCTAAGCCAGGAGCAGAAAGGGAAGCGCCAACAGAACTGTGCCACCTGAGTGAAAATGAGCTGGAACTGCAGATGTCAGGAGGTCAGTGCAGGCAGTGGCCGTTCAGGTTAGAAATGATTTGAGTAGCTGGGTGACTGCAAATTTTCGGGTAGGAATGGGTAGATTACCCATCATCCACCTGAAAGCTCCCGTTGGTATGTCCGCTCAGTTAGGGAGGCCACCTAGATGTTCTGAGGTGAATTCGTCCTGATTTGGGAATGCACGTAGATTGAGTGTGTTGCTGTCATGAAACCTTGCATCACCTAAAACATACTACCCACAGAATTTATCAGCAGAACTGCCTTCACAACATCCCTCAAACAGGATAGGCATACTGACACAAGTGACGTAAAAACAATGACTGCAGATGCTGGAAACCAGATTCTGGATCAGTGGTGGAAGAGCACAGCAGTTCAGGCAGCATCCAAAGTACAGCGAAATCGACGTTTCAGGCAAAAGCCCTTCATCAGGAATAAAGGCAGTGAGCCTGAAGGGTGGAGAGATAAGCTAGAGGAGGGTGGGGGGGGGGGAGACAGTAGCATAGAGTACAATGGGTGAGTGGGGGAGGGGATGAAGGTGATAGGTCAGGGAGGAGAGGGTGGAGTGGATAGGTGGAAAAGGAGATAGGCAGGTCGGACAAGTCCGGACAAGTCATGGGGACAGTGCTGAGCTGGAAGTTTGGAACTAGGGTGAGGTGGGGGAAGGGGAAATGAGGAAACTGTTGAAGTCCACATTGATACCCTGGGTCGAAGTGTTCCGAGGCAGAAGATGAGGTCTTCTTCCTCCAGGTATCTGGTGGTGAGGGAGCAGCAGTGAAGGAGGCCCAGGACCTCCATGTCCTCGGCAGAGTGGGAGGGGGAGTTGAAAGGTTGGGCCACGGGGCGGTGTGGTTGATTGGTTTGGTCTCTAAAGAAGGAGGTCATCTGGTGCGTTCTGTGGTGGAACTGGTCCTCCTGGGAGCAGATATGGCGGAGGCGGAGGAATTGGGAATACGGGATGGCATTTTTGCAGGAGGTAGGGTGGGAAGAGGTGTAATCCAGGTAGCTGCGGGAGTCGGTGGGTCTGTAAAAAATGTCAGTGTCAAGTCGGTCATCATTAATGGAGATGGAGAGGCCCAGGAAGGGGAGGGAGGTGTCAGAGATGGTCCGGGTAAATTTAAGGTCGGGATGGAATGCGTTGGTGAAGTTGATGAATTGCTCAACCTCCTCGCGGGAGCATGAGGTGGCGCCAATGCAGTCTTCAATGTAGCGGAGGAAGAGGTGGGGAGTGGTGCCGGTGTAATCACGGAAGATGGACTGTTCTACGTAACCAACAAAGAGACTGGCATAGCTGGGACCCATACGTGTGCCCATGGGAGATCTCCTGAGGTGATGAGGTTCTGTATGGTCTGGGAGATAATGGTTTGGTGATGGGGAGTGGGGTCATGGTCGAGGGGGCTGTAGGAAGAGGTGTCCTCGAGTTGGCGTTTGGCTTCAGCGGTGTAGAGGTCAGTGCGCCAGACTACCACTGCGTTCCATTTAACTGCTAGCCTGATGGTGAGGTTGGGATTGGAGCAGAGGGATTGAAGGGCTGCGCTTTGTGAGGGTGAGAGGTTGGAGTTGGGGAGGGGCGTAGACAGGCTGAGGCGGTTAATGTCTCGGCGGCAGTAGTGCCCTCTTCCTGGTCAATGCCCCCAGTAAGGAGACACTGGTTATGTATGACCAGCTGCAATGGGCTGGCCACAATGTTTTGATGCCAGGCACAACTGGTGTACTCCGAGATCTGCAATGGCAAGTGATCATCGGCGTGTGTGTGTGTGTGTGTGTGTGTGTGTGTGTGTGTGTGTGTGTGTGTGTGTGTGTGTGGTGTGTGTGTGTGTGTGTGTGTGTGTGTGTGTGTGTGTGTGTATAAGAGAGAGAGGTGGGGGAGGGGGATGGTTGGTGCCAGGGAAAAGGTGACGAGGACATCCTGAATGCTTCTCTGAACAATTACAACATCCGTCATATTGCCTGCTGTTCGCCCCAAACTAGGGATAAAAAAACACATTTGCAGAAACAGCTACAACTTCGAGCATCATTGAGTGGAGCAGATGGAGGCCAAGCATGTATATGAGAATGAAAGTGCAGGATGCATAACATCTCCACCCATCCACCCCTTCAAACACTACCAGCCCCACATAGACCAGTGTCAAAACCTTCCAATCAGACAACTCAGGAAAATAAAACGGAATCAAGTTGGAGTGGACACGAATCAGTGGATGCCCTGAGGTACTGCCACAAAAAGAGCTGACGTGATGAGAAAAAGCAGGCAGGAGGCTGGAAGAACACAGCAGGTCAGGCAGCATCAAGAGGTGGAGATGTTGATGTTTTGTGTATATAAAGTTTCTTCAGGGCTGATGGGGGTGTGGGGAGGGGGAGTAGCTGCAGATAAAGGGGGTGGTGGGGGAAGGGTGATGAAGTGGGGAGCGGTGACGACAGGTGGTTGGTCAATGGGAGGAATGGATCTGGGAGGTGGCAAGGAGGGGGAAGGGGCTGGGAATTTAGCCGAGGGATGGGGAGAGGGCGTCTATTTGAAATTGGTTTGTTTTGACAATGAATGAGTAACAACCACAGTGCAAACTGGAGCAACAACACCTCATCATCCGTCAGGGCCGCCTACCGCCCGGAGGACTCAACGCTGAGTTCATCCAATTCCAGATAACCACCCTCCCCATTCCCAGACTCCCATCCCAGCCCCTTCGCCTACCTTCCACTGCTCCCTGCCAACATTCGGATTCATGCCTCCCACTGACCAACCAGGTTGCACCCTCCACCTGTCTTCACCAACATTACCACTCTGGCCCCGCCACCCGCTTCATCTGCAGCTCCTCCACACCCACCCCCTGTCCTGAAGAAAGGTTACAGACTTAACATGTGGCTGCGAGGCTGGTGCAGGAAGGAGGGCTTCAAACACTTAGACCATTGGGATGCCTTCTGGGTAAGGTGGGACCTGTACATGGAGGATGGGTTGCACGTGAACTGGAGGGGCACAGACGTCCTGGGTAGAAGGTTTGTTCGTGTGGTTCAGGAGGGTTTAAACTAGCTTGGCAGTGGTGGTGGGGGATCAGAGCCACACATCTGAGAGGGGGGTAGTTGCAGATCGGGCAGTGACAGGATGTAGCGATTTTCACGTGATGAAACAAAGGGATCGGTTAAACTGTGTCTACTTTCACGCAAGGAGTGTCAAAAATAAGAGTGTTGAACTAAGAGCATGGATTTGTACTTGAGACTATGACGTTGTGGCCATAACGGAGATGTGGGTTTCACAGGGGGTAGGAATGGTTGCTTGATGTTCCAGGGTTTAGAACGTCTAAAAAGAAGAGGGAGGGTGGAAAAAGAGGAGGTGTTGTAGCATTGCTAATCAGAGAGTGCATCACAGCTACAGAAACACAGGTTGTTGAGGAAGGGTTGTCTGCTGAGTCAGTATGGGTGGAAGTTAGGATCAGCAAGGGAACAGCTACCTCATTGGGGGTTTTCTACAGACCTGAAAATGTGTTGCTGGAAAAGCGCAGCAGGTCAGGCAGCATCCAAGGAACAGGAGATTCGACGTTTCGGGCATAAGCCCTTCTTCAGGAAGGGCTGAAGAAGGGCTTATGCCCGAAACATCGAATCTCCTGTTCCTTGGATGCTGCCTGACCTGCTGCGCTTTTCCAGCAACACATTTTCAGCTATGATCTCCAGCATCTGCAGTCCTCACTTTCTCCTTTTCTACAGACGCCCTAATAGCAGTAGAGAGATTGAAGAACTCACAGGCTGGCAAAGTTTGGAAAAATGCAGATGTAGCAGGGTTGTTGTTATAGGTGACTTCAACTTTCCCAATATTGACTGGAAACTCCTTAGTGCTGAGGTTGTACGGAGTTGTTTTTGTCAGGTGTGTTCAGGAGGGTTTCCTTAGTCAGTACACAGACAGGCCGACGAGGGTAGAGGCCATTTTGGATTTGGTGGTTGGCAATGTTCCAGGACATGTGTCAGATCTCGTGGTGGGAGAACATTTTCGCAACAGTAACCACATCTGCCTTGCGTTTACCATAACCTTGGAGAGGGAAAGGAACAGTTATCAAGGAAAGATATTTAATTCAGCAAAAGGAAAATTATGATGCTATCGGAGAGGAGGGAATAAATACAGATTGGGAGCCATAGAAAGGGCACAACAGACATGTGGAGAGTATTTAAGGAGCAGTTGAGTGAGTGATGCACAAATTTGTTCCTCTGACACAGGCAAGAAGGGGTAAGATTAAGGAGCTTTGGATGACGAGAACAGTTTTACAGGATTACAGGCTTACTCGAAAGGAGCTCAGAAATGGACTGAGGAGAGCCAGCAGGTTAGGCAGGAAGGATTAGGAAGAACCCATAGATATTTTACTCATGTGTGAGCAATGAGAGAATGGTCATGGAGAAGGTAGGGCCGGTCAGGGATAGTGGAGGGAAATTGTGTGCGGAGACTGAGCATATAGGGAAAGCCCTAAATGAGTTTTTTGCTTCGGTTTTCACTAAGGAAAGGGGCCTTGTTGTGAATTAGAGCTTTGAGGAGCTGGGATACAGGCTTGAACAGTTGAAGTTGATATGTTGGAAATTTTGGCAAACATTAAGATTGATAAGCCCCCAGGGACAGACCAGATTTATCCTAGGCTGCTCCAGGAAGCGAGAAAAGAGGTTGCTATGCCACTGGCGAAAGTCTTTGCTTCCTCACTCTCCACGGGAGTCATATTGGAGGATTGGAGGGAGGCGCATGTTATTCCTTTTTGCAAGAAGAGGGATAGGGAAACCCCTAGCAATTACAGACCAGTCAGTCTTTCGTCTGTGGTCAGCAATGTTTTGGGAAGAATTCTGAGGGATAGGGTTTATGTCTATTTGGAAAAGCATAGCATGATTAAAGGCAGTCAGCATGGCTTTGTGAGGGGCAGGTCATGCCTCAGTAACCTTATTGAGTTCTTTGAGGAGGTGGTCGAGCAGTGGATGTGGTGTAGATTAGATTACTTACAGTGTGGAAACAGGCCCTTCGGCCCAACAAGTCCACACCGACCCGCCGAAGCACAACCCACCCATTCCCCTACATTTACCCCTTTACCGAACTCTACGGGCAATTTAGCATGGCCAATTCACCTGACTTGCACATCTTTGGACTGTGGGAGGAAACCGGAGCACCCGGAGGAAACCCACGCAGACACGGAGAGAATGTGCAAACTCCACACAGTCAGTCGCCTGAGTCAGGAATTGAACCCAGGTCTCTGGCGCTGTGAGGCAGCAGTGCTAACCACTGTGCCACCGTGCCGCCCTGTATATGGACTTCAGCAAGGCATTTGATGAGGTTCCTCACAGTAGGCTCATTCATAAAGTCAGGAGGTATGGGATACATGGAGATTTGGCTATCTGGACTCAGAATTGGTTGGCTGACAGAAGGCAGAGAGTGGTGTAGATGGGAAGTATTCTGCTTAGAGATCGGTGATGAGTGGTGCCCCACAGGGCTCTGTTCTTGGGCCTCTGCTCTTTGTAATTTTCATAAATGAGTAGGTTGAGGGGTGGGTGAGTAGATTTTCCAATGACACAAAGATTGGAGGTGCCATTGATAGCATCGAGAGTTATTGCAGGCTGCAGTTCGATAGACAGGATGCAGAGCTGGGCTGAGAAATGGCAGATGGATAAATGTGAAGTGATGCATTTTGGAAGGTTGAACTGAAATGCTGAATCAAGGGTTAAAGACAAGATTCTTGCCAGTACGGAGGGACAGAAGGCTCTTGGTGTTCAAGTGCATAGATCCCTTAAAGTTGCCACCCAAAAAGATAGGATTGTTGAGAAATCATGTGGTGTTTTGGCTTTCATTGACAGGGAGATCGAGTTTAAGAGCCGCGAGGTTTTGCTGCCGCTTTGCAAGTCCCTGGTGAGACCACACTTGGAATATTGTGTCCAGTTCTGGTCGCCCTACTATGGAAAAGATACGGAGGCTTGGAGAGGGTGCAAAGAAGGGTTACCAGGATGCTGCCTGGACTGGAGGGTTTGTCGTACAAAGAGGGGTTGACTAAGCTTGGACTTTGGTCTATGGAGAGAAGCAGGAAGAGAGGAGACCTGATCGAGGCATACAGTAATGAGAGGCATGGATAACATCAATAGCCAGAGACTTTTCCCCAGGGCATGAGCGTTATCGCTTTTAGATATTAGGAGAAAGCTATAGAGGAGACGTCAGAGGTCGGTTCTTTACGCAGAGAGATGTGAACACATGGAATGAATTCCCTGCAGTGGTGGTGGAAGCAGAGCCATTAAGAACATTTAAGCGATTGCTGGACATGCACATGGGCAGCAGTGAGTTGAGTCGTGCATAGGTTAGGTCATTTTAGTTTAGATTAGAATTAATCCTCGGCACAACATCGTGGGCCGAAGGGCCTGTTCTGTGCTGTACTTTTCTACGTTCTATGTTCCATGTGCTGATGCTGCCTGACCTGCTGTGTCCTCCTGCCTGCTTTTTCGAATCATGTCAGCTCTTTTTGTGGCAGGAGCTGAGGGTGGACGATGATTTGTGTCCACTCCACGTTGATTCTGTTGATGCTGAATCGTCTAATTGGAAGGTGTGGAAGGTCCCCTCAGACGTGAGTGGGAAAGCTGGAGAGCTCGCCTGTGTGAATTAACAGAACTGCTCAAGCAGACTGATCTTGTTTTCTTAAAAAAAAACTAATTTAATGCATGATAAGCAAACTATCATGACAGCAGCTGAACAGAAGTCAGAATAGATTTAGACAGTGGAGACAGCAAAAGAAAATTGCTACTGTAAGGGGAAAAGTCGTAATGGATTCACCCCCAAAAGACAGTCATGCGTGAGCTGTTGATGATATGCACGTTGTTTAAAATGAAAAGGCAAAGTTGACATACCGCCGCTCCCTCACCACCAGACACCTGGAGGAAGAACGCCTCATCTTCCGCCTCGGAACACTTCAACCGCAGGGCATCAATGTGGACTTCAACAGTTTCCTCATTTCTCCTTCCCCCACCTCACCCTAGTTCCAACCTTCCAGCTCAGCACTGTCCCCATGACTTGTCCGGACTTGTCCTACCTGCCTAGCTCCTTTTCCACCTATCCACTCCACCCTCTCCTCCCTGACCTATCACCTTCATCCTCTCCCCCACTCACCCATTGTACTCTATGCTACTTTCTCCCCACCCGTACCCTCCTCTCGCTTATCTCTCCACGCTTCAGGCTCACTGCCTTTATTCCTGATGAAGGGCTTTTGCCCGAAACGTCGATTTCGTTGCACTTTGGATGCTGCCTGAACTGCTGTGCTCTTCCAGCACCACTGATCCATAGTCTCACTAGTCCATTAGAGATAGCTGCTTCATGGACAATAGCTGGTTATCATCACCGTGTCTCAGACAAGGGAGAGGAGATTGAGAATGCAATAATGTCTGCTCAGCTCAGCAAGATGTGGCACGGTGGCACAGTGGTTAGCACTGCTGCCTCACAGCGCCAGAGACCCGGGTTCAATTCCCACCTCAGGCAACTAACTGTGTGGTGTTTCCACGTTCTCCCTGTGTCTGCGTGGGTTTCCTACGGGTGCTCCGGTTTCCTCCCACAGTCCAAAGATGTGCGGGTTTGGTGAATTGGCCATGCTAAATTGCCCGTAGTGTTAGGTAAAGGGGTAAACGTAGTGGAATGGGTGGGTTGTGCTTCGGCGGGTCGGTGTGGACTTGTTGGGCCGAAGGGCCTGTTTCCACACTGTAAGAAATCTAATCTAAAAGATGCGCGAATTAAACCGACCTGGTTGGTGTTACATTGTGTGGAAACGCAGCTATCCAGGCAAGTCATGATGGGCTTTTTTTTTGACATGGGGGTGGTTTGTCTGCGGAATGAACACTTCTGAGGATAAGGGTGCAATTCCAACATTTAAAGGTTATTTGAAAAAGTCCATGAATAGGAAAGGTTTTGGGTGAAATAAGCCAGGAGTGTACAGGTGGAAAGGATGAGTTTGGGATTATGATTGCCATGGACTCATTGGACTGAAGGGGTTGCTTCTGTGTGCTGCATGACTCTACGACTCTATAACTGACCACTTCACCCAAGTGCCAATGTCACAGATGTCAGATTTTCCTTCAAGGGATCTCTCGGTGTCCAATTCAGAGGTAGCGCATTGAATGGAGCTTGTCTCTGTTCCTCTGTTGGATACAGGATATGCAGAATATAACCATGCACAAAATGACATTTATTTTAAAACTGGAGGACTCAAAGTAAAATTTGTGTGCCATTCTACCCACGCATATCATATCCATGTCTCTCTAGAAATGATAATTCGATACAAATCATGATGGCTTACTGTTGCCTCACAGTGCCAGGGACCCGGGCTCAATCCCTGCCACAGAGCGATGGTCTGTGTGGAGTTTACACATTCTCCCCTCCCGTGTCTGTGTGGGTTTCCTCCGGGTGCTCCGGTTTCCTCCCATAATCCAAAGATGTGTAGGCTCGGTGATTTGGCCATTCTAAATTTCCCATAGTGCTCAGGGATGTGCAGGTCAGGTGTATTAGTCCGGGCTCAATGTAGAACAAAGGGGAATGGGTGTGGGCGGGTTACTCTTTGGAGGGTTGGTGTGGATTTGTTCGGCCAAAGGGCCTGTTTCCACACTGTAGGGATTCTATATCTATGTAAATCCACTGGTGAGGGTAATGCACATTGTCAAATCTGGATGTTGATCAGATTTACTCGTGTGAGTTCAACACAGAAACCTAACATTCGAGATGACATTGTTACTGAGCCTCATTCGTAACAGCTTTATTCACTTTTCTGTGAACTTCCAACTTCTGACTTGGTAAAATCACAGAACCCTTACAGTGTGTCAAGTGGTCTTTTGGCCCATTGAGTCCACACTCGAGCATCCCATCATATCCAGCTATCCCATGGCTCATCAACGGAATTTACACATCCCTGAACATTGGGAAAAGTCTGCCCATTTTACTCATTACCCTAATTTCTTCAGGCTTCTGATATTTTTATTCTCGCTGTTTAATAATATTTCTGAGTTTTAAATTTGTCTGCAGTTAATCATCATCTGCAGAGGCCCTGTGTATAATATGAGTCAAAAACAGTAATGGCAGCAACGATGATCATTACCAGTCCCTCTGTACATTTGGCTGTATATATGAACAACACATTGAACATTACAATTACTTTTGGGAGGATGGAGGCAGTATTTTCAGTCCCAGCACCAATCTCTGATCTACAGCTCATAATTCTATCCCACTCAATATCACTGGTCACGGCATGAGCCAGATATTCCAAAAGCATGTCACGGTGCTTGGAGTTCGAATACAGGTAGATCTTACTCCAACTGTACATGTCATTGAGAAGGTCAGTATTAGAATACTCTGTATAGTTTTGAGCTGAAAATGCGTTGCTAGAAAAGCGCAGCAGGTCAGGCAGCATCCAAGGAGCAGGAGAATCGACTTTTCGGGCATGAACCCATCTTCAGGAATGAGGAAAGTATGTCCAGCAGGCTAAGATAAAAGGTAGGGAGGAGGCACTTGGGGGAGGGGCGTTGGAAATGCGATAGGTCTAAGATAAAAGGTAGGGAGGAGGGACTTGGGGCTAAGATAAAAGGTAGGGAGGTGGGACTTGGGGGAGGGGCGTTGGAAATGCGATAGGTGGAAGGAGGTCAAGGTGAGGGTGATAGGCCGGAGTGGGGGTGCGGGCGGAGAGGTCAGGAAGAAGATTGCAGGTTAGGAGGGCGGTGCTGAGTTCGAGGGATTTGACTGAGACAAGGTGGGGGGAGGGGAAATGAGGAAACTGGAGAAATCTGAGTTCATGCCTTGTGGTTGGAGGGTTCCTAGTTTTGGTCCACATGTTATATAAATGAGGTATTAACATTCAAACCACTTGAAGACTAGATTCATTGGACTTGTTCGCTGGAGAAAACCTTTGATTTTTGAAGACAGGCTGGCATTAATGCTTAATTCACTGGCATTTAGAGGAATCAGAGTGATTCCGAGATTCTGAGTCGGCATTATAGGAGGGATGTTGAGACAATGCTTCCGTAAATGGTGGAGATTTGAGCGGGGGCATACTTACCATTAGTAACTTCAGATAAGGGTTCAGTGAGTTAAAAATAAGATAAAAATAGATTTCTCCTCCCCAGAGACTGCTGAGTGTTTGGCGTTCTCTACTGCAGAAATTTGTTTCTCAGAACATTCAGTCCTCACTGACTTTATTGACACTTGAAAACATTTCAAGATTCGGAAGATAGATTATCAAAAAACTGGGGACCTAATGGCTCTGAAGAGTTTCTACGATAAAGGAATGGAGACTTAAGATGAATCAACTACAATGCAACTTAAAAAGTATCTTCCTGCCTGTTCAACCATTCAATATGTCTGTGGTTCATCGGGAATGCCAAATTGCTATCCTCCCTGATGCCTTTAGAATAGTAAAGTACATTGATTTCTTTCTTGGATATTTTAAGTGACTTGCTATTCTCAGACTTCTGTGGTACCGCCTTCCGCAAGGTCAATGTCCCTTATGTAAATTACTGCTTCCTCGCCTCACTCCAAAATAGTCTACAACAGGTAGGAGGTTCTGTGGGACCGAGACAGACTTATGATTAGTGTGTTGCCTCCCAGGCGCCAGAGTTTGTGATGTCTGAGGTCGTGTTGTTGGGATCCTTGAGTGGGAGGGTGAGTAGCCCCAAGTTGTGGTCCATGTAGGTACTGAGGCAATAGGTAGGAGAACGGATTGGGATGGCAGGAAGAAGTTTAGGGAATTAGGGTGGAAGCTTAGTGCAAGAACACACAGAGTTGTTATCTTTGATTTGTTGCCCATGCCACGTACTAGCGTGTTGAGGAATAGGGCGAGAGAGAGGAGTGGAACACGCAGGGGGGAGGGTTTCGGATATGTGGATAATTGGGGTTCATTCTGGGATAGATGGGACTTTTACAAACAAGGTGGTCTACGCCTGAGCCAGAGGGGTACCAATATCTTGGAGGTAGGGGCGGTGGGGGGGATTTTCTCATGCTCTTCAGGAGGGTTTAAAAAAGTTCAGCAGGGTGATAGGAACTAAAATTGTAGTTCCAGTGTCCAGCAGGTTGAGATTAGTCAGGTCAGCAATGAAGTTCTAAGGTCGCAAGAGTTCACAGGCAGGTTATTTGAAGTGTGATTACTTCAATGCCACTCGCATTCGGAATGAGGTGGGTGAACCTGCAGCATGGGTTGGTACCTCGGGCTTCAATGTTGTGGCCATTTCGGAGACATGGATACATCAGGGACAGGAATGGTTGCTGCAGGTTCAGGAAGTTAGTTGTTTCAGTAAAAACAGAGAAGATGGTAAAGCAGAGGGAGGTGTGGCCTTGTCAGTTAAGGACTGTATTACGGGGGCAGAATGGACGTTTGAGGACTCGTCTACCGAGGTAGTTTGGGTTGAGATTAGAAACAGGAATGGAGAGGTCGCCCCGTTGGGAGTTTTCTATAGGCCTCCGAAAGGTTCAAGAGATGTAGAGGAGAGGATAGCAAAGATAATTCTGGATAGGAGCGCACAAGTAACGGGGTAGTTGTTCTAGGGGACTTCAAATTTCCAAATGCTGGCTGGAAATTCTACAGTTCGAGTACTTTAGATGGGTCAGTTTTTATCCAATGTGTGCAGTCGGGTTTCCTGACACAGTATGTAGACAGGCCAACAAGGGGCGAGGTCACATAGGATTTGGTGCTGAGTAATGAACCTGGCCAGGTGTTAGATTTGGAGGTAGGTGAGCACTTTGATGACTGTGACCACAATTGGGTTATGGTTGCTTGAGCGATGGGAAAGGATAGGTGTACACTACAGGGCAAGAGTTATAGCTGGGGGTGTGTGTGGGAGAGGAAATGCAATCATGATGTGATTAAGCCAGATTTAGGTTGGGGGTAGAAGCTATAGGGGTTGGGCACAATTGAAATGTGGAGCTTATTCAAGGAATAGCTACAGCGTGTCCTTGATAAGTACATTACCACCAGACAGGGAGGTAGTGGTCCGGCAGGGGAGCCATGGTTGACGAAAGAAGTTGAATGAAGGACTTTCCTGCTGAACGATTTTTGCCCAAAACGTCCATTTTCCTGTCCCTTGGATGCGGCCTGACCTGCTGTGCTTTTCCAACACCACACTCACGACTCTAAAGAAGTTAAGTAGCTTATCAAGACCAAGTTGGAGGCTTGTCCAAAGATGAGACGTGCAGGCTCAGTTCGGGCGTTTGAGATTTACAAGTTAGTGAGGAAGGGCCGAACGAGACGGCTAAGAAGAGGCAGGAGGGGACACGAGAAGTCTTTGGCAGGCAGGATCTAGGAAAACCCTAAAGCTTTTGATTGGCTTGTCAGGAATAAAAGAATGACTAGAGTAAGATTAGAACCTTTCAAGGAGTATAGTTGCGTGTGGCGTCCAAACAGATAGAAGAGGCTCAGTGGACAGCACTACTGCCTCGCAGCGCTAGGACTCGGGTTCAATTTTAGCCTTGGGCGACTGTGTATGTGGAGCTTACTAAATATTCCCCGTGTTTGCTTGGGTTTCCTCCAGGTGCGTCGGTTTCCTTCCATAGTCCACCGATGTGCAGGGTGGGTGAATTGGCCATGCTAAAATCCCGTAGTGTTCAGGGGTCTGTAGGTTAGATGCAACAGGCATGGGAAACATAGAGTAATAGGGTAGGGGAAAGAGGCTGAAGAAGGGCTCATGCCCGAAACGTCGATTCTCCTGCTCCTTGGATGCTGCCTGATCTGCTGCGCTTTTTCAGCAACACATTTTCAGCTCTGATCTCCAGCATCTGCAAACCTCAGGGCGGCACGGTGGCACAGTGGTTAGCACTGTTGCCTCACAGCGCCGGGGACCTGGGTTCGATTCCCGCCTCAGGCGACTGACTGTGTGGAGTTTGCACGTTTTTCCAGTGTCTGCGTGGGTTTCCTCCGGGTGCTCCGGTTTCCTCCCACAGTCCAAAGATGTGCGATTCAGGTGAATTGGCCGTGCTAAATTGCCCGTAGTGTTAGGTAAGGGGTAAATGTAGGGGTATGGGTGGGTTGCGCTTCGGCGGGTCGGTGTGGACTTGTTGGGCCGAAGGGCCTGTTTCCACACTGTAAGTAATCTAAAATCTAAAAAAAAGACTCACTTTCTCCTTGGGGAAAGGGGCTGGTTGGGATACTCTTCAGAGGATCGGTGTGGACTTTTTGGGCCGAATGGTCTGTGTTGACACTGTAGGGGTTCTATCAATGAATATTTTTAATCAGTATTCACACAAGAAGGCAATGTTGTCGAGGAGAATACTGGGATGCAGATTATTAGACAAGACGGAATTAAGGTTCATAAGGAGGAAATCTTAGCAATTGCGGAAAGTGTGAAAGTAGATAAATCGCCTGGGATGGATGGGATGCATCCTGGGATTCTCTGGGAAGATTGAGAGGAGATTGCAGAATTGTTGCCTTGGAACTTGATGTCATCATTGGCTACAGGAACAGTGCCAGAAGACTGGAGGATAGCAAATGTTGCTCCCTTTTTCAAGAAGGGGAATAGAAACAGCCTTAGTAATTAAAGGCCAGTGAGCCTTACTTTGGTTGTGGTAAATTGTCAGAAAGAATCATAAAACTTAAATTTCTTAATAGTCTGGTGAGGAATAAATTGATTAGGGACAGTCAATACGGTATTGTGAAGGGGAGATCGTGCCCCACAAACCTTACTGAGTTCTTTCAGAAGGTGATCAAACAGCAGGCTGAGGGTGAAGCGGTCGATGTGGTGCATATGGGTTTGATTAAAGCGTTTGATAAGGTTCCCCATGGTAGACCATTGCTGCAAATGTGGAGGGATGGGATTGAGGATGATTTAACAGTTTGGATCCGAAACTGGCTAGCTTAAAGAAGACAGAGGATGGCAGTTGATGGGAAATATCCATCTTGGAGTTCAGTTACGAGTGGCGTATTGCAAGGATATGTTTTGGGACCACTGCTGTTTTCCATTTTTATAAGTGACCTGGATGAGCATGTCGAAGGGTGGGTTCATAAATTTGCAGATGACACTGAAGTGGATAGTGCTGAAAGATGATGTAGGTTACAGAGTGACATAGATGAGCTGCAGAGCTGGGTTGAGAGGTGGCAAATGGAGTTTAATGCAAACAAGTGTGAGGTGATTCCCTCTGGCAAGAGTAACAGGAATGCAGAGTACTGTGCTAATGGTAAGATTCTGGGTAGTGTGAATGAACAGAGAGATCTTGGTGTCTATGTGCATAGATCCTGGAAAGTTGCTTACTCGTCTTGTGAAGAAGGCACACAGTGTGTAAGGTTTCATTAGTAGCCCGATTGCAATTCGCAGCTTTGAGGTTCATGTTGTAGCTGTACAAATCTCTCGTCACGGAGGGGGATGTTAAGAGGTGACTTAATGGAGACATGAAGATGGTCAGCGATTTATATAGGATGGAGAGTGAAAGCCTTTTCCCTCTGATGACCATGGCTAGCAAGAGGAGACATAGCTTTAAATTGAGAGGTGATGGTTATCAGACAGATGTCAGAGGTAGGTCCACATCTCAGAGAGCAGTAAGAGCATGGTTTGTCCTGCCTCTAACAGTAGTAGACTCGGTAACTGTAAGGACATTTAAATATTCATTGGATAAACACATGGATGATAATGGAACAGTGTAGGTTAGACTGACTTCAGATTGGTTTCACTGGTCAGCACGACACCGGGGGCCGAAGGGCCTCTACTGCGCAGTATTGTTTTATGTTCGATGCTCTATGTTGTATGAAATCCAAAAGAAAGTCTTCGCGTCCTGAGGACAGACATGGAGAGAGAATGAAGAGAGAGCTGTCGAGTCATTTGGGGAAAAGGAGCAGAAAAGAGGTAGAATCAAGCAGAAACACGAACAAATACGCAAACATAATGCTCGTGAGTAGAGACAGAGAGAGAAACAGAGACGAAAGGAAGTGACAGACAGAGGTAGAGAGAGAAAAAGAAATAGAGAGAGAGAGTAAGAAAAGAAAAAAGGGTTAGCGAGGCCGAACAGGGACAGAAATTTACAAAGCGAAAGGAGTGCATAAATCAGAAGGGCAGCGAGACAGAAAAAGAGACAAATAAATGCAATAACCTAGAGGAACAAAGAGGGAAATAATCTCAGGTAAAATATTCGGTGATATGGGAGCCGGAGTGAGATGCAGTTAATTTGAATGAAGTAGGCAAATAGCTAAAGCCGGTGTCAGAAAGAGAGACAGAAAGAGAGGGGAGGGAGAGGGAGGGAGGGAGAGAGAGCGAGAGAGAGAGAGAGAGAGAGAGAGAGATAGAGAGAGAAAGACAGAGAGATCGAAGCATTGATGGTAGGAATAGATGTAGGCCAGTGAAGCATTCCTCTGCTGTTAAAGATTATTGTAGCTGATCATGAAGCTCAACTCCCTAATTCTGCCCTGTCCTTCATCCCTTTAGTCACAAGAGCAACATCTAAGCCTTTCTTTGAACGGCCTAAAGGTTTGGACCCAACTGCTCTGCTACTGAATTCCGCAGGATCACGTCTCTATGTAAAAACATTGGAGTTATCGCAACGTGGATGGCCTGGTAAACCTCACAGAATATGAGCTCCTGATTGAGGCTGTAAATAGTGCCCAATCAGGGAACCCTGGCAGACAGACAAGTATCAGAATGTCAGGCATGCTGTTCTTTCCGAGGTTCCGAGGGAGTGTGACCAGTGTCAATGACTCGACACGTGTAAATACAGGTTGTATTTACACGTTGTTCCTAAAGGTTGGAACAACGGCAGCTCAGGTAGTCAAGGTGGTATATGGCATCCTTACCTTCATCTGTCAGTGCATGGAGTATCAAAATAGTCAAATTGAGTTGCAGCTGAGAAGAACTTTAGTTTGGTCACATTTGGAATACCGCATATAATTGTGATTGCCACACTACCAGGACGATGCAGAGTCGTAAGAGAGAATACAGAAAATATTTACTGGGTTATTGCTTCGTTTGCAGGTACCACCTATAAAGACAGATTGAAAAATCTTGGGTTGATGTCTCTGAAAAGGCCAAAGTGCCAAATGATAGAATTTTAGAAATATATGGGAGGGAGGGATAAAATGTATGGTGAATGTCATTGGTTAATCCGTTACATCGCGTGTGATAAGACTGGGCTGCGAAATGAGGTGGTGAGGAGGAAGAAGTAGCGATGTTAAAGAGGCATCCAGTGGAAAACATGAAAAGGCAGGGCGTAGTGGGGCATGGAACACTTAGAGGCAAAGGGTTTATGGTATGGAAAGCATCACGTGCAGTTGTGGTGTGCTGAATGGCCTCTTCCAGTACTACACTCTTGTATTTGGTACCTCACACAGACAGTAGGGAACAGTTTGAAATCGATGATGAAATGCTTGAAGCATGGCAGGAACAAACTGATGCATAACACCAGCGTTTTGAAGCATTTGGGAAACGCCCTAAGCACTATCGTATCAACCCACAGAAATATTGGAGCAGTCTCAATCTCTGTTAGAATATTGCGTGCAATTCTGGCCTCCTTCCTATCGGAAAGATGTGGTGAAACTTGAAACGGTTCAGAGAAGATTTACAAGGATGTTGCCAGGTTTGGAGGGAGAGGCTGAACATGCTGGGGCTGTTTTCTCTGGAGTGTCAGAGGCTGAGGAGTGACCTTATAGAGGCCATATAGTCATAGAGTCATAGAGATGTACAGCACGGAAACAGACCCTTCAGTCCAACCCGTCCATGCCGACCAGATATCCCAACCCAATCTAGTCCCACCTGCCAGCACCCGGCCCATATCCCTCCAAACCCTTCCTATTCATATACCCATCCAAATTCTTCTTAAATGTTGCAATTGTACCAGCCTCCACCACTTCCTCTGGCAGCTCATTCCATACACGCACCACCCTTTGTGTGAAAACGTTGCCCCTTAGGTCTCTTTTATATCTTTCCCCTCTCACCCTAAACCTATGCCCTCTAGTTCTGACTCCCCAACCCCAGGGAAAAGACTTTTCCTATTTGTCCTATCCATGCCCTCATAATTTTGTAAACCTCTATAAGATCACCCCTCAGCCTCCGACGCTCCAGGGAAAACAGCCCCAGCCTGTTCAGCCTCTCCCTGTAGCTTAGATCCTCCAACCCTGGCAACATCCTTGTAAATCTTTTCTGAACCTTTTCAAGTTTTACAACATCTTTTCGATAGGAAGGAGACCAGAATTGCACGCAATATTCCAACAGTGGCCTAACCAATGTCCTGTACAGCCGCAACATGACCTCCCAACCCCTGTACTCAATACTCTGACCAAGAAAGGCATGCCAAACGCCTTCTTCACTATCCTATCTACCTGCGACTCCACTTTCAAGGAGCTATGAACCTGCAGTCTAAGGTCTCTTTGTTCAGCAACACTCCCTAGGACCTTATCATTAACTGTACAAGTCCTGCTAAGATTTGTTTTCCCAAAATGCAGCACATTTCATTTATCTGAATTAAACTACATCTGCCACTTCTCAGCCCATTGGCCCATCTGGTCAAGATCCTGTTGTAATCTGAGGTCCACTACTCTTTGCTGTCCACTACACCTCCAATTTTGGTGTCATCTGCAAACTTACTAACTGTACCTCTTATGCTCGCATCCAAATCATTTATGTAGTTTACAAAGTCATGAAGGGCATGGATAGGATAAATAGACAAAGTCTTTTCCCTGGGTTTGGGGAGTCCTGAACTAGAGGGCATAGGTTTAGGGTAACAGTATCCAGTGTGTGTAGGTTAAAGGAGACACAGTATGTAGACAGGGCTACAAGGATCTAGTACTGGGTGACGAGCCTGGCCAGGTGTTAGATTTGGAAGTAGGTGAACACTTTGGAAACAACGATCACAATTAGATTAGATTAGATTACTTACAGTGTGGAAACAGGCCCTTCGGCTCAACAAGTCCACACCGACCCGCCGAAGCGCAACCCACCCATACCCCTACATTTACCTAACACTACGGGCAATTTAGCACTCGGAGGAAACCCACGCAGACACGGGGAGAACGTGCAAACTCCACACAGTCAGTCGCCTGAGGCGGGAATTGAACCCGGGTCTCAGGCGCTGTGAGGCAGCAGTGCTAACCACTGTGCCACCGTGCCGCCCACAAATTCTGTCAGGGTTACTTTAGTGATGGAAAGGGAGAGGTGTACTCCACCGAGCAAGAGTTACAGCTGGGGGAAGGGAAATTACGATGCAATTAGGAAAGATTTAGGAAGCGTAGAATGGGGAAGGAAATTGCAGGGGATGGGCACATTAAAATGTGGAGCTTATTCAAGGAAAAGCTCCTGTGTGTCCTAGGTAAGTATGTACCTGTCAGGCAGGGAGGAAGATGTAGAACGCGTGAGCCGTGGTTTACTAAGGAAGTGGAATCCCTGGTCAAGAAGAAGAAGAAGGCTTATGTTAGGACAAAATGTGAAAACTCAGTTCGGGCGCTTGAGGGTTGCAAGGAAGTCAGGAAAGACCTAAAAAGAGAGCTAGAAGAGCCAGGAGGAGACATGAGAAGTTGTTGACGGATAGGATCAGGGTTAACCCGAAGGCTTTCCATAGGTATGTCAGGAATAAAAGAATGGCGAGAGTTAAATTAGGGCCAATCAAGGATATTAGTGGGAAGTTGTGTGTGGAGTCAGAGGAGATAGGGGAAGCACCAAATAAACATTTTTGGACAGTGTTCACTATAGAAAATGAAAATGTTGGCGAGGAAGATACAGAGATACTTGTATCTAGATTAGAAGAGATTGAGGTTCACAAGGAAGAGGTATTAGAAATACTGCAGAGTGTGAAAAGAGACAAGTCCCATGGGCCGGATGGGATCTATCCTCGGATCCCTCGGGAAGCAAGCGAAGAGATTGCCGAGCCTTTGGCATTGATCTTCAAATCTTCATTGTCTACAGGAATAGTGCCTGAGGACTGGAGGATAGCAAATGTGGTTCCCTTGTTCAAAAAGGGGAGTAGAGACAACCCTGGTAATTACAGACCAGTGAGTCTCACTTCAGCTGTTGGTAAAGTGTTGGAAAAGGTTATAAGATTTAGAACCATATAGAAAAGAATAATCTGATCAGGGACAGACAGCATGGTTTTGTGAAGGGTAGGTCGTGCCTAACGAATCTTATTGATTTTTTTGACAAAGTGACTAAACAGGTAGATGAGAGTAACCTGGTTGACGTGATGTATATGGATTTCAGCAAGGCGTTCGATAAGGTTCCCCACAGTAGGCTATTATACAAAATGAGGAGGAATGGGATTGTGGGAGACATAGCAGCTTGGATTAGTAATTGGCTTGCTGAAAGAAAACAGAGGGTTGTAGTTGATGGAACATGGTCATCTTGGTGTCCAGTTACTAGCGGTGTACCGCAAGGGTCGCTGTTGGGTCCACTGCTTTCGTCATTTTTATAAATGACCTGGTGGATTAGTAAATTTGCGGAAGACACTAAGGTCGGTGGAGTTGTGGATAGTGACGAATGATATAATAGATTGCAGAGAGACATAGTTAGGATGCAGAGCTGGGCTGAGAGGTGGCAAATGGTGTTTAATGTGGACAAGTGTGAGGTGATACACTTTGGACGGAGTAATCAGAATGCAAAGTACTGTGCTAATGGTAAGATTCTTTGGAGTGCAGATGCGCAGAGAGATCTCGGTGTCCATGTACACAGATCCATGAAAGTTGCCAGCCAGATTGACAGGGTTGTTAAGAAGGCATACAGTGTTTTGGCCTTTATTAATAGAGGGATTGAGTTCTGGAACCAGGAGGTTATGCTGCAGCTGTACAAAGCTCTGGTACTGCCACACTTGGAGTATTGTGTACAGTTCTGGTCACCGCATTGTAAGAAGGATGTGGAAGCTTTGGAAAGGGTGCAGAGGAGATTCACTAGGATGTTGCCTGGTAATGGAAGGAATGTCTTACGAGGAAAGGCTGAGGGAGAGAGAAGAAGGTTGAGAGGTGACTTAATAGAGACATACAAGATAATCAGAAGGTTAGATAGGGTGGACAGTGAGAGCCTATTTCCAAGTATGGGGACGGCAAACATGAGGGGACACAACTTTAAAGTAAGGGGAGATAGGTATAAGACAGATGTCAGAGGTAGTTTCTTTACTCAGACAGTAGTAAGGGTATGGAATGCTTTGCCTGTAATGGTAGTAGATTCGCCAAATTTAAGTGCATTTAAGTCGTCATTGGACAAACATATGGATGTACATGGAATAGTGTAGGTTAGATGGGCTTCAGATTAGTATGACATGGCGGCGCAACATCGAGGGCCAAAGGGCCTGTACCGCGCTATAATGTTCTATATTCTAGATATAAAAGGGACCTAAGGGGCAACGTTTTCATGCAGAGGGCGGTATGTATGGAACGAGCTGCAAGAGGAAGTGGAGGAGTCTAGCACAATTGCAACATTTAAGAGGCATTTGGATGAGTATATAAATATGAAGGGTTTGGAGGGATGTGGGCCGGGTTCTGGCAGGTGGGAGCAGATTGGTTTGGGATAACTGGTCGGCATGGACGGGTTGGATCGAAGGGTCTGTTTCCGTGCTGTACATCTCTATGAGTCTAATTCTAGAGCAGTCATGCAAATTGGGGACAGTAGACAATAGAAAGAGGGCAGTCTGAAGTAAATCAGGAAGAATGGACAACAGTTTTGTAGTCGTCAGCAGCACCTCAGGACAGGCTGGGAACACGCTCAAGCTAGTTGAGAACAATCTTTGTAAGAATCATCTGCTGCATGTCACAAACAATCTGAAAACGTTCAGGAACAGTTTGCGGCATTAGCGAACAGTTTGAAATAAGTCGAAGACACTCTGAACATGTCAGGGACAACCTGAATTATAGCAGAGATTGGGTAGCAGAAGGCGTGAACTGGCTGAGAGATTCTGTGAAGCACATTGGGCTTAGTCTGAAACAAGGAGAAAGTGAGGACTGCAGATGCTGGCGATCAGAGCTGAAAATGTGTTGCTGGAAAAGCGCAACAGGTCAGGCAGCATCCAAGGAGCAGGAGAATCGACGTTTCGGGCATGAGCCCTTCTTCAGGAATCAGGAATTCCTGAAGAAGGGCTCATGCCTGAAACATCGATGCTCCTGCTCTTTGGATGCTGCCAGACCTGCTGCGCTTTTCCAGCAACACATTTTCAGCTTAGTCTGAAATAAGTCATCCACATTCGGAAGGAGATGGAGGACACACCGATCAAAGTGGGAACAATCTTATGGAGTTTGGGAGCTCTCTGAAGCAGATCAGGAACAGCTGGGAGCAATTCCAGAACAGTCGTAAGCAAGTCGAGAACATCATACATCAGGTCAGGCATAATAAGGATTATTAGACTGACAAGATAACTTCTGATTTCTCTCTACAGGTCCTGCCAGACTGGTTGAGTTGCTCCAGCAATTTTTCCATTTCTGCATATTTCCTGATAATCTTCCATCCTCTGTTCACCAAGAAGCCACATACCTCAGCTATAGCAACATTGAAAAATTCTGCATCTACTATCTTTTGAGAAAGGGAATTCCAAAGACTCGCAAAGTTCAGGCAAAGCAAAGAATTCCGAATTTGTCGTCTAGATGTATTCACCCTTATTTTTAATCAATTGTGCTAGTTCCAGCTGCTCAAGTCCCCTCAGGTTTTCGTACGTTCCAATGAATTCGCCTCTGACTCTTCAAGATCCAGACGATACAGGCCGACCCTTGACAATGATTGAATAAACCAGTCGAAGAGAAAGGAAAACAGGATAAAGCATTCGAGCAGCGGACAGAGAACTTCTATCTATTCTCTTCATTATAGCAGACGTGATTGAGAGATTACACGATTGAAATGTATAAAATTAAGAGGGGCAGGCAGAAACAATTCCTCTTGATGATATGATCAGTGACCAGGGCATAGATGCAGTTTCATGTACCAGATCAAACCCCGTTAAAATATACGAGGGAGACAGCCTAATCCATACCTTTTATTTACTTAAAGGCAAGTGTAAGGTGCTGTGTTCTAGATACAATTCGAGTGGCCAAACTACGAGGCTTTCAGGAAAGCAAATCACATTCTTACACGAAAACGAGAAAACAAACGAAAAACGAATCGGTATAAATTTAACTCGATTGAAATTCTTATAAAAAACAATATATTATTGAACCACAATTAATCAAATGTTCCTGTATAGCAGTATCCCATAAGCACACATTCAGCAAATGTAAATTCATGTGTTATCTTCAGTCTAACAGAAACGAAACATGTTTCTGGCAGCAGACAGAGAACTTAAACGTTTTGTATCTATTATTTGGAATCCAACTTCAACTGAAATTCAAAGTGGAAATGTGGGTCTGTGTGAGCCTGCCTTCACCTACTCACACCACTTCGCCTATTTTAAAATAAAACAAACTCATGGAACTCACAGCTATTTAATCACTGCTCCTGAAACACACATTGCAGCACCATTGGCAACATATGTTTCCAAGAGGAGCAACATGGAAAACATGTGTCTGAAGTCGAGTCGCAGGAGGCCCAGGGTGTGCTAGCTAGATGGAAGAGTAAATGGTGGGCAAGAGGAGATAGAGATTAGTAGTGGAAGGAAGTTTGTCAAAATGGAGAACTGTGACCTGTGGTGTTCCACAGTGCTTGGGTCAGTGTTGTTAGTAATATACATCAATGATTCGGAGTTAGATATAATGGTCTGATTAGCAAGTTCACAGATGACACCAAGATTGGTGGAGTAACAGAAAGTGAAGGGAGAATATAGATAGATTGGAGAGTTGGGCGGACAACTGGCAGATGCAAGGTGGAACATTTTGGAAGATCCGGTTCAAGAGGTAACTGTACAGTAAATGGAAAAGTCCTGGTGGAAATTGATGTACAGAGAGATCTGAGTGTTTAGGTTCATTTTCCCCTGAAGGTGGCAACACTTGTCAGATTGGCTGAGGGATTCTGTGAAGCACATGGGGCTTAGTCTGAAACAAGTCATACTTAATCGGAAGGAGATGGAGGACACACCGATCAAAGCGGGAGCAATCTAATGCAGTTCGGGAGCTCTCTGAAGCAGGTCAGGAACAGCTGGAAGCAATTCCAGAACGGTCATTAGCAAGTCGAGAACACCATACATCAGGTCAGGAATAATCTGATGAAGTGTTATTAGACTGACAACATAACTTCTGATTTCTCTCTAGGTACTGCCAGACTGGTTGAATGGTCAAGAAGGCATGCGGCAGCCTTTTCTTCATCAGATGAAGTATAGAGGACAAGAGTTGGCAGGTCATGTTACAGTTGTATAAGACTTTGGTTCGGCCTCATTTGCAATACCTCCTACAGTTCTGGTCACCACATTATCAAATAGATGTGGATGCGTTGGACAGGGTGCAAAGGAGGTTCCCCAGGATGTTGCCTGGCATGGTGGGTGCTAACTATGAATGAATACCATAAGACCATAAGACATAGGAGTGAAAGTAAGGCCATTCAGCCCATCGTGTCCACTCTGCCATTCAATCATGGCTGATGGCCATTTCAACTCCACTTACCCGCATTCTCCCCGTAGCCCTTAATTCTTCGAGACAACAAGAATTTATCACTCTCCGCCTTGAAGACATTTAGCGTCCCGGCCTCCACTGCACCCTGTGGCAATGAATTCCACAGGCCCACCACTCTCTGGCTGAAGAAATGTCTCCGCATTTCTGTTCTGAATTGGCCCCCTCTAATTCTAAGGCTGTGTCCACGGGTCCTAGTCTCCTCGCCTAATGGAAACAATTTCCTAGCGTCCACCCTTTCTAAGCCATGTATTATCTTGTACATCTCTATTAAGTCTCCCCTTAATCTTCTAAACCCCAATGAATATGATCCCAGGATCCTCAGCCGTTACTCATATGTTAGACCTACCATTCCAGGGATCATCTGTGTGAATCTCCGCTGGACACGTTCCAGTGCCAGTATGTCCTTCCTGAGGTGTGGGGACCAAAACTGGATACAGTACTCTAAATGGGGCCTAACCAGAGTTTTATAAAGTCTCAGTAGCACAACGGTGCTTTTATATTCCAACCCTCTTGAGATAAGTGACAACATTGCATTCGCTTTCTTAATCACAGTCTCAACCTGCATGTTTACCTTTAGAGAATCTTCGACTAGCACTCCCAGATCCCTTTGTACTTTGGCTTCACGAATTTTCTCACCATTTAGAAAGTAGTCTATGCTTTTATTCTTTTTGCCAATGTGGCAATACGTTGATTACTTCCGTTAGAAAGACTAAGGATGGGGGCAGGGGCTGATTTGGGTCTACAAAATCAAGACAGATGTAGACAGGTTGGATAGCAAGAAGCTTCTTCGCAAAGTGGGTGACTCAATTACTAAGGGTCACGAGATCAAAGTGAGAGGGGAAATGTTTAGAGAAGATATGCGTGGAAGATTCTTCACGCAGAGGATGGGGGGGGCTGAAACGCACTATCAGTGAGGTCGAACAGGCACGCTTGATAGTGTCATTTAACATGTATCTCAACGGATACATCAATGGGCGAGAGCAGAGGTATGCCGACCCTTAGATGATAGGTGACAAGTTTAGATAGAGGATCTGGATCACCACAGACTGGAGGGCCAAATGGTCTGTTCATGTGCTGTAATTTGGTGGCCTCCATTTGCAGTAGAACGGGAGCGGGGAGAGCGAGGGGCTGAGTGGGAGCGGGTGAATTGGGTGGTGGGTAGTGAGTGAACTGATATATTTGGGCAGCTGTTGAACCCAAGACAATATACATGTGTCTACCACCTGCCTTCCTCCTCCAACCAAAAAAAAAGACTGTGTTTTGATAAGATAAGTGTTTCTATATCTTTCTTATCGTGTGATTGCTAAAAAAAGGTTCTTTTCGATATGTGGCTTGTCTCATTCACATGTACATAAAATGACTGCATGTAGTTCAGGACTCCTAGAGCAGGAGCGGAGATTGGACGCAGTATTAAGTTAGTGAAAGTTTGTTCCATCTCAGGTCTCCAGTGTATGTTTGCTGGTTGCTTAAGTGAGAATGTGTCACGTAGGGTTGCACATCAGTGGCACGGTGGTCAGGAATCCAGTGATTGCAATAGTTGAAAATGTGTTGCTGGAAAAGCGCAGCAGGTCAGGCAGCATCCAAGGAACAGGAGATTCGACGTTTTAGGCATAAGCCCTTCTTCAGGAATGAGGAAAGTGTGCCCAGCAGGCTGAGATAAAAGGTAGGGAGGAGGGACTTGGGGAGAGGCGATGGAGATGTGATAGGTGGAAGGAGGTCAAGGTGAGGGTGATAGGCCGGAGTGGGGTGGGGGCGGAGAGGTCAGGAAGAAGATTGCAGGTTAGGAAGGTGGTGCTGTGTTCGAAGGATTTGACTGAGACAAGGTGGGGGGAGGGGAAATGAGGAAACTGGAGAAATCTGAGTTCATCCCTTGTGGTTGGAGGGTTCCTAGGCGGAAGATGAGGCGCTCTTCCTCCAACCATCGTGTTGTTACGGTCTGGCGATGGAGGAGTTCAAGGACCTGCATGTCCTTGATGGAGTGGGAGGGGGAGTTTAAAGTGTTGAGCCACAGGGTGGTTGGATTGGTTGGTCCGGGTGTCCCAGAGGTGTTCTCTGAAACGTTCCGCAAGTAGATGGCCTGTCTCCCCAATATAGAGGAGGCCACATCGGGTGCAGAGATGCAATAGATGATGTGTGTGGAGACGCAGGTGAATTTGTGGCGGATATGGAAGGATCCCTTGGGGCCTTGGAGAGAAGTAAGGGAGGAGGTGTGGGCGCAAGTTTTGCATTTCTTGCGGTTGCAGGGGAAGGTGCCGGGAGTGGAGGTTGGGTTGGTGGGGGGTGTGGACCTGACGAGGGAGTCACGGAGGGAGTGGTCTTTTCGGAACGCTGATAGGGGAGGGGAGGGAAATATATCCCTGGGGTGGGGTTTGTTTGGAGGTGGCGGAAATGACGGCGGATGATACGCTGTATACGGAGGTTGGTGGGGTGGTAGGTGAGAACCAGTGGGGTTCTGTCTTGGTGGCGGTTGGAGGAGCGGGGCTCAAGGGCGGAGGAGCAGCAAGTGGAGGAGATGTGGTGGAGGGCATCGTCGATCACGTCTGGGGGGAATCTGCGGTCCTTGAAGAAGGAGGCCATCTGGGCTGTACGGTATTGGAACTGGTCCTCCTGGGAGCAGATGCGACGGAGATGAAGGAATTGGGAATATGGGATGGCGTTTTTACAGGGTTCAGGGTGGGAGGAGGTGTAGTCTAGGTAGCTGTGGGAGTCAGTCGGTTTATAGTAGATGTCCATGTTTATTCGGTCGCCCGAGATAGAAATGGAAAGGTCTAGGAAGGGGAGGGAGGAATCTGAGACGGTCCAGGTGAATTTGAGGTCGGGGTGGAAGGTGTTGGTAAAATGGATGAACTGTTCAACCTCCTTGTGGGAGCACGAGGCAGCGCCGATACAGTCATTGATGTAGCGGAGGAAAAGGTGGGGGGTGGTGCCGGTGTAGTCACTGACCTCTAAGCAGAATACTTTCCATCTACAAGCACTCTCTGCCTTCTGTCAGCCAACCAATTCTAAGTCCCGCCTCCTGTATCCCATACCTCCTGACTTTATGAATCAGCCGACTGTGAGGAACCTCATCAAACGCCTTGCTGAAGTCCATATACACCACATTCACTGCTCAACCGCCGACCTGTCTCGTCATCTCCTCAAAGAACACAATATGATTTGTTAGGCATGACCTGCCCCTCACAAAGCCATGCTGACTGCCTTTAAACATGCTATGCTTTTCCAAATAGACATAAATCCTATCCCTCAGAATTCTTCAGGACAGGGGGTGGGTGTGGAGGAGCTGCAGATAAAGGGGATGGCGGGGACAGGGTGGTAATGTTGGTGAAGACAGGTGGAGGGTACAACCTGGTTGGTCAGTGGGAGGCATGAATCTGAATGTAGGCAGGGGGCAGTGGAAGGACTAGGATGGGAGTCTGGGAATGGGGAGGGTGGTTATCTGGAATTGGATGAACTCAGCGTTGAGTCCTCCGGGCAGTAGGTTGCCCTGACGGATGATGAGGTGTTGTTGCTCCAGTTTGCACTGTGGTTGTTACTCATTCATTGCCAACACGAACCAATTTCAAATAGACTCCTTCTCCCCATCCCTTGGTTAAATTCCCAGCCCCTTCCCCCTCCCTGCCACCTCCCAGATCCATTCTTCCCATTGACCAACCACCTGTCTTCACCGATCCCCACTTTGTCACCCCTCCCCCACCACCCCCTTTATCTGCAGCTACTCCCCCTCCCCACACCCCCATCAGCCCTGAAGAAGCTTTATATACACAAAACATCAACATCTCCACCTCTTGCTGCTGCCTGACCTGCTGTGTTCTTCCAGCCTCCTGCCTGCTCTTTCTCATCACCTCAGCTCTTTTTGTGGCAGTACCTCAGGGCGTTCACTGATTCGTGTCCACTCCAACTTGATTCCGTTTTATTTTCCTGAATTGTCTAATTGGAAGGTTTTGACACTGGTCTATGTGGGGCTGGTAGTGTTTGAAGGGGTGGATGGGTGAGATGTTATGCATCCTGCCCTTTCATTCTCATATACATGCTTGGCCTCCATCTGCTCCACTCAATGATGCTCGAAGTTGTAGCTGTTTCTGCAAATGTGTTTTTTTTATCCCTAGTTTGGGGCGAACAGCAGGCAATATGACGGATGTTGTAATTGTTCAGAGAAGCATTCAGGATGTCCTTGTCACCTTTTCCCTGGCACCAACCATCCCCCTCCCCCCCCTCTCTCTTATACACACACACACACACACACACACACACACACACACACACACACACACACACACACACACACCAATGATCACTTGCCATTGCAGATCTCGGAGTAGACCAGCTGTGCCTGGCATCAAGACATTGTGGCCAGCCCATTGCAGCTGGTCATACATAACCAGTGTCTCCTTACTGGGGGCATTGACCTGGGAGAGGGCAATACTGCCGCCGGAACATTGACTGCCTCAGCCTGTCTACCCCCCTCCCCCACTCCAACCTCTCACCCTCACAACGCACAGCCCTCCAATCCCTCTGCTCCAATCCCAGCCTCACCATCAAGCCAGCGGATAAAGGGGGCGCAGTGGTAGTCTGGCGCACTGACCTCTACACCGCTGAAGCCAAATGCCAACTCGAGGGCACCTCTTCCTACTGCCCCCTTGACCATGACCCCACCCCCCATCACCAAGCCATCATCTCCCAGACCATACAGAACCTCATCACCTCAGGAGATCTCCCACCCACAGCTTCCAAACTCTTAGTCCGGGAACCCCGCACTGCCCTGTTCTACCTCCTTCCCAAGATCCACAAGCCTGTCCACCCTGGCTGACCCATTGTCTCAGCATGCTCCTGCCCCACTGAACTCGTCTCTACCTACCTCAACACTGTCCTATTCCCCCCTAGTCAGGAACTCCCCACATACGTTCGAGACACCACCCATGCCCTCCACCTCCTCCAAGACTACCGTTTCCCCGGCCCCCAAAGCCTCATCTTCACCATATATATCCAATCCCTCTGCACCTCCATCCGCCATGACCAGGGCCTCCAAGCCCTCCGGTTTTTCCTCTCCAATTTCTCCTTTGAATCCTCCCACTTCCTCCAGACCAAAGGGGTAGCCATGGGCGCACGTATGGGCCCCAGCTATGCCAGTCTCTTCGTTGGCTACGTAGAACAGTTGATCTTCCGTAATTACACCGGCACCACTCCCCACCTCTTCCTCCACTACATTGATGACTGCATCGGCGCCACCTCGTGCTCCCACGAGGAGGTTGAGCAATTCATCAACTTCACCTATACAGTGCACACTGACCTTAAATTTACCTGGACCATCTCTGACACCTCCCTCCCCTTCCTGGACCTCTCCATCTCCATTAATGATGACCGACTTGACACTGACATTTTTTACAGACCCATCTACTCCCGCAGCTACCTGGATTGCTCCTCTTCCCACCCTAATTCCTGCAAAAATGCCATCCCGTATTCCCAAATCCTCAGCCTCCACCGTATCTGCTCCCAGGAGGACCAGTTCCACGACAGAGCACACCAGATGGCCTCCTTCTTTAGAGACCACACCAATCAACCCCACCGCCCTGTGGCCCAACATTTCAACTCCCTCTCCCACTCTGCCGAGGACATGGAAGTCCTGGGCCTCCTTCACCACCTCTCCCTCACCACCCGATGCCTGGAGGAAGAATGGCTCATCTTCTCTTTTCTTTACTCAGCGGGTTGTATCTTTACTCAGCGGGTTGTGATTCTTTACTCATCGGGTTGTGAGTTCATGGAATGCCCTGCCAGTAGCAGTGGTGGACTCTCCCTCTTTATGGTCATTCAAGCGGGCATTGGCTAAGCATATGAAGGTTATTGGGCTAGTGTAGGTTAGGTAGGCTTTGGTCAGTGCAACATCGAGGGCCGAAGGGCCTGTACTACGCTGTATTTTTCTATGTTCTATGTTCTATGTTCTGCCTCAGAACACTTCAACCCCAGGGCATCAATGTGGACTTCAACAGTTTCCTCATTTCCCCTTCCCCCACCTCACCCTAGTTCCAACCTTCCAGCTCAGCACCGTCCTCATGACTTGTCCGGACTTGTCCTACCTGCCTATCTCATTTTCCACCTATCCACTCCACCCGCTCCTCCCTGACCTATCACCTTCATCCCCTTCCGCACTCACCCACTGTACTCTATGCTACTCTCTCCCCACCCCCACCCTCCTCTAGCTTATCTCTCCACCCTTCAGGCTCAATGCCTTTCTTCCTGATGAAGGGCTTTTGCCTGAAACGTCGTTTTCGCTGCACTTTGGATGCTGCCTGAACTGCTGTGCTCTTCCACCACTGATCCAGAATCTGGTTTCCAGCATCTGCAGTCATTGTTTTTACGTCACTTGTGTCAGTATGCCTATCCTGTTTGAGGGATGTTGTGAAGGCAGTTCTGCTGATAAATTCTGTGGGTAGTATGTTTTAGGTGATGCAAGGTTTCATGACAGCAACACACTCAATCTACGTGCACTCCCAAATCAGGACGAATTCACCTCAGAAAATCTAGGTGGCCTCCCTAACTGAGCTGACATATCAACGGGTGCTTTCTGGTGGATGATGGGTAATCTACCCATTCCTACCCGAAAATTTGCAGTCACCCAGCTACTCAAATCATTTCTAACCTGAACGGCCACTGACTGCACTGACCTCCTGACATCTGCAGTTCCAGCTCATTTTCACTAGGGTGACACAGTTCTGTGGGCGCTTCCCAGTTCTACTCCTGCGTTAGGTTTACGATGTTGAAGCATTCTTGGAAAAGGCCCTGTGCTAGAGGAAAGGCCTTCCCTTTACTTGTATGCTTTCCATTCACCGCAGTGTCTTATATAATTGTTGGGCACTTTGAAGACCGGGATGCTACTGCAAATAAAATGTTCTCAAAACTCTGGATCACAGCTATTCTCAATATTTCAATAATGCTGGTGAGGGACTTGAATGGGATAGCTGAAGATTTTGCACATATCACAAAGCTGGGTGGAAGGACCCGCCCTGAGCAGAGTGCTGAGGTAGAGTCTTGCAAGACAGAAAGGGACCCTTTGATCAAATTCATTACTGCTTATATTCTCAACTGATCTAGTACCATATGCCGTATCTCTCTAAACCTTTTCTGTTCATGTACTCATCCAGAAGCCTTTTAAATTGTACCCATTGACCTCTCCAAGGTCAATACCCCCAGTAAGGAGACACTGGTTATGTATGACCAGCTGCAATGGGCTGGCCACAATGTCTTGATGCCAGGTACACCTGGTCTACTCGGAGCTCTGCAATGGCAAGTGATCGTGTATCTTTGTGTGTGTGTTTGTGTGGGTGTGCGTGTGTGTGTGTGTGCGTGCGAATGTGCGTGTGTGCGTGTGGATGTGTGTATGAGAGAGAGAGATGGCAAGTGATCATCGGTGGTGTGAGTGCGTGTGTGTGTATATGTGCATGAGAGAGAGAGATTGCAAATGATCATCCGTGGTGTGTGTGTGTGTGTGTGTGTGTGCGCGCGCGCGCGCGCGTGTGTGTGTGTATGTGTGTATGAGAGAGAGAGAAAGAGAGAGAGGTGGGGGAGGGGGATGGTTGTCCCAGGGAAAAGATGACAAGGATATCCTGAATGCTTCTCTGAACAATTGCAACGGCCTTCCCCGTCATATTGCCTGCATTTCACCCCAAACTAGGGATAACAAAAAAAAAACACATTTGCAGAAACAACTACAACTGCAATTGTACCCATTTAGACTCCCTGTGGCAGCTTGTTCTAGAATCAGGCCACTCTCTGCGTAGGAGAATTGCCCCTCAGCTCCCATTTAAGCCTTTTCTGTGTCACTTTAAACTCTCTAGTTTTCGAATTTCCGAATCTGGGGAAAAATAAAACCTTCTCTATTCACCATATCCATGCCCTTCATGATTTTATACACCTCTATACATTAACCCTTCAGCCTCCAACGCTCAAGGTAAAATAGCCACAGCCCATTCAGTCTCTCTCCATGGCTCCATTTGCAACGAAATATGCCCACACCTCAAGAACTCCTTGTTTGTCAACCCTCTCCAGGGAACGATCATTAACTGTAAATGTCCTGTTCTACCAACATGCATCGCCTCACATTTATCTCAACTAAACTCCATCTGCCACTCCTCAGCCCATTGTCCCTGTTGTATTCGAGGGTAACGTTCTTCATTGTCCACTACTTTGCAGGATGATTGGGACAACTTGAGTGGATGGGCCGATGCAGGATAATGCAGATAAATGGGAACAAAAGTAATGAAGCAGATTCTGATTTGAATCGATGTAAATTGAGAGCGGTATATTTTAGACGAGACAGGGTGTCCTCCTGTTCCAATCACTGAAGATGAGTTTGGAGATGCAGCAGACAGGAAAGAAGGTAAAATGTAGGCCGACCTTCATAGTGAGGGGATTTACGTCGAAGAATAAGGATGTCTTGTTGAAATTTTATCAGGTATTAGTGAGGACCCACCTGCAAAATGGTGCGTCTCCTTTATGTGAGGAAGGTTTTCTTGCTCTGAATGGAGTGAAGTGAATATTTATAAAAAATAATTCTCAGAATGGAATGGTACGATGACTGACTGAGCTGGAAATGATTGCATTCACTATAGTTTAGAAGAATGAGAAGGGACCTAAAAAAAACTTATAAAATTCTCCTTAACTAAGCAGGTTGGTTTTGTGCCTGACTCCCACTTGCCTTTGCCCACGCCTTGTTCCCTCTTTACACGTCAATGTCCGACAAAGTGATGTCACATCCTCTGAAGGAAGTTACGTTTTTCAATGTCAGCTTACGACCAACCTGACTATTTCACATTTTGTCCTCGCAGTCACACGTCAACACGCTGTGATTATTTGTGAATGATTATTTAATTAACGTGAATAATTGACCAATTTGGAGAAAGGGATATCTTAGCATTGTTTTCAAATGCTCTCTGAAATGACTCTGGGCAATGCCATAGATGGCGCAGTTTGTGCAGCAACTCAGTAACTGTAGGCTGAAGGCAATTTCTTGAATAAAGGTCCCCATATACACAGATTGGTAGCCCAAATTATACATCCGGTTCCAGATCGAATATACCATGAGCAATGACCATAAGATGATGAAATTGGCTGAGAGAACAAATAAGAAAATTATTGATCTCCTTCGACTCTGCATCTCTGGGTCTTTTATGGTCTCCCCACTGCTGGGAGTCCGGAGTCTCTTACGGGCTCTGCTGGTCACGAAAATGTGCCTGACGGTGATAACATTCAGCAACAGAATCAAGACAAATGGGACACATGGAGTGAGAATGTGATGGAGAAACTCGATTGTGGTCCAGACTGGAGACCGGACAATAGCCACAATGCTTTCACAAAACCAGGGGTCATTCCCCAGCCAGTACCGATTGGAAACCATAAAATACCAGAAAATGTTCTTTAAACAGCTGAGCGTAGTCACGGTGCCCAAAACCACAGCTGCAGTTTTCTCAGTGCAATATGTACTTTTCAGTTTCTGGCAACAAATGGCCACAAATCGATCAAAAGTGAACGCGACAGTGAACCAAACAGAACAGTCAGTGACTGCATAAAGAATGACGGCATGGATGTTACACGTAGGGACATTAAACAGGAAAACAAACTGTTCCCAAAAGATAATCGGAAGATGTCTGAGTATTAGGTCAAAGACAATGACCAGTAGATCCGCTGTTGCCATGGCTACCAAGTAATGGGTGACACATTTTGACAGACCACAGTTTTTGCGAGACAGGATGAAAATTGTTGCTGTGTTAACTTAAGGAGAGAAAGAGAACAATGAGATCTTCTGTCAAATGGAGGGCAGAGTTATCATTTTCATTTCGATCTTATTTGGAGTTTTCTGTATGTTTATATAAAAGGCCACACCAATGGACTTATTAGGAAACTGCAATATAAGGAACAAACAGAAAAGTTTGGAATATTTTGAAATGTCAGAAATAAAAAAAGGGTGGATGAATGTTCAAGGAGATTATGAGCTTTGACATTAGTAAAGTTGTTGAATCTAGAAGGACGAAGGTGGTCTAAGTGAAAGCGTGAAACTATGATAAATAAGAACATAAGAAATTGGGGCAAGTTGAAGCCAGTTAACCACTGGTGAATACAATACAGTTGTTAAAACAGCTTAGAAGGATAGCAGGGGACTCGTGTGAAAGGTTTGAAGTTCTAACAGGGCTGGACAGACAATACGCAGAAATGATGGTTCCCATGATTGAGGACTCTCAAGTCATGGGTACAACCTTAGACTACAGTGTAGACTGTTTAAGAATCGGATTAAGGTTATTTGTTTTTAAGAAAGGATAACGACACTGTAGAATACATTATCACAGAAGACTGAGAAGGCGAAGTCACTGACTGTATTCAAGAACGACATAGATGCACTTTCTGATTTGAAAGGATACAATGAGTATGGGGAGCAAGGGAATATAACATTGAGGAGGGTCATAAACATATTGAATGGTGGAATTCCCACAAAGGGCTTTATGTTTCTGTATTGCATTAGACTTGATTTGCCTCAAGTCTTCACTCCTCTCTGATGAAATCTCATCCTAGCCATCAGCTCACCAATGTTTTGAAAATCTGTCTCCTATCCCTGATAAAGTCCGAGATAGCACAGGAAATAGAACAATATTAAACAGCAATGTGCCCTGCTGCCCATTGGGGAACATGGTGCTCAATCAAACGTATATTTTCAGCATGCACTTGGTACCTGCCTCCACCATTCGTTGTAATATTCATGTGCTTATTGTACCTGCCTCCAGCAGCACGCCTGATGACGTAATCCAGACTCCGACCATTTTCTGTGTAAAATGTTTTGCCCCTCACACCTTCTTTAACATTTCCCCCTCACAGTAAATGCATGCCCGCCAGTTTAAATATTTCAACTCTGAAACAACAAAAGGTTTTGACTGTCAACACTATCAATGCATCGTATAAGCTTACAGACTTCAATCAAGTCTTCCCTCAGCCTCCTCTGCTCCAGAGAAATCAATACGAGGGTTTCTAACCTCTCATTGTAGATCATCCTCTCTAATCCAGGCAACCTCCTGATGAACATCTCCTCAAAAGCCTCCACATCCTTCCTCTGACAGAGATACCAAACATTGTCCAGCACCAGCCAATAGAGATTCCTGTGCACCTCGACTTTACCTGAATATACATTTACTCTGTAACTATGTTTCCATAGTTCAACCTCCCCCACCCGTCGGAAAATCTCCTCCACATCTCACCGATCAGATCAGCTCAGAATCTTCAGTTAGCTCACCCACATCTCGCTAAACTGTAATGGATAAGTCATAAACTGTTTGGACGCTCTTGATAAGAGAACTCCATCAAAACATGAATTAGCCAAATGAATGGCGATCTGAGCGTTTTTGGTGTAATGACAATATGTCAATTAAACTAAACATCCAGAAAAGTTAGCCTCGCTGGTACTCTGTTAAAATAGGATTGACATAGAAGTCCCAAATTCCACGAAAGGAAATAACATCAATTTAAATTTTAATTTTAAAAGGGAGCATTGAAACAATAACCTTTCACAATACTAAGCCCCTCTTTCTCTTATCTGCTCATCATCAGCCTCTAAATCAGGCTAATCCATTAAGACACTAATTAAAATTACAGCAACTTAATTTCTAAAGCCCACAGCTGCTCCCTTCTTCCACGTCGTCCTTCGTCCGGGTGTGGATCTCCCTGGGTCGTCTTCTTTCATACCACAGTGAATATGTTTCATACAAAAAGGTACCTTTGAGAGACCATGGTTTCTAATTTCATTGAGAGCAAGATGTTAAATGGGCAATTAGCTTTACATGAGTTTCTCTGTCCACAGCAGTTTCTCGTTGACTAATTTTCAATGTTTCTGCATGTATACCCTGCCCATTCACCATCTCCTCAACATCATGCCATCTCATTGGTTCGATGCGGGCAAAACAATAAATTCAAACTCGATTTGGGTTTTCGTATCCTTGGGCAATGGTTGGTCAAATACGAATTGTTGTCAAAACAGAGAGCAAATCTCAGGCATCCATTTCACAGCCGAATGTTGCATATTTTCAACTTTCCAATACACTCTGGGACTGCCATCTAGTCACATACTCAGGTATTTGGAAGCTCTCAGTTCAGAACAGCATTCTCTCTTACGCTGGAAAGTACAGTACATACCTTTAAATTCTTAATGGTATCTTTTATTTAAAAACACGTACTTTAAGGGCACAAGATACTCCAAACCCAACTTCACCAACGACACAAACAGTTGCAACAATTTTGATCCCGGAAATTATGCAATGTTTATGAAAGATCTGTTTCATCCTGTGACGGATGTTGGTGAGTGGGCTATGGATCGGAGATTGATGCTGCTATTTCAAGTTTATCTCCGGTTGTTCCAGTGCTTCGTTACAACGTTACCTGTATTCTGTGATGCACTTGAAAGTATTCTTAAGGACTGTGGATGGTCATTGGTGGTGACACTATCGTTTTGATACATGCTATGCACCGGAGCTCTGCACATAACGAGTCATTCATAGAAACAGAAATTCAAGAAGTTTTAATACAGTCGGAATGACAATATCGGACTTTACAATAAAAGTGACTGACTGTTAAAATGGACAGCTTTCTGAAAAAGCAATGTGATGCACAATAATGGAAACAGTCACAGAATCCAGCACATCCCACCCAACCCCCTCCTCCAGCACCAACAGCTCCATTCAGTTTCAATGGCTCCAAGATTGGATTACTCAGGTCCCACACATGGAGAGGAAGCACACTGTCTATGACCCTGAGGAAGTGTTCAAGAAACAGTGATGTCATTAACCCTGTGTACTCTAGCAGAGCTGTGTGAGCTCAAACACAGTGCTTTTTTGAGTTTAGATGTGAGAAACAAAATGATCTTGGCAACAGCTCGACAGAGCTCAGAATAGATTGATGGAGTGAAATGAGTTTGGAGTTTAGCTCAGGATGCTAGCACCAATCGGGGAGAGATTGCACTGGAACTGAAGACAATTTGTGCTCTCAGTTGAAGGGGATGGTATTGCAATTATCCAGCTCTGAAATGACATCAAGTGTGATCCAGTGAACCTGGCTAATAGAGCTAGGGGATTCATTAGCAGCGTTACCAGAAGGATTGAGGAGAGATTCAATGACAAGGCTCACTTGTGTAGCTGACTGCGACATTCAGAAATAAAATTGCAGAGAAACAGCAGCAAAAAAAAACTATCAAAGGAAATAACAAGAAGAGAAAATGAAAGAGCTGGTTATTCTCAGCAGTTCTGGTCACAGGAAGAAAGCGGAGTTAAACTTTCTAATCAGGAACAGCTTAACCTGGGGAACTGAATAAAAAGGTGAATGATGATACTTACCAGGGACCCCAATTATAGCCAAACTCGGAAAATAAAAGTACTGAAAAACGTAAAATGCATATTCAAACCGACGATTTAATGGTATCCACCAATCATCCGCAGAGACCATGCCAATCCAATAGGATAAATCTCTGTGCAGTTTTGGAACAGGCCAATTCATTGCAGTCAAATTCTGAATCATTGTTGGGTATATTCCACAAGATGGTCCTTGAATTCTGATCAAATTTGCAGCGATATCATCTCCTGGCCACAAACTGCAGCCTTCCTCTCTTCTCTCCTCTCGCTGTTGCTCGCGGGAGATGATGCTCCAGTTGACCCGATGGGATATGACAATAGAACCTTCCCACTTCTTATTAATAGAACAGGAGAACGCTCCAATGATTCATTTGTCCCACAGAGACCTCTGTGCTCTGTTAACCCTTTTCTGTCAATCCAAAATAATTAAGTGCAACAACACAACAGAAATTTAATTTGATTAATATACAAGCACAAACCAGCCAAATGAAATTAGATGAATTCACATAGCCTGCTTGGTCATTGAGTTAGATGTCATGGCAGGTGCCCGTTATCCCATCATGGCTATGTCAACATATCTGAAAATGTGTTGCTGGAAAAGCGCAGCAGGTCAGGCAGCATCCAAGGAATTTTATGCTCATTTTATGCTCAACTCAAACAGAAGGTCGACAAAATGCTTTGACACCAGCAGATGCCTGACCTGCTGCGCTTTTCCAGCAACACATTTTCAGCTCTGATCTCCAGCATCTGCAGACCTCACTTTCTCCTCTATGTCAACATATCAACAGGGATCCCACTTCCAAGTAGTTGAATAATATAATAATTTCAAATGCATATACCAGTTCCGTTTTTGAAAAGTTGGAGGGTCACATACAATGAATTGCATTGAAAGTTGCTGTAGAATATCTCGAGAGGGAGCTACCGAAATACCATGGGCACATCTCCTGTCCCACCAGGAGGTTGACAATCTTTGACCATCGCTAAAGAACAATCAAAGTGCCAACCACTCCATACCCCACCTGCCTTTTGGACATTCACATCCCAATGCTGTGTTTTGCCACCCAGATTACAAAGAGGAGTTGAGACATGAGGACTCATCAGAGAAAGTAATGCAGTGCTGGTCTAATCCAATAGAAGACCATCTTCGGGACCGTGTGGAAGCGGTGGACTGGTCCACGTTCAAGAATTCACCAGCCAACCGAGATCAGTATGCCAATATCATCACGGACTTCATTAACAGGTTTGTAGCACACTGGGTGCCAAAGAAGTCAAGTCTCTGTTCCCCAATGGGAAATCATGGATGAATGAAGAATTCATTCTGACTGAAGATCAGCTGTCCTGCCGTTGACTCAGACAACCCAGCCCTATACAGGAAATCCAGGTGTGACCTCCATCAGGCATCAGGCATTGCAGATACCAGGAGGCAAGACCAAGCTTATTTAAAAGACCCAAGCTAACCACCCAGACATCCACCATCTGTAACCGGGCCGACACGACATAGTGAGCTACAGACTGAAGTGGAAAAGATTAGTGGAGACATGTACCATGCATCCCACTTGCACATGAAGCAGAAATCATTGCGGTATCGAGGGAAGTGCCGAATCCTACACTGGGGTTGACAGGGTCAAACATTAACTCTACCATTATTACTCCTTACTCCCTAGGTGAACGTGAGGACTGCAGATTTCAGACCTGATGAAGTGCTTTTGCCCAAAACGTCAATTTTCCTGCTCCTCAGACGCTGCCTGATCTGCTGTGCTTTTCCAGCAACACTGCGTGTTCCCTGATGAGATGCAGCAGTCTTAAAATTATGTGGACCTTGAAACAAAATCTAATTGTGCCAATATAATTCTCTGAAAGCAATAGTGGAGATTTAGAAGCCTCTTTAGACTCTCAGGTTTGAAACTTTCGTTTGCATTTTAATTAAGCCATATTTTTTTCCAAAAAGCCACACGTGTATTCTCGTACAGAATCATTCTGCACCTCAGTCCAGGATGCTGGAATGGTACTTACTCTGTATGATGCCATATCATTGAGTTTTATTGTATTATTTTTGAAATAAATATTCTTCTGAAAAGCTTGATTGAGAAGCAATGTACGGTCTGATGCCAATCGAGTTATAGTGTAACTGCTTTGATCCCCTTTAGTCAATTCTTTGACTAGTTAGAGAGTGACAGTAGTCACAGTGTGTAAGAAGGGTGGAAACATTAATACCTTATTTTAAAAAAAAACTTACGCAGAACTTTCATTCCATAAGCACCGATGGTTCCATAAAATACAAATCATGTGTGACCACCTTGGGTGGCACGGTGGCTCAGTGGTTAGCACTGCTGCCTCACAGCATCGGTGTCCTAGGTTCAAGTCCAGCCTCGGGCACCTATCTGCGTGGAGTTTGCACATTCTCCCCGTTTCTGTGTGGGATTCCTCCCACAGTACAAAGATGTGCAGGTCAAGTGAATTGCCCCTAGCGTTAGGTGCATGAGTCAGAGGGAGATGGGTCTGGGTGGGTTATTGTCTGAAGGGTCGGTGTGGACACTGTAGGGGATCTAATCTAACACCAAATGCAGGTTAAATCCAGTCATCCCTGGATCTTGAGTTGCAGGGATTGAAACATTCAATCACAAAAGTCAAATTGAACGGCTCAAAATACAAACTCCATCTAAACAGTCTGGTATTTCTGTCTTTGAACTTCTTCACTGATGTCAATGGGATGTGATCATTGTGTATGATTGTGTCAGATGTATTGCTGGTAATAAAAACACTGAAATGTTGTAATGCCAACACCAAGCTCAAAGTCTCCTTCTCTACCTTTGGATATTTCTGTTGATGAACGTTCAGCTTCCTGGAAAAAATATCCCTTGGGTCTTTCTTTTCTCTCGTCATCCTCCTGCAGGAACACCGCACCGACACCCACATTGATAGCCACCTTGAAAGGCTTTGTGTAATTCAGTGTGGCTAATAATGGGGCAGTGTTCAACACAGTCTTTGGGCTGTCAAAGGCCATTTGACCGTCTGCTGTCAACGGAAACTTCTTGCCCTTTTTTTGAACAATTCAATGAGTGGAGAAGCCACACTGCTAAAGTTTCAGCAAAACCCTTTCGCTAAAATTCACTCAATCCCAGGAACATGCCATTGTCTTCGTTGACGGAGTTGGGAGTTCCCTGATCACTTTCGCTTTCAAAGCTCATGGGGCCATTTGTCCATGTCCAATAACATGGCCCAGGAAGGTGACTTGGGCTTTGGCAAATTCACTTTTCGCTTGGTTTACCACCAAGCCTGCTGTCTGAACTCGATTGAACAAGTCCAATAAATGTTCCCTCCACGAGTGACTAAAAATCACCAGGTCTTTAATTTAAACAATACAGTTAGGTAATCTGGCAATATCTTTATTAGTCAGTCTCCGAAATGTGACTGGAGCATTTTTCTTACCAACTGGCATGAATTTGAACTGATCAATCCAGTTGGCATGGCGAGAACTGAAATTGCCTTTGTTGGTTCTAATAAAGGTACCGGCCAATAGCCTCCGAGCAAGTTAGAAATGTAAGTGCCAATCCCACCTTTTCGACACAATCCTCCAACCGCTAAGTTGGATGTGCATCAGTCTTTGTAATGGCACTGACTTTGCGATAGTCCACGCAAAACCGTTGGGTGGCATCATGACTATGGGTGAGCTCCAAGCACTGTAACTCAATTCAATTATGCCATCTTGCAGCATCCGTTCTATCTCCTTCTGAACCTGTGCCAACTTTGGAGGGTTATGCCTATAAGGATGTTGCTTAATCAGAACAGCATCTCCTACATCTACATTATGTATAATTAGATTCCCAGTTTATCTCCGCATATCTCCCTATGTGATAGGTTTTCTTGTGGAAAGTAACTCAATAATTTATCCCAATTCATGACAACGTCCTCATTGGCCATTTTACTTGAGAAATGTCCAATTCAGAAATTTCTGACCTCGATTCTTCCTTCTGTGCTGCAACTACTGGGGGTGGCACGGTGGCTCAGTGGTTAGCACTGCTGCCTCCCAGGTTCGATTCCGGCCTCAGGCAACTCTCCGTGTGGAGTTTGGACATTTTCCCTGTATTTGTGTGGGCTTCCTCTGGGTGCTCCGGTTTCCTCCCACGGTCCAAAGATGTGTAGGTCAGGTGAATTGGCCATGCTAAGTTCCCATAGTGTTAGGTGCATTAGTCAGAGGGAAATGGGTCTGGGTGGGTGACTGTTTTAAGGGTTGGGTTGGGCTGAAGGGCCTGTGTCCACACTGTAGGGAATCTAACCTCATTAACACCTTCCCTATCAAAATACATTTTCAGCATGTTCACATGGCACACTTCTGTCAGATGTCTTCCTGTCTGGAGTCCCTATCAAGTAGATCACCTCACTCAATTGCTTCTCGATTTGATATGGTCCATTAAACATTGCTCTAAAAGTTCACCTGTCATTGGAAGTAAGAGCAATACCTGATCCCCAATGGCAAAACTGCGAATCTTTGATTTCTTATCCGCTTCTTGTTTCATTCGTGGGTGGCACGGTGGCTAGCACTGCTGCCTCACAGCGCCAGAGATCTGGGTTCAATTCCCGCCTGAGGCGACTGACTGTGTAGAGATTGCACGTTCTCCCCATGTCTGTGTGGGTTTCCTCCCACAGTCCAAAGATGCAAGGGTCAGGTAAATTGGCCATGCTAAATTGCCTGTAGTGTTAGGTAAGTGGTAAATGTAGGGGAATGGGCTTGTTGGGCCGAAGGGCCTGTTTCCACACTGTATGTATTCTAATCTAATGATACTTTTAGATGCTGTCTGGACAACTCCCCAGCTCTATTTAGTTGTTTTCTGAAATTCGATGCATATTCCAAATGTGTGGTCCCTGAATTGTGACTTATTAATTTCTCCTGAATCATTTTTAAAGGTTCTCTTGCATCATGCCCCAAAATTAATTCAGATGAACTGAATTTCATCGATTCATTGGTGCATCTCTGATCGCAGAATGTAAGGACGGAACTTCCTCATCCCAATCATCTGGATAATCTTGACCATGAGCCCGCAGCATGGTCTTTAGTTTTGATGCCATCTTTCTTGCGCTCCCTGCGATTCTGAATGGGACACAATGGATTTGAATTGCTTTATTCCCAAGTTATCCATAACATTCTTGAATAACTTGGATGTGAAGTTTAATCCTTGATCTGACTGTTGGAAGTCCGCTATCTAGTTTAAAAAAAGAGCAATTCTTCTACAACACTTTTAGCTGTGATATTGCCTCTGGAAACCTACTCAATACATCCATTACTGTTAATAAATCCTTATTCCCACTTTTCATTTGAGGTAGGTGACCTACATAATCAATCAATGGTCATGCTCAAAAAGTTCCTCAATTGCTGGAATAAGTATTAAATGTTCAGGTTTTATTTGTGCCTGTCGCTTTTCAATTTGATGACATGTATCACATGTCTGGCAAACTTAAAATACATCTATGTGTAGTCCAGCCCAGTAAAAAATGTTCTTTTACTTTAGCCTGTGTTTTCCTCACCCCCTCAATGACCTCCAAGTCGTAGCTCATGCGTTACTCGCAGCACCTCCGTTCTATACCCTACTGGCAAAAACAATCTGATGACCACCTGCCCATTTCTCACCTTCTTGAATGTGTGATGGTCTCCATTCCTCATTAAGACATCATTTGTTAAGTAATAACACAGAGTGATGCATTCAATCTCCTTCTGTGTAAATGGCCTTTGATATAACTGTTTTAAATTCTCATCTTGTGAATGTCCTTCAATAAACATGGCAGGGATAAAGATAGGAGAAAGTGAGGACTGCAGATGCTGGAGATCAGAGCTGAAAATGTGTTGCTGGAAAAGGGCTTATGCTCGAAACGTCGAATCTCCTGTTCCTTGGATGCTGCCTGACCTGCTGCGCTTTTCCAGCAACACATTTTCAGGGGTAAAGGTACTTGCATGTTTATCTATTTTGATCCACTTATCTATTCAAAAAATGTTTCTGATAATACAACTTCAGCTTCCTTCCTTTTGATTCAGCTTGTACCTCTTAATGCATCATTAAGACACAATCTGGGAAAATGTCCAAATAAGGCGCCCACAGTTGCCTGAGTCTCCACTGGCTTTTCAACCAGGGTAGGCAGCACACCGACTAGTGAATCAGTGATATCATTTGCAAGGACAAATTGTATTCCAGGAGCTGAGAGTTTGTCCAGTACTCCTACCACAAATTCGCCACTCTTCTCTGGACACTCTAGCCTCACTTTATATAATTGAGCACTTTTTTTCTCTCACCACGGATTCGCGTTACCAGTACCTTACATATCACCTCATCTTGAAAATGTGCTGCTGGAAAAGCGCAGCAGGTCAGGCAGCATCCAAGGAGCAGGAGAGTCGACGTTTCGGGCCCTTCTTCAGGAATGAGGAGAGCGTGTCCAGCAGGCTAAGATAAAAGGTAGGGAGGAGGGACTTGGGGGAGGGGCGTTGGAAATGCGATAGGTGGAAGGAGGTCAAGGTGAGGGTGATAGGCCGGAGTGGGGTGGGGGCGGAGAGGTCAGGAAGAAGATTGCAGGTTAGGAGGGCAGTGCTGAGTTCGAGGTATTTGACTAAGACAAGGTGGGAGGGAGGGGAAATGAAGAAACTGGAGAAATCTGAGTTCATCCCTTGTGGTTGGAGGGTTCCTAGGTGGAAGATGAGGCGCTCTTCCTCCAGTCATCGTGTTGCTATGGTCTGGCGATGGAGGAGTCCAAGGACCTGCGTGTCCTTGGTGGAGTGGGAGGGGGAGTTGAAGTATTGAGCTAGTTGGGTTGGTTGGTCTTTTTTGTAGAGGGAGGAAGAGAGCTTCTTCAAGGAAAGCATCCTTGCAAGAGAATTCGCAGTATATCTCCTCATCCTTCAGCATCACAGACTGAGAGGATCCTGTGTCTTTTAATATTGTAACCTTTTTACTTGATACTCCCAGCCTATGTGAATGAACATTGCCCTTGCATGTATATAGTTTAAGTAGTTCTGGCACTTTCTTCTTAATCAACATTTTAATTAGCAGAAGGCTTCACCACCGTGTTGTAGTGTTACTGTATTGATTACTTGATAAGGTGTTCATCTAATTGTTATTCCAGATTCCTATTCCATTTGTTTGCATTTTATCGAGAGTGTTAAAATAAACTGAGTTTAAATTAACGTCGAGTAGTTTGAGTTCTGGATCATGTACCTCGCTATTAATGATAAATTAAGAAGAAGTTAAGGTTTAGGATATCTTCTGAAAATATTTTGATGTGTATCGTCTGGTCTGTAACCACATAAACCAGAGATGAGGCATAATTTATTACCTTACAGGGGTCTATGTCTTTCGAACGCTCGTCCTGAAATGGTGGAGGAAGCAGAGTCTCTGAATATTTCAAAGGAGAACGTAGATGGCTTACTGTAAGTTAGGATTTGTAAGGTAGCAGGCAGGAATGCAGCTTGTTGTTGATCCTCTGTGTGTGTGGGGTGTGTGTGTGTGGTGTGTGTGTGGGGTGTGTGTGTGGGGTGTGTGTGGGGTGTGTGTGTGTGTGGGGTGTGTGTGTGGGTAGGGTGTGTGTGAGGTGTGTGTATGTTTGTGGAGTGTGCGTGGGTGTGGGGTGTATGTGTGTGTGGGGTGTGTGGGGTGTGTGGGGTGTGTGTGTGTATGTGTGTGGGGTGTGTGTGTGGTGTGTGTATGTGTGTGTGTGGTATGTGTGTACGTGTGGGGGTGTGTGAGTGTGTGTGGTGTCTGTGTTTGGTGTGTGTGTGGGGTGTGTGTGTGTGTGGTGTGTGTGTGGTGTGTGTGTGGTGTGTATGTCTGGGGTGTGTGTGTGGTGTGGGTATGTGAGTGGGGTGTGTGTGTGTGGAGTGTGTGTGGGGGGTGGGTGTGTGTAGATGTGTGTGTGGGGTGTGTGTGTGGTGTGTGTGTTGGTGTGTGTGGGGAGTGTGTGTGTCTGGGGTGTGTGTGTGGATGTGGGTGCGTGTGTGGGATGTGTGTGTGATGTATATGTGTTTGGTGTGTGTGGGGTGTGTGTGTGGTGTGTGTGTGTGGTGTGTATGTGTGGTGTGTGTGTGGTGGGGGTATGTGAGTGGGGTGTGTGTGTGGAGTGTGTGTGGGGGGTAGGTGTGTGATGTGTGTGTGTAGATGTGTGTGTGGGGTGTGTGTGTGTGGGGTGTGTGTGCGTGGTGTGCGTGTTGGTGTGTGTGGGGAGTGTGTGTGTCTGGGGTGTGTGTGTGGTATGTGTGTGTGGATGCGGGTGTGTGTGGGGTGTGTGTGTGGGGTGTGTGTGTGTGATGTATATGTGTTTGGTGAGTGTGGGGTGTGTGTGGGGTGTGTGTATGGGGTGTGTGTTTGGTGTGTGTGTGGGGTGTGTGTTTGCTGTGTGTGTGGGTGTGGTGTGTGTTTGGTGTGTGTGTGGGGTGTGTGTGGGTGTGTGGGTGTGGGGTGTGTGTGTGTGATGTATATGTGTGGGGTGTGTGTGTGGTGTGTGTGTGGTGTGCGTGTGTGGTGTGTGTGTGGTGTGTGTGGTGTGTGTGGTGTGTGTGTATGTGTGGGTTGTGTATGTGTGGTGCGTGTGTGTGTTGTGTGTGTGTGGTGTGTGTGTGGTGTGTGTGTGGGGGGTATGTGGTGTGTGTGGGGTGTGTGTGTGGGGTGTGTGGTGTGTGTGTGTGGTGTGTGTGGGGTGTGTGTGTGTGTGTGTGTGGGTGTGTGTGGTATGTGTGTGTGTGGTGCTCCCTCGGTGTGTGTGTGTGGTGTGTGTGAGGTGTGTGTGTGTGTGGGTGTGTGGGGTGTGTGTGTGGTGTGTGTGTGGTGTGTGTGTGTGTGTGGTGTGCGTGTGGATGTGTATGTGGGTGTGTGTGTGTGGTGTGTGTGTGTGTGTGGTGCTCCCTCGGTATGTGTGTGTGTGGTGTGTGTGGGGGTGTGTGTGTGGGTGTGTGGGGTGTGTGTGTGTGGTGTGCGTGTGTGTGGTGTGTGTGTGGTGTGTGTGTGTGTGGTGTGTGTGTGGTGTATGTGTGTGTGTGGTGTGTGTGTGTGTGTATGTGGTGTGTGTGTGGTGTGTGTGTGGTGTGTGTGTGGTGTGTGTGTGATGTGTATGTGTGTGTGTGTGGTGTGTGTGTGTGTATGTGTGTGTGTGTGTGGTGTGTGTGTGTGGGGTGTGTGTGTGTGGTGTGTGTGTGTGTGTGGTGTGTGTGTGTGTGTGTGGTGTGTGTGTGTATGTGTGTGTGTGGTGTGTGTGTGTGGTGTGTGTGTGTGTGTGTGTGTGTGTGGTGTGTGTGTGTGGTGTGTGTGTGTGTGTGTGGGGTGTGTGTGTGTGGTATGTGTGCGTGTGTATGGTATGTGTGCGTGTGTATGTGTGTGGTGGAAGTAGGCTCGAAGGTCAGTAACCCCCTCCTGGTTTGGCAATGCATGCCGTGCCGAATACCAGACCGTGTCACATTGTGTTGTGAAAAGCGACACATAACTTGGTGCAAAGTGGTTTAGTTTATTTTTGAAGCCGGATGCAGGAGAATAGAGGAACACAAATGAAAATTCCTAGTACCATGACATTACAATTCGTACAAGTAGAACCTGCACCCTGTCACTTTTGAGAGAAAACGCAACCCGTTCAGCAATTGAGAGGTAAAAACGCATAAGCCAGGAGGGCAGAGTGCAGAGAGGAACCACAATGTGGTGCTGCAGGATCAAGGGGGAGACAGTGTGAGCATTAAGCCTCGGCATGGTGGAGGGGGTAAATTAATCTGTGACTCGGTATCCCTTCCAGCTCAAAGCGGCATGATCTCTCAGCACAGCCCCTTTCTCGAGCTGTACACACAATGAGTCACCCTCCCCGAGGAAAATGAGATCAGTGCGCCCAGAGGACTGAGTGCAGTTCTGCGGGAGATCACTGTAGATGGAGCTGATGGTGGCATTGTTCTTCATGAGGGCGATGGAAGTCTCCGTACCCCGGGCTGGGAGTGAGGTGTAAGTAATGGCGTAGACACCGGCAAGGGGGCAAGTAAAGATTCCAGTGGTGCTGTTGTAGCCCTCCTCCCGGTTCAGAGTAACCTGGTCAAATATGAAGTGAGCGCCAGGAGTGTTTATGCTGTTGCCTTGTGAGTAGGAGACGGAGAACACCACGGCATGGTGGTCATGAGCGTCTGGAAGAGGGAGAGAGAAGGGTAGACCACATGAAGTCCCAAACATTAGTTGGTGGATGCCTATGGCATAGAAAAAATATTTTCCCCCCTTCAAGTCTCGGCTGGTCAATCAGACTCACTGTTGTAATCCCATTTCCCTGTGCAAGTCATAGCCTTGTGTGCCTCGGATTCACAATACATATCTAAATACTTCTTTAAAGAGGGTTTCTGTTTTTACCACATTCGTAGAAAACAAGTCCCAGATTCCCACCGCACTCTGGGAGAATTTTCTTTCCTTCATATGCCTCTAAGCCGTCTGCCTCTTACCATCAAACACTGCCCGCATTTATTGATCCGCTCAGTAAAGGGATAAGTGTTTTTCCCTTTAATTTTATAACTTTATACATCACAAACATGTTCTCAGCCTCTTCTGGTCCAAAGAAAACAGCCACAGTCTGAAACTGTTCAGCATTCCCCAGTAAATCCACTCATTCCTCATCTCTGGAAACCCTTCTCTCGTCAGGCAATCTACCCTCTGGAGGCATTGATTTGATCTGATTAGAATTATTGTCGTCACGTGTACCCGAGTACAGTGAGAAGCTATGTTTTGCGAACAGCACATGCAAACAAGAATATATACATCGCAGGGTGCTGAGACGGAACAAGGAAATCTTAGACATACTACAGGTGCACAAAGCAAGATCAGCATTATAATGATAAACATTAATTGAACTCTCATCCTTGCCATGATTTGGTGATCAAAGCAGGATACATCACTCTCGCTGAGACCCAGACAGCTTCTGGTATCAAAGTCTCTGTTGGTGGAATCTGGTCTCCCCTAGGCCTGTGCCCTTTGCATGTTCTTGGATCGGGTCTCTCTGCACACGCACAGTTTGCAGATCTGAGCTGTTAGATCTATCTTGCCTCTCCCTCTACTCCTGTGAAAATGTCACAACGAGCACTTCTCTGCATTAAGATCTAGTTTCTACTTCTCTGCCCATTCTGTGTAGGTTCTGTTCCAGACAAATGGTACCACTAATTGTCACATGTGCAACTTCTGGCAAATTTTGATACTTGATGCTGTATCCAACTGATTTCTCAATCTCCAATTAAATGAAAAACCGTGGTCCTCGTACAGACCCTCGGTACTACCGTCGTCAAATAATCTCCAGTGTATGAAGACAGACATTGCCACAACTCGCTGATTTCTGTGAATGTCCTTTCACTTCCTATGAGTCACAATTTTAATACTACGTCTTTTATAAGCTCTGTAATGATGTGCTTTATTTTCTACCAACAGACTCCTCTATACTCATTGCATCGTAGCACTGTTGCAGAGAGGAAATCATTTTTGTGGGAGATTCTAGAATGAGGGGGCACTCCTTACAAAGCAGGATCGATGCACATAAGCCAGGGATGAAGTCGACAATGTTTCAAACAAGTAAAAACAATGACTGCAGATGCTGGAAACCAGATTCTGGATCAGTGGTGCTGGAAGAGCACAGCAATTCAGGCTGCATCCAAAGTGCAGCGAGATCGACTTTTCGGGCAAAAGCCCTTCATCAGGAATAAAGCTCTGTGGTCCTCTCTCTCCACAAAGCCAGTGGTGACTGTGTCCTGGATTTCTGTAAGGCAAAGAGGGTTAGATCCTTGTACAGTGGGGGCGAGGGCTGGGGTGAAAGCTGATGGGGAAAAGTGGGATTTGGAGCTATAATTTCGGCCGAAATCAGATTTATTGGCAGAGCAGTTTGGGTGGGTGGTGCTGAATAGTCATCTCCTGGTTCTTGTTGCTATAATTGGAAATCGCATCTTTTGTTTCTGTTTTTTGGTAGCAGGGTGATCAGTAAGGTTTTGGCTCGAGGAGCTTTGGAGAGCAGCAGCTCAGCAAAAAGTCCTGATAAGATCCAGCACAGGTCCTTTAAACATCCCTCTTTAGTGTTAGAGCAGTTGAGTTGGCAGTTAGGGAAATCGCATGGTCCTCCTGTAGGATACGGTAACTCAGGGAGGATTCCATTTTCCCTGAAGACTACCCGGTGTGGGAAGTGCACCCAGCTGTAGCTCCTGGCAAACTCCATCAGGCAGCGGGAGCTGGGTGCACCCAGGATCATCTGAGACACTGAGCACATCATGGATAAGAGTTTTAGTGAGGTGACCACACGTAAGATGCAGGCCAACAGGAGTTGGATGACCACTAGGAATGGTATAGGGAAAACGCAGAGAATGCAGGAACCCCCTCCAAAAAAAGTATACTGTTTAGGATACTATGGGGAAGGGGGTGTTGGCGGTGGAGCGAATAAATGACTGTTCAGAGGAAAGAAGCAATTGTCAACTACGACGGGCTCTATTGCACAGATCCTAGTGATAGGACTCTCAACAGTTAGAGGGACAGACAGGAGATCCTGTGACTGCAAACCTGAATCCATGATGGTACGTCGACTCACGGGTGCCAGGGTCCAGGCTGTTTCAGAATGGCTGTAGAAAGTTCTCAAAGCGGAGGGTGCCTTAGCAATAAGTGAATGGGGACGTTGGCACAAATGATGCGAGCAGAAATAAGAATGAAGTCCTGTGGAGTGATTATAGAGTGCCAGGAAAAAAAAATGAAAAAAAACATGAACTCGATCTCCAGATTACTTACAGTGCCACGTGCTAATGAGAGTAAGAAAAGGAGGATATGGCAGAAAGAATTGGTGTAAAGGGGGCAGGCATTCAGATCAAGAGATCACTGGAATCTTTTCTGGGGCAGAGGTGATCTGTTCGGTGTCATTCGATTAGATTACTTACAGTGTGGAAACAGGCCCTTCGGCCCAACAAGTCTACACCGACCCGCCGAAGCGCAACCCACCCATACCCCTATAATTACCCCTTTACCTAACGCTACGGGCAATTTAGCACGGCCAATTCACCTGACCTGCACATCTTTGGGCTGTGGGAGGAAACCGGAGCACCCGGAGGAATCCCACGCAGACACGGGGAGAACGTGCAAACTCCACACAGCCAGTCGCCTGAGGCGGGAATTGAACCCGGGTCTCTGGCGCTGTGAGGCAGCAGTGCTAACCATTGTGTTCAAGAGGGATGGGTTGTACCTGAACTGGAGGGGCACAAATATCTTGTTTGCCAGTGCTGCCAGGGAGGGTTCAAAATAGATTGACACGGGGATGGGATCCTCAAAGGCAGGGAGGCAATCCCGAGGCTGGAAGGAGATACAGTAATCAGGTATAGTAAGTTGAGGAAACAGGTCAGGATGGAACACGACATGGAGTAAGTAATGCCTACTTGATTAATTGCTTATATCCCAGTGGAAAAGGGCTGACAGGTAAGGCCGATGAACGCAGGGCATGGATTGGTATGTCAACGGGAATTAGAGGAACAAAAATGCAAGGATGTTAGAGAGACTTGCAGTAGCAATAGGGTTGTCATAGGAAGAGATTCTAATTATCCTAACATAGACTGGATGGACAGAACATTAAAGGCTTATAACCATTGTAGAACATGGCTAAGGGAGGAACAGAACTGACAGGACTGTGTCAGGGTGCAAGGGCTTTAGGCGAGAGAGAGGTGGTGAAAAGTCGGGAGGTGGAGTTACATTATCGATTAAGGTGAGTATCGCAGCAGGAGTGAGATGAAATGATTTGGAGGATCATTTGTTGAGGCTTTGCGGGTGGAGTTATGAATGAAGAAGGAGACGGTGACGTTATTGGGTTGATACGATAAGCCCCCATACAGTCAACGGGAATTAGAGGAACAAAAATGCAGGGATGTTAGAGAGACTCGCAGTAGCAATAGGGTTGTCGTAGTAAGAGATTCTAATTATCGTAACATAGACTGGACTGACAGATCATTAAAGGCTTAGATTGGGTGGAATGTCCTAAAAACGCTAAGGAAAGTTTCCTCAAGCATTATATAGAGGGTTCTACTCATGAAGGGACAAAACCTGACTTGCTTTTGGAAAGCAGCGTAGGATAGATGGTTGAAGTGACGTTGGAGAGCACTTTGGGGCCAGTGACCAGAGTTCCAATTACAATAGTTTTGAAGAGGGACAAAACTGCGCCCCAGATTCTGGTTCTAAAGGTGAATTTTGACGGAATTATTCAGGAGTTTGCAGGGATTGATTGTATGAGTTTGTTTTCAGGCAAAGGGTGCTCCAACAATTGGGAGGCCTTTAAAAGTGAGATAGCTAGAGTCAAAGCATAAATTTTCCTGTGTGGGTGAAGGATAAGGTTGTTGGGAATAGGGAACCCTGGATGACAACAGATATCGACTATTTGACCAGTAAAAGGAAGGAAGCATGGCTCAGGTATAGACAACTTGGATCAAGTGAATCCTTGAAGGTATACAGGGGACGCAGGACTTTACTGAAGGAGGAAGTCTGGAGGGTGAAAAGTGGCATAACAAAGCTTTGGCTGAAAACAATAGAGTTCATCTAAAGAGTCTCAGTACGTATAATAAAGGAAAAATAGAATCATTCAAGACAATCACTTGAGTACACTTCAAGGACCAAACTGGATATGTATACGTAGATTCTCAGAAGATGGGCAAAGTCCTCAATGAAGATTTCCCCTCTGTGTTTACCGTGGAGAAAGACATGAAGAATTGGGAATTTGAGGATGTTTGTAGTGATGTCTTGGGGCCAGTTCACTTCATATTATTGGAAGTGTTGGACCTTTTAGAATGCATGAAGGTGGATCGATGCGTTGTTCCTGACAGATAAATCCCAGAAAACTGCAAGAGAGTAGAAAAGAAATTGCATGGACCGTGGTGGATATTTGTGCATCATCGTTAGCCACGGGCGAGGTTTGGAAGACTGGAGAGGAACCAATGTTGTGCACTAATTCAAGAAACATTACAAAGAAAAAAACCTGGGAACTATGGATGAGTAAGCCTAAAATCTGGGGTCGGTAAGTTAGTTGAGAAGGTTCTGCAGAATAAGATATACATGCATTTGGAAAGACAGGGTTTGATTTGGATTGGTGAGCATGGCTTTGTGCATGGGCGATCAGTGCTCACAAATTTGTTTGGAATATTTGATGAAGTGACCAATAAGGTTGGGGGCAGAACGGTATGGAATCCATGGCAAATTGGAAACACAGTTGGCTTGATGGGGGTGGGGGGCGGGGTGGCAGCAGAAGGTAATAGTGGAAGGATGCTTGTTGGACTGGAAGCATTTGAGTCAGAGGTCTGTGCTGTGCCCATTGCTGCTTGTTATCAATATGTATAACACTTGTGTGAGTATTAATAAGGCATGATTGGTAGGTTTGCAGATGATACTAAAATAGCTGGTATCATGGATACTGAGAAAGTGATCAGAGATTTCAGCAAGACTTTAATCGACTGGAGAGGTTGCAAATGGAGTTTAACACAGATACGGTCTTGACTTTTGGAAAGTTAAATCAAGGTAGGAGGTTTATAGGGCCTTAAGTAACGTAGTGGAACAGAAGGAACATGGAGTTCAGATACATGGTTTTTTGAAAGTGAAGTCACAGGCAGGCTTTTGGCACGCTGGCCTCTATCAGTCAGGGCATTGAGGATAGCAGGTGGGACATTATGTTGCAGTTTTACAGGACGTTGGTGAGACCACACTTGTCTTTTGTGTTCAGTTTCGGTCACCTTGTTAGATGAGGAATGGTATCAAACTGAAAAGAGTGCAGAAAAAAAAATTACAAAGATTTTGCAAGGACCCAATGGCCTGAATTAGAGGGAGAAGTTGGTCAAGCTACGATATTTTTCCTTAGAGCGTAGGAGACTGAGGGGAATTTATAGAAGTGTATAAGATCATGAGAGGCATGGAGAGGATGAATGCAGTCAGTCTTTTTCCCAGGGTTGGTGAATCGAGGACGAGAGAGCGTCAGTTTAGGTTTGGAGGGGAAAGAATAAAAGGGGACCTGAGGGTCAAGTTTTTTTTCTCACAGACGATGGTACGGATATGGAATAAGCTGCCAGCAGAAGTGGTTGAGGCATGTATATTAACGACAATTAAAGGCATTTGGACAATTACATGGATCGGAATAGTTTAGAAGGATATAAGCCAACTGACAGGAAACAGGGTTAGCGTGAATCCGGCATCTGCCCATGTCCTCAGAGAGTTGTTTGTTCCACATGGACCTGTTTGTTCTGTGGGGTACTGTAGGACTCTATGACTTTATTCTATCCGCTCTGTCAAAATTCGTCCAAGTGCAGTTTCCTGCTGTTTCAAATGAAGTGATATATTGCATAGTATCCCAGCCATGCTGCTTCTCAACAGCTCAAGAATGGCTTAGTCACTGAGTTCCGAGTGCATTGTGACATTCTATGATCCAAGCACGAATCAATCATGAATCAAGTTTGCACTTCCTTCTCACAAAACAAAGCATTTTCAAAACTTACCATGATGTGCGTGTTCTCCCAGTGTTGCTATTTTATCCTCCAGAGTTGACAACGTTTGGTACACCCACTATCAAGAGAAGCAACAAAAATGTGGAGAAACTGTTTTCCAAAATTCAGGCGGATATAGGTTAGATTCCCTCCTGTGTGGAAACAGGCCCTTCGACCCAACAGGTTTACACTGACCCTTCGAGAAGTAATCCACCCACCCCCCCCCGCATTTCCCTCTGACTCATGCACCTAACACTATGGGTAATTGAGCATGGCCATTTCACTTGACCTGCACATCTTTGGACTGTGGGAGGAAACCCATACAGACATAGGGAGCATACGCAAACTCCACACAGACAGCCACCCGAGACTGGAATCGAACCTGATGCTAAATGACAGCGGTGATAACGACTGAGTCACCACGCCGTGCAGCAGAGGGCTAAGTACAGAATAAATCTCCCTCTACACTGTCATCATCAAGCACTCCCAGGACAGTGACTGCACAGGATTAAACATACAGTAACGCTTCCTTTGCGCTGTTCCAATTAATCATTCCTTGGACAGGCAGAAGATCCAAAATAAAGCTGCCTCTACACTATCCCTCATTGGTCACACCCATGACAGGGACAACACAGGTTTAGATGCAGGGTAAACCTCCATCGGTAAAGTCCCCACGAGACACTCGCAGGACAGGGACAGGATGTGTTTAGATAGGCAGTAACGCTCTCACTACAACATCCTCATCAAACACTCCCAGATCAGGGACAAGGTGGTGTTTGATACTAGATAAACCAGCCTTTATAGTTAAAGCTTCTTTGCTGCTAGCTGCGTGCTTGTGTTTCCTGGGCGACTGGGGAGAGGGGGTGAATTGTATCTTTTCCCTCAGCCTGATTTGTTACGATTACCTCAAAATTGGTCCATGCCTTTGAGTACATGAAGTATTGAGCGACGCTGATGATCAACAGAATCTCCTGAGGAGAGAGAAATCAGAATAAATGATCTCAGAGATGATGCGGTTGAATATTTCGAGGAAATTAATCCTCAATTTGTGATGTGTACTCACTTTCCCACAGGATGGCATGGTGCAGATTGAGAATCCTTCACCTAAATTGGCTCTCTCGCTCTCTCTCTTTCTCTCTGTGCACTGTGTTAGCCCTGGTCTCAATTCTCTCTCTGCTTCAGAAACCTCTGTGGCTTTTGTATACGTTTGAAGGGGAGGAGTTCTCAGGAATTGTTGGCTCATGTTTTCCGCCCATCATCATTGTCCAATTGTCGACTGGCTGGCAATTTGCTAGGTTCCAGTGCCAAAAACTGTGCGTTTATATTTCTGAAGCTAATATCTAATTTGTAACACAACCAAACATGTCTGTTCAATGTGTCGATACCGTCCCAGCAACAGCTACAAGATGTTGAATACTATTCAGGACACAACAGCCACAGTCACAAAGGTCCCCCCTCAACAACCAGCATGCAGTAGCAGAATTGTGCACTGCTGACAAAGCTGCACTGCAGAAAGCCTTGAATATGCTTAATGATTAAGCCTCGACAGCACTCTGCACTAAATAGTTCCACAGATTCGCTAGCCTCTGAGAGAAAGAAAATCCTCATCATCTCCCCTTATTCTGAGGTTATGCCTTAAATAAGTTCTATTCCCATTTGCCAGCATTTGGCCCATTTCCCTCCAAAGCCTTCCTTTTGATATGTCCACCCAGACACCTTTTAAGTGTTGTCATTGTACCAGCCACTTCCTCTGGCACCTCATTCCACAGATGCAGCATCTGCTGAGTTGAAAAAAAGTTGCCTCTTTTGTCCCTTTTAAATCTACGTTCTCTCATCCTGAAACTATGCCCACAAGTTCTGGACTCTCCCTCTCCAGGGAAAGACCACGTCTATTCCTATGTGAGTGTATGTGTGGGTGTGCGTGTATTTGTGTGCGTACGTGTGTGTGGGTATGTGTGTGTACATGTGAATGTGTGTATGTGTGTGTATATGTGTGTTTCTGTGTGTGTATGTGAGTGTGTGTGTGCGTGTATGTGTGTGGGTGCATGTGTATATGTGTGTGTATGTGTGTGTGTATGTGAGTGTGTATGTGAGTGTTTGTATGTGTGTGTATGTGTGTGTGTATGCGTACATATGTGTGTGTATGCGTGTGTATGTGTGTGTGTATGTGTGTATGTGTATGTGTGTATATATGTGTGTGTGCATGCATGTGTGTATGTGAGTGTGTGTGTATGTGAGTGTGTGTATATGTGTGTGTATGTGTGTGTATATGTGTGTGCATGTGTCTGTCTGTTTGCATGTATGTGTGTGTCTATGTGTGTCTATGTTGTGTGTATGTGAGTATGTGCATGTGTCTGTCTGTTTGCGTGTATGTGTGTGTCTATGTGTGTCTATGTTGTGTGTATGTGAGTGTGTGTATGTATATATATGTGTGTGTGTATGTGTGTGTATATGAGTGTTTGTGTATGTGTGTATGTGAGTGTGTGTATGTGTGTGTATATGTGTGTGTGTACGTGTGTGTGTATGTGTGTGCATATGTGTGTGTGTCTGTGTGTATGTGTCTGTGTGTTTGCGTATATGTGTGTGTCTGTGTGTGTGTGTGTGTGTGTGTGTGTGTGTATGTGTGGGTGTGTGAAGTCCATGAATCTCCTGATTTTATAAACCTCTATCAGGTCAACACCTCAGCCTCGATCTACTGTCAGGAGTCCTCAGAATTGAGTAAGTTTTAATCAGGGTACCTCTGGTTCTTCTAAACTCCAACGAGTACCGACACAACCTACTCAAGCAAACTTGAAAGGGTCAGAAAAGATTTACAAGGATGTTGCCAGGGTTTGAGATATAGGGAGAGGAAGAACAGGCTGGGGCTGTTTTCCCTGGAGCGTCAGTTGCCGAGGGATGACCTTATAGAGGTTCATAAAATAATGACGGGCATGGATAGGATAAATTTCCCCCTGGGATGGAGGAGTCCAGAACTAGCTGGCATAGGTGTGGCGTGAGAGGGGAAAGATATAAAAGGGACCTAAGGGACAACTTTTTCACACAAAAGGTGGTACGTGTATGGAATGATCTGCCAGAGGAAGTAGTGGAGGTTGGTTCAATTACAGCAATTAAAGGGCATCTGAAGAGTATACGAATGGGAAGGGTTTAGGGGGACATGGGTCAAGTGCTTGCAAATGGGGCAAGATTAGGTTGGGATATCTGTTCAGCATGGATAAATGGCACCAAAGGGTCTGCATCCACGCTGAACGTCTTTACAATTTTATGCCTCTCCACTGAAGACAGAGCTCCATATTTGTGTTACGCTAATACATTCTTTGGGACTGCCTCCAATAGTAGCAAATCTTTCCTCAGATGATGGGCTCAAAGCTGTTCAGAATATTGCAACTGGGATCTGACTGTTACCTTGTAGAAGTTTTAGAAAGCATTTGGGGCGGTGCAATGGCTCAGTGGTTAGCACTGCTGCCTCACAGCACCAGGGTCCCAGGTTTAATTCCAGCCTTGGGTGACTGTCTGTGTGGCGTTTGCTCTGGTTTCCTCCCACAATCCCAAAGATGTGCAGGTCAGGTGAGTTGGCCATGATAAATTGCCCATAGTATAAGGTGCCTTAGTCAGAGGGAAATGGGTCTGGGTGGGTTACTCTTCGGAGGGTCGGTGTGGACTGGTTGGGCTGAAGGGCCTGTTTCCACGCTGTAGGGAATCTAATCTATCACTACTTCATAAGACATTCCTTTGAAACAATGTCAAACATTACATGAGCATTTGCTGTTACCTAATGAGCTTCAATGCTAGATTTTGTTTGTGTGATTCATGCTGGAAGGCTCCCTCTGCTTCTAAGCTTTCGGCAGTATTTTATTATTTAAATCATGCCTGGAACCTATATTCTTCCTGCCTCAGGTTTTCACACAGTATATTCCCTCTGCCAATTTATTTGCTCAGTCACCGAATCTTTCTTAATCCTTCTGCAAATTTTTCGTACCACTCTTGACATTCGTCTTCCCAGCTATGTTTGGGTTGCATGCTCAATTGGCTACTATACATTCCCCTCCAACGTCAAGAAGTACCAAACACAATCAAGTGTTTGTCCATCGAGCGTAATCCATCATTTGATTCGAATCGAAGGGGTGGAATTTAGATCCAACTCCACATTGTGGCCAAACACTGACAACGCTTAGAACATAGAACATAGAAAAATACAGCGCAGTACAGGCCCTTCGGCCCTCGATGTTGCGCCGACCAAAGTCTACCTAACCTACACTAGCCCAATAACCTCCATATGCTTATCCAATGCCCGCTTAAATGACCATAAAGAGGGAGAGTTCACCACTGCTACTGGCAGGGCATTCCATGAACTCACAACCCGCTGAGTAAAGAATCTACACCTAACATCTGTCCTATACCTACCTCCCCTTAATTTAAAGCTGTGTCCCCTAGTCACAGCTGACTCCATTAACAGAAAAAGGTTCTCAGTGTCTACCCTATCTAAACCCCTAATCATCTTGTACACCTCTTGAGTCAGAACTTCGTCCAAACCCACTGTCCGAAATGCATTTGGTGACAGAGAATGCGAACACTGACTATCCTCTCAGACAAAAATGATTTCCCCTATTCTGTCTAAAATGGGAGACCTGGTCATTTTAAATCGTGGTCCCTATTTCTCACTTTTATTAAGTATCAACGACTCAGTGTAATTATCCTTCAACGTTTCCCAATCCCACATACTAATTTAACTCTTTGTGACCCATTGACATTCTGGGGGCTCTCTACTACACTCTTCTCTGATCAAGATAGCATTCGTAAAGTCGGGAGTACATAGAATCATACAGTAAAGAAAAGGTCTTTCGACCTATCGTGTCTCCATTGCCCAACCGGCACTAAATCCATATGGGTCCCACTTTTTCACACCAAGCCAATAGCATTGACACAGCAAGTGCACACCCAAGCACTTTTCAAAAGTTCTGATGTTTCTCACCTAACTCGAGCTTTCGGAGCGCCGCTCCTTTATCAGCTGGTTGTGGAGGATACAATTGTAAGACGCAGAATTTATAGCAAAAGTTTACAGTGTGATGTAACAGAAATTATACATTGAAAAATATCTTGATTGTTTGTTAAGTCTCTCGTCTGTTAGAGTGACCATGATAGTTTCACTTCTTTCATATGTAAATCACAAAACTTTTTCAAAAGTTACATCCTCAGGTTAACTGTAACAATTGGTGTCAGCGCAGATAGGATGTTGAGACGTTTAAGGTGTTAGCCCCCAGTGTTCCCTGTCTGTGCAACAATGTTTAGACTGATTCTAATCTAAAACGTGAGTTAACAGAGTCTTATATGGATTCATGCAGTTTTTGAGCAAAATACAACGTAACTCTGCAAGTTCAAATTCACTCCACAAACGTATATGTGTATGTGTGCATGTGGGTTTTTGTGTTGTGTGTGTCTATGTTCGTGTGTGTGTGTCTGGGATGGGGGTTTGTAGTTGTCTGTGAGAGAGAGTGTATATGTGTGTGTGTGTGAGTGTGTGTATGTGTGTGCATGTCTGTATGAGTGTCTGTGAGTGTCTGGGGTGGAGGATTGTGAGTGTCTGTGAGAGAGTGTATATGTGTGTGTGAGTGTAAAGTTTCTAAGTCTGTGAGAGGATGCATGTGTGAGTGTGTGTGTCTGTAGGAGTGTGTGTGAGTGTCTGAGGTGGGGGGTTGTGAGTGTCTGTGAGAAAGAGTGTAAATGTGTGTGTGAGTGTAAAGTGTCTAGGTCTGTGAGAGTGTGGAAGTGTGCATGTCTGTAGGAGTGTTTGTGAGTGTCTGTGTAGAGGAGTGCCTGTATGTGTGTGTGTGAGTATCTGCATGTGTGCATAGTGTAATGGTGGTCACCTGTAGTTTTTAAGTGTTGAAATGTAACCACCCTACACCACTCCCTCTGGTAGTTCATTCACTGCAGGCAGCAGCATCTGCATGAAAATGTTACAACTTAGGTCCTTTTAAATCATTCTCAGTCTCATCAAACCTATCACTTGGAGGTGCTGGTGTTGGACCGGGGTTGACAAAGTTAAAAATCACATTACAGGTTGTAGCTCAACAAGTTTATTTGGAAGCACTACCTTTCAGAGGGCGGCTCTTTCATCAGGTCGCTGTGGAAGTTAAGATCATGCAGGATGCACAGCCAAAGGATTCCAGTGTCATGGAGATAGAGTTAACAACCTCAGATTAGAACTTTCATCTTTTATAATGGGATATACTGGTTTCCGTTCTTTGATATGTACGTTCTCAAGTTAGGAATCACACAACACCAGCTTATGGTCCAACAGGTTTAATTGGAAGCACACTAGCTTTCGGAGCGATGCTCTTTCATCAGGTGATAGTGGAGGGCTCGATCGTAACACAGCATTTATAGCAAAAATTGATTGTCTGTTAAGCCTTTCATCTGTTAGAATACTATCACTGAAACTATCACTGTATTCTACGTTAAAAAATTGATTGTCAGTTAAGCCTTTACAGTGATAGTTTCAGTGATAGTATTCTAACAGATGAAAGGCTTAACAGACAATCAATTTTTCAATGTATAATTTCAGTTACATCACACTGCAAATTTTTGCTATAAATTGTGTGTTACGATTGAGCCCTCCACAATCACCTGATGAAGGAGCCTCGCTCCGAAAGCTAGTGTGCTTCCAATTAAACCTGTTGGACTATAACCTGGTGTTGTGTGATTTTTAACTGCGTACACCGCAGTTCAACACCTGCATCTCCAAATCATTCTCAAGTTAGCTCAGCTTTCTGAACAATAGGTGTGAAATCTGTCTGTGTTCTAATGCCAAGTCAGACTGACAAAACCTCTGTGTAGTTTTACAGAGCTTTACATGGATTCTTGCATTTATTGAGCAATGTACAATTTAATTTGCAAATCTACACACCTTTCCAAAATGCAGAATCATCGATCTAACTTGAACTCCATTTACTACTCTTCCGCCCAACAGCCAATTTAATCACTGTCCCATGGTACTCTGAGGTAACCTTTTCGCTGTTGACTACATAACCAACTTTGGTGTCATCTGAAAACTTACTAATTAAACCTCCTATGTTCGCATTTAGGTGATTTATATAAAAACAGTTCACCCAGGACTGATCCTTGCAGCATACAGCTGGTCACACGCCTCCAGTCTGAAAAGTGACCGTCCACCACCATGCTCTGCCTCCTGCCCTTTGGGCCAGTTCTGTATCCAAATAGCTAGTTCTGCCTGCATTCCATGTGATTTAACCTTGTTGACAAGTATACGATATGGAACCTTGTAAAATACCTTATTGAGATCCATTTTGCTTAGGTCCACCGCTCTGCCTTCATCAGTAGTTTTCGTTACTTCAAAATACTCAACCAAGTTAGTGAGACACGATTTCCTACGCACAAAACCATGTTGACTATCCCAACCAGTTCCTTGCCTTTCCAAATACGTGTAAATCCTGCCCCTCAGAGTCCCCTCAAACAACTTTGATGTCAGGCTCTCCCAGCATTAGTTCCCTAGCCTCTCTTATTTACACTGGCATCACGTTAGCCAGCCTCCAGTCTTCCAGCACCTCAACTGTGACTATAAACAATGCAGATACCTCATCAATAGGCTTCGTAATTCATTACTTCACTTTCCAGAAGGGTCTTGGGTACAAATGATCTGCTAATAGAGTGCTTTGAGGAAGTGACTGAGTAATAAAAGAAGGAAGGGCTGTAGATGTCATATACATGCACTTGAGTAAGGCGTTTAGGTTCGCCATGGTAAACTATGTGAAGTCACATGGTGTGCAGGGTGTTCTAGCTAGGTGGATAAAGAACTGGCTGATCAACTGAAGACAGAGTGTAGTAGTTGAACGGAGTTTCTCGAAATAGAGAAAGGTGACCAATGGTGTTCCACAGGGGTCAGTGCTGGGGCCACTGTTGTTTCTGATACGCATAAATGATCTGGAAGAGGTGATTTGGAGATGCTGGTGTTGGACTGGGGTGTACAAAGTTACAAATCACACAACACCAGGTTATAGTCCAACAAGTTTAATTGGAAGCACTGGCTTTCGGAGTGATGCTCCTTCATCAGGTGGTTGTGGAGCTGGAAGAGGGCACTGCTGGTATGATCAGCAAGTTTGCAGATGACATGAAGATTAGTGGAGTAGCAGAAGGCATAGAGGACTGTCAAAGAAAACAGGAGAATATAGATTAGATTGCTACAGTAAGGCCATTGGGCCCAGCAAGTCCATACTGACTCTCCAAGAGTAACCCACTTAGACCCATTGCCCCACCCGATATTCACCCTGACTAACACGACGGGCAATTTAGCACGGCCTGTTCATGTGACCTGCACATCTTTGGTTTTTTTTGAAGGAAATCCACACAGACACGGGGAGAATCTGCAAACTCCACACAGAAAATCACCCGAGGCTGGAATCAAACCTGACTCGCGGTGCTATGAGGCAGCAGTGCTAACCACTGAGCCACCACGTTGAATAGCTCGGCAGAGAAGTGGCAGATGGAGTTTAATCCGGGCAAATGTGAGGTGATGCATTTTGGGAAGTCTACTTCTCGAGGGAATTATACAGTAAATGGAAGAGCCTTAGGAAACGTTGATGAGCAGAGAGATCTGGGAGCTCAGATCCAGCTTATCCTGAAGGTTGCTGCACAGTTGGATAGAGTGGTCTAGAAGGATTATTATATACTTGCTTTCATAGGATGGTTTATTCAGAAAAAGAGCTGGCAGGTCATTTTAAAATTGTACAACACACTGATTTGGCCAGGTTTAGAATAACGTGGACATTACCAAAAGGATGTCGACTCTTTGGAGAGGGTGCAGAGAAGAGTTACGAGGATTTTGCCTGGTATGGAAGGTGCTAACTATGAAGAGAGGTTGAGTAGGTTAGGATTGTTTTCATTAGAAAAAAGGAGATTGAGGGGGGACCTGATTGAGGTTTATAAGATCGTGAAGATTCGAGTAGAAGCAGGCACGATAGATCCATTTAAGATACACCTGGACAGATGCATGAGTAGGTGAGGAGCACAGGGATACAGATGCTTAGGAACTGGACGAAGGTTTAGACAGTGGATTTGGATCAGCTCAGGCTTGGAGAGCGGAAGGACCTGTTCCTGAGCTGTAAGTTTTCTTTATTCTTTTTGTTCTTTGTTCTATGGCATTTTTAACTACATTTAAGATGTCCAGCACCTCCTCCTCTGTAATATGGCTAATTCACAACATTTTGCTCGCCATTTTCTCACGTTTTCTAGCTTCCATATCCTTCTCCATAACAAAACACTGAGGCAGAATACTCATTTAGCACCTCCCTCATCTCCTGCTTTTCCACACGTTGGCAGCCTTGCTGATCTTTAAGGGGGCCCTATTCTCTCCCAGTTAGTTTCTTGTCCTTAGCATATTTTCTTAAGCATTCTCCTCAGCCCTATTTACTAAAGCCATCTCATGTCCCCTTTTTGCCCTGCTGACTTGCCTCTTCCGCATACTTCTCCTGCCCATATAGTTGTCTCGAGATTATACTCCCACACAGTGCATTCGGGACTCCCAACATTCCCCCAGATGAAACTAACATTGTCTCAAATCTTTTCAAAAGCGGTCGTTCACTTTAAAATTATGCTCTCATGTTGTTTGATCTTCACCTTCTCACCAATTCCAAGCCCCTCATAACCTGACACACCTCTATCGCTGTGCTCTTCCAGCACCACTAATCCAGAATCTGGTTTCCAGCATCTGCAGTCATTGTTTTTCAGGCTCCAGCCTGAATATTGTCTCCTCTAAATTAAACAACTTGTGCTTATCCAGCCTTTCTTCATCGCTGATGTGCTCCGCCCCACACAATATTCTGGTGGTTCTCCTTTGTTCCCTCTCAACCTTCCTATCTGCAATGTCATTCCATCTTAAGATGCCTATGGAAAAATCCCCCTTGTCCCTCTCTTTTCTGAAGTTTCTAGTGTACTGCCATTCATTGAGTAATCAATTATTAGATTACTTACAGTGTGGAAACAGGCCCTTCGGCCCAACAAGTCCACACACCACCCAGACTCATACTCCTACATTTACCCCTTCACCTAACACTACGGGCAATTTAGCACGGCCAATTCACCTAACCTGCAGGGTTTTGGATTGTGGGAGGAAACCGGAGGAAACCCACGCAGACCTAGAGAAAATGTGCAAACTCCACACAGAGAGTCACCTGAGGTGGGAAATTGAGCCTGGATCTCTGGCGCTATGAGGCATCAGAGCTAACCACTGTGCCACCGTGCCGCCAGTATTCTGATGATTCTCCTTTGTTCTCTCTCAAGTTCAATCTCTTCCTTCCTTTGGTGCAATGTCATTCCACCTTAAGATACCTATGGAAATATCCCCCTTGACCCTCTCTTTTCTGAACTTTCTAATGTTCTGCCATTCATCGAGTAGTCAATTATTTTGTTCCTTTTTCCAATGGTCATCACCTCGCTCTCGTTTCGGCTAAACTCGATCTGCCACTGATCTGTCCAACCGACAAAACCTGTAACCTAACACTTAACCACCTTCCCCAAACCCTGTTTCAACCACGAAACACCTTATCATCCATCCCCACATTCCCATCTGGATTATTTATCAATATCACCAACAACAGAGGACCCAATTTTGGTCGCTGTGGTACACCAGTCACACACGTCAGTCTTCTCACAGCCTTTGTCTTCTGCACCAAACACATTTTAGAATGAACGCTGAACACGTGATCATCTTCTCTGTCTGAATGCCAAGTTGTAAACGTCACAGGTTGCTGGGTCCAGAGGAGACATCAAACGTTATTGCTGGAAATGAAATCTCATGGTGAATGGGAGAACATTGCCCCAGATACAAGAGTGATCGGCTAAGGGGAAGCAGAGTGTCGGAAATGATAGGTCCTTTCCGGGCTGGCGGGGTGCTGTGTCAGATGGGTCTGTGCTGTGGCTTCAATTTATAAGCGCTGATAAAGTGTTGCTGGAAAAGCACAGCAGGTCAGGCAGCATCCAAGGAGCAGGAGAATTGACGTTTCAGGGCATGAGCCCTTCTTCAGGAATGGGCTCCTTGGATGCTGCCTGAACTGTTGTGCTTTTCCAGCAACACATATTTCAGCTCTGATCTCCAGCATCTGCAGTCCTCACTTTCTCATTCAATTTATATAACTGACTTGGATGAAGGGATTGAAAGCATGGTAGCTTTAAAGGACAAAGTCACCAACATTGTCAGGAATGTAAATTGTGAACTTGAAGAGAAAGAGTCTACAAAGGATATCATTAGGATAATTAGGTTAAGTGAGTCAGCAAAGATCTGGAAACTGGAGTACAATGTGGGGAGAAAGTGTGAAATTTTCAATTTTTGCCGAAAGAAATTTACAAATGCATATTAGGTAAATAGTAAGATGGAACAGAAATCAGAGATGCAGATGGATCTCAGTTCATGAATCAGTAGTCATATAGTTGTGCAACATGGAAACGGAACCTTCCATCGAAAGATCCTGCACTAATCTAGCCCAATTTGCCAAACTCTAGCCTGTATACCTCTCAAGCCTTCTGTTCATGTACCCTCCGGATGCTGTTCAAACATTGTAATTGTACCAGCCTTCCACCATTTATTCCAGCAGCTCATTCCATAAGACCATAAGACTATAAGACATAGGATTGGAAGTAAGGCCATTCGGCCCATCAAGTCCACTCCGCCATTCAATCATGGCTGATGGGCATTTCAACTCCACTTACCCGCATTCTCCCCGTAGCCCTTAATTCCTCGTGACATCAAGCATGATTCCAAACATGAACCACCTTCTGCAAGAAACGTTTACCCCTTAGGTCCCTTTTAAATCTCTGGATGGCCTTCTCCTGTTTGTAATGGACTGCACTTGACATATGCTTCCCTCTTTCTCTTGATGAAATCTCTCCAGCAGCACAGACGAATACTTCCATTTTAACTTGAACCCGCCCAGCTTGTACAGGTCACTCCAGAGGCTATCCCAAGGACAAAGAAACTAAAGTCCTTCCTCTTCAACCCTCCCTTAGGCCACGTATTCATTTGATCTATCGTCCTATTCTTTTACTCAGTAACATGTTGCACTCGAAGCGATAGGCTATGGACTGGCGCAGTGGCTCAGTGGTTAGCACTGCTGCCTCACAGCGCCAGGGACCCAGGCCTTGGGTGACTGTCTGTGTGGAGTTTGCACATTCTCCCCATGTCTGTGTGGATTTCCTCCAGGTGTTCTGGTTTCTCCCACAGTCCAAAGATGTGCAGGTCAGGTGAATTGGCCATGCTAAGTTGCCTGTAATATTAGGTGCATTAGTCAGGGGCAAATATTGGGTTGAGGAATGGGGCTGGGTGGGTTACTCTTCCGAGGGTCAGTGTGGACTTGTTGGGCCGAAGGGCCTGTTTCCATACAATAGGTAATCTAGTCTAATGGAAAGATTATGACCTGACATATCCTCCTTTCTTTTAATCACCTACCTAATTTTAGAAACTGCTGCTGCAATACCCCCATTCTTTTGTTACACATGAGCTGAAAATGTGTTGCTGGAAAAGTGCAGCAGGTCTGGCGGCATCCAGGGAAGAGGAAATTCGACGTTTCGGGCATAAGACCTCACTTTCTCCTCTTTTATTACACATGCCTTTGGTCTCAACATGCACCACTACAGCTGTTCTATCTCTCTACCTTTGGAAGGTCCTGCCACTGCTCTAAGACATCCCTACCCTGGCACAAGATGGGGTGTGTGGAGGCAACATAGCAGTGGAGCGTCCCAGTTGCTCGATAGCGTTCAATATCCCTTACAACGAAGTTTTCTATTTTTTAAAAAAAACTTTCCCAGTCATTTTCCTCTTCTGCTGTACAAACTTGATGGTAGGGCATTTCTTTCCAGCTGGAGGTCCGTGTCTACGTGTGTTCTGCAGGGATCCATACTGGGACCTCTGCTGCTTGTGAGAGTTATATAAATTACATGGATGAGAATGCTGATGGGATGGGTTAGAAAGTTTGCTGACACAATTTTTTGGTGGAGAACTGGATGACATGAAAAGTTGTCAAATGATACAGCGGGATCGAGAATAGTTGAAGGTATGGGTGGAGAAATGCGGATGAAATTTATTTCAGATAAGTGTGAAGTGCTGCATTTTAGGGCAATGTTAAGGAAAAAACGCACAGTTAATGGTAGGACTCTGAACAGCATTGATATGCTGTTCCCTAAAAGTGGCCAGGCAAGTAGATAGGATGGTAAAGAAGGTGTACGGCACGCTTGTCTTCATTGCTCAGGGGATTGAAAACAAAAGTCAGGATGCCATGTTGCAGTTTGATAAGACTTTGGTTCGGCCACACTTCACATTAGGCTTAGGAGGATGCTGCCTTGTTGAGAAGTGATGAGGTCTCACGAGAGGCTCAAAAAACTTGGGTTGTTTTATTTTGAGCGGTGGAGGGTGAGGGGAGACGTGATAGAAGTTTATGACGTGCATAAATAGGATTGACAGTTCGAATCTGTTTCCCCAAGATGATCTACGCCTGAACCAGAGGAATACCAATATCCGGGGGGGAAATTCGCTAACACTCTTCAGCAAGGTTAAACTAATTCAGCAGTGGGGCGAGAATCTAAGTTGTCGTCCCAGTGTCCAGGAGTTTGAGAGTAGTGAGGTCAGAAATGCGGTTTAAAAGGCTCAAGAATTCACTGGCAAGAAGGAGGACGGTTTAATTCAACGCCAGGAGTGTCCATAATATGATGGGTGTACTCGCAACATGCGTTAGTATCTGGGACTTCGATGTTGTGGCCATTTCGAAGACACGGAGACAACAGGGACAGGAATGGTTGTTGCAGTATCCACAACTTTGATGTTTCAGTAAGAACAGCGAAGATGGTTGAAGAGGGGCAAGTGTGGAATTGTTCGTCAAGGACAGTATTACGGTGGCAGAAAGGACTGGTCGACTCAGGTAGTATGGGGTGAGGTCAAAAACAGGATGGAGAAGTCACCCTGTTGGGACGTTTCTCCAGGCCTCCGAATAGTTCCAGAGACTTAGAGGAAAGAATGGCAAAGATAATTCTGGATAGGAGTGAGAGTAACAGAATAGTTGTTATGGGGGGACTTTAACTTTCCAAATATTGACTGAATGCTACAGTTCAAGTTCTTTACATTGGTAATTTTTGCCCAATGTGTACAGGATGGTTTCATGACATTGTGTACAGAAACCAACAAGAGGCAAGGCCACATTGGATTTGGTACTGGGCAATGAACCCGGGCAGGTGTTAGATTTGGAGGTAGGTGAGCAATTTGGTGATAGTGACCACAGTTCGGTTATGTTGACTTTAGTAATGGAAAGGGATAGGTATGTAAAGCAGAACAAGGGAATTGCAATTATGATGCGATTAGGCAAGAGTTAGGATGCATAGGGTGGGGAAGGAAACTGCAGGGGATGGGCACAATTGAAATCTGGAGCTTATCAAGGAACAGCTACTGCGTGACCTTGATAAGTATGTACCTGTGAGACGCAGAGGAAGTAATCGAGCGATGGAGCCGTGGTTTGCTGAAGAAGTTAAATCTCTTGTCAAGAGAAACCTTAGGATGAGACGTGAAGAGTCAGTTTGGGAACTTGAGAGTTACAAGCCAGGAAAGACCTAAAGAGAGTGCTAAGAAGAGCCATGAGGGGACGGGAGACAGATAGGATCAAGGAAAACCCTAAATCTTTCTGACTCGTGGAAGGCTAGAGCCAAGCAAATATAGTAGTGGGAAGTGGTGTGGCGTTCGAGGAGGTAGAGGAAGCACAAAATGAATATTTGTCGTCAGTACTCACACTGGAAAAAGACAATGTCATTGAGGAAAATACTGAGATAAAGGCCACTGGACTACATGGGATAGAGGTTCACAGGCAGGAGCCATTAGAAATTTTGTAAAGTGTGAAAATAGATAAGTCCCCTGGACTGGATGGGATTTATCCTAGGATTCTCTGGGAAGCAAAGGTGAGCTTGCAGTACCTTTGGATTTGACCTTTATGTTGTCATTTTCAACAGGAATAGTGCCAGAAGACTGGAGGATTACAAATGTTGTCAAGAACGGGAGTGGAGACAACCCTGGTAATTATAAACCAGTGGACCTTACTTAAGTTATGGGTAGAATGTTGGAAAAGGTTATAAGAGATAAAGGTTGTAATCATCTAGAGAAGAATAAGTTGACTAGGTATAGTCAACGCGGTCTTCTGAAGTGTACGTCATACCACACAAATGTTGTTGAGTTCCTGGAGACGCTGACCAAAGAGGTGGTTGAGGCAAAAGCAGTTAATGTGGTATATATGGATTTCAGAATGTTGTTTGATACCGTTCCCCACGGTAGGGTTTTGCACAAATTATGAAGAAATTGGATTGAGGGTGATTTAGTGGTTTGGATCAGTAATTGGGTCGGCAAAGATAGACAGAAAGTGGTGATTGATGGGAAGTGTTCATCCTGGAGTTGGGTTACAAGTGGTATACCACGGGGCTCTGTTTTAGGGCCACTGCTGTTTGTAATTTCTATATATGACCTCGCTGAGTGTGTAGGAGGATGGCTGAAGAAATTTGCGCATGGCAATTTCGTGAATTGTGCTGAAGAATGTTGCAGGTTACAGTGGGGCATCGATACGGTGCACAGCTGGACTGAGAGGTGGCAAATGTGGAAAAGTATGAGGAGATTCACTTTGGAAGGAGCAACAGGAATAAAGGGTATTGGGATAATAGTAAGATTCTTGGCAGTGTAGATGGGCAGACAGATCTTGGTGTCCAAATACTACACAGATCCCTGAAAGTTACCACCCAGATTGATAGAGTTGTTAAGAAAGCATATGGTGCATTAGTTTTTATTGGTAGAGGGATTGACTTTCAGAGCCACGAGGTCATGCTGGAACTTTACAAAACTCTGGTGCGGCCGAACATAGAGTATTGCATACAGTTCTGGTCCCTGCATTATGGGTAGGACGTGAAAGCTTTGGAAAGGGTTCACAGGAGATTTATGAGGATGTTGCCTGGTATGGATGGAAGGTCTTCTGAGGGAAGGCTGTGAGATTTGAGGCTGTTTGTACTAGAGTGAAGAAGGTTGGTAGGTGACTTAATTGAGAAATGTAAGATAATCAGAGGGTTAGATATGGTGGACAGTGAGAGCCTTTTTCCTTGGATGGTGATGGCTAGCACGAGGGGACATAGCTTCAAATTGAGGGGTGATGGATACTGGACAGATGTCAGAAGTAGTTTCTTTACTCAGAGAGTAGTAGGGTAGTGGAATGCACTGCCTGCAGCAGGAGTAGACTCGCCAACTTTAAGGGCATTTAAATGATCATTGGATAAACACGTGGATGAAAATGGAGTAGTTTAGGATATTGTCTATTAGAATATTCAACATATTGTCTAGCTATCACCATTGTTAATAGCTAACCCGAGAATGCAACTTTAAAAAGAAGGGTTTTGTGATTTACACATCAAAGAAGTGAAACTAGTCAAGATTAGAGTGGCGCTGGAAAAGCACAGACGGTCAGGCAGCATCTGAGGAGCAGGAAAATCGATGTTTCAGGCAAAAGCCCTTCGTCAGGAATGAGGCCAGCACCACTTTAATCTTGACTCTGATCTCCAGCATCTGCAGTCCTCACTTTCGTATCTCCCTCCTTCAACTGATGAGCTCTAATCCTTGATTTCCTAACCTCAGGAAATAAAGTACAGAGTGCATTCATCCGACCCATGCCTCTCAATGTTCTATACCCTTTTATAAGATTGCCCCACCCACCTCCCTTTCAGTCTCTTACGTTCTAAAGAAAAGTTTGTTCTTATTTAACCTTAGACTGTTCAGTCATGGCAACAACCTTGTAAATTTATTCTGCATTCTTTCCACTTTAACAGCATTTTCTGTAGCAAGGTGACCAAACCTGAACAGAATAAGTGGAGCCTTACCAACGTACTGTACAACTGCAACATATCTTCCCAACTTGTGTCCTCAATAGCCTCACTGATGAAGGCCAGTGTGACAATGGCCTTCTTTACTGCTATGATTACCTGTGTCTCCATTTTCAGAGAACCGAGTGCTTGGACTTCAAAGATCCTCTTTCCCCTTACACTCCATCAGGTCCTACCAATCACCACAAAACTCCAATTTTGATTTGAATTTCCTCTTCAACCCATGCCTCTGAAATCTACCACCCTGAAAACGGATTACTGCAATATCCTCTTCACAATATTATGTACCTCAATCATGACATCCGCATCGCAGAAGCCAGCCAGTCTCTTTATCACTGAAGCCCTCCAGCCCAGGAGAAAGTGAGGACTGCAGATGCTGGAGATCAGAGCCGGAAAATGTGTTGCTGGAAAAGCGCAGCAGGTCAGGCAGCATCCAAGGAGCAGGAGAATCGACGTTTTGGGCATAAGCCCTTCTTCCTGCTCCTTGGATGCTGCCTGACCTGCTGCGCTTTTCCAGCAACACATTTTTCCAACCCTCCAGCCCAGGCAACATCCTAGTCACAACAAATAAAACATAAATTGTTTTGAAATTCCACAGGTCTGGAAAAATCTTTTGGAAGAAAGCAGAGTTAGGATTTCAAAAGCGGTGACTCTTAGCGACTACTGGTGTTTATATTGAAGCCTAATTCAGTGGCTTATTGAGGGAAGAGATAAGCAAATCATTGGGGATGGAGTGAAGAGAGGGAGAGAATTGAAAGAACTAGGTAGACAAGGAGGTGATGGATAGCAGGCCAAGGCAGAGGAAAAGCCTCATAGGAGATAATAAGAGCAGAGATGGCTGCACTGAACACGACTGAAGATGTGTTGCTGTAAAAGTGCAGCAGGTCAGGCAGCATCCAAGGAGCAGGAGAATCGACGTTTCGGGCATGAGCCCTTCTTCTGCCCTGTACTGAACACAACCCATATAATGGGCTTAGGAGCACGTGGAAATGTGTGGCTGTGCTTAAAGAAACCAAGGAAGAATGGACTTTGGCTCGAATGATATTGAATTCGGTGCCGAGCTTTCGGAAGTGCAGTCTTCCCAAGCATAAAATGGGATGCTGCGCTGCAAGCCTGTGCTGAGACTTGCTGGAGGAGGTCTACAACCTAAGTATTGGGTCAGGGGAACACAATGGAGCATTGAAATGTCATGCAATTGCAGGTCGGGGTCATTTCTGAGGAAGACAGTGGATGTTCTGCAAAGCTGTCAACAAGCCAATATTCCGTTTCCCCAGTGTGCAGGAGACTACATTTTGAATACAATGAAGTGAAGGGCAGGTTCCAAGGCTGCAAACATAGTTTTCAGGTGAAGCAGTGATTGACCTGCCCATCACTTAATAAGAAGATACACCACTGCACATTACATGTGGAGACAAAGTGGCGCCTTTTCATTGAGAACACCCTCAACAATGTTGTGTGCAACGATCACATAGTGAGTGCATTCTATCGTGTAGTTCTGTCACCTGGAATGGATTTTGAACAGATCCATCAGTTCAAGCAACATGCATCCATTAGACGGGTGGCAGCCATCAACAGCAAAGAATTGTCCTCGAGTCGAACTTTGGCGCGACACAGTGCCTCAATGGTTAGCACTGCAGAGTCGCAACGCCAGGGGCCCTCGATTCCACCCTCAGGCAAGTTGCCCTTGGCTACTCCGGTTTCCTCCCACAGTCCAAAGATGTGCGGTTTAGGTGGATAGGTCATTTTAAATTGCCCATACTGTGCAGTACAGGTGGGTTAGTCGTCGGAAATGCAGAATTACCGGACAGGGTGGGGTGGGATGCTCTTTGAAAGGTCAATGTGGACTCAATAACTTGTTTGTTCTTTAGGGATTCTGTTCTATTCTATTCTAACCTGTCTGCAACTTCATGGCCCACAATAAACCCCATTCAATCATTACCTGTAAACCACTTTTAATCATCCCTGGTTAAATGGAGAGTGCAAGCTGGATTACCAAGTGCAGGACCAGACATACCCAAAAAATGAGGTATCAACCTGGTGAAAACATCAAATCGTGATATCAGCATTCCAAACAGCAAGTGATAGACAGTGATTATCCAGGGCACAAACAGCAGTTCAGATTCAAGCTTTTCAATCCACTACACATGACAGCCTTCAGCTATTTTGATTCACTTCATGTAGAATCAAGAAATTGTTAGAAGCACTGGCTACTGTAAAGCCTGTCAATCCTAACAATGTTGCGACAATTGTACTGACGACTTGTGTCTCAGACCTTGTTGTGGCTGAGCCAGGGTGTTCCAGTTCAGTTACAACTCGAGCATCTGCCATTCATACGGTGAATGGTATAATGAAAGCAAGACAAATTCAACACAAGTGGACGGGCTTCCTTCTGTACCTGTGTAACAATGTCGTGAAGCTGATGCTGCCTGCTCCTGTGTAACAGTGTCTAAGAGAGAGTTGAATGGCAGCCTCTGCTTCCCTGGTAACAGCCACTCAGAGGCAATTGAATTACTCTCCTCTTTCGGTGGAATATGGGTGAAGCAGTGCGGGTGGTTGAGTTGAATGACTTGCTATTCCCTCTCGAGGAGAGGAGTGAATTATCTCCTTCTGTTGCTGTGTGACATACTTGGGAAGAGGACCCGAATGCAGTCATTTCTAGTCCATTCCAGCAGAGAGGTGAGTCGTGTCAGGCAAGAAAGAAAAGTGGGCAGCACGGTAGGTGCAGTGGTTAGCATTGCTGCCTCACAGCGCCAGACACCCGGGTTCAATTCCCACCTCAGGCTACTCTTCATGTGGAGTTTGCACATTCTCCTCGTGTCTGCGTGGGTTTTCTTCGGGTGCTCTGGTTTCTTCCCACAGTCACAAAGATGTGCAGGTCAGGTGAATTGGCCGTGCTAAATTGCCCGTAGTGTTAGATAAAGTGGTAAATGTAGGGGTCTGGGTGGGTTGTGCTTCGGCGGGTCGGTGTTGACTTGTTGGGCCGTAGTATCTGTTTCCACACTGTAAGTAATCTAATCGAATGACAGCCTCCTGCTGTTCTTGTGCGTGAGGGGCTGAGTGGCCTTACCTTGTTCCTCAGATCAGGAACAACGCCAGTTTCAGTCGGACTCACCTGTTCCTTATAAAAAATACAGCGTGTAGTTCATTGGGCGCCAGACTAATACGGCTTGAGTTCTGTGTCAGGAGCCTGGGAAAGTATCCAACTTTGCGTTGGAACTGGGTAATCACTGTCCTGTAAATATCCGTGAGAAACCTTTCACTGTGTGGAGAAAGGCATTCAGAGAATCGTGCTATCCGCTTAAGGAGTACTTGATTGACAATGGACAGAAGCTGCCCACCTGCACTCTGTGTGTGAAGCAAACCAGCCAAGCCTGTCACTCGATGAGCCATGCACAGTCTCACAAAAGGTAAAAAAAAATCAATTGTTTCCTGAGTGTGTGAGAAATATTACTGTGCATTTCAGAAAGAGCGCCATTCCTCAAGCCCCAGTACTCCCAAGGTCACCACAGAAATTTATAATTAAGTCAAAGGATGCAAAACAAGCAAAGAACTACCTGATTTACCTGTCCACTGCAATCAAGTGAACAGACAACGCTGTCCTCTACTTAAAAATTACACATACACTGTTGTTTAAAACATGCACCCTGTCTCCCTAGCTTTCTATTCTCGCCCAGGCGCTCCGCCCTCCCTATCCTTAACTCTCCCAGTCGTTACACACCTTCCTATCTATATCCTTACCTATCTCGGTAACCTTTCACAGGATCTGCATACCTCCCTACCTCTGTAACCTTTTCATTAGCTGACATTCCTTTTACTGCTGCAATGTTTTCCATAACATAAAACAGTTCCTGAGGCCGAAGCCTCCTCCAATCCTTATTCATAACTTCATAAGATTTATGGGATAGAATTAGGCCACTCAGCCCATCGACTCTGCTCTGCCATGTGATAATGGCTGATATGCTCCTCACCCCAATTTTCCTGTTTTTGACCCATAACATTTCAAGCTATTAATGATTAAACATCTGTCAAACACCTCTGTAGATTTTCTCACTGTCCCAGCATCTGCCTCACTTTGGGGTAGCAACTTCCACAGTTCAAAACCCTTTAGAAGATACAGTTTCTCCTCAAGTTTGTTTTAAATTTGCCACCATTTCTCCTAAGACCAAGACCTCCCATCCTGAAATGCCCGACAAGAGGAAGGTCCTGCTCCAAGGCTATTTTATACACACCCTTTGTCATTTTGAATTCCTGAATGTGATCTCTCCTCACTAGAACATAAAACATTTAACATGGAACAGTACAGCACAGAACAGGATAGTTGGCTTTCGATGTTGTGAAACTAACCTACATACTCTTCATTATACTATCATCCATGTACTTATCCAAGAGTCTCTAAATGCTCCTCATGTATCTGACTCTACTATCACCATTGGCAGTGCATTACATGCCCTCACCACTCTCTGACATCTCCCCTAAACTTTCCTCCACTCACCTTAAAATTATGACTCCGTGTGATAGCCATTTCTGCCTTTTGAAAAGGTCTCTGGCTATCCACTCTATCTATGCCTCTCAACATCTTGTGCACCATTATCAAGTCACCTCTTATCCTTCCTCGCTCCATTAAAAAAAGCCCTAGTTCCCTCAACTTTACATCATAAGTCATGCCCTCCAGTCCAGTCAGCATCCTGGTAAATCTCCTCAGCACCCTCTCTGAAGCTTCCAGATCCTGAACACAATATTCTCACCAGGGCTCTATAGAGCTGCAGCTCTTAAACTCAAACCTCCTGCTAATGAAAGTCAGCATACCATGTGTCTTCTTAAAAACTCTACCAACGTGCGTGGCAACCTTGATGGATCAATGGGCATGGACACCTAGATCCCTCTGCTCCTGCGCACTGCCAATAATCCTGCCTTTAATCTTGTACTCTGCATTCAAATCCGACCTTCCAAAGTGAATCACTGCATACCTTTCCAGGTTGAAATCCATCTGCCAGCCACCAGCCCAGGCCTGCAACGTGTCAATGTGGCGACATACAACAGCCCTCCTAGAGATGTAGAGGAAAGAATTGCGAAGACGTTTCTGGATAGGAGTGAGAGTAACAGGGTACTTATTATGGGGGGGACTTTAACTTTCAAATGCTGACTGGAAATACTATAGTTTGAGTACTTTAGATGGGTCAGTTTTCGTCTAATGTGTGCAGGAGGGTTTCCTGACGCAGTATGTAGTCAGGCCAACAAAGGACGAGGCCACATTGGACTTGGTACTTGGTAATGAAATGGGCTTGGTTTTAGATTTGGAAGTAGGTGATAGTGACGGCGATTCGGTTATGCTTACTTTAGCGATGACAAGGGATAGGCACAGGTCAAGTGTTATAGCTGGGAGAAAAGTGATTGTGATTCGATTAGGCAAGATTTAGACTTGATAGGATGGGGAAGGAAACTGCTGGAGATGGTCACAATAGAAATGTGGAGCTTATTGAAGGAACAACTATTTGCATGTAAGGCAGGGAGGAAGTAGTTGAGTGAGGGAGCTGTGGTTTATTAAGGAGGTTGAATCAAGCGGCAGAAGAAGGCTTATGGTAGAATGAGATTAGATTACTTACAGTGTGGAAACAGGCTCTTCGGCCCAACAAGTCCACACTGACCCACCGAAGCGGAACCCACTCAGACCCATACCCCTACATTTACCCCTTCACCTAACACTACCGGCAATTTAGCATGACCAATTCACCTAACCCGCACATTTTTGGACTGTGGGAGCACCCTGAGGAAATCCACGCAGACACGGGGATACTGTACAAATTCCACGCAGTCAGTTGCACGAGGTGGGAATTGAACCTGGGTCTCTGGTGCTGTGAGGCAGCACTGCTAGCCACCGTGCCGCCCATGATGTGAAGGCTCAGTTCAGTTAGGGCACTTGATAGTTACAAGCAAGTCAGCAATGACCTAAAGAGGGAACTAAAAAAGAGCCAGGAGGGATATGAGAAGTCATTGACTGGTAGGATCCAGGAAAACCGTGAAGCTTTCCATAGATATGTCAAGAATAAACAAATTACTGGGCTAAGATTAGGGCCAATCAAGGACAGTATTGGAAGTGGTGCATGGAGTCCGAGGAGATAAGAGAGGCACTAAATTAATATCTTTCGTAGGTAGTCACCCTGGAAAAGATAGTGTTGTCAAGGAGAATACTGAGATACAGGTTACTTTTCTAGTCGGGATTTAGATTCACAAGGAGGATTTGTTAGCAATTGTGGAAAGTGTGAAAATAGTTAAGTCTACTGGGCCGGATGGGTTTATGTCCTGTCTGAAACAGTTGTAGACTTGCCAACGTTAATGACATTTAAATGGTCATTGGATAAACATATACTACCATGGTGGGCGGCACCGTGGCGCAGTGGTTAGCACCGCTGCCTCACGGCGCCAGAGACCTGGGTTCAATTCCCACCTCGGGTGACTGACTATGTGGAGTTTGCACATTCTCCCCGTGTCTGCATGTGCCCCCTCTGGGTGCTCTGGTTTCCTCCCACAGTCCAAATTAGGTGAATTGGACATGCTAAATTGCCCGTAGTGTTAGGTGAAGGGGTAAATGTAGGGGTATGGGCCTGAGTGTGTTGTGAGTCGGTGTGGACTTGTTGGGCCCAAGGGCCTGTTTCCACACTGTAAGTAATCTAATCATATAGATGATAACGGAATAGTTTAGGTTAGATGAACTTCAGAGTGGTTTCACTGGTTGATGCACATCAAGGGCCAAAGGACCTGTGCTCTGATGTACTTTTCTATGTTCTATGACCTGTGCACTGTTGATAGTTTTGGGAAGTCAGGAGATGAATTACTCGTTGCATGATTCTTAGCCTCTATTCAGCTTTCATAAACACAGTATCCACCTGGCCTCCTTAAATCAATTTCCGACCAGTGGTATCTTCCAAAACGTTTTCAAAAGGGGACTCAGCGATCGTCACAACATTGAATGTCAAGACAAAATGAATGGATCTGGTTGGATGGAGATTATAACCCCCTGGTTATTCCTGGCGGGAGGATTCAGTGATTGAGACAACATGGAATGTCAAGGTGTTGATGCTTGAATTCTCTCTTGTTGGACATGGTAACTACCCCCTGCCCCAGGATATTGACAGTGGTGGGATTCGTTGATGCAAACGCCATTGAAAGTCAAGGGGTGACCACTCGGTTCAACTCTCAGTGGCAATTGTCATTGCCTGGCACGTAAGAATGATGAATGTTGTTTTGACTCTGAGCCTCTCCTTACCCCATCCTCTCAATCACCGAGTCTTTATCATGTCAAGGTGGCACGGTGGCTAGCACTGCTGCCACACACCGCCAGGGATGCCTGGTCGATGTGTATGGACGCAGGAAACAGTGAGATCATGTGATATATTGACAGGCGAGTTAGAATTGTACTTTTGAATGTGAGGTGCAACGCGAGTGCAGAACTGGGCGGGCACAGTGGTTAGCACTGCTGCCTCACAGCGCCAGAGGCCCTGGTTCAATTCCCGCCTCAGGCGACTGACTGTGTGGAGTTTGCACATTCTCCCTGTGTCTGTGTGGGTTTCCTCCGGGTGCTCCGGTTTCCTCCCGCAGTCACAAAGATGTGCGGGTAGCACTTCGACGGTCGGTGTGGACTGGTTGGGCCGAAGGGCCTGTTTCCATATATCACAAAATGCCGGCAGTGTGGAAACAGGCCCTTCGACCAAGTCGACACCAACCCTCCGATGAGTAACCCTATTCCCCTCCCCTATTATCCTACATTTACCCCTAGCTAATGCATCTAACGTACTCATCTGTGAGCAGTATGTGGAATTTAAGTACGGCCACTTCACTTAACCTACACATGTTTGGATTGGGGGAGGAAACCTGAGGAAACCCACGCAGATACAGGAACAGTGTGCATACTCCACGCAGACAGTTGCCTGAGGCAGGAATTGAACCCGGGCCTCTGGCGCTGTGAGGCAGCAGTGCTTGCCACTGTGCCCGCCCAGTTCTGCACTCGCGTTGCACCTCACATTCAAAAGTGCAATTCTAACTCGCCTGTCAATATATCACATGATCTCACTGTTTCCTGCGTCCATACACATCTGCTACATCACTACCTCGAACCCAAAACTTCACATTCACAGCCAAGGAAACAATCCTGTTATCCTGTATCTTTGTTGACAGCTGTGTGGTTGCATTTGTAGCTGGCTCCAACTAGACAAAGATCGGACAAGTACCCTGTAGCCTGGATTTGTGGAGACCTCTTAGATTTGAGAGAACAGGGTCTAAAAACGAGTTCCTGACTGATGGTGGGAAGAGAGTAATGGCACACTGAGAGGAGGCCAGTCAGAATTCAAAAGGAGAGGCTGAATGGCCTGGGGCAGTTTTCCCTGGAGCAATGGAGGCCGACAGGTGACCGGAGAAAAGTTCATAAAATCATGAGTGGAATGGACAGGATGAATAGATATGGTCTTTTCCCTGGGGTGGTGGAGTGCATAATTAGAAGGCATAGCTTTAGGATGAGGCAGGAAAGAATTAAAAGGCATGTGGCTGGGGTGTACAAAGTTAAAAATCACGCAACACCAGGTTATAATCCAACAGGTTTAATTGGAAGCACTAGCTTTTGGAGCGAAGCTCCTTCATCAGGTGGTTGTGGAGGATACAACTGTAAGGCACAGAATTCATAGCAAAAAAGAAATTACAGTGTGATGTAACTGAAATTATACATTGAAAAATACCTTGATTGTCTGTTGAGTCTTTCATCTGTTCGAATTCCATGATAGTTTCCCTTCTTTCTTGTGTAAATCACAAAACATTTTTAAAAAAAAGTTGCATTCGCAGGTTAATGGTAACAATTAGTGTTAGCTAGACAATATGTTGGAGATGTTAGCCCTCTGTGTTCTCTGTCTAGGCCATGATGTTTAGATTGATTCTAATCTAAAAAGTGAGATAACAGAGTTTTACATGAATTCATGCAGTTTTTGTACAAAGTACAGCGTAACTCTGCAAGTACAAATTCATCCCACAAAACATATGTATATGTGTGTGTGTGTGTGTGTGTGTGTGTGTGTGCGTGTGTGTGTGTGTGTGTGTGTGTGTGTGTGTAGAGTGTCTTAAGTCTGTGAGGAGCTGCATGTGTGTGTTGGCTCCAAAGTATGGCCATCAGGTGTAGTTATGTTAGAGAGCTTTGACATTCGGAATTCTCAATGAAAGCAAGCCATAGTTGTTCGACGAGTCATTGACGGGAAATGATCCAGGGAAATTACAAGCAGTCAGTTACAATCCATTCCTTGTTTCATAGTAGACGCTCCCGAGCCTGGCCGTGTTAAAATGTTTCCATTTTAGCCTGTGAGGAATCCCATACAAAATATCGCAGCGGGTCAGAGGACTCATCATTGCACCAGAAACCGGGTAGTGGGTGACACAGAGTGAGAGGCAGAATCAGAACTTCACTGTTTTTCCAGCACCAGGCCTGACGATGCCAGCACTTGTCAGCGGGTCTGTGTTGGTGGAGTAGGGAATCTCAGAGGATCAGTACTGAGAGAGTGCTGCACTGCTGAATGGTCAGTGTTGAGGGAGTGGATTGTCTCACAGAGTCAGTGCTGAGGGAGCAGAGATTGCCTGAGGGTCAGTGCTGAGGGCGAGGGCACTTCGTGAGGGTCAGTACTGAAAGAGCTCTGTGTACTGGTGGAGGGTCAGCACTGAGGGAGCGGGAAATTCAGAAGGGTCAGTGCGGAGGGAAATCCGCACTGTTGGACGGTCAGTGCTGAGCGTGCGATCACTGTGGCAGGGTCAGCACTGAGGGAATGGATGCTGTCAGAGTGTCAGTGCTGAAGTTGTGCTGCACTTCCACAGAGTCAGTGTGAAGGAAAGACCACAATATGTTTTTGGTCAGTGCTGAAGTAGTGGTCACGCTCAACGTGTCAGTGCTTAGGAAACACAACACAGTTGGAGGATCAGTGCTGAGCAAGTGCCGCACTGGTAGATGGTCAGCACTAAGGGAGTGGCACTGACAAACAATTAGTGCTGAGAGAGCAGGAACTGTTAGAGTCAGTGCTGAGAGAGTAGACATTGTCAGAGGGTCACTGCTGAGGAGCAAGGACAGTTTGAAAGTTAGTACTGAGGGAATTGACATTATTGCAGGGACAGTGCTGAGGGGGTTCTGCCCTGTTGAATAATCAATACTGAGGGAGCAGACACTATCCCAGGGTCAGTGCTGAAAGAGCAGACACTGTCAGAGGGTTAATGCTGATGGAGCGATCACTGTCCGAGGCTAATACTGAGGGAGTGGGCACTATGAGAGCATCAGTGCTGAGGAAAGTACAATTGGAGGGTGAGTGCTGAGAGACCTAACACTGTCACTGGGTCAGTGCTGAAGGAGTAGACAGTGTCAGAGGGTTAGTACTGAGGGAGTTCTTCACTAGCAAATAATCAATGCTGATGGAGTTAATCGAGGGAGTGTGCACTGTGCAAGGGTCAGTGCTGAGGGAACAGGCATTAGCAGAGGATGGGTGCTGATGGAGAGATCACTGCCAGAAGGTCAGTGCTGATGGAGTGGTTACCGTCAGATTTCCCGTATGAGGGACTTCTGCACGGCCAGATGTTCACAGCAGTCAGCATCTGAGGGTCAGTATTGAGGGAATTTAGCATTATTGGAAGGTCAGTGCTGAGGAGTGGGCACCATTGAAAGGTGTGTGCTGATGGTGTAGGCACTGTCAGAAAGTCAATGCTGAGGAGGTACCGCACGCAAAGCAGGTCTGCGGTGAGCGACCCCTGCACTGTCGGAGCGTCGGTACTGTAGGAAACGTCAATAGCCGAAGATTAGTTCTGCAGGAGCAGGCACCATTGGAGTTTCCGCACTCATGCAGCACTTTACGATTTGAGGGTCAGTGCTGAGTGTGTGCTCAGCAAGTGACACATTGCTAGAGGGTCAACACTTGAGAACCTTTGAAAAAGGTTAGCCATATTAGATCAAAATATTAGCCGTGACTTTTTTTCTCTATCACGCCAGATGCTGCTCGAACTGTTGGGTGCATGCAGAACTTCCTGCTGCTTTTCCTACAGTGTTCGACAGTAGTCTTTCATTCATCATGCAGCGAGCAAGTCCTCTTTCAGGTCAATCAATGGGATGTTTAAGTTCGGAGGGCAAGGATCACCGCCCACTGAGACAGAGGACATTGCGAACATTTCGCTACATGGTCCAGAGAGAGGGAGCAGGCCACCATCTAATAGCACATAACAAGGACCAGACAACAATTCTGTCATGAGAGTGCATTACTACTTCAGTGCCATGCATTTCAGTTCGATCTAGCCTTGGGTGACGGTATGGATGTTGCACATTCTCCCCGTCTCTGCATCGGTTTTTGATGAATGCTCCAATTTCCTCCCATAGTCCAACGACACACAAGCTAGCTGGGTTAGCCATGCCATTGTCCATACTGTCCAGAGATTTGCAGACTAGCCAGAGTAAGTGTGGGGTTGTGGGGACAAGATCAGGGGGTTGGGTTTTGGTAAGACTCCCTTTGGAGGTCATTGCAGACTGGATTGGCTGCATGGCCTATTTTCTGCACCTTAGAGATTCTAACTCCATTTCTCACATCAAGCAACGCGGGAGAATATTGTGAAATCCAGCGGTTAAAATGTGAAGTGACGCAAATGATTCCTAACCTCGAAATCTCTCAGATTGCACGTTTGTTTTCTCTTTTTGAAGAATGTTTTTGGAGACACACAGAGGAGTGTTGCCGATCTCTTGTGAGGTTATCCCGAAGAAGTGAGGAGAATGAGATGGGCATGCCTGGTGTTGGTCTTATCCCCGCCACCGATAAACCTGCTCTCACTCAGAATTTATGAGAGACCATCAGAAAAAAAAAGTGAGCTGAAGAAAGTACAATTAAACTCGCTGACTCCTCATGAAATGGTGCACCCACAGTTTCTTGGATACAATTGCAGGGGAACACTCTATTTAATTTGTTCAATCACAGAAATACTGCTCAAAGACAATTCATTTCCACGTTGCAGATGGAGCACAACATGAACATGTGCCACACAGAGACCCTCAGACCAATTGCAACTCTCTCCACATCGCCCTTTAGTGGTGGTGTGTGTGTGTGTGTGTGTGTGTGTTGATGATGCTGTGGGTTTGGAGTTTGCTGTGAGCAGCTGCCCTCCCTCTCTGAACCCCTTGAGGGATCTCACCCTTCACCTTGAAGTGCCATAGGGAGGCCAACAGAAGGAGACATCGTATCACACTTTCAACTCCAGTGGACGACCTCAGACAAGTTTCATTCACGACAGGAAACTTTTGATTCGACTTCATTGTCGTAGCACCCCATGGAATTAGGAATATTGATGCAGAAACCCAGCCACTTGTTAGCATTTGTTTGGTAAGTAGGTTATGATAATAGAATCATAGAAGCATTGACGATCTGAGCAGGAATCGGACCTTCAGGGATGCCCATCATTTATCATGATTATGGCTGATTGGCATTGGTATGGGCGGCACAGTGGCACAGTGGTTAGCACTGCTGCCTCGCCGCGCTAGAGACCCGGGTTCAATTCACGCCTCAGGCGACTGACTGTGTGGAGTTTGCACATTCTCCCCGTGTCTGCGTGGGTTTCCTCCGGGTGCTCCGGTTTCCTCCCACAGTCCAAAGATGTGCGGGTCAGGTGAATTGGCCGTGCTAAATTGCCCGTAGTGTTAGGTAAGGGGTAAATGTAGGGGTATGGGTGGGTGACGGGTCAGTGTGGACTTGTTGGGCCGAAGGGCCGTTTCCACACTGTAAGTAATCTAATCTAATCAATTTCTCCCAGAAACCTTTGTCCCCTTCGCCCCAAGACTACATTAAATCAACTACTTCCTGTGGTAATGCATCCCACAGGCCCGCCACTCTTTGGGTGAGAAAAGTCTCTTATCTCTGTCGTAAGTGCTCTACCCTGAATTCTCAGACTGTGACCCTTGGTTTTGCATGCACTGACCATCGAGAACATCCTCCCTTCATCTACCCTGTGCAGAACTGTTAGAACTTTATAAGCATCTATGAGATCTCTCCCTCTCACGTCCGAACTCAAGTGAAAACAATCCTAACCGAGTCAATCTCTCCTCATACATTAGTTCCACCATCTATGCATTCAGCCTGGTAAACCTTTGCCACATTTCGTCGACAGAAAGAACATCCTTTGTCAGAAAAGGAGATGAAAAATGTGCACACTATTCCAGGTGTAGACTCAAAAAGACCCTGTGTAACTGCAACAACACTTCCCTGTTCCTTCTTTTTCCCTTCTTTACCGCCTGCTGCATCTTCAGCGATTGATGCACAAGGACACCCAGGTCCTGCTGCACACCCTTCTCTCCTCATTTACAGTCACTCAGTCCGCCTTCTTCCGAAGTGAATAACATTGCATTTTTCCAAATTATACTGCATCTGCCATTTATTTGTCCACTCACCCAACCTGTCCAGATCATCCCGAAGCATCTCTGCATTGTTGTCACAGCTCACCCTCCCATCCAACTTGAAATCATCTGCAAACTAAATCATCTGCATTTAGTTCCCTGATCAAAATCATTAATAATATATATATAAAAATAGCTGCAGTCTAAACACCGATCACATGGTGGCACTGCTGCCTCACAACGCCAGAGACCCGGGTTCAATCACATTCTCCCCGTGTCTGTGTGGGTTTCCTCCGGGTGCTCCGGTTTCCTCCCACAGTCCAAAGATGTGCAGGTCAGGTGAATTGCCTGTAGTGTTAGGTAAAGGGGTAAATGTAGGGGAATGGGTGGGTAGTGCTTCCGCGGGTCGGTGTGGACTTGTTGGGCCGAAGGGCCTGTAAGTAATCTAATCCCTGTGATACACCACGAGTTACTGCCTGCCAAACTGAAAATGACCCATTAATTCCGACTCGTTGTGTTCCTCTCTCCAAAGCAGTTTTCTATCCATCTCACGTGTTTTATTACTGCGCAATGATGTTTTCTGCAGGACTGTGTCAAATGCTTTCTTAAAATCCAAATATATCACATAGCCTGTCCCACCATGTAAACACTACCTGTGACATCTTCACAGAATTCCAACAGATTTGTCAAACATGATTTTCCCTTCATAAATCCATGTCGATGCTATCTGATTCTGCCACTGCTTTCTGAATGCTCTGCTATAAAGTTCTTGATAATGGATTCGAGGATTTTCCCCATTACCGATGTTAGGCTTACTGGTCTGTAATTCCCTGACTTCTCCCTGGCTCTCTTTTTGAATATTGCAGAAACCCTAGCATACCTGCCAATCTTTAGGGGCTCTTCCAGAGTCCAGAAAGTCCTGGACGGTGACCTCCAATGCATTTCTGGAGCCACTTTCTTCAGTACTCTGTATTATAGATTATCAGGCCCTAGGGTTTATCTGCTTTCAATTGCCTCAATATTCCCAGCACCATTTTTCGACTAATACTAATGTCACTCAATAAATCTTGCATTCTCCAAATTTTTGTTTTGGTATCTGATTTGAGTCCTCCTTTGTGAAGGAAGAGCCAAAGTCTGTGTTCAAGTCAGGGCAAATGCATGTGTTCATGTCAGGGCAAATGTATGTGTTCATGTCAGGTAATCGCCTACCACAATTTCTCAGATTGAAACAGCTAATAGTTGGCGTTTTGTTATATTAGCACGACCGGCAGCTGTTCAAGAAGGCATGCCATTATCACCTTATCAAGGCATTTTTCTGTGATACGGATCCTTGCTCTGAACTGAGATAATGTTGTAGAAATAAATGCGTTTGTGTAACAACTGAGGTTCTGTAGGATGTAACCAAATTGTTTGAAGTCTTGTAGGAAAAGTAGGTAATTGGCAGTATTGACTCCTTGAATGGCATAACATAAGAAATTTACAACAATGATTAAATACAGGAGAATAAATCCCCCAGATATCGTGAAGAGCAAACCATAGATCTCCTTCTGCTCTCCATCCGTGCATCACTGCAATTCTCTCCTTTGCTCTCGCACATCAGGCCCTTCCAGATTGGTGACTAAAATGTGTCTGATTTTCAGAGCATTGAACAACAGAATTAAAACAAATGACTGTATCGGGGTCACCCACTGAGTTTCAGTGTAGTAGCTTGACTTTGTATTACGGGAGAATGGAACATTGTTGATTATCCGCAAAGATTCATAATGAAAATAGAAAGGGACATTTTTCAGACCGATTAGGGTGCAAGTTGTTGCTGGAACTATATTTGCAGTTTTCTCATTGCTTTGTTTGGTTTTAGTTTCTGACCATAAATGATCACAAGTTGGTCAAAGGGGAAAGTAACAATGAACTGAACAGAGTAGTCCCTGGCTGCACGATAAAGCACATCATAAGCACTACACACAGACGTGATGACTGGGAAACACCGCCTGTAAGAATAATTGGGAAATTTAATCAGTACAAGTTCAGTGATAGTGACCAGCAGATTGGCGTTGCCAAAGCCATCAGTTAATATTTAGTGCAAGGGGAAACACCACCCTGGCCTCGGGAAATGATTTCAATCGCCAGCCAATTAACTGTGGAATGACAAATGGGAAAACACGACCTGCATTATTGATAGAACTCCCCATGCCTGATCCCAAAAGCAACAATAAGATTTTATCATCAAAAGCCCTGTGTGAGTGGAAGCCGAAGGCATTGAGTGTGTTTGAGTTTTAAGACTTTTACAACCACTTCAGCTTTTCCTCCAGACTAGTCACACTAAAGTTTACATAGGTTGAATAGATATTGAACTCTATTATTGATTCTTATCATCGTCAGCTTCAACTCGGGCAGGAGCAGAAATCCTAGAGAATCTCGCTGCCAAGTCAGGAAAAGAACTGGCGATGGACTGACAATGAACGGCATTCTCTTTTTTACCTTGGAACAATTGCTCGGAGTATGAGACCAAATCCTGATCAGAGCCACAGCAGGAGCAGAAAAGAAACAGTCAAAACCTCCATGAGGTTTTAAACAAGTCTACCCAATGCAGCATGGAAGATTATGCAGGCTTCCTTAGTGACAACGTCTGAGTGTTAGGACTGCTATAGAACATAAAACATAGAAACGTACAGTACAGAACAGGCCCTTCGGTCCACAATGTTGTGTCGAGGATTAATACTAATGTAAAACATAATAACCTAACCTACGTACCCCTCAATTCACTGCTGTCCATGTGCATGTCCAGCAGTCACTTAAATGTCTCAAACGTTTCTGCTCCCATCACCACCACTGGCAACGCATTCCATGTTTTCACAACTTGCTGCATAATGAACCTACCTCTGACTTCTCCTCTATATCTTCCTCCTAATATCTAAAAACTATGAGCCTTCCTGCTGGCCAGTCCTGCCCCGGGGAATAGTCTCGGGCTATTGACTCTATCCATGCCTCGCGTTACCTTGTATACCTCGATCAGGTCACCCCATTCCACCTTCAACCTGAGACAAAAGTCCGAGCTCAGTCAACCTCTCTTCATAAGAGAAGCCCTTCAGTTCAGGCAGCATCCTGGTAAACCTTCTTTGCACCGTCTCCAAAGTCTGTATATATTTCCCTTAATAGGGCGTTCAGAACTGGACACAATATTCTAAGTGTGGTCTCACCAGGGACTTGAAGAGCTGTAGCAAACTTTCGCAGTTCTTAAAAAAACTTGATCCCACTGTTAATGAAGCCAAAACACCATCTTAACAGCCCTATCATTTTGGGTGGCAACTTTGAGGGATCTATGCACTTGAACGCCAAGATCCCTCTGCTCTTCCACACTACCAAGAATCCTGACTTGAATCCTATGTTCAGCATTCAAGTTCGACCTTCCAAAACGCATCACTTCGCATTTATCCAGATTGAATTCCAGATGCCATTTCTCAGCCCAGTTCTGCATCCTGTCCTTGTTGCGCTCCAGCTTGCAGTAGCCCTCAACACTAAAAATGGCACATCCAACCTTTGTGTCGTCGGAAAATTTACTAACCCACCCCTCAACCTCCTCATGCGAGTCATTTATAAAAACTACAAAAAGCAGAGGCCCAAGAACAGAGCCCTGCAGGACACCACTCAACACTCACTTGCAGACAGAATACGTTCCATCTGCAACCACTCTCTGCTTCTGTCAGCCAACCAATTCTGAATCCAGATAGCCAAATCTCCCTCTATCCATTACATCCTGACTTTATGAATGAGCCTACATGGGGAATCGTATCAAATGCCTTGATGAAGTCCACATACACCACATCTACTGCTCGACCTTCCTCGACCTGTCTTGTCACCTCCTCAAAGAACTCACTAAGATTAGTTAGGCGTGACCTGCACCTCACAAAGCTATGCTGACTGCCTTGAATCCCGCTGTGCTTTTCCAAATAGTCATAAACCCTATCGCTCGGAAGGTTTTCCAAAATATTGTAGGCCACAGACGTAAGACTGAGTGGTCTGTAATTGCCAGGGATTTCCCTATTAATTTTCTTGAAAAGAGGAACACTGTTCACCTCCTTCCAATCCTCTCGTATGACTCTCGTGGAGAATAGGGAAGCAAAGATCTTCACCAGTGGCTTAGCAACCATTTTTCTCACTTCCTGGAGCAGCCTGGGACTTATCATTTTTAATGTTTGCCAAAATGTCCATGCATCAGCTTCATCAATCTTGATCTGTTCAAGCCTGTATCTCAGCTCCTCAAAGTTCTCATTCACAGCAAGGTCATTTTACTTAGTGAAAACTGAAGCTAAAATCTCATTTAGGGCTTCACTTATCTGCTCAGACTCCAGCATATGTTTCTTACGCTATCCCTGATCAGCCCTACCTTCTCCCTGATCATGCTCTTATTCCTGATGTATGATTGAAATAGCTTTGGGTTCTCCCTAATCCTTCCTGCCAAGCCTTTTTCGTGGCCCCTCCTGGCTCACCTCATTCTATTTCTGACCTCGTTTCTAGCATGCCTGTAATCCTCTAAATCTGTGTGAGATCCTCATTTCCTCCACCTAACGTAAGCTGCCTTCTTCCTTTTGACTAGAAGCTCCTCTGTTCCCGTCATGCAATGCTCCTTAATTTTCCCCCTTCTTACCTGTCTCAGAGGGACAAATTCGTGTATCTCTCGCAACAACTGTTCCTTAAACAGTTTCAACGTGTCTGCTGTACCCTTCCTGTGGAAAATTGCTCCCAGTTTGTATTTCCCACCTCCTGTCTGATAGCGCCATAGTTTCCTTTTGCCCAATTAAATATCTTCCCTTGGTAACTGCTCCTTTCTCTCTCCAAGGCTCTGGTAAATATGAGGCAGTTGTCACTGTCACCAAAGTGTTCTCCCACCGCGAGTCCTGTCCTGTCCTGACTCATTGCCGAGCACGAAATGCAAAATGGGCTCTCCCCTCATCCCCGTGGCTACATACCGAGTAAGGGAGCCTACATGAACACAGCTGACATATCGGTTCCATCCAACCACCTGCACTAAGGAGGTTCTAGTCAACATTGGGAAAGTTGAAGTCACCCATAAAAGCAACTCTAATACATCTGCATTTTTCAAAATCTGCTGACCTGGTGATTTCTCTACTGCTATTAAGGGGTCTGTAGAAAACCCGCAATGAGGTGGCTGCTCCCTTGGTGTTCCTAACTTTCCACCATACTGACCCAGTAGACAAATCTTCCCCAAAAACCTTCGTTTATGTAGCTACGATGCACTCTCTGATTAGCAATGCAACACCCTTCTCTTTTCCCAACCTCCCTGTTCTTTTTAAATGTTCTAAACCTTGAAACATCTAGCAACCTCTTTCGTCCCCGTCTCCGTAATGACCACAATATCATAGCCCCAAGTATTGATCCATGCTCTAAGTTCATCACTCTTATTTTTGACGCACCTTGCGTTAAAGCAGACACACTTTAACTGATCCTTTTGTTTCATCACGTGAGAAACCTTCCCGATAGATTTACTACATCCTGTAACTGCCCCATCGACAACTAGTCCCCTCTCAGATGTGTACCTCCGATTCCCAGCCCCCGTGCCAAATTATTTTAAAATGTCCCTATACTTCACATCGAAACATTTGTACACAACAAACATCTCGATGCTCTGGGATGAGGAGGGAAAACTATTAAGATGCGAATTCTCTGACCTGAGATCGTGAGAAGCAAGAATTTACAGAAGAGATGGTAATTATATGAAGCGTTAGAAATCAAAACGGAGCTCCTATCCTTTTATTCCTTTGCTCAACGAAAAAAAAAACTTGTCTTAAAAACACCTGGTCAACAGATCCAGATGTTAGGTGATCTCCACACCTACAGCTAATTGGCAGTGAGATGCATTATTGCAGTGAGGTAAATGGAGAAGAGAATTAGTGAATTGACACAGACTTGTTAGACCCCAGTTTCCATTCGGATATTTTAATTCATTCACAGGATGAGGGTGTCGCTGGGAAAGCTAGTATTTATTGCCTATCCTAATTAACTAGGGGGGAAGTCAAGAGTCAGTAGCATTGCTGTGGATGTGGATTCAAATGTAGCCAGTCTAATTAAGGATGGCAGATTTCTTCCCTCAAAGACATCAGCAAATCAGGTAGATTATACTTTCTAAAAATCGACAATAGATTCATGGTAAACACTGGAGTCTTCACTTCAGATATTTATTGACTTCGCAGTCTCTTGGCTGATGTTCAAACCCAGCTCCTCAGAACCGATATCTGGGCATCTCTATTAAAAGGCCCACGATAACATCACTAGACCATCAATTTCCACAATATTGCATTCAGAACAAAGCTGCTTCTGCCTGATTTCGAACCGGGGACCTTACACATGTTAGATGAATGTGACAACCAAAACACGACAGAAACCAAGCCAGCATTATTTAATCCCACCTTTCTGACCACCTGCCTACCTTTGTTTGATAGGATGCATTTCCTTTAATATTCAGCTGCCTATCTTGATCCCTTGCAGCCACGTCTTCGTGATACCAACTACGTCAAATCTACCAATTTCGATCTAGCACAACTCATTTACCTTATACTGTGTGCATTCTGATGTAACACCTTCACGCCCGTGTTAACCTTTCCTGTTTGCCTTGCCATTTGTTTGTCCAGTGAAATTGAAAGCTTGTTTGCTCACCCTTTCTAAACATTCTGTCCTTTTTGTCTCTGGGCTAGAGACGTTAATCTTGAGTTCTTTCATCATACCTCCTCCTTTAATTCGGGTTTTCTAATTTCCCCTATGCCTGAACACTCTCCCCCACCCCCATAACTCCCGCGTTATTTCATTCTAAACCGCGTCTCCAGCCCTAGCTATGTGATTCGCTAGAACTCTGGTCCCAGCACGTTTCAGATGAAGACTGCCTCGTTGGGATAGGTCCCTTCTTCTCCCATACTGGTGTCAATGTCACATGAATTCAAACCCTTTTCTCTGACACCAGTCTTTAAGACATGCATTTTCCTCTTAGTCGTATTGACTTTGGAACCATTAGCTCGTGGCTCAGATAGTAATCCCGAGATTGTTATCCTTTCGGTGCTGATTTCTAATTTAGCTGCTAGCTATTCATAAGCCCTTAGCAGAACTCCTGCCTTCATTTTTTCTATGTCTTTGGTACCTCCGTGGACCGCGATGACTATATCTTTACCCTCCCACTCTATGCTCCTCTGCAGCCCAGATGAGATATCCAGAACCCGAGCACCAGGCAGGCAATATAACCTTGGTGGGCCTTGACTCTGGTCACAGAGAACAGTGTCTATGCTTCTAGTTATACCATCTTTAGACAATGGTGCCGTGGCCAGCTGGTTCATCCTCCCTGCAGTCTCCATTTCCATCTACACAGGGAGCAAAATTCTTGAACCAGTTTGACAACGATAGGGTGTGAGGGTCCTGAAAATCCATCCCCTGGATCCTTCTCTCTGCCTTACTCATTCCTGCAGTATGTTATTCCTGATCACCGGCTGACTTCGAGTTAGTTAGTCTAATGGGAGTGACTGTCTGTGGAAACACAATGTCCAGGTAACTCTCCCCTTTCCTGATGAGATGCAATGTTTCAAGCTCAGATTCAAGCTCATCGACTGAGTTGGAGTTGTTCCAGGAGTGTACTTAAGACGGATATCAGCGGGACAAAAAGGGGACTTGAGATAGCTTTGGCAAATTAGAAATAATTACAGTTATGAATTCTGTGGTCCAATTGCTGTGTGTAGAATAGCCAAAGTCTGAGAAACGAATAGTAATATAGTCAACATTCATGGGATTTAATCAGCTGTAGCAGACAGGTTATGACAATGGGCGCAGAGACAGAAAGCAGGTAGCTAATGTTTTTTTACATTGGAGGGAGCTATACAGGTTTGGATCAGGACCATAGCATACAGTCCAAGGAAATGAACACAGAAAACGATAGAACTGAAATACAGTGAGATATCAAGTGATGTTTTATTTTAAAAATAAACTGATCAAACAGAGCACAAAGTAACGGGGTGATTGTTAGAGCAGGAGCAGTAACAGATAAAGCAGCAGTTTAATTTCTGCTACTTACTATTTCTCCTACAAATCAGTTTGACTCTGGAATTCTGTCAGTTGATGAAGTTGTGTGGTTCAGTCACAGCAAAATATTCTCGCTCTTGATAGCTAATTAATTTGAAGTATACAATTCAAGTGAAACCAAAACAGGAGAGAGCTGAGCTTTCTGTTCGTCATGAAGAGCAAAATGAACATTCAATGCCCTTGAGGGCAAGGTTTGGCCTGGATTTTAACCAAGTAACACCCTGACACTGAGTGTGCAGCTGGAAAGCCCCATGACGCTATTTGACATCTGTCTGTGATGCTGCCCCGAGAGTACGGTCGAAACTGGTCTTTGACAAATGTCATTGCAACTGTGTGTGATGGGAGTGTTGATACCTGAGTGAAAGTGAGGAGACCAAAACTGTGAGCGGTACTCCAGGTGTGGTCACACCAGTGGCGTATACAATAATATAACCTCCCTGCTTTTAAACCTAACCCTGTAACAATGAAAAACAGCATTCCATTTGCCTTCTGAGTTACCTGTTGCATCTACAAATCAACCCTCTGTAGTTCTTGCACTATGTCACCCAGATTTCTGTACACAGCAGCGTGCTGCAAGTTTTGACTGTTCAAATAATTCTTTTTTTTCCTGTTGTTCTGAACCAAATCGGATGACTCCACCTTTATTAAACACAGTACTCCTTCTGCCAGACATTTGCCCATCTACTTAAACTATCTATATCCCTCTGCGAGTGTCCTCTGCACATTTTGTTGTACCACTCACCTTCGTGTTACCTTTGAACTTTGAGTCACTACTCCAGGTCCCAACTCCTACAATCTACCTTATTGTAAATTGTGAACAATTTTGATAGAACACTGATCCCTGAACGTGACATGTTTGTATAAATGACACATAACAGTGGACCCAGCACCGAAACTTCACTTTGGAAGGATATCAGGAATAAAAATCATTGGGCGTATGGTAAGATTCTTGGTAGTGTAGAAGAGCAGAGAGATCTCTGTGTCCATAGACATAGATCCCTGAAAGTTGTGACCCACACTGATAGTATTGTATGAAAAGGCATACAGTGTATTATGACATGGGGTAACGCCGAACCCCCATGTAATTTAAACCAGCAACACAGAAAAGATTTATCCCGTGCGGTAATGTGTGAAAATTCTCGAGGTCAATAACAATCCCAAAGTTCACTATTTAAAGTAAAAATTAACAACTTCACTTTTTAACGTTTAACAGAGAATATTTAACAACAATTATTTACAACTCATTTCTCAAACCTATCTTTCACTGCCCCTTCTACAACACCAGTCCAAGAAAAACTCCTGATTAAGATTTACTGAAAAAAAAATCAAATTTCGAAACCAGCTGTCGATTCTTCTGTCTGTAACTCCCTCTGTAGAGTCGTTCTCCAGTCGGTGTCGCCATTTTTTTTCTCTGTGTGAACTCCCTCTCGAGAGAGGTACCTCTCGGAGGGGTTTTACTAGCAGCCTACAACTATTGGTCTTTTGGCAGTTCTCCCCCAAGTGTTCAATTATCCTCGATCGCATACCCCAAAGCATAGGATCGTTTCATTGGTCTTAATATTGTAAAAATATCAAATTCAAACTTGATTGGGGATTGAATTTAGGGGTATAATTTAAAGTGATTGATTGAATTTGAATTTGTTTTGTCTCATTGCAACCCAGGCATTGCTAGCTGCTTGATCAAAGGTAACATGGCAACATTTTGCAGTACTCTCTGTGCCTCTCTAGTTCCTTCAACTCTCTTAAAGATACAGTAGCATTGCACCATCATAACTGATATGTTAGCTTTTATTGCTAGAGGGATTGAGTTTCGTGGCCACGAGGTCAAGCTGCAGCTGTAGAAAATTCTCGTGGGGCTGCACTTGGAGTGTCGCACACAGATCTGCTCATGAAATCATAGGAGGGATGTGAAAGATTTGGAAAGGGTTCAGAGGAGTTTGACGAGGATGTTGCCTGGTATAGAGGGAAGGTCTTATAAGGAAAGGCTGTGGGATTTGAGGCTGTTTTCGTTCGATAGAACGAATCTGAGAGGTGATTTAATTGAGACATATAAAATGATCACATATTTCGATTTGGTGGACAGTAAGAGCCCTTTTCCTCGGATAATGATGGCTAACATGAGTGGACGTAGCTATCACTTGAGGAGTGATAGGTATCGGATAGATATCAGAGGTAGTTGCTTTGCTCAGAGTCGAGTAGGGGCTTCGAATGCTTGGTAAGCAAAATTAGTAGACTCGCCAAGTTTGAGCGCATTTAAATGGTCAGTGGATAAATGCATGGATGAAAATGGCATAGTGTAGGATAGATAGGCTTCAGAGGTTTTTCCTCAGATTGGTGCAACATCGAGGACTGAAGAACCTGTTGTGCACTTTAGTGTTCTATGTTCTATGTCTACCCCTGGGGCACACCATTCGTCACAGGGCTCCATTTAGAAAAATAAACGACACTGTACCACCACCCTCTGTCTTCCACCGTCAAGCCAATTTTCTCACTGTTTGACGAGCTCTCACTAGTTATCTTGGCTCAACCATGAGCGGGGTCTACCATGAACTACCTTGATAACGGCCTTACTGAGGCTCGTGTAGGTGACGTCAACCGCTCTGCCCCATCTACTTTCTTTGTTACCCCTTCAAAATCTCAATCAGTCACAATAGAGGTTAGGCCACAATTGAAGTCATGTGTGCAATTCTGATCACTATACCGTCAACACCGTGTAATTGTACTGGTGGGCGTGCGGAGGTGATTCACCAAGACACTGCGGTGAAGAGGGGCATCTGGATAAGATCAGGTTGCTTTCTTTCGAGCAGACATCGGCGTATATACGTCTGGCAGGGCCGTGGACGGAGAGATTAGAAAGCAGTTGTTCCAATGATTCGAGGTGCCAATAAAAGAAAGCCATAATTTAAAGCGGAAAGGGAAGAGGTTTTGAGGGGAGAGGAAGGAAACACTTCTTGCCTGAAGGATAGTAGCGCCCTGCAGTGCTCTTCAAGGGACAGTTGAGACGGGAAACCTCATGACCTTTAAAGGAATGTCAATGAGAATTTTACATGCATTGAAAGCTGTGGGCCAAGTGCTGGCAATTTGTACTGATAGAGTTTTTCTGTCACTTCATCGAGGTAAACACAACGCGTTAAAAGATGCCTTGAGTTCTATAGGAGCCTATCATTCTATAATTCCGAAGTTAAGTTTTTGAATTAGTTTCGTTTTCTTTGTCTTTGTTTTGAGAACATATTCCTGAGTGCTATTGTCAGGATCAGCTACAGGTTCTGCATGAGACAATTCATTCACAGATGGAGTTTCCCAAATGTGTTGGGTAACTGAATTAATGAGAAAACTCGTGGTGTGACGGTATGCAGGAGAACAGCTCCGAAGGGACTGCTGAAACATGAGCTTTTGAATGACTGCATACCCTGAGCAGAATGGAGGTCATCACTGAAAAGAGTATTAAACGATGTTGATATATTAATGGGACAGACCGTGTGTGAAATAATGCAAGTCTCCCTGTTTAAAGTCAACTAGCATGAGGAGCAGCAACGTGGATCAGTGGTTAGCACTGCTATCTCACAGTGCCAGTGGCCCCAGTTTGATTCCAGCCTCTGTGTGGAGTTTGCACATTCTACCCGCGTCTGAATGAGTTTCCTCCCACAGTCCAAAGATGTGCAGGTCAGGTGACTTTGCCATTCTAAATTGTCCATAGTATTAGGTGCATTAGTCGGTCGGAAATCGGTCTGGCAGGGTTACTCTTCGGCGAGTCTGTGTGGACATGTTGGGCCGAAGGACCGGTTTCCACACTGTTGGGAATCTAATCTTGTGAGACGTGCTTGGATCAGATTAATCCGGTGTTCGCATACGGAATTAAATCTTAATTATCTCACATTATTAAAACAAACCAGCTGTCGCAATCTGTTTGCGAAAAATGATTTTAAAAATGAAGATGGAAATGAAGACAATTCTCCAATCTGACAGATCTCCAGCTGCAGGAAGCGAGCGGTTGTTTCACAAACAGCAAAATGCTTCTCCCAAGGCAAATGGTCTCTAAACTATAGGACACCATCCTCGCCATTGTAAGTATTCCTGGTAAATCTTGGAACAGTTTAAGTTGTACAAATACCTGCATTTATCATACTTCTTTTCACTCTGCGACCAATGATTATTTTATTTCAACTTACCTAGGTAAATACCAATGCCAGCCAATACTGTCGTCATTTCTGAAACAACATTGCCTGTTTTTCTATACGATGTAAAATGAGTTTGCACTGAGGTCATATTGATGAAATTCGACTGAGCACCGTCCCTGTCTTGTCCTATAACATGTTTTGAAAGACCACTCTGTTCTCTGTGGTTGTTCATAGGCTGCTATCTGTCAGTTGGATTTTGTCACAAACCACTTGTTCTTAACACCAGATGTTTCCCATTGCTTGATGGGAAGTGTTCTGTTGGTGGACCCTGCTCAGTTAGCGTGCGGCCGTTGGGGGCCCAGGTACAACGGAGGCAATGCATGGGTTGAGCAGATTGTCATGGTGTGGTAGGCGATGGTCAGCATGGATGGCAAATCGTGTGCTTTAGTCCGTCAGTGGATGCGTAGTGACATGATATTTGTGAGGGCTGATCACTGGACCTGGTGTTGAGCACAGGTTCAATTTATGATGTTTATTGATGATTTATTTGATTGCCAAAAAGGCGTATGAGTTGTGCCATTTATATTCAAAAAAATATGCACAGTACTGTGCAGTAGAAGGTAATAGGACAAACATTGAGATTTGGAGTGCAGTGGTCACAGCTCTCCCATAGTGGATCAAACAACTTTGGTCAACAGAACATTTCTTACCTTGTCCTTTATCGATGTGAAGGTGCTCCCATTTTCATTGTGTGGGATTAGTGTTTAACCATTGCCTATCAATTCGGAGAAGTGTTTATTGTCATCATCATCATCATCAAGATCATCATCATCACCACTATTGGCATGAGGCTCCAATTAGGATCAAGAACATCCAGCCATATGAAATGAAAAATCATGCCCAGCCATTGTGCCCTCCATTTGACCTGATATGCAGCATTCAGGTACTCGGTGAGTTGGATAGTATATGAGGATCACAAGTTGCTTCACAGTCGATCAGTAGCACAATTATAAAAGCATGTGATCTCGATGCAGAGAGATACTTTGCCTCACGGCATGGGGCATCATTGTGCCGATTGGCACACGAGATATCTCTCCATACAGTGATTGTGATTTACATTACAGGGACATTTATAGATATATACGTTCCAGCAGAAATAACGTGACTTGCTGTTGCTAAACTTTGTGCAGTTAAAGATCTCAGTGCTCAAACTGAGAGGAGGTGAGTGGGAATGACTGCTCATCTGTGTTCACTTTGTGGCGCTCCGCGGCTTGGGGTTGACCATTCAGGGAACTGACCCCCACAGTCCAGTATGTTCAGCTTGGATGAACTTTTTTCATGTTCCCGAATCGCTGTATCAAAGCAATATGATTTGTTGGTGGTCTCATTTTGGTGCTGGGTAACCTCAACCTGTTTTGTGGCTACTGGGTTATGGAAATATGTTGGAGGTGGGGACCAGAAAGTATTGAATGGACGTGTTGCCAGTTCAAAAATCTTGTAGTAAATGTAAAACTGAGCTGATCCTTCCCACAATGCATCGTGATTGCCAGGACAGCTGCATCACCACTGCTGGCTGAGACATATCAGAAACAGTGTGTTTTACATCGGGGGAGAAACACAGTGGATCAAATTCTTTAATACAATAATGTGGTTTTCCTTCAATTCTAAAATGGTTCGCTTATTGTTGGAGTCTTGGGTGGCGAGATATGAAGGAAATTTGATTTGTTTGCCAATAACAGGATATAAGTTTCGGAGAACACACGTTACTGCCACAATGTCAGAGATTAGTGCAATACGGAAGACTGAGGGTGCTGGAGTACTCGTATTCCGCGATGGGCTAACTTGGAGTCTTCTATTCTCCACTTCATGGCCAGTCTTTACTTTCCCAGACGATTCTACTCATGGATGTCGAGTGCTGGCTGAATGCTGATCCATTGTTTTGCATGATCAATGCATTTAACCCATAACTTACTGGACACTAGACTGGGGCAGTGTGAGTTCCATATGTGTTGTCAATGAGCACAGTTAACAAGTTCAAACAATCTCTGAGATCTAATTCCTTAACTCAGAACAAAAAAAGCTTTTGTCTTTCACTCGCAGGCATTCTACATTATTCAGTGATTGACTATTGATCCAGATCTCCAGGAATCACTCTGAACGAAGGTGATACAGATTGTTAAATTGCACTGAATAAGAATCACAAACCTTAGGCTAGACCCACTGTTTGTCACGGCCTCATTGGGGAAACGTGGGAAATCAGACTTTTACTGAGTGTGGAGTACTGCTCAAATATGAATTCTGACCCAGTCATCCGGCTTTTCTCTGGTACGTGAAAATGCAGTATTGTAGTCAAGGTGGCGCACTAATGGGAGATAGAACAGTACAGCACATTCCAGCCCATTCATCCCAAGATACTGTAAAATCAACCAAACGCACACACCCCTCAATGTCCTGCCAACCTTGTCCAGCAGTCGCTTAAATGTCCTAAACCTCTCTGACTCTACTCCTAAAACTGGCAGCGCATTCCACATACCCACCACTCTCTGCGGAAATAACTTTCCACTGACATCTCCTCTACACCTTCTTCTCATCACTTTAAAATGATGACCCGGATTGTCAACAATTTCTGCTCCGTGTAAAAGACTTTTGCTGTCTAATCCACCTACGTCTCTCATTCCATTGCACACATTCGATACATCTCTCGTCTTTCTCCTTTCCATTGTGAAAAGCACGCTCATTCAACCTGTCTTCGTAAGACAAGCTCTTCAGTCCAGGCAGAATGCTATTAAATTTCCATGGCACCCTCTCTAAAGCATCTACGTCCTTCCAACAATGAGACGAGCTGAACTGGGCACAATATTTCATGTCAGGTCTAGCCAGGGTTTTATAGAGTTGCAGAAAATCCTCGCTGCACTTAAATGCAATCCCCCGATAATGAAAGCCGAAACATCATTCAAGTTCTCAACAACCCCATAAACTTGAGGGATCTATGTACATTGATCCGAAGATCCTGTTGTTCCTCCACACTGCCAACAATCCTGTCTTTAACCCTGTAGTCGGCATTCAAATTTGACCTTCTAAAATGGGTCACTTTGCATTTATCCAGAATGAACTTCATCGGCCAGTTCTAAGCTCAGCTCTGCATCCTCTCAATGCCTGCAACAGCCCTCCACGCTACCTATCACCCCACCGATCTTTGTGTCATTGGCAAACGTACTAACTAAACTTAATCCAAGTCATTTATATAAAAAAAAATACAAAGAGCAAAGACCCCAAAGCAGATCCCTGCGAGACACCACTCGTCACTCACCTCCAGGCAGAATTCTGTCCATTCCCCAACCGTTCGCTGTCTTCTTTCAGTCAAATAATTCTGTATCTAGGCAGCCAACTTTCCTTGTATCCCGTACCTCCTAACATTCTGAATGAGCATACTGTGGGGAATCTTATCAAATGCCTTGCTGAAATCCATATCCATCGCATCCACTGCTCGAAACTTGTCAGCTTTTCTCGTCACATTCACAAAGAACTCAATAACACTCGTGAGTTACGATCTGTCCCTCTAAAAGCTATGCTGATTTTATTTGATTAGATTACTTACAGTGCGGAAACAGGCCCTTCGGCCCAACAAGCCCACACCAACCCGCAGAAGCGCAACCCACCCATACCCCTAACCGAACACTACAGGCAATTTAGCATGGCCAATACACCTAACCCACACATCTTTGTGACTGTGAGAGGAAACCGGAGCACCGGGAGGAAACCCACGCAGACACAGGGAGAACGTACAAACTCCATACAGTCAGTCGCCTGAGGCGGGAATTGAACCTGGGTCTCTGGCGCTGTGAGGCAACAGTGCTAACCACTGTGCCACCGTGCCATCCAATAAATGCTCTCATTTGACGAGAGTATGTTTTTCCAAATAGACATCAATGCTACCTTCTTGTATCTCTACTGTATAATGTTCAGCACTATTTACAATTCGTCAACTTAACAAAGAAACCAGTGTTCATATGACGTCTTACTTGGGCTGGTAATTCGCAAGTAACAATCATGGTACACAAGTACCAGGCAATGAACATCAGAAAAAAAGTGAGAAAATACAATCTCCCATGGGCTTACTGTGACATTACCATCATTAAAGGCAAGAGTCTCAAAATCCAGGGCCTACCATTGACAAGGAAATAATGTCGTCCAGCCACACAAGTGTTGTCGACACAGGACTATGTTTGATACTCTGATTACCTTGATAATAAGCTCCCTGCCTGCCTCTCTAATCTATGCCCAACACCTGGAAAGCAAAGCTCAGGTAATGGAAGTCACTCGATTTGACCGGCTGAGAGCAGCTCAGTTGCAACGCTGAGTGCAACATTCACAAAGTTTCTCATTTTGCAGCAAAAATAGCCGATTGACTGGCGTGACAATCACCGCATTCAGAGTTCATTCTCTTCACTAACATCGACAAGCAATGATTGCCTCTAAATGATGCAAACCGTTAACAATACAAGTGTCTTTCAACAACACTTTGCAAACCCATGACCACCAGTACTTGGAATAGCGAGAACATTAGATGCATAGACATCATCATATGAAAGTTTCGTTTCTAACCAGATTTCATTGCGATTTGTAAACGTAGCATCATTCTGTCACCGTTGCTGGGGAACGATTTGTCAATACTCCCTCAGAAATACTAACGGTTTTGCTGCGCCACAGTACATGTTCACAAAGGCAGATCTTCAGCAGCATAACAAAGATAATTACAGCTGCGCAGAGAATGCTGGCATAGCCACGAAAGCTCACATTCCTTGAGTACAATTAAAAATAATCGCCACTCCCAAATCTGCAAGAGGAATCTGTGATCCTGAAGGATGACTAGTGTCCAAGGGAATGTTCCATGTGGCAGAGGGGAGGAGAAATGTTCAAGTTAAAAGGCTGGATGCTTGGTGCTGAGGTTCTTCTGAATTCAGGGTATTCGCAATCCAAGCAGATATTTCATGATTTAGATTTTTTTTCGAAATTCCAATGAATTTCCCACCTCTTGATGGTCGAAAAGCACGGAGGCAGGTCATTCTGCTTCGTTAAAAATCACACAAGATCAGGTTATATTCCAAGCAGGTTAGATTGGAAGCTGCACCTTCATTAGGATAACTTTGTACACGCCAGGCCAACACCGGGATCTCCAAATCATTCCGCTCCGGTTTTCTGTGATGGGCACTGGTCCATGTGTGAGTGTTCTCTTGCCGTGGTAACCACCTGAATCGAGTGTACTATCCTTTAGCTTTGAAAGTGGGTCAATTTCAGGGGTTTCATTGTTGAGACAGTGCACTCAGTATGAAGAATTTGAAATACCAGGATCTAAAAAGGGAGCAGTCGGCTGTAGCAGGGAGATGGCTGTACATGAAGAGTTCCATTTTTGTTCATTAATTGAAGGGATGTTGGTATGGCTGCATAGGCCCCAGTCTGCCAACCTTCCCTAATTGACCCGAGGGGAGGTAAGAGTCATACACTTGTGCTCACATCTTGGCCAGAGCCGATGAGTAAGGGAGATTACTCTACGTAAAGAATATTAGCGAGTGAGATGGCTTCATTTTCTTCTGTCATTTGGCAACCATTTCATTGTCCTCATTCAACATTAGAAACCTAGATTTTCAAGAATTGAAATTGCACTATCTGCCATCGAACTCAAATCCACAGAACATAACCTAAACCCTGAAATTACGAGTCTAATGATAAGTCCATTAGGCTATTGTCTCCCCATTGCTTTTACAGTGGCCAGAATCCAGAGAGGTAGGCATGGATGCAAATCACAGGACAGTGTTTGTCGGCCTTCTAGAACACATTTGGTACATTTCTGGAGACCACCATGATGGCGCTTCTTAGCTCCATTGTGCTTTCCACATCTGGGACAGGTATTGCTTTTCACAAGGGGCGGGTCTACGAAATTTTCTCGGGAACGATAATCCGAAATAAAGCGTGTGATTTCTAAACTGGAATGTTGCATACACCAAAGCTGCATGGATTCAGGTTTTATTTGTTTGGGGTCTGTGGTGCATGGTGGTGGACATGTGTGGGAGAAAAGTCTTAAATTTCTTCAGCTTGCACTGAGTCTCTAACCCTGAACTTGGTGATTGGATTCATAGGGGAATGCCTTCGTAATTCAGACTGCCAGGATGGTTAGAACGAAAGTGACAATGCTGTCTCAGCTGTTTATGCATATTTGGGAGGCCATCCTTACTGGTAAGTGATTCAATGCCCTGTATACTGTAATCCATATCGTGTGGATGTCCAATTCCAGGAGCAATCTCAACTGTAGGAGCTCCAAAACCGAATGTAGGTATATTACCATGCATATTTCTGATAGGTGTCTCCCATGCTATAGTGTACTGATCATGGTTGCTGTGGTCTAACGGTAAAGTATTGTCTGTCTGAGTAACGTATAAAGCAGAGGAAATCAACCACTGTCAACCCCAAATGCAACACTAAGTACATGACTGATTCTGGGTGTAACCTGTTGCTCATGATCTTCCCTATGTCTTTTAAAAAGTGCAGATGATTCATTTTAAATGTTCAGGTCCTTCAGACTTCATATGTCATAGCCAATTAGATTAGTGCTGAAATCCATCACCTACAGTCTGAGTCCAGGCACAGAAAGTTTTAGTCAGTAACTTCAAGTCTTGTTTCCTTTCTGTCTGACACTAAATGTAGTGACAATTGTATTCTTGGATCGGGGCAAGTGTGGTCTTCCTATATGCACAACTGCCTGTCTGGTGACCATGGCAATGTCTGATCAATATTTTCGAAGTCGTACTTCATCGATTTGTGTAATATTATTATGCACTCTGATTTCTGAACATCACTCCTGTTTGTAGAGTTATCTTTATGCTGAGGTGCTGGTTCGTTATCCTTCGTTTAATCAGTTGTGGGGCCCAGGCATGGCTAGCTGGCCAGCAGTGATAGCCCACAATTACTGGCACATGAGAAGATGGTTGTGAGCTGCCTTTGTGAATCGCTGCAGTCCACTTGCTGTGGGTTGACCCGCAATGCTGGTAGGGAGTGAATTCCATAATTTTGTCCCAATGTCCATGAAGGAACGGTGGTATATTTCCAAGTCTGGATGATGAGTGACTTGGGGACGGGTGCGGGAGGGTGGGGACGTGCAGGTAGTGGTATCCCCTAATAACTGATGCCTTTATCTATCGAGGAAGAACTCTAAGGATCTCAGATGAATTTCCACACTGCATCTTGTAGATAGTACACACTGCAGCTACTGAGCTCTGATAGTGAAGAGGTTGAAAGTTTGTTGATGTCGTGCCAAAGAAGTGGGATGCTTTGTCCTGGATAGTGTCAATCTTCATGAGTGTTTTTGGAGGTGCAACCATCCAGGCAATTTTGGAGAATTCTATCACACTCCTTCCTTGTTTTTTGAAGATGGTGGATACGCGTTGGGGTATCATGAGATGAGTTGCTCGCCACAGTATCAACAGTCTCTGACCTGCTTTGTAGCTACTTTGTTTGTGTCGTTGGTTCAGTTGATTTTCTGATCAATTGTCACCTCAAGGATGTTGGCAGTGGGGGATTCAGTGATGGTAATAACGTTGAACATCAAGGGCAGTGATTAGAGTGTATCTTTTTGGGAGTGGTCACTGCATGGCATGTGTGGCGTGAATGCTACTTGCCACTTGTTAGCACAAGCCTGGATATTGCCCAGAACTTGTTGAATTTGCATATTGACGGCTTTCGTGTCTGAGAAGTCGCGAATGGTGCTGAACACTGTGCAACCATCGGCAAACTTCACCACGTACGGACATATGACAGAGGGAAGGTCATTGATAAAGCAGTTGAAGGTTGTCAGGCCTAGCTCACTACCCTCAGGGAATCCTGCAGAGATGTACTGGAACTGAGATGACTGAGCATCCACGATCATAATCATCTTCCATTGTGCCAGGAATGACTCGAACCAGTGGAGCGATTGTCCTCGATACACATTGATTCCTTTTAACCAGGGTTCTGTGATGCCAACTTGGTCAAATGCGACCTCGATGTCAAGGACTGTTACACTCAACTCACCCCTGGAATTCTGCTCTTTTGCCCAAGGCTGTAGTGAAATCAGGAGCTGAGTAACCCTGTCTGGTTCGTTTTGCTTTTTCTTTTGATTGATTTGTCACCATTTGTTCCCATCAGATGAAGACTAAATATTGCACAGAGCAACTGCGTTGAGGCTTCGAGAAACAATTTGCATTTTATTCTCTTCGAAGAATGTTCCCAACTACTTTCGGTACAAACATGGAAACATCACAAACAATGTTCCATGATGCAGTTATATCAGCTTCATTAATTATAATAAAAGTTTGGCCAACTTCATATAACTTGAAAAATCGTTAACACCATTTTTTTTCCATTATCCTTCTCATTATACTGACGGTCACATTTATTTCTGGAGCCATTATGTTTCATGAGGACTGAAGGCACAGAGAAAAACAGGGAATGAACAAGATAAAGAGGGAGGAAAAAAAAACTGTGAATTTACACTGTGGAGCGACAGCAGACTTTGACAGGGACCACTCTTAAGTAATGAATGTAAGAGATTTTCCCGGAAGGAGCAATCACAGTATGGTTGAATTTAGAATTCAGATGGAGAGTGTGAAGAAAACATCCAATACCAGTGTCCCGGGCTTAAGAAAGGGAGACCAAATAAGATGAGGGAGGAGTTGACTAAAGCAGACTGCATGCAAAGACTTTATGATTGGACAGTTGAGGACTTTCAAAGCAATTTCTCAGAGTACTCAGCACTAGTATATTCCAATGAAAAGTAAGGAAGGTAAGATAAAGGGAAGTCTGCCATGGGTGTCTGAAGAAATAAGGAGGCTCCCACATTGAAACAGAAGGCACGAAAAGGGCCAAAATGAGCGGGAAGCGAGAAGCTGAAACGTCAACAGAAAGCCAGAAGAAGTGCTATAATACAGAACATGAGAGAGAGAAAAGAAAACGAGCTCAGAGTATAAGGACATATAGCAAAGGTTTCTACAAATACATAAAACGAAAAAGAGTGGCTAAAGTAAGCTTTGATCCTTTCGAGAATGAGAAGGGGCATTTCGTCATGGGATACAATGAAATCGCCGAGGCATTGAATACGTATTTTGCGTCCGCCTTCACAGTGGAGGACACAAATAACATGCCAACAATTGGCAAAGAGACGAAAGTAGGTGAGCAATCATTATAACAGACGAAGTAGTGTCGAACAAGCTAGTGGAAACAAAGATATACAAGTATCCTGACCCTGATAGACTGCACCCAGGGTATCAAAACAACTGGCAGGAGAAAAAAAAAGAAAGTACATTTGAAGTAATGCTTCCCAACTTTGGTCCCAACTCCCCAATTGTGGCAGTTCAGGCAGATTGGAAATCAGCCAATATGACGCCATTGTTTAAAACGTGAGGTAGCAAAAAAAGGGTATGGTGAATGATAGATTGGTTCGATTAACTTCGACATTGGGGAAGATGCTTGAGTCTACTATCAAGAAAAAAATATCAAGGCATCTAACGAGGTATTGTTCCGTGAGTCAGAAGCCACGTGGGTTCATGATGGGTCGGTCAAGCTTCACGTTTGGAATTCTGCGAGGACGTTACGAGCATGTTACACAGTGGGGAACCAATATTACAAGAAGAAGAATAATCCTTATAGCGTGAAAACCGCCCTTTTGGCGCAGTAAATCAACACCGACACTTCAAAGAGTATCCCACCCAGCCACATTCCCCTCTTACTGTACATTTTCCCCTGATTAATGCACCTAACCGACATATCTCGGTACACCACTGGCAATTGAGCATGGCCAACCCACGTAACCTGGACTCCTTTGCTTTGTGGGAGGGAACTGGAGCAACCCCACACAGAAACTGTGAGAGTGTGCAAATTCCACACAGACAATCGGTCGGGGCTGGAATTGTTGTTGTTGTTGTGAGGTGATCGTGCTGAGCAATGAGCCACCGTGCTACACAATGGTGTGTGCCTCGATTTCCAGAGGCCTTCAACAGCCTGCTGCATAAGAGGCTGCTGAATAAAATCAAGATGAATGTCGTGTAGATAAAGCATTCGCAGAGACAGAGGATTAGTTGAATAATAGCAAACAAAGTGTGGGGATGAAAGAGTGCTACTCTTCTTGGCACACAGCAAGCAGTGGTGTGCCTCAGGGATCAGTATTGGGACCACAACTATTGACAACTTCTCCAGATGATTTGGAGTTGGGGAGTACGTGTAGTGGATCAAAATTAGCAAATGATACTAAGATGAGTGGTGTGCAAAGTGTGCAGAGGACTGAAACTTTGCAAAGGAACATACATCGTTTAAATGAGTGGGCAACGTTCTGGCGGATGGAATACAGGGTTAAACATTGAAGTCACCCATTTTGGTAGGAGTGACAGTATAAAGGACTCTTCCCTGAATAGTAAATATGTTGTAGCATGATGTTGTGCATAGGAACCTGGGTGCCCTTGTGCATGAATCACAAAAAGGTTGGTCAGAAGTTGCTACAATTTATTAGGAAGTCAAATTAAATGTTGTCCTTCATTAGTAAAGGGATTCAGTTCAAAAGCATGGAGGTCACGTTGCAACAACATAGGTTATTAGTGAGGCCATACCTGCAGAACGGTGTGCAATTTAGTTCTCCTCACTGGAGAAAGGATGTGCTAGTGAGAGACAGATTGCAGAGGAGGTTCAATGGAATTGGGAGGTTCGGCTTATGAGAAGAGACTTGATGGACTGGGACTATGTTCATTGGTATTTGGAAGAATGAGAGGAGATTTATAGAAACATGAAAACTATGAAGGGAATAGTCAAGGTAGACGGAGAGAAAATTCTCTCCCTTCGCAGGTGAGATTAGGACAAGAGGGCACATCAGGGGGAGCAGATTTCGGACTGAATTGAAAAGGAATTTCTCCAACCAGATGCTTGCAAGTCGATGGAATTCCCGGCACAGTGAAGTCGTTGACGCCCCATTCTGTCAATGTTTTTAAAGCCACGACAGATATTTTTGAACAATGAATGATTAAGGGTTACATTGAGAGGGTGGATAAGTGGAGCTGAGGTCACGAAAAGATGAGTCATAATCTTATGGAATGGCAGAGCAGAACCGAAGGGTCAGATGGCCTACTCCTGCTTGTATTTTTCACCTTAAGTCATGTCATAAATTTTAACGAGCAGGATATACCATCCCGAACCCGTAGCCTGCCACCCATGTGTTCATCTCCTCTCGGGTCAAGGTATAGTCCTAACTGCACTCATCTTGATATATCTTGGGACACTGATGGTTATGATTGCAGGCTCCAAAAAGCCGATTTCCCAACAGTAGAGTATGAATAGTGCCTGAACACAGACTCAGGGGCGATGAGATAGGTAGGGCGGCAGGGAGGCTCAGTGGTTAGCACTGACGCCTCACAGAGCCAGGGACCTACATTCGTTTCCGGCCTCGGGTGACTGTCTGTGTGGGGTTTGCCGATTCTCTCTGTGTCTGAATGGATTCTCTCCAGACTTTCCTTGCACATTCCAAAAGATGCACAGGTTTGGTGAATTGGCTACGTTAATTGGCCCATAGTCTTGGGTACGTTAGTCAGAGAGAAATGAATCTGGTGGGTTACTCTCCAGCGGGTTGGTGTAGACTTGTTGGGATGAAGGGACTTTTTCCTCACTGCAGTGTATCTCATCTTGAAAAAAAACCTCCCACATTAATTTTATTCATTGTTGGGATGTTGCCGTCACTGGCTGGGCCAGCATCTATTGTCCATACCTAGCTGCCTTCCTGAAACACTACAATTCATATGCTGGTATAGACCCACAATGCCATTAGCAAAGAACTTCCAGCATTATGAGGCAGCAGGTCACATTCACTTGTCAATGAGGCAATAAGTGTCAAAATTCCATGTCCCCTCATTGTTAGCCATTGAGCCCCCAATGGACGAGTGAAGTTACTGATACATCAGCATGGACAGTAACAAAAAGAGTGAGGTCAGAGGTGATCCATTGCTTGAAGCCCGTCTTGTTCACTCGGTCCCCTGGCACAAGAAAGGAAGTATGTTCTCCTGAATTGGTCCGCCATGTGACGCCAGATCCTGGAAAATTGCAGATGGTGAGTAAATGCTGATATCGGCAGTGTGTGAAAAGAATCTCTTTTGAATCCGTGAGTGAAAGGCTCTTATTTAAAGAGGGGAGTTCCTAACCTGGCGAAGAGATGGACAGCTCTGAGACATATTTTGAGGCTTGGAGTAACCTGTCTCGATGCAGTGTCAGTTGAAATGACCTGCAGCCTGGTATTGTGCTGCATGGCGTTTGAGTGGGAAGGGCTATTGCTGGAAGATTCCAGATTCAGGTTTTGTTACTAATCATGATGCAATACTCTTCTAATTCAGAAATAAACTTGTTATTGTAAATAGTATTTTCAATTACAGAAAGTTGGGGAAAAAAACATCAACAAAGCTGAGCACTACTGCAACGTCTATCTCTCAAAGGAGCTTCCACACAGTATAAGGTAGCATCTCTGGGAATACGTCAGCTCAGAGTTTCAACAGGAAGCTTGTCAACTGCGTGAAGCGACAGATCACCTCGCACTGAAAAATGCATCGACCAATTCAACAAGTGGAGAAAGTATTCGACACCATCCTTGCTCTCGTTGGCATACCTGGTATGTCATTATGGCAATTGACCTGGTTTTAATTTGCTGCTGATCTGCTCTCTGGTTTTACATGTTGAACCATAAAGTCTCCAGCTTATTGACTGGTCAGCCTTATCCAGACATCGTAATAGTGATAGCAGTTCACTGAGCAGCATTCTTGGCACTACTCCCCACTGACAGCGACTCACAACTTCACTGATGCCTCGGCATTTTCTGATCTTAGTGTTCTGTCATCTGTTCCAAATTCATACCGTTTGAAGGTCTGAGCAAAGGTCAGGCAAGTTAATTCTATGCAACGGTCACTGGTTCCACAACATTAACTCTGCTTTCTCTCCCACGATGTCGCCAGTCCTGTTATGCAATTTCTGTTTTTGTTGAAGAAATGAGACCTGTTTTCGCTACAATTTCCATAGCTGAGGGCTGATCTGACCGAAGTCCAACAATGTGTTCAAAAGAAACGACAGGGCAGATTAGTTAAACCACTTTTACTGTTTGGAGATCCTAGACGAGGCAGCAGCGTCGGGAAATTGGGGCCAGAGAGTTTAGGAGAGGCGTTAGGAAACATTTTTACACACAACTGTGAGGGGAGGATTGGAATTCTTTTCCACAAATGGCAGTGAATTATCGATACGTTTGCAGTTTAAATCTGACAGCTTTTCTTTTGTCAAGGAACGTATTAGAGGGATATACACCCCATAATGCTTAATCTAACTCCCATCCCGCCTGGACATTCTCAATTCTTCATTGGCTCTGGTCTGGAAATTGAAATCTTGACTTATTTCCCGAGTGATTCCTGCATGTCGAGACATTTATCATGTTCTGATGTTATATAGTGTCGTATAGAATTATAGTGTCAATATAACAGCAGTCCTCACGCTCTCATGTTGTTAGATTTGTAGCCCTGCATGCTTGGTAGTCTCGTTTGAACTCTCATGCAGGTTCTGATGACCTGTTTCATTTTGTGGTTCCAATCAGTAGTTGGTGCAAATCGAACAACAGGGGACATTCTGAAACACGGATATCAGGACAGTTTGGTTTGATAACATTTCAATTTCCAGTTCTATGATGGAGTTGTGAAGGATGTTTCTAATGGAACTCTGTGCCTGTCAGAGTTGGAACACAAAACTGTGGGAATTTACTCCATTCAATCAAATAGTTAATTAGTAACCAAACATTACCACAGACTCCCTTCTGCTCTCTTAGGAATGTTGGTGAGCTCACTCTGTGTTCAAACTCCATAATCTCTGGAGTGATTGGGCTAGAGAACACTATGATGCTCGTGTGAAAGTCTTATATTTCAAACTCACTCAAACCCAATAGCTTCTGCTCACAAAATGTGTTTGTTTGTGGTACTAAGATCTCTTTTTTTCTCTCTCTGGAACCAGCAGTGGGAATTTCTGATTAGCAATTCATGATGTGTTTTCCCATTTATCTTCCACAGTTAATTTGCTGGCAATACTTATCCTTTCCCGGGGAACTTGCGTTGTTTCCCCTTGCACTACTCGCTACCTGGTGGTTATGGCAGCTGCCGATCTGATGGTCATTATCACGCATGTCATACTGTGGCGATTTCCCTTTTATTATTATCCGCAGAGCTTCCTGGACTTCACTCCTGTGTGTAGCGTTGTTGGGCTTCTGTTACGTGCAGCGAGGGACTGCTCTGTCTGGTTCACTGTCACTTTCTCTTTTGACCGCTTTGTGACCATTTGTTGTCAGCAACTGCGAACAAAATATTGTACTGTGAAAACTGCAAACGTGGTTCTAGCAACAACCTGCACCCTGTTCTGTTTGAAAAACATTCCCTTCTATTTTGAATATGAACCTTGGGTGATAATTAATAATGTGGCTTTCTACTGTAAAACAAAATCAAGCTACTTCACTGAGCCTTGGTGGGTGGCATTAGATTGGCTTGATACAGTTTTGACTCCTTTAATGCCATTTGTTTTAATTCTGTTGCTCAATGCCCTGACAGTCAGAGACATTTTAATGACCAACCGAGTCCGGAAGAGACTGAAGGGCGAGACCAAAGGAGAGAATCGCAAAGACCTGGAGATTGAGAGCAGACGGAAGTCTGTGATTTTGCTCTTCACCATATCTGGGAGTTTCATCCTCCTCTGGTTGTTCATTATTGTAGATTTCTTATATTACATCATTCAAAGAATCAACACTGGGGATTATTCACCTTTTCTACAGGACTTCAGGACAGTTGGTTACATGCTTCAGAGATTGAATTGTTGCACAAACACATTTATTTATGCAGCAACATTGTCTAGATTCAGAGCAAAGATCAGTAATGCAGTAAAATATCTGTTTACACGAATTCCTTGCGTTATGAATAATTAAACGCCCACAGGAGGTTCCCATTCATTGCAAAACATGAATTGCGTTTGTTTTTATTCACTGTGGAACGTGGGCGTCACTGGCAGGTACAGTATTTATTCTTCGACCTTTGTTCCTTTGAAAAGGTCTTGGTGAGCTGCCGTTTGAACCGTTGTGGTCCATGTACTGCAGAGAAATTTGTGCAATACATCTTGCAGATGCTACACACGGCTGCAACTGAATGTGGGTGGTGGTGAGCGTGGATGTTTGTAAATGTAGTCCTAATTTGGTGGGGTGCTTTGTCGTGGATGTTGTCATGTTTCTTGACTGTTGATGGAGCTGCAGCCATGCATGCAAGTGAGGAGTATTCCATCCCACTCCCGATGGAGAGCATTTATCCCAGTGCAGACAGACAGCTGAGCTTGTCCTCTGCTGATTCACCATCGGAGCAAAACCCAAAGAAACTGTCCAGGGAAATGGAATTTCCTACTCAGAGCGTCCTATCGGCTTTGAAATCTCTCTCACTGCCGATCAAAATCAGAATATTTAGATTGTTGTGATGAAAGTAAATGCAGTTTTCAATATAGGAATGAGACCAGAATTGCACGCATCATTCAAACATTGGCCTAACCAATGTACTGTACAGCTGCAACATGACCTCCCAACGCCTGTGCTCAATACTCTGACCAATAAAGGAAGGCATTCCAATCTCCTTCTTCAATAATTTATCAACCTGTGACTCCACTTCCAAGGAGTAATGAACGTGCACTCCAAGTTCTGTTTGCTCAGCAACACTCCCTATTTATTTCCTATTAAGTGTATAAGTCCTGCTATGATTTGCTTTCCCAAAATGCAGCACCTCGCATTTATCTAAATTAAACTCCATAGGGACAGCACAACGTTTAAAAGTCAATTGAATAAATTCATTCATAGGAAAAGTTTAGAGGGTTGAGGACAAAATGCAGGCCAATGAGAGTGGTTTAGTTTGAGAACATGATTGGTGTGAGCTGGTTGGACTGAAGGGCTTGTTTCTGGGCTGCATAAATATATGACTAAGAAGAAAGCCCCACAAAGATACGGGCCATGCCAGGTAGCATTAGAACATTAATTTGAGATCCTCAGATCGTAACAGGTGTTCTCTCCGGGTATTGTACTGCATACCTATTATCCTCAAGGTTCAGCTTACCCTTTCCCCATGGGCGAACAGTGGTATCGCATTAATGTATTGGATTGTTTATCCAGAATCCCAGGTTAATATTGTGAGCAAGACATTCAAGTCCCACCTCAGCAGTTGGTGATATTTGCGATCAATAAGTCCTGCAATAAACAGTTGGCTTAATGCTGACCATCTGACAAAATGTCAAAGGCTGACAGTCATGGAAATGTCTTGCATGGAAACAATTCCTTCATTCCAAGTTATGCAAGCCAGCCAGATGTCCGTTATTCATCTAGTCCCATTTGCTAGCACTTGTCCTTTATCCCTCCAAAGCCTTTCTATTCATTAACCCATCCAGATGTCTTTTTGAATCCTCTAGTTCTCCCAGCCATTTCCACTTCCTCAGGCAGATTATTTCATACTCACACCATCTTCTTCATGAATAAAATGTTGCCCCTTCAGTCCCTTTCATATGTTTCCCCTGTCACCATATACCTATGTATTCTAGTTCTGATCTTTCCCACCCTACGGAAGTGACATTGGCTGTTTACCCCATCATGCCCCTCATAATTTTGTAAGCCTCTCTCAGGACGTTCTTCAACACCCGACCCTCCAGGGAAAACACTCCAAGCCTATTCAACATTTCTATGTATCTCAAACCATCCAACACTGGAGCATCCATATCAATGTCTTTGTATGAACCCTTTCAAGTTCCACAACATCCTTCCTGAAGGTGGGAAAACAGAACTGGACACAATGTTCTAAAAGTGGCTGAACCAATGTTCCACAATACTGGTTGTTTTAACAATGCTACTGTGTCCTCAGGTTTTGTTTTAGCTTTCAGCGGCATGGTAATTGGCTAAGCTCCAATTAAGCTGGGTTTGAAAGTTTCATTGGGGCCCTTTTGTTTACCCTAACAGATAATACCTCCAGCTTAAGGCTATGATTCTTTAAATTAAAAACCGGAACAATGAAAGGGGAGTTTCGAGCCAGCCTTCGTTTCGATTAGACTGTTTTTTTTCCGTTCAGAACTTTTGTGAGTTCAGTTGCAGCAGGGATGTGTGAAACAGACTGCTAACCTCTCTGCCCGATTTCGCAGCCTGTAAGCAGTCAGTGATATTTTACTGTTTGTGCTCACGGATGTGTGTATTGGGACTTTTGCAAGTGCTTTTGGAACAGCATCATTAAACCAGTTTGGATAAGATAACTTATCCGGTATCTGAATTTCTGTTCTTTGTGCTTCATTCCATAATTTTGAAAATACATTTTACTTGTTTCAAACTTGGCAGTCAAACCAACTAATTTATCCCAGGAATATCCACTATACACATTGCTTAAAGAAGTCGTAAAGTTACAATCTGCATTACCTGCTTAAAAATGTTTTACGTGGTCTGGCTTAGTCCTGTACAGTCACAACATGACCTCCCAATTCATACACTCAGTTATCGGTCCAATAATGGAAAGTATTCCAAATGCCTTTTTCACTATCCCCTCTATCTGCAACATGGTGATCAACAGGAGGTTTCCTTGCCCATGTTTGACCTGATGCTATGAGACTTTTTGGGTAATGTATTCAACGAAAGTTGCCACCCACACTGATAGGATTGTTAATAAAAGGCATACGGTGTGTGTTATGACACGTGGTAACACCCCATTCCAGGTAATTTAAACCAGCAACACTGAAAAGATTTATCGGCAGTAATCTGTGAAAGTTCTAGAGGCCAATAACTATCTCAAAGGTCTCCATTCAATGTAAAAATTAACAACTTCATTTGTTAAAGTCTAACAGAGAGCAATTAACTAACAAATATTTACAACTCCTTTCTCTAGCCTATCTTTCACTGCCCCTTGTACAACACGAGTCCAATAAAAACCCTGATTAACATTTACGGAAAAATTCAAATTTCGAAACCAGCCAGCTGTAGAATCTTCTCTTTGTATCTTCCTCTGTATTCGCTCTCCAGGTCGGTGTCGTCGTTTTTTCTTCTCTGTGTATTTTCCTTCTCGAGACAAGTCCCTCCCAGAAGGTTTTTACTAGCAGCCCACAAACGTTGGTCTTTTGGCAGTTCTCCCCCAACTGTTCAATTTTCCCCGATCTTAAATCCCAAGGCATAGGAACGTTTTATTTGTCTTCATATTGATAAAATATTGAATTCAAGCTTGATTGGAGATTGGTATTTAGGGGTATAATTTAAACTGATTGACTGATTATGAATTTGATTTGTCTGATTGCAATTCAGCCATTGCTAGCTGCTGTACCAAGGTTTACATTGTAAACTTTCCAGTACACTCTGTGCCTCTCTAATCCTTCAACTCTCTTAAAAGTACAGTACCTTTACACCATCATAACAGGTATGTTAGGTTTATTGATAGAGAGATTGAGTTTTGGAGCCACGAGGTTATGCTGCAGGCTACACTTGGAGTATTGCATACACTTCTGGGAGTATGTGAAAGATTTGGAAAGGATTCAGAGGAGTTTTACGAAGATGTCGCCTGGTGAAGAAGGAAGGTCCTGTGAGAAAAGGCTGAGGGACTTGACGCTGTTTTCGGCAGAGAGAAGAAAGTTGAGATGTAACTTAATTGAGATATGTAAGATGATCACATTGGACATTGAGAGCCTTTTTACTCGGATAGTGATGGCTAGCACGAGGGGACATATCAATAAATAGAGGAGTGATAGATATAGGACAGATATCAGAGGTAGTTTTTTAACTCAGAGACTAGTAGTGGCGTGGAATGCTTTCCTGGCAACAGTATTAGTCTTGCCAAGTTTTAGGGCATTTAAGTGGTCAGTGGATAAACATATGGATGAAAATGAAATAGTGTAGGATTGGTAGACTTCAGATTTGTCCCACAGATCGGTGCTGTTCTATGTTCTATGTCTATCCCTGGGGCACACCGTTCATCACAGGTCTCCATTTTTAAAAAAAATCAACACTGTACCACCACCATCTGTCTTCTACCGTCAAGCCAATTTTATAACTGTTTGTCTAGTTCTCATGGGATCCCGTGAGACTTCGGCATTTCCACTCAACAGTCTACCACGAATTACATTGTCAAGGGCCTTACAAAGGCTCATGTAGATGACGTCAACTGCACTGCCCCATCAACTTTCTTTGTTACCCTTCAAAAAAACCCAATCAGTCGCATTGTTTAGGCCGCAAATGAAGCCATGTGGGCAGTTCTGATCACTACACCATTGGCAGCATGTGGTTGTACTGGTGGGCGTGCAGAGGTAATTTACCAAGCTGTTGCTGTGAAGAGGGCATCTTGATAAGATCCGATAGCTTTCTTTAGAGCAGACATCGGTGTGTATAAGTCTAGGGGAGGCATGGACGGAGTGAATAGAAAACAATTGTTCCCATGATTCAAAGGACCAATAACAAGTTGCCATAATTTAAAGCTAAAAAGCAAGAGGTTTTGAGGGGAGAGGAAGGATACTCTTCTCGCCTGAAGAATAGTAGTGGCCTGCAATACACTTCAAGGGATGGTTGAAACGGGAATCCATGTGACCTTTAAAAAGAATTTTAATGAGAACTTGATATCCAGCCATATGTAATGAAAATCATCCCAGCCATTGTGCCTTCCATTTGGCATGATGTACAGTCTTCAGAGACGCGGTGAGTTGGATACTATATGAAGATCATGAATTGCTTCACAGTCCAACAGTAGGGCAATTATAAAAGCATGTGAATCATCTTTCGATCCTGATAAAGCAAGATAATTTGCCTCATGACGTGGGGCATCATTGCGCCAAATGTCACATGCAATATCTGTCCACAAAGTGATTGTGATATACATTATAGAGACATTTATCAATATACATATTCCAACAGTTGCTTCCTTTTGTGCAGTTGAAGATCTCGGTTCTCAAGTTGAGTTATTTTGCCTCTTCAAAATACTGTCACAGTTCCCTTGCACTTTGAAGGATTGGAAAGTGGAGGTGAGTGGGAATAATTGCTTGCCTGGATTCTCTTGGTAGGAAGTTGTTCACGACCTGACCCTCTGCTGGTTGGAGTTGGCCATTCAGGGCACTGACCCCCACAGTTCAGCATGTTCAGATTGGATGTTTTTTTTCACGATCTCGAATCGCTGTATCAAAGCAATATGATTTGGTGGTGGTCTCATTTTGATGCTAGGTAACCCCAGTATGTTTTGTGGCTACTGCGTTATCGAAATATGTTGGGGGTGTGGGGAAACCAGAAAGTGTTGAACAGACGTTGTTGCCAGTTCGCACTTGGAAGTTCATAAATCTTTGCAGGAATGACAAAATTGAGCTGATCCTTCTCACAATGCATTGTGAATGCCAGGACAGCTGCATCAACACTGCTGGCTGAGACATATCAGGAACAGTGTGTTTTACATCAGGGGAGAAACACAGTGGGTGGAATGCTTTAATGCAATAATGTCCGTTTTTTCAATTCTAAAATGGTTCACTTAAAGGAAAACATTATTTTGGAGTGTTAGGTGGCGAGATATCAAAGAAATTTCATTTGTTTGCCAATAACAAGTTTCAGAGAACATACGTTGCTGCCACATTGTCAGAGATTAGTTCAATACGGAAGACTGAGGGTTCTGGGGTACTCGTATTCAGTGATGGGCTAACTTGGAGTCTTTTATTCTTCACTTCATGGCCAGTCTTTACTTCCCCAGAGGATTCTACGCACTGATATGGGGTGCTGTCTGAATGCTGACCCATTGTTGTGCTTCATCAATGCATTTAACCCATACCTCATTGGACACTAGACTGGGGCAGTGTGAGTTCCATGTGTGTTGTCAATGAGCACAGTTAACAAGTTCAAACTTACTCTGAGATCTAATTCCTTAACTCCGACCAAAAAAAAAGGTTTTGTCTTTCACTCACAGGCATTCTGCTTTATTCAGTGATTGACTATTGATCCAGATCTCCAGGAATCACCCAGAACAAAGGTGATACTGATTGTTACATTGAACTGAATAGGAATCACAAAACTTAGGCTGGACCCGCTGTTTGCCGTGACCTCATGGAGGAAATGTGGGAAATCAGAATTGTACAGAGATGAGTGTACTGCTCAAATATGAACTTCTGACCCAATCGTCCTGCTTTTCTGAGGTACGTGTAAATGTAGCATTGTGTAAAGGTGGAACACTAACGGGAGATTGAACAGTACAGCACAATAAAGCCCCAACATCCCAAGATGTTGTGCCAAGTATTTATCTTAATCTAAAATCAACCAAACCCACACAGCCCTCAATTTACTGCCATCTTTGTCTAGCATTCGCTTAAATGTCCCTAATGTCTCTGACTCTACTCCCAAACCTGACAGCACATTCCACGCACCCACTTCTCTCTGAGTAAAGAACCTACCGGTGATATCTCCCCTATACTTTCTTCTAATCATCTAAAAATGATGACCCCTCGTATCAGCTATTTCTGCCCTGTGGAAAGGTGTTTTGCTGTCTAATCCATCTGTGACTCTCATTACGTTTACATCTCTACCAACACACCTCTCTTCATTCTTCTGTACAGCGTGAAAAGCACGAGCTCATTCAACCTGTCTTCATAAGACAAACTCTTTGGTCCAGGCCGCATGCTGTAAATTCTCCTCTGCACATTCTCTAAAGCATCTACATCCTTCCAATAATGAGGCGAGCTGAACTGGGAAAAGCATTTAAAGTATGATCGAACTAGGCTTTTGTAGATTTGCAGAAAATCCTCGCGACTCTTGAAGTTAATTCCCCTGATAATGACAGCCAAAACACCATATTCCTTCTCAACAACCACATCAACTTTGAGAGATCTATGTACATGGATCCGAAGATCATGCTGTTCTTCCACACTGCCAAGAATCATGTCTTTACCCTGTTATAGGCATTCAAATTTGACATTTCTAAAAGAGCCACTTTGCATTTCTCCAGATTGAACTCCATCGGCCAATTCTAATCCCAGTCCTGCATCCTCTCAACGTCATGCTATAGCCTGCAACCGCCCTCCATGCTGATCTTTGCGTCATTGGTAAACGTGCTAACTAAACTTCGTCCAAGTCACTTATAAAAAAAATACAAAGAGTAAAGTCCCAAGAACAAATCCCTGCAGGACACCACTCATCACCGACCTCCAGGCAGAATACTGTCCATCCACCACCATTCGCTGTCTTCTTTCAGCCAGGCAATTCTGTATCGAGGCAGCCAAATTTCCTTGTATCCCCTACCTCCTAATATTCTGAATAAGCCTACCATGGTGAATCTTATCAAATGTCGTACTGAAATCCATACACACCATATCCACTGCTCGAAACATGTCAACATTTCTCGTGACGTCCTCAAAGTACTCAATAATGCTCGTGAATCATGATCTGATCCCCGCAAAGCCATGCTGACTATGTTTGATGAGAATGTTTGTTTTTCGAAATAGACTTCAACAATATCTCTCAGAAACCTTTGCAGTACCTTGCTTACCACAGATGCAAGACTGATTAGTTTTGGTCCCAGGGATTTCCCTATTCCCTTTCTTGAACTGAGGAACAATAGCCACTTGCCTCCAATCAGGCAGTGCTACTCCTGTGGAGAGCAAGGATGTAAATATCATCGCCAGAGGCGCATCAATCTCATTCTTCCTTTCCCGTAGTAACCTTTGATATATCTGGTCAGGCTTTGGGGACTTATCTAGCTTGATGCTTTCCATCATTTCTAGTACATCCACTTTCTTAATGTCAATCTCTTCAAGATTATTAACCTGTTCCACGGTGTTCTCATTGTCAACAAGCTTACTCTCTCGCGTGAATGCTGAACAAAAAACCCAGTTTGGGCCTTGGCTACCTCTCAGATTCTAGTCACAACTTTCTTCCACTACCCCTGATCAGTCCAACCCTTTCTGATCATTCTCATGTCCCTCACGTAAGTTTAAAACACGTTTAGATTTCCATGAATCCTTCCCACAAAGGCTTTCCCTTGCCACGTCTGTGACTATAATTGTAAGTATTACTATGAATATCCTTCATTGTAGAACTGTATTGCATCTGGTCAATAGCCTGAAAGGAATACTCAATTCCAGTCACATTGCAATTTAGTAATCATCTTTGAATTTGTGATTTACCGAATGTGGGTTCATGGCAAAGAAGAGCAACTAACGCCAGTGTCCAAGTTTTAGAGGGAGCATCTCTCAAAATAATAAAAAAAAATTGAATATGAATTAAAGGATGTGGTGGAGGCTGGTACAATTGCAAAATTTAAGAGGCATTTGGATGGGTATATGAATAGGAAGGGTTTGGAGGGATATGGGCCGGGCGTTGGCAGGTGGACTGGATTGGGTTGGGATATCTGGTCTGCATGGACGGGTTGTACCGAAGGGTCTGTTTCTATGCTGTACATCTCTCTGACTCTATGACTCTACTCACCCAGTGATCTTGCATAAGTCGGAATACATCTCACTTTCGAACTTAACAGTTTGTGGGGAACTGAATGAATCATAATATCTGACCACCGTGGGAACTAGTGCCATGACAAGTTGAACCATGCGGTGCTTCATTTACATTTTATTTCTCATTTCCGTCTTTGCACTGATGGAGATGTCAATGTATTTTATGAATGTAAAATGGGTTTCAAGTGGGAACATCTTCACAGCTGGTTGTGTGCTAGTTTACAAAGTCTAATGTTCCACTGGAAAGAAAAAAAAACGCTGTGAGACTTTTCATAAAGGGAAAGTCGCAATGTTCAAAGATGAATTCAATAAAATTCCTGATTGACAGATTATGGTGACTCAAATAATATATTTGGTATTGATTAGCCTTGCAGCAAGTCTGGGACAAAAATGTGGGACATGGCTACACGGTTTTATTATGTGTACGAATATAGAGCTGGAAATGTTGACACGATTTCACATCTGTATTTGGTTTCATTTGGATTAACAATTGTTGAATCTATAATCCACAACCTTTTTGCAGCTACTATGACATGTGCCCTCTTTGGGAGGAATAGTTTTGATGAGGAACATACATCTATTAACTTCAAGCATAAATAAAAGTACTAATCGTAATAGAATTAAATATATTTGATTCAACAAATAACTAACGTTTGTACCTGAAATAATGTGCTTGTGGATAATAATCGAGTTTGAGAGCACTACACAGAATTAACAATGCAGAATACAGAGAACTTCATGTGGTGCTTTTATATACCATACAAGTCATTACCAAATGTGCTAACCCTGAATGCGTCTTGCATGTTTATGAATGCCAACTTCAGTTTTTCTTATTCGTATTACACTGTACATATCGGTATCCTCTATATCACTATCATAGCTCACAAATCCAATTTCTAGAATTCTGTTCATTTCGACTTGCCTGTGAAAATGTCAAACATTCTTATTCTGCCAGCTTCCCAAACTCTGTCATGCGTTGCTTGTTTGTTTTTGTGTGTCATCGCCTCTGACGTTCCTCAACAACCACATCTTCTCTTGTAGTGCACCAAACTCAGAATTCTTTGACTTACATTGACGGCATGATTGATTGACTAATAGATAATTAGTTAGTGTTTTTTTCAAAGTTAATGTGTATTTCCTGAAAAGAAAAGTTCAGCTGTTCAACAAGTTATGAACACATATTCACAATGAGGACCCCTCGTAAAACTAGGCTGGTGAAGATGGTTATGGCTGTTGAAGGTCAATATCTCAGCCAAAGTATATCACAGCAGACGTTCCTCATGCTTATACCCTGGCCCTAAACTCTGCAGCTGCCTCATCAATACCCTGCCCTTCACCATCATTTCAAAATTAGAGGTAATTTCTTGCATCTCTACTGTATAATGTTCAGCACTATTTACGATTCCTTAAATAACAAAGAAGCCTGTGTTCATATACAGTGAAATGATGTCTTACTTGGACTGATAATTCACAAATAATAATCATATGACACAAGTACCAGGCAATGAACATCAGTAAAAAGTGAGAAAATACCAATCTCCCAACGATTTACTGTGACGTTCCCATCACTAAGTACAAGAGTCTCAACTCCTGGGCAGAGCACTGACAAGAAAACAATCTGATGCCACCATACAAGTGTTGGCGCAACAGGACTATGCCAGATTACTGTGATAATAAGCTCCCTGCCTGCCTCTCCAATCTTTGCCCACCATCTGGAAAGCATAGCTCAGGTAATGGAATTCTCTCCATAATTTCAGCTGAGAGCAGCTCAACTGCAACACTAAGTGCGCAATTCACAAAGATCCACATTGTGCAGCAAAAAATAGCCGATTGATTGGCATGACAATCACCACACGCAGAACTCATTCCCTTCACCGACAATGACACGCAATGATTGATGTTAAAAGATGCAGGCCATTAACAATACAAGTCTCTTTCAACAGCACTTTGCAAACCCATGACCTCCAGAACTAGGAATAATGAGGACATTATGTGCAGAGTCATAAACATGTACAAGTTTCCTTTCCAGCCAGATTTCAGTGCGATTTGCCAACGTTGTGTCATTCTGTCACCGTTGCTGTGGAACAACTTGCCAGTACTCCCTCAGAGATACTAACGGTTTTGCTGCGCCACAGTACATGTTCACAAAGGCAGATCTTCAGCAGCATAACAAAAATAATTTGAGCTGCACAAAGAATGCTGGCATAGCCCCACCAAATCTCATATTTGCTGAATACAATTAAAAATAATCACAATTCTCCAATCAGCAAGAGGAATCTCTGATCCAAGGGAATGTTTTGCATGACAGAGGGCAGGTGAAATGTCCAAAGTGAAACGTTGGATGCTTGGTGCTGAGATACATCTGAATTCAGGGCATCCGCTATCCCAGCAGATATTCCATGATTTTATCGATTTCGCCCAATCCAATGAATTTCCCAACTCTTAATGGTCTCAAAGCTTCTTTGAAAACCACACAAGACCAGGCTAAGTCCACCCAGGTTTAATTGGAAGCACTATCTTTCGGAAAGGATAACTTCAAAAGGATAACTTTGTACACCTCAGTACAACACTGGCATCTCCAAATCATTCTGCTTCGGTTTTCTGTGATGGGCACTGGTCTTTGTGCGAGTGTTCTCTTGCCCTGGTAACCACCTGAATCGAGTGTACTGTTCTGTAGCTTTGAAAGTGAGTCAATTCCGGGTGTTCTATTGTTGAGACAGTGCACTCAGTACGGAGAGTTTGAAATATCAGGGAGTGATCTAAAAATGGAGCAGTCGGCTGGAGCAGGGAGATGGCTGTACATGGGGAGTTCCATTTTCGTTTATTAACTGAAGGGATGTTGGTATTGCTGGTTAGGCGAAAATGTACCAACCTTCCCTAATTGCTTAGAGAGGAGGTAAAGATACCTAGTTCTGTGGTCACATCGTGACTAGAGCGGATAAATAAGACAGATTACTCTCCGTAAAGAATATGAGTGAGTGAGATGGCTTCATTTTCTTCTGACAGGTGGTAACGATTCCATTGTCGTCATTTGACATTAGAAGCCTAGATTTATTCTGAAATGAATTTGCACTAATAATTATGGCAGACATCGAACTCAAATCCACAGAACATAACCTAAACCCTTGAATTGACAGTCTAATGATATGACTATTAGATCATTGTCTCCCCATAGCTTTGACTCGGGCCGGAATCCAGAAAGGTAGGCATGGATGCGAATCATTGGACAATGTTTGTTGGTCTTCTGGAACAAGCTTTGTAAAGTTCTGAAGACCAACATGGAAAGTGCTGATTGAAGGATGGTAACTCTTAGCTCCACTGTGTTCTCCACATCTGAGGCAGATATTTCTTTTCACAAGGAGAAGGTCAGCGAAAGTTGCTTGGGAACGATAATCCAGGAAAAGTGTGTGATTTCTGAACTGGACTGCTCAATGACCAAAGCTGCATGGATTCAGGTCTTATTTGTTTGGGGCCTGTGGTGTACGGTGTTGGACATGTGGGAGAGCAAAGTCTTTCAGATCTTCAGCTTGCAGTGAGTCTCCAACCATAAACTTGGTGATTGGATTCAAAGCTGAATACCTTCGTAATTCATACTGCCAGGATGGTTAGTATGAAAGTGACAATCCTCTTGTCAGTTGTTCATGCATATTTGGGAGGTCATTCTTACGGGTAAGTGATTCAATGCTCTGTACACTGTAAATCATATGGTGTGGATGCCCTATTGAGGGGCAATCTCAACTGCAGAAACTCCGTGAATATTGCAATCCATGCTTCTGATCGTTGTCTCCCATGCTATGTTTTACTGATCACGAATGCTATGGTCTAACGGGAAACTTTTGCTTGCCTGAGTAATGTGTAAAGCAGAGGAAATCGACCAGAATACAACGTTGAGTGCATGACTGATTTTGGGTGAAACCTGTTGCTCATGATCTTACCTAAGTCGTTTAGAAGTGCAAATTATTCATTTCAAGTATTCAGATCCTTTACACTTCGTATGACATGGCATGCCAATTAGCTTTCTGGTCAAATCCATCACTTAGAGTCTGAGCCCAGGCACAGAAAGTTTTGATCAGTAACTTCACATTTCTTTTCCTTTCTGTTTTACAGTTAGTCTAGTGCCGCTTATATTCGTGGCTTGGGGCAAGTGTGGTTTTTGCCACATACACCACATTCTGTCTGATGACTATGGCAGTGACTGATCTTTACTTTTGAAGTAGTACTTCATTGATTTGCGTACTATTATTATACACTATGATTCCTGAACATCACTCCTGTTTGTAATTTTGTCTTTGTGTTGAGGTCCTTGATACTTGACATTTTCTTGGACTCATTTGTGGGACTCAGGCATCGCTGGCTGGCCAACATTGATAGCCCATAGCGACTTGCCATGAGAAGATGGTTGTGAAATGCCTTCTTGAATCGCTGAAGTCCACTTGCTGTGGGTTGACCCACAATGCCGGTAGGGAAGGAATTCCAGGATTTTGACACAATGACTATGAAGGAATGGTTGCATATTTCCAAGTCAGGATGGAGTTTGGCTTGGGGTGGGGTGGGGATGGGGTGGGGATGGAGTGGGGGGAACGTACAGGTGGTGGTTTCCCGAATATACTGCTGCCCTTAAACGCTGGTTCAGTATTCGGAAAATGCTGTCTAATGATCTTTGATGGATATCCGCACTGCAGCTTGTAGGTAGTACGCATTGCAGCTACTGAGCGCCAGTGGTGGAGGGATTGAATGCTTGAAGATGTGGTGACAGTCAAGTGGGTTGCTTTGTCCTGAATGGTGTCAAGTTGCTTGAATGCTGTTGGAGCTGCAACCATCCAGGCAAGTGGGGGTTCCTCCAAACTAAAGGAGTTGCCATGGGCACCCGCATGGGGCCCCAGCTATGCCTGCCTCTTCGTAGGATATGTGGAACAGTCCATCTTCCGCAACTACACTGGCACCACCCCCCACCTTTTCCTCCGCTACATCGATAACTGTATCGGCGCTGCCTCGTGCTCCCACGAGGAGGTTGAACAGTTCATCAACTTTACTAACACCTTCCATCCCGACCTGAAATTCACCTGGACTGTCTCAGACTCCTCCCTCCCCTTCCTAGACCTTTCCATTTTTATCTCGGGCGACCGACTCAACACAGACATCTATTATAAACCGACTGACTCCCACAGCTACCTGGACTACACCTCCTCCCACCCTGCCCCCTGTAAAAACGCCATCCCATATTCCCAATTCCTTCGTCTCCGCCGCATCTGCTCCCAGGAGGACCAATTCCAACACCGCACAGCCCAGATGGCCTCCTTCTTCAAGGACCGCAGATTCCCCCCAGACGTGATCGACGATGCCCTCCACCGCATCTCCTCCACTTCCCGCTCCTCCGCCCTTGAGCCCCGCTCCTCCAACCGCCACCAAGACAGAACCCCACTGGTTCTCACCTACCACCCCACCAACCTCCGCATGCAACGTATCATCCGCCGCCATTTCTGCCACCTCCAAACGGACCCCACCACCAAGGATATATTTCCCTCCCCTCCCCTATCAGCGTTCCGCAAGGACCACTCCCTTCGTGACTCCCTCGTCAGATCCACACCCCCCACCAACCCAACCTCCACCCCCGGCACCTTCCCCTGCAACCGCAGGAAATGTAAAACTTGCGCCCACACCTCCACACTCATTTCCCTCCAAGGCCCCAAGGGATCCTTCCATATCCGCCACAAGTTCACCTGTACCTCCACACACATCATCTATTGCATCCGCTGCACCCGATGTGGCCTCCTCTATATTGGTGAGACAGGCCGCTTACTTGCGGAACGCTTTAGAGAACACCTCCGGGCCGCCCGTACCAACCAACCCAATCACCCCGTGGCTCAACACTTTAACTCTCCCTCCCACTCCACCGAGGACATGCAGGTCCTTGGACTCCTCCACCGGCAGAACACAACAACACGACGGCTGGAGGAGGAGCGCCTCATCTTCCGCCTGGGAACCCTCCAACCACAAGGTATGAATTCAGATTTCTCCAGTTTCCTCATTTCCCTCCCCCCACCTTGTCTCAGTCGGTTCCCTCAACTCAGCACCGCCCTCCTAACCTGCAATCCTCTTCCTGACCTCTCCGCCCCCACCCCACTCCGGCCTATCACCCTCACCTTGACCTCCTTCCACCTATCCCACCTCCATCGCCCCTCCCCCTAGTCCCTCCTCCCTACCTTTTATCTTAGCCTGCTTTGCTCTCTCTCTCTTATTCCTGATGAAGGGCTTATGCTCGAAACGTCGAATTCTCTATTCCTGAGATGCTGCCTGGCCTGCTGTGCTTTGACCAGCAACACATTTGCAGCTGTGATCTCCAGCATCTGCAGACCTCATTTTTTACTAGTACTCTATCACACTCCTACCTTGGGTCCTGAAGATGGTGAATAAACACCGGGGTATCAGGAGGTGAATTACTCGTCTCTGTATCCCCAATCTCTGACCTTCGTTGCAGCTCCTTTGTTATGTTGCTAGTCCAGTTGAGTTTCGGGTCAATGGTCACATCAAGGATGTTGACAGTGGGGAATTCAGTGTTGGTAACACCGTTAAATGTCAAGGGCAATGATCAGAGTGTGTTTTTTTGGTAATGGTCACTGTATGGCATATGGGTGGCGATTGCAACTTGCCACTTGTCAGCACAAGCCTAGATAATGTTGCGTTTTCATATGGACTGCTTCAGTATCTGAGAAGTCGCAAATGGTAAAGAACAACCATCGGCAAACATCCCCACTTCTGAACTTGTCGGGCCTGGCACACTACCTTCAGGGAATCCTGCAGCGATGTATCGGAGCCGAGATGACTGACCATCCACAGTCATAATTATCTCCCAGCGTGCCAGGAACTACACTAACCAGTGGAGCTATTGCCCCAGATACACATTGATCCCTGTTTAACCAGGGTACCTTGATGCCAATGCAGTCAAAGCGACATTGATGTCGTGGACTGTTACTCTCAGCTCACCTCTGGAATTCCACTCTTTTGTCCATGATTGAACCAAAACTCTTATGAGATTAGCAACTGAGTAACCCTGTCTGGTTCGCTTTGGGTTTTCTTTTGATTGATTTGTCGCCATTTGTTTCCATCAAATGAAGACGTCATTTTGCACAAAGGAAACTGCAACGAGACTTCGAGCAACCATTTTTATTTACTTCTCTTTAAAGAATATTCCTCACTACTTTCGGTACAAACATGGAAGCATCATAAACACTGTTCCTTGTTACTGTTATATCAGCTCCATTTATCATAATAAGCGATTGACAAGTTTTATATAACTTGAAAAATCATTAATTCTTTTCATTATCTTTATCAACACTCTGACAGTCACATTTATTTCCACGGACAGCATGCTTGGTAAGGGATTGAAGGTACAGAGAAAAACAGGGAATGGCCAAGAGATAGAAAGCAGAAAACAAACTGTGAATTTACCCTGTGGAGAGACAGCGGATTTTGACAGGGAACTCTCTTAAGTAATTGATGACGTCATTGTTAGGGATTCTCCCGGAAGGAGCAATCATAGTATGGTTCAATTTAGAATACAGATGGAGAGTGTGAAGAAAAAAAAATCCAGTGCCAAGTTCCTGTGCTTAAAAAAGGAAGACTACAATAGAATGAGGGAGTAGTTAACTAAAGAAGAATGCAAACAAAGACTTTATGTTAAGCAATTAATGAGCAGTAGAGGACTTTTGAAGCAATTTTTCAAAGTGCTCAGCAATAGTACATTAAGTGAAAGGGAAGGACTGTAAGAAAAAAGGGTAGTCTGCCATGGGTGTCTAAAGAAATAAGGGAAGCTCCCAAATTGAAAGAGAAGGCATGCAAAGTCGCCAAAATGAGCGGGAAACGACAATCTTAGGAAAGCTTGAAAGGTCAACAGAAAGCCACAAAAAGAGCTACAACATAGAACATGAGAGAGAGTCGGTGGTGGGGGAGGGGGGTGCGGGGGCGGTGGTGGTGGTGGTGGGGGAGGAAACGAGCTCATAGTATAACGATATTTAGCAACGGTTTCTATAAAGTAACCTTCGGTCCTTTAGAGGATGAGAATGGGCATTTCTTCATGGAATATAATGAAATGGCCGAGGCATTGAGTAGGTAGTTTGTGTCCACCTTCATAGTGGACGAAACAAATAATATGCCAGTAATTGACAAAGAGACAAAAATAGGTGAGGACCTGAAAGCAATAATTTTAACAGAAGAAGTAGTGTCGAGCATCTGAACAGAACCAAGGATATACAAGTCTCCTGGCCCCGATGGAATGTACTCAGTGTATTAAAGGAACTGGCTCGCGAAAAAGCAACTAGGAGAAAGTAAGGACTGCAGATGCTGGAGATCAGAGCTGAAAATGTGTTGCTGGAAAAGCGCAGCAGGTCAGGCATCATCCAAGGAGCAGGAGAATTGATGTTTCGGGCATGAGCCCTTTTTCAAGAATGAGGAAAGTGTGCCAAGCAGGCTAAGATAAAAGGTAGGGAGGAGGGCCTTGGGGGAGGGACGTTGGAAATGCGATAGGTGGAAGGAGGTTAAGGTGAGGGTGATAGGCCGGAGTAGGGGTGGGGGCAGAGAGGTCAGGAAGAAGATTGCAGGTTAGGAAGGTGGTGCTGAGTTCGAGGGTTGGGACTGAGACAAGGTGCGGGGAGGGGAAATGAGGAAACTGGAGAAATCTGAGCTCATCCCTTGTGGTTGGAGGGTTCCTAGGCAGAAGATGAGGCGCTCTTCCTCCAGCCGTTGTGTTGCTATGGTGTGGCTATGGAGGAGTCCAAGGACCTGCATGTCCTTGGTGGAGTGGGAGGGGGAGTTGAAGTGTTGAGCCATGTGGTGGTTGGGTTGGTTGGTCCAGGTGTCCCAGACGTGTTCTCTGAAATGTTCCACAAGTAGGCGGCCTGTCTCCCCAATATAGAGGAGGCCACATCGGGTCCAGGAGATGCAGTAAATGATGTGTATGGAGGTGCAGGTGAATTTGTGTCCCTTGGGGCCTTGGAGGTAAGTAAGGGGGATGTGTGGGTGCAAGTTTTGCATTTCTTGCGGTCACAGTGGAGGGTGCTGGGAGTGGAGGTTGGGTTGATGGGGCATGTGGATCTGACGAGGGAGTCAGGGAGGGAATGGTCTCTTAGGGGAGGGGAGGGAAATATATCCCTGGTGGTGGGGTCCGTTTGGAGGTGGCGGAAATGATGACAGATTAGATTAGATTACTTACAGTGTGGAAACAGGCACTTCAGCCCAACAAGTCCACACTGACCCGCCGAAGCACAACCCACCCATACCCTACATTTACCCCTTACCTAACACTAGGGGCAATTTAGCATGGCCAATTCACCTGACCCACACATCTTTGGGCTGTGGGAGGAAACCGGAGCACCCGGAGGAAACCCACGCAGACACGGGGAGAACGTGCAAACGCCACACAGTCAGTCACCTGAATCAGGAATTGAACCCGGGTCTCAGGCGCTGTGAGCCAGCAGTGCTAACCACTGTGCCACCGTGCCGCCCATAAATGATACGATGATACGATGTATATGGAGGTTGGTGGGGTAGTAGTCCTGTTGGCGATTGGAGAGGCGGGGCTCAAGGGCGGAGGAGCGGCAAGTGGAGGAGATGCGGTGGAGGGCGTCGTCGACCACGTCTGGGGGGAAATTGCGGTCTTTGAAGAAGGACGCCATCTGGGTTGTTCAGTATTGGAACTGGTCCTCCTGGGAGCAGATGTGGCGGGAATGAAGGAGTTGGGAATATGGGACGTGAAAAAGCAAGTACAGATGTGGTAATGTTTTCAAACTTCGGTGGACTTAATGGCAGTTCAGGCAGATTGGAAATCAGCAAATATGGTGGCATTGTTTAAAAAGGAGGGTAGTCAAAAGATGGGGAATCATAGATCAGTTCGCTTAACTGCTAGAGTGGGTAAGATTCTTGAGTCTATCACCAGGAAGAAATATCGAGGCATCTAAATTGGAATTGTCCCCTTTGGCAGAAGCCATCTGTATTCATGATGGATAGATCTTGCTTAACTCAACGTTTGGAATTTTGTGAAGACGTTATGAGCATGGTACGCAATGGGGAAACAGTATTAGAAGAAGAGTCCCTACAGTGTGAAAACAGCCCATTTGGCACAGCAAATCCACACTGACAGTTCAAAGAGTTTCCCACCCAGACTCATTCCCCCATGACTGTACATTTCCCCCTGACTAATGCACTTAACCTACACATCCCTATCCAATACGGGTAATTTAACATGGCCAACTCATCTAATCTGGATACCTTTACATTATGGGAGGGAACAGGAGCACATCTACATGGAAACGGTGTAAGTATGCAAACTCCACAGACAGTCCATTGAGGCTGGAATTGAACCTGGATTGCTGGTGCTGTGAAGTGACGGTTCTAAGAATGAGCCACCGTGTCAGCCAAGGAGATGCGGGTGTGCATCGATTTCCAGAGGCCTTCGACAACGTGCCACAGAAGATGCTAGTGCATAAGATGAACGGCGTGTGAGTAAAGTATTAGCAGAGACAGGGGATTAGTTGAATAACAGCAAACAAAGAGTGGTGATAAAAGAGTGTTACTCTGCATGGCAAACAGTAACTAGTAGTGTGCCTCAGGGCTTAGTATTGGGACCTCAATTATTCACAATTTATACAGATGATTTGGCGTTGGAGATCACGTGCAGTTGATCAAAGTTTGCAAATGACACTAAGATGAGAGGCAGTGCAAAGTGTGCAGAGGACCGTGAATTTTGCAAAGGAACATACAGTGAGGAGGCAAAGATCTGGTGGATGGAATAAAGGGTTAAAACATTTGAAGTCATCCATTTTGGTAGGAGTGGCAGGAAAAAGACTATTACATAAATAGTTAAAAACAATTGCTGCATGATGCTATGCAAAGGAACCTGAGTGTCCTTGTGCATGAATCGCAAAATGTTGGTCTGAAGTTACAACAGTTAATTGGGAAGACACATTAAATGTTGTCCTTCACTGATGAAGGGATGAAGTTGAAAAGCATGGAGGTCAATTTGCAGAAGAGGCTACTGCATAAGATGAACGGCGTATTGGTAAAGTATTAGCAGAGACAGAGGATTAGTTGAATAACAGCAAACAAAGAGGTTATTGGTGAGGCCACGCCTGCAGTACAACGTGCAGTTTTGTTCTCTTTAGTGGGAAAAATGGTGTGGTGGTACTAGACGGAATGCAGAGGAGGTTCAATGGAGTTGAGCGGTTTGGCTTATGAGAAGAGACTGAGTGGACCGGGGTTGTGTTGTTGGAATTTAGAAGAATGAGGGCAGATTTATAGAAACATGCAAAACTATGAAGGGAATGGACAAGATAGACGAAGAGAAGATCGCAACTAGGGCAAGAGGGCATAACGTCGCAATTAAGGGGAGCAGATTTCGGACTGAATTGAGAAGAAATTTCTCCACCCAGATGTTTGTAGGTCTGTGGAATTCCCTGCCCAGTAAAGTAGTTGATGCTCGTTCAGTCAATGTTTTCAAAGCTGAGACAGATTTTTTGGACAATGAGCGAATTAATGGTAACATTGAGAGGACTGGTAAGTGGCGCTGAGGTGATGAAAAGATTAGCCATGAACTAATTGAATGGCAGAGTAGAACTGAAGGGTTAGATATCCTACTCCTGCTCGTATTTCTTTTGTTCTTATGTTATGTTGTTCATATGAACGAGCAGGATATACCATCTCATGCCCATAGCCTGTCATCCATGAATTTGGCTTCTCTCAGTTCAAGGTGTGGTCACCTTGATATATCTTGGGACACTGGCGATTATGATTGCAGGTTTCCAAAAAAGTCAGTATCCCAACAGTCGACTATGAAGAGTGCCTGGACACACACACAGGAGCGACGAGATAGTTTGGGCGACAGGGTTTCTCAGTGGTTAGCACAGATGCTGCATAGCACCATGGACCCGCATTCGATTCCCGCTTCAGGTGACTGCCTGCGTGGAGTTTTCAGATTCTCTCTGTGTCTGTGTGGATTCTCTCCAGATGCCCAAGTTTCCTCCCACATTTCAAAAGATGAACAGGTCAGGTGAATTCGATTTGTTAAGTTGCCCATCGTGTTGGACACATTCATCAGGGGGAAATGGGTCTAGGTGGGCTACTCTTCAGCTGGTTGGTGTACGCTTGTTGGGCCGAAGGGAATTTGTCAATACTTTAGGGTATCTAATCTTGAAAAAAAAAGTTCCCACGTTGATCACCTCAATTTAATTCATTGGTGAGATGTTGCACTCACTGGCTGGGCCAGCATTTATTGCTCATATCCAGCTGCCTCCTTGAACCACTACAATTCAAATGGTGGAGTAGACCCACAATGCCATTAGCAAGGGAATTACAGGATTTTGAGGCAGCAGGACTCGTTCACTTGTCTTTATTCTCAGCACTGAAGTATGTCTATGCATCACAATGCATGAATTAATGAAATCGGGCACTTATTGCATCAGCAATCAGGGGTCGCACAGTGACAGAATGGTTAGCACAGCTGCCTCATAAAAACAGTGCAATTGATTTGATTCCCTCCTCAAGCGACTGTCTGTTTGGATCTTTAACATTCTCCCACTGTCTGGGTGGAAATTCAAAGATGAGCAAGTTCGGGTGGATAAGCCATGCTAAATTGCCCAAAGTGTCGAGAGATGTTCAGGCTGTGTGGAATAGCCAGGGGAAATGTGGGTTTGCAGGGAAACCATCGGGGTGTGGCTTTGAGTGGGATTCTCTGCAGAAGATCCTTGTGGACTCGAAGGACTGAATATCCTGCTTCCACCGTGTAGGGATTCGATAATGTTACTTTTCAAGATGTGACGACAGTGATGCACAATGAACGCATTGGCTTTCAAAAACAAAACAAAAAGCTGGCTCCTCTGGCAAAGTGCATAACCAACTTTTACAATTAGATTTGTAATTCATTTGCATAGTTTCTTTCTGTACAAAGTGAGTGTATGGGTGGAAGTACTGGATAATAACTGTCTCCTGGCTGCTGAACCACGAATAGTCAACCAACCTACCCTAACAGCAAGATGCTGAGTATATCCGCCAAGTAAAACTTCCAAGTTACAAACTCAAACTCCAGTCACAGTGCAAACACTGATTGTTGTGACATCAGCATAGAACTAAAAGGCAAATATCCTTGACTATCATATCCCCAACAACTTATTAACCGGACAGATAGGCACCGGGTCCTGCCACACAAAGAAACAAACATAGCCTGCTATCAAAATGATTGACAATGTTTCAAACTATTAACCAATTCCCCAATTGGAAAGATTTATAGAAAGTTCCAAAAAATATCCAATAAGGAAAACAAGTTTTTAAAAAAACGGGCTGCCCCGTCAACTGTTTTCTGGAATCTTCTGGAGGCCATCCGAGGAGAGAATCATAGAGCGAGGTGGAGATCAGCTGACCATCCAGTGAGATTGAGGAAGAGAGAGAAAGGAGCTTCGCATATCCAGGGACAAGGACACACACACACACACACACACACACACACACACACACACACACACTGTATAATCCTACAAGAGACTCGGGAAGTGCTGTCAGCTTAAGGGGACAAGTAGTGATAGAGATAGTTTGTGGATAATTAAATGATGTTATATTAAGCTTTCTTAAAAAGAATGAAATTTATCTGTAGATATGGCTTTATGTTCGTAGTGATTTGGCCGTTTCAATATTGTATGACACATTCATATAAGACACTCTGACTTATGTTGTCTAAACTGTTTTTAGAGGGACCTAGACAACACCTTCTTCAACTTTCTCCAAACGGCCTTCAATGCAATGAAATCAATGTTCAAGTGCAGGGATAAAAACGGTTTGTGATACCCGAACTGCTACACTTGCAGCAACATTTCCACACTTTTATATTCCATTCCTTTCATAATAAATACCAAAATTCCTTGTTCCTTTCTTGTGAGACGTTGTACGTCCAATGGTAGAGTGATGTATCAGCATGGACAGTGACAGAAAGAGTGAGGTCAGCGGTGATCCATTGTTTGAAGCCCGTCTTGTTCACTATGTCTCCTTCCACAAAGAAAGGAAGTATGCCATCCTAACTTGGTTCTTCATGCGACTAGATCCTGGAAAATTGCAGACGGGGAAAAATGATGTTCTCGGCAGCAATGCACACATTCAGTGTTTTAGAAGAATCACACTTCAATCATTGAGTGAAAGGCTCCTTTTAAAGGATGGAGGTCCTACTCTGGAGTACAGAAGGACAGCTCTGAGACATGTTTTCACATTTGGAATAACCTGTCTCGATGCAACGTCAGTTGAAATAATCTTCGGCCTGTTGTTGGGGTTCCTGGTGTTTGAGTGGACAGCGCTATTGCTGGCAGATTTCAGATTTAGTTTTTACTATTAATTATGATGCAGTGCGCTTCTATAATAAGAAATGAACTTGTTATTGTGATTAGTTTGTTCATTGACAGAAATTCGAAAAAACAAAACACAGCAACAAAGCTGGGGACTGCTGCAAAGTCTATCTCATGAAGGAACGTCCACATAATATAAGGTAGCGCCTCTGGGAATGCTTCAGCTCAGAGTTTCGACTAAAAGCTTGTCAACTGCGTGAAGTGACAGGTCACCTCGCACTGAAAAATTCAACGACCAATTCAACAAGTGGAGAAAGTATACGACACTTTCCTTGCTGTTGTTGGCATCCCTGGTATGGCACCATGGCAATTGACTTTTTGTTGTTTGATGCTGATCTCCTCTCTGGTTTTCTATGTTGAACCAAAATGTCTCCATCTCATTGACTGGTCAGCCTCATCCAGGCACCAGCATATGATAGCAATTCACTGAGCAGCATTCTGAGCACAAATCTACACTGGCAGAGACTCACGAGTTCACTGATGCTGCATGATTTGCTGATTTTAGTGCTCTGCCATCTGTTCCAGATTCATACGTTTGGAAGGTATGAGGAGAGATCAGGCAAGTTACTCATATGCAACGGTCACTGGATCCTAAACATGAACTCTGCTTTCTATACCAAAGCTGCTGGCAATACTGCTGTGCGATTTCTGTGTTTGCTGAACAACTGAGACCTGTTTTCGCTATAATTTCTATAGTTGAGGGCTGATCATTCCGAAGTCCTACAATATGTTAAAAAGAATCGACAGGGTAGATAAGTTAAACCACTTTTACCGTTTGGAGATTCTAGACCGAGGCAGCGGAGCCTGGAAGTTGGGGCGAGAGTGTTTAGCAGAGCAATTAGGAAACATTTCTCCACAGAACTGGTGGGAGGGGTTTGGAATTCTCTTCCACAATTCGCAGTGAATGATCGACAGGTTTTCAGTTTAAATATGACAGCATTGCTTCAGTTAAGGAAGGAAATTGAGGAGTATATAGCCCTTAATGTTTAATCTAGCTGCTATCCCGTCTGGACATTCCCTACTCCTCATTGGTGAGGATAGGAAATTGAAATCTTGACGCATTTCCCAAGTGATTCCTGCACATTGAGATGTTTATCTTGTCCACATGTTTAGAATTGCACTGTCAATATAACAACAGGCCTCAAATTCTCATGTTGTTAAAATAGTAGCCCTGCATGCTCTGTTAAGCTGCACTTGTGTAAGGCATGCAAAGTAGTCTCGTTTGAAATCTCATGCAGGTTCTGATAACCTTTTTCGCTATGTGGTTCCAATCAGTATTTAGCACAAATTGAACAGCAGCGGACATTCCAACAAAAAAGGATATCAAGACAGTTTGGTTTGTTAACAGGCCAAACTCCAGTCTTGTTATTGAGTTGTGATTGACGTTTCGAATGGAATTCTGCATGTCGGAGTTGAAACACAAAGCTGTGAGAATTTACTCCCGTCAATCAAATAGTTATCTAGTAACAAAGCAGAATCACAAATTCCCTTCTGCTTTCTTAGGTCTGGTGGTGAGCTCAGTCTCTATTCAAACTCCATAATCTCTGGAGAGATTGGGCTAGAGTCCAATCTGGAGTGTGCATTAAAGACGTATAATTCAAACTCACTCAAAACCAAAAGATTCAGCTCACACACTGTGCTAGTATGTGGTGCTAAACTCTTATTTTTTCTCTCTGGAACAGGCAGAGGGAAGTTCTGATCAGCAATTCATGATGCCGTTTCCCATTTGTCTTCACAGTTATTTTGCTGGCAATTCTTATGCTTTCCCAGGGAACTTGCGATGTTTCCCCTTGCACTACTCGCTCCCTGGCGGTTATGGCAGCTCCTGATTTGATGGTCCCATTATCACTCATGTCTTACTGTGGAGATTCCCCTTTTATCATTATCCACAGGGCTTCATGGACATCGCTGCTGTGTGTAACTTGTTGGGTTCCTGTTATGTGCAGCGAGGGACTGCTCTCTCTGGTTCACTGTCACTTTCTCTTTTGACCGATTTGTGACCATTTGTTGTCAGCAACTGAGAACAAAATATTGCACTGTGAAAACTGCAAATGTGGTTCTAGCAACAACCTGCACCCTATTCTGTTTGAAAAACATCATCTTCTATTTGGAATATGAACTTTGGGTGATAATTAACAACGTGGCATTCTACTGTAAAAGAAAATCAAACTACGTTACTAAGACTTTGTGGGTGACATTAGATTGGCTTGATACAGTTTCGAGTCCTTTAATGCCATTTGTTTTAATTCTGTTGCTCAATGCTCTGACAGTCAGAGACATTTTAATGACCAACCGAGTCCGGAAGAGGCTGAAGGGTGAGACCAAAGGAGAGAATCGCAGAGACCTGGAGATTGAGAGCAGACAAAAGTCGGTGATTTTGCTCTTCACCATATCTGGGAGCATCCTCCTGTGGTTGTTCATTATTGTAGATTTCTTACATTACATCATTCAAGGAATCAACATTGGGGTTTACTCAGCTTTTCTACAAGACTTCAGGACAGTTGGTTACATGCTTCAGAGATTGAATTGTTGCACAAACACATTTATTTATGCAGCAACATTGTCTAGATTCAGAGCAAAGATCAGTAATGCAGTAAAATATCTGTTTACACGAATTCCTTGCGTTATGAATAATTAAACGCCCATAGGATGGTCCCATTAATTCGAAAACATGAATTGCATTTGTCTTTATTCCCTATGCAACGTGGGCGTCACTGGCAAGTACAGCATTTATTCTTAGTCCTTTGTTTCCACTTGAAAAAGCCTTGGTGAGATGCCTTTTTGAGCCATTGCAGTCCGTGTGCTGCAGAGAAATTTGCGCAATGCATCTTGTAGATGCTACACATGGCTACTACTGAATGTGGGTGGTTGGATGAGTGGATGCTTGTGAATGTAGACCTAATTAAGTGGGCTGCTTCGTCATGGATATTGTCATGCTCCTTCACTGTTGTTGGAGCTGCAGCCATCCATGCAAGAGGAGAGCATTCCACCACATTCTAGATGGAAAGCACTTATCCCAATGCAGGTAGACAGCTGAGCTGGGACTCTGCTGATTCGCCATCGGGGCACAACCAGGGAAATGAAATTTCCTACTCAGTAAGTTCTCTCAGCTAAGTTTCGATTGAAATCAGGGTCTTCAAATTCTTCTGATGAAATTAAATGCAATTTTCAATAACAAAATGATCCACAATTAAATACATGTTCTCACTTCTCGGTTAAAATTTAAGGGAGCATTATACATCGATATCAATGTCACGAACACCAAATTATGGTCTGTTTCATGTTAGAGATTATGGCAGGTATGTCATTTTCATTTTAATACAACAGGGTCAGACAGAGACAGACAGGATTCAACTTCAAAACAACCAAGACCCCATTGGATAGACACACAGGCCCAGAGATAAACAAAAACATGGACACAAACTGACACATTCCCAAACTGAAACAAACCGCCAGGAGCAAGGTCTGTCCCTCATGTGAGAGATGAAGAGTGAGAATCCTTTGAATCGGTCCAAGACTCTCTCCCTCTCTATCCTTCCTGCCCACTTCCCCGTCTCTCCCCTCATCCCTCCGTCATTTGCATTCTCTTTCTGATCTTCTCGTGCTGCTCTTCCCCCTCTTTCTTCATCTCTCCCTGTACTTCACCTTCCCTCCCCTCTCTCTTTCACTCTCTGAAATGTGGTAAATGATATTTATACAGAAAAGTGTGAGGTTTGGAAGGAGTAACAAGAATGCAGATTACTGGGATAATGGTCTTGTTCTTCATAGTGCAAATAAGCAGAGAGATCTCGATGTCCATATACATCGGTCCCTGAAAGTTGTCACTTAGGTCGATAGGGTTGTTAAGACAGCATACAGTGTGTTATCGTGTTTGCAGTAGAGGGGTAATGTTTTGGAACAATGAGGCCATACTGCAGCTGTGCGGCTGCACTTGAAGTATTGTGTACAGCTCTGGTCACCACATTAAGGGAAGGATGTGGAAGATTTGAAATAGGTCCAAAGGAGATTTACTAATCTGTTATCTGGTATGTAGGGGATGTCTTCCGAGGACAGGATGAGGGACTTGAGTCTGTTTTCATCAGAGAGAAGGATGTTGAGAGTGGCCTGAATTGAGACATATAAGGTAATCAGAGGGTTAGATAGAGCGCACAGTGAGAACCTTTAACCTTGGATAATGATGGCTAGCACCAGGGGATGTGACTTTAAATTGCAGAGTCGTAGATATAGGACAGATGTCAGAGGCAGCTTCTCTATTCAGACAGTAGTAGGGGTGTGGTATACACTGCCTGCAGTAGACTCGCCAACTTTAAGGGCATTTAAATGGTGTTTAGATAGATATATGGGTGAATATGGAATAATCTAGGATAGATCGGCTTCAAAATCGTTTCAAAGGTTGTTGCAACATCGAGTGCCGAAGGGCCTGTATTGCCATGTAATGTTCTATGTTCTATGATCTTTAGATAGGGTTTAACATCATCTAGAAAGAAATAAGTTGATTAGGAATACCCATCACCGTTTTTTGAAGGGTTGGTTGTAACTCAGAAACGTTTTTGAGTTCTTTTTGAGAATGTGTCCAAACAGTTGGATGAGGATAAAGCGCTTGACGAGCTAACTCCGGATTTTAATAAGGCATTTGATAAGTTTCGGCACTGTAGGCTATTACACAAAATATGGATGTCTGGGCTCAAATGGGGATTTCGCGGTTTGGATAAGATGTTGGCTAGATGAAAGAAGAGAGAATGAGTGTTAGTTAATGCAAAATGTTCATCCTGGTGTTCAATTACGAGTGGTGTACCGAAATGATCTGTTTTGGAACCACTTCTCTTGTCATTTTTCTAACTGACCTAGATGAGGGCGAGAAGGCAGGGTAAATAAATTTACAGATGACACGAAGTTTGGGAGAGTCTTTGAAGCTGCTGAATAATGTTGTAGATTACAGAGGGACGCAGACAAGCTGCAGAGCTGGCCTGAGTTGTGGAAAATGGAGTTTATTGCGGAAAGCTGTGAGGTGATTCACTTTGGAAGGAGCAACAGGAATAAAGATTACTGAACTAATGGTAAGATTCTTTGCAGTGTAGATGAACAGAGAGATCTCGGTATCCATGCACATAGATCGCTGAAAGTTACCTCACAGGTTGTTAAGATTGTTAAGTAAGTTAGCTTTAATATGTAAAGGGATTGAGTTTGGGAACCATGAGGTCATGCTGCAGCTGTACAAAACTCTGGTGTGGCCGCACTTGACATAATGCGTACAAGATCTGGCCACCACGTTATAGGAAGGATGTGGAAGCTTTGGTAAGGGTTCAGAGTAGATTTCCTAGGATGTTGCTGGCTATGGAGGCAAGGCCTTATGATGAAAGGCTGATGGGCTTGAGTCTGTTTGCGTCAGAGAGAGGAAATTTGAGAATTGATAAATTGATGCATATAAGATAAACAGAGGTTTAGATTGGGCGGGCCTGAGAATCCTTTCCCTCGAATGGTGGTAGCCAGAACAAGGGGACATGGCTACAAATTGAGGGGTGATAGATATCAGACAGATATCTCAGGTCGATTCTTTACCCAGAGAGTAGTAAGGACGTAGAGCGAACTGCCTGCAATAGTAGTAGACTCACAAACATAAGGGCATTTAAATGATCATTTGATAGACACTGGGTTGCAAATGGAATATTGTAGGTTGGATGTGTTTCAAATTGGATTCTGAGGCCTGCACAACATTTATGTCCAAAGGGCCTGTGTTGCGCTGTAATGTTCTATGTTCTCTCGCTTCCGTTCCCTCTACTTCGTTCTCTTTGTCTCTCACTCTCTCCCTCTTTCTGTATTCCCTCCTGTGTTCTTCTTATCTGTCTCTTCTCGCTCTCTGTCCTTCCCTCTCTCTCTTTCCCATTTATGTCCTTCTCTCTCTCTTGCCGCACCCGACTCTCTGTTTGTTCAACTCTTGCACTTTCTTCTACTCTATCCCCTCTTCCCCCCTCCTCGGCCCTGTCTTTTTCATCTTTTGACCCAAGCCCATCCTTTTCTCTCTCTCACTCTCTTTTCCCGTTTCTCCTCCCCACTCTTTCTCTCTCTCTCTCTCTGTCAATGAGACCCTCATCTCTCACATTCCCTTCCACGCTGTTTCATTTTCTCTCTGTCAGATTTCTAAAGGCCCACATAATTTTCCGTCCCCCTAAAATAATTACCCCGTTTTCACTCCCCTTCCAAATCTATGCACATCGCCAGATCTTTTGCCCTACTCAGTATTTGCCTTACCAAATGAGCGACCATTAAAATATTTTGCTGACTCAATGTTGCGCTGATTTAAATGAGTCTTGGTGCAGCAACTGGGCTGAGATTTAGTTTTTTTTACTGCACAGCAAGCTCTTAGAAGTCTCATATTACAGAGCAGTCCTTATGGCACTTAACGCCTGCACTCTTGCTCTCCACAAATGATCCTGGGTCTGTCCAGGATTGGCCTCTGAATGGCCTCATTGGCTACCTTATCTATGAAGACTGCTCTTCTACCCTGTATCATATTCTGTGTTTTGTGCTCTCCATCTCAATCTCTCTCTTTGTTCATTCTCGACATAAGGGCGTCACTCACTAAGCAGCATTTATTACCCATCCTAATTGACCAATGGGCGATGAGTAGCCAACCACATTGCTGTGGGTCTGGAGTCACATGTCGGCCAGGCGAGGTAAGGATGGTTTCCTTCCCTAAAGGACATTAGTGAACCAGATGGGTTTTTACAACAATCGACAATGGATTCATGATCGTCATCAGATTCTAAATTCAAAGTGTCAATTGCATTCAATTTCCAGTAACTTCCATAGTGGGATTTGTACCCAAGTCCACTGAATTCTGTCTAACTCTCTAAATTATTGGTCCAGTGATAACGCCACGATGCCATCCTTCCTCCTATGCCCCGTCACGTTGTCCCACTTCTGTGGGATGACTTGGCAAGATTTCGACAATTCTCAGGCCTTGATAAGGTCCTGGTCAACGGACGCCGCGTTCTGAGGGCGAGCTGAAATCCTCACAGCCAATTGGCAAGAGTTACGTGTTGTAATTGAGGTTGTGCCCTGATGGAAAAAAATGTCGCTGGAGCACACGGTCTCGGAGGAAGCTCAAATTGAAAGCATTGTTGCAGAGTCTGAAGGTGGAAAGACACCACTGGTGGCACCAGCAACTGATTAAAACCATTTTACATGGAACCTGACTCCAGATTCGGAAAGCAGTTGCAGAACATTATGAAATATCCATTCACACCAATTATTTCATTTATTAATCAGCAGCCAGTCTGCTATGAGCCCTTGTGGCATAACGGTAGTTTTGCTACCTCTGAGTTGGGTCGGCCAGCATCAATCCCACCTGATCCAGAAGGTTTTAATAACATCTCTCAAGAAAATGGCTGAACAAAAGAGATCGAATGACAGACCAACAGTGGGTCTGAGTGATCCTAGTGCATGAGTGTTGTACTTACCAGATACCTTCATCAACGTATCACCGTCAGCAATCGTGGCCTGAAATGTAAAATGATATTGACACAAAATGTGGATAGTATTGGTTGGAATAGACGACAGGGGCAGTGGGACAGTATCGGGTTTGGGAATAAGTGATTGACTGATCCAGTACATCTTTACAGGACAGGAGCAACAGTTTGTTGCATTCAATGTGAGTGATTTGGAAAATCATTGCTTTATTGGGCTCAGTGAGTCAACCGTTTGGCAGGCTCGAAATGAACGGCCTCACCAATTGGCACTTATTGTTTAAGACCTAGAAGAGAGAGCAAGAGTTCTCGGTCCAATTTCACGTGGCTCTGCGAGAATACCTCAAACTTTTCCCACAATGCAATTTGTTGTCAAATTAAAATAGTCTGGATTAGTGATTAGGAAAGGAATGATACTGCACCCCACAGCATGTCTCTACAATACACTGCAGAACTGAATGCTCTCGATTGAGCACGTTTCCAGTCCCTATATATTCGTCTGCATGAACCACGTAGCCATGGGCAGAGTTATGAACTCCTTGTTAATTGCGGTCCCTTACGACGTAACCCAGTGAAAGGAATGGTAACAAATTCAATTGTCATGTACTTTAACATCAACATTTCCATTTATCACTGTCACAGCTGATCATTTCCATGTAATTTGAAAATTATTCTCAACAGGGCCCCAGAATCTCCTTTTCAGAGAAATACGCCAATCTACTTCACTGTTCAGAGGTGATTAGCAGATTTCGGTCGAAATCGGTTTGCAAAATAGAATGAGGCCAAAGGTATGGCTATATTGGCTGAGATAATCACGGAGGTTCTCAAAGTCTTGCACTCCTCTGAAGTGTGATCCATCAGGTTAACCAACCACCAGTTGTCAGTTTTTCTACTGAAACATTGGTGACTTTAGCTTACTGCTCAGTCTCAATACTTCAATGTTTGAACACAAGAAAAACATCATTTTGCTTGAGCATTTGCTTAGAATCAATATTAAGTATAACTGCTACTTCTTTCACTGGAGCGTCGACAGTTGAGCAGTGACCTGATTGAAGTTTCTAAAATCATTACTGTCTTTGATAAGGTGAATGACAAGCGCCTTTTCCCAGGGGTGCGGAATTTCAAACAAGGGAACGCTTTTTAAAGACAAGAACATTTTACAAAGTACTTGGCGAGTGATGTTACTGAAAAGAGAGTGGCTTGTGAGTGGAATGAGCTGTTAGAGAAAGTGGTAGATGTCGAGTTATAGAGATGCACAGCACTGAAACAAACCCTTGGGTCCAACTCGTCCACGCCGCATAGATATCCCGACTCAATCTAGTCCCACCTGCCGGCGCCTGGCCCTTATCCCTCCAAACCCTTTAGGTTTAATTAATAGAGGAATCGAGTTCCGGAACCATGAGGTTGTACTACAGCTGTACAAAGCTCTGGTGCAGCCGCACTTGGAGCATTGTGTATAGTTCTGGTCAACGCATTATAAGAAGGATATCGAAGCATTGGAAAGGGTGCAGAGGAGATTTACCAGGATGTTGCCTAGTATGGAGTGAAGGTCTTACGAGGAAAGGCTGAGGGACTTGAGGCTGTTTTCATTGGAGAGGAGAAGGTTGAGAGTTAATAGAGACATTTAAGATAATCAGAGGGTTAGATAGGGTGGACAGGGAGAGCCTTTTTCCAAGTATGCTGACGACGAGGACGAGGGGGCATAGCTTTAAATTGAGGGGTGATGGATATAGGTCAGATATCAGAGGTAGTTCTTTACTCAGAGAGTAGTAAGGACATGGAATGCTTTGCCTGCAACGGTAGTAAATTCACCAAATTTAAATACATTTAAGTCATCATTGGATAAGCATACGGACGTACATGGAATAGCGTAGGTTACATGGGCTTCAGATTGGTATGACAGGTTGGCGCAACATCGAGGGCCGAAGGGCCTGTATTGTGCTGTAATGTTCTATGTTCTACTCATATATCCTTCGAAACGCCTTTAAAGTTTTACAAGTTTATTAGCCTTCACCACTTCATCTTGCAGCTCATTCCACACATGTACCACCCCCTGCGTGAAAAAGTTGCCCCTTAAGTCTCTTTTATATCTTTCCACTCTCATCCTAAACCCACCATACCCTGTCGTTCTGGACTCCCCAACCCCAGGGAAAGGACTTTGTCTATTTATCCTATCCCATGATTTTATGAACCCCTATAAAGTCACCCCTCAGCCTCTGACGCTCCAGGGAAAACAGCGCCCTTGGCTATGCATCCTCTCCTTATAGCACAAATCCTCCAACCCAGACAACGTCCTTGTAAATCTTTTCTGAACCTTTTCAAGAATCACAACATCTTTCTGATAGGAAGGAGACCAGAATTGCACGCAATATTCCAAAATTGGCCTAACCAATGTCCTACGCAGCTGCAACGTGACCTCCCAACTCCTGTACTCTTGTCGGATTCAAATGCAGCTTCAGTTGGCATTTATAAATGCAATGTTTGTGTTTGTTTGCGAACGTTAGAATGCAAGAGCAGTGATTTACTGCTCAAGCTGTGCAAAGAGAACAAACATGGGAGTTAGATTCTATCCAATAAACAAACCAAAGACATCTCTTACTTGTGTGACAGTGTATTTACAAATATCTGAGACACCAGAAGGTTCCAATAACTGAATGGACCCACATTTAACTGCGGCAGAAAAGACCCAGACAGTGTTTTTTTATACACTGCACCTTGACTGCAGCTGCCCCAAGCTTCCGTGCTTCCCTTAATCCTTCCAAAAAACCCTTTGGAATTTGCAATGTGCTGATCTGCAACACATGGTGGGGATCAACTCCTTGCTCTGGAAGACCAACAAAGTTTTGGACAGACGAAAGAGCGTCTTTCACCGAGCTGATTGTCCTCCAGGCACAGTTGATGTTTGTCGTGGAGTGATGGAATGGACCGCACAGCACTCAGGCCGTAGTTGCAGAGTTGCTCGACGTGAACTAAGAACAAAAAAGGACTGCATCTTTCTTCAGACTTGCTTTGCAAAAACACAATCCATAGGGAAATATGCGACAATCTCTAGCCCCCTCCACGCCCCTCCCCGCCTCCCGCAGCTGCATCAAGGGAAGCAAGTGGTGATGTGCAAATTTTCGGTGTACAAGAAGGATCTCACAGGTAATTTTCTTCTCACCACCACGAAGCGATGTCATGATACTTATTACAAAGTTCTGTTGATGAGTCAATCTGCCAAATGATGTACGTCAGGGTCTTGCAAACTCTTTCAATGCTTCCCAAATAGGCGTAGGTGAGATCTAGTCTGAATCTGGAGGTTTATTCAGTTTTAAGGTTGCGTAGCCACTGGTGCTTCTTCTTTCTCAATTATGGGTCATTCAATTTTATTACAGTTTTCTTGTCTGATTCTGGCAGTGTCAGAAGAATTTGTCAGTATTGTGGCAGGTGGGGTGGAGTTTCTCACATTTTAACCGAAGGAATTGCTCCAGTTACAGAGGGTTGCTCTCAGAGAGAGAGAGAAAGAGAGAGAGAGAGAGAGAGACAGAGAGAGAGAGAGAGAGACAGACAGACAGAGAGAGAGAGACAGAGTGTGTGTGCGTGTGTGTGTGTGTGTGTGTGTGTGTGTGAGAGAGAGAGAGAGAGAGAAAGACAGAGAGTTGGGGTTTGGTACAGAAGGGAAAATTTGGGGATGATAAGTAAATTTTCAAATGACACAAATATTGCCCGGGCCGTTGGCGATGAGGAAAACATCTTAAGTTACAGATAGGTTGAGCCAGACTAGTCAGATGGGCAGATCGCTGGTGGATGAAATTTAACCCTGATAAATGTGAGGTGATGCATTTTGGCAGAAGTTGCAAGTCAGGCAGTAGCCCCATTTGCCTATGTTTGGTTCATATCCCTGAATGCCTATCCCATGCTAGTACCTGTCTGACTGTTTCTTAAGTGACAAAACTGTACTTGCTTCCACCACTAATCTGTTAGCCCATTCCAGATACTCACCACCATCTTTCAGAAGAACCAAACCGCGCAAAACCCTTTATGTTTCATCCCGATCAACTTAAACCTATGCCTTTTCGTTTTGACTCACTTATCAAAGGGACAATGTGTTACCATCGACCATACTATTACTATTATTCTATTGACTCCTCGAAGGTTACACTTCAGCCTCCAACGCTCCAAAGGAGAGTATCCCAGCCTATCCTATCTTTCCTTCTCAGTCCTGCCTTCCAGTCCATGTAGCATGTTAGTGAATGTGTACTGCAATCTTTCCTCTGGTGAGGTATGGTATGGTGCCAGAACGGCACGTGGCATTGTAAACGTGACCTTACCACTGTCTTCTACGGCTGTAACAAAACGTCTCAGCTGCTGTACCTAATGCCATGACTGAGCAAGCACGGATATTTATTTTACAATGCATCTAGGAGGCCTACCATTGTCTAAGTTCTGTGCTTGTTTGACCCAACGATATGCAACTCCTTGGGTGTATCTAATTTGAGCTCCATTTACAATGCTTCAGTCCACTGCCAAGATGATCACGATCTCACTGCATTCCCAAATAACCTTCTTCACTCTCCATTATGCCACCAGTATGCAAATTTATTAACTATATCTTCTAAGTTTTCAACGAGAGCGTTTGCATAAATGACACATAACAGTGGACCCAGCACCGATCTTTCACTTTGGAAGGAGAGGCAGGAACAAAGAGTACTGGGTACTGTAGAAGAATAGCGAGATCTCTATGTCCATGTATGTAGATCCCTGAAAGTTGCCACCCACATTGATAGGGTTGTAAAGAAGGCATATGGTGTGTTACCACACGGGATAATGCTTTCACCCCCGGTAATTTAAACCCGCAACACAGAAAGGATTTATCCCATGCGGTAATCTGTGAAAATTCTAGTGGCCAACAACTATCCCAAAGGTCAGTATTTAAAGTAAAAATTAACAACTTCATTGATTAAAGTCTAACAGAGAATAATTAACTAACAATTATTTACAACTCCTTTCTGTAACCAATCTTTCACTACCCCTTCTACGACACTAGTTTGATAAAACCCACTGATGAAGATTTACTGAACGTTTCAAATTTCGAAACCAACCAGCTGTCGAATCTTCCCTTTGTATCTTCCTTGTAAATATGCTCTCCAGGTAGGTATCATCCTTTTTTCCCCTCTGTGTAAACTCCTTCTTGAGACAGGTACCTCTCAGAGGGTTCTTAATAGCACCCTACATCTGTTGGTCATTTGCAGTTCTCCCTCAACTTTTCCCCGACCTTATACCCCAAAGCATAGAATCGTTTCATTGGTCTTAAAATTGTTAAAATACCAAATTCAAACTTGATTTTAGATTGGCATTTAGGTGTACAATTTAAACTGATTGACTGAATTCGAATTTGTTTTGTGTCATTGCAACCCAGGCATTGCTAAGCGTTGGAGCAAAGGTTACATTGTAAATTTTCAGTATTGTCTCTGCCTCTCTAAATCCTTCAAGGTGCAGTTCCCTCATATCATCATAACAGGTGTGTTAGCTTTTATTGGTAATGCGGTTGAGATTCGGAGCATCGAGGTCATGTTGCATCTGTTCAACTCTGGTGTGGCCACACTTGGGGTATTGCATACAGTTATGGTTTGCAAATTGTCGAAAGGACGTCAAAGATTTGGAAAGGGTTCAGAGGAGTTTAATGAGAATGCTGCCTGGTATGGAGGGAAGATCTTATGAGGAAAGGCTGAGGGACATGAGATTGGTTTCGTTAGAGAGAAGAAAGTTAAGAGGTGACTTACTTGGGACAAGAAAAAAAGATAATCACATATATTTAGATTGGGTAGACAGTGAGAGCTTTTTCCTTAGATAGTGATGGATTGCACGAGGGGACATTGCTGTAAATGGAGGTGTCATAGATATCTGACAGATGTCAGAGGTAATTTATTTACTCAGAGACTAGTTGGGGCGTGAAATGCTTTGCCTGCACTAATCGTATACCCGTCAAGGTTTAGGGCATTTACATGGTCAGTGGACAAAAATATGGATGAAAATGACATAATGTTGGATAGATAGACTTCAGAGTTGTTCCACAGGTCGACGCACAATCTAGGACTGAAGGGCCTGCAGTGCACTGTAATATTCTATGTCCGAGGTTTTATGTCTATTCCTCGGGCACACCGTTCATCACAGGCTTTCATTTAAAATAAATCAACACTGGACCACCACCCCTTGTCTTCTACCGTCAAGCCAATTTTCTAAATGTCTAGCTCTCACTGGATCCCGTGAGAATTTGGCATCTTCATTCAACAATCTACTATGAATTACCTTGTTAAAGGCCTTACTAAAGCTCATGTAGATGACATCAACCACTCTGCCCCTATCTACTTCCTTTGTTACACTTCCAAAAACCCAATCAGTCTCAACATTGGTTAGGCCACGGTTGAAGTCATGTGTGCAGTTCTGATCACTCCACCATCGGCAGCATGTGATTGTACCGGTGGGCGTGCGGAGGTGATTCACCAAGATGTTGTTGTGAAGAAGACATCCGAATAAGATCATTTTGCTTTCTTTTGAGCAGACAACGGCGTGTATCCGTATGGGGGTCTATGGACGGTGTGAATAGAAAACAGTTGTTTCCATGATTTGAAGGTCTAAGAAGAAATTGCCATAATTATAAGCAGAAAAACAAGAGGTTTTGAGGGGAGAGTAAGGATAGTCTTCTTGCCTGAACGATAGTTGTGGCCTGTAATGCACTTCCATGGATATTTGAGAAGGGAAACGTCATAACCTTTAAAAACAATTTCACTGAGAACTTGAAATGTCACAACATTGAAAGCTATAGGCCAAGTGCTGGAAATTGGAATGGATGCAGTTTTACTGCCATTTCGACGGGGAACACATTCGTCTTGTGTTCAAAGGGATTGTATCATTCTATAATTCTGAAATGAAGGTTTTGGAACAGCTACTTTTTCCTTGTCTTTGTTTTGATAAAGTATTACTGAGTGCAAGTTCCATTTGTGGCTATTGTCAGAATCAGCTTCAGGTTCTGCATGAGACAACTCGTTTACAGATAGGAGTGTCCCAAACGTGTTGTATGACTGAATTAATGAGAAAAACAATGTTATGATGGTGTGAAGTAGAACACTCCGAAGGGGTTTTGAATGACTGAATACCCTGAGCAGAATGGAGGTCATCACTAAAAAGAATATTGAAAGATGTTTAGATAGTGATGGGGCTGATAGTGTGTGAAATAAAGCAAATTTCGCTGCTTAAAGTCAAACAACAATTAACATTTGAGACATGATTGAATCAGATTAATCCAGTCTTTGTGATATTCGCATACAGAATTACATCTCAATGATCTCACATCATTAAAATAAACCAATTGTTGCAATCTGTTTGGTAAATTCGATTTTAAGAAGTGAAGATGGGAATGAAGAGAATTCTCCAATTCCAGCATATTTCCAACAGCAGGAAGGGAGAGATTGTTTTCCAAAAAAAACAACAAACATCTTCCAAGGCAAATGGTCTGATAGGTATGGTACACCATCCTTGCTCTTTTTGGTATTCCTGGTAAGTCTTGGAACAACTTAAGTTGTACAAATCTCTGCATTTTATCATACTTCTTTGCACTGTACAACAAATTATTATTTTATTTCAATTTACGTAGGTAAAGATTGATGTCAGATGATACTATCCTTTGGCAGTCACTTTGGGAGTAGAGTCAGGGACATTAGGGACATTTAAGAGACTGCTGGACCAGGATGGCAGTAAATTGAGGGGTATTTAGGTTAGGTTGATGTTATATTTATCTTGGACACAATATCTTGGGGTGAAGGGGCTTTCTTGTGCTGTACTGTTCTATCTCCAGTTAGTGCTCCACCTTTACACAATGCTGCGTTTACACGTATCTTAGAAAAGCAAGACGACTGGGTCAGAGTTTCCTATTTGATCAATACTCCACACAGTATAATTCTGATTTCCCACATTTCCTCCATGAGGCCAAAACAAACAGCGGGTCCAGCCTAAGGTTTGTGATTCCTATTCAGTACAATTTAACAATCAGTATCACCCTGGTTCAGAGTGTTTCCTGGAGATCTGGATCAATAGTCGATCACTGAGTAATGCAGAATGCCTGCCAGCGAAAGACGAAAGATGTTGTTTTTTTGAGTTAAGGAATTAGATCTCTGAGTTAGTTTGGAATTGCTAACTGTGCTCATTGACGAAACATATGGAACTCGCACTGCCCCAGAATAGTGTCCAGTAAGGTATGGGTTAAATGAATTGAGCATGCACAACAATGGATCAGCATACAGACAGCATCCGATATCAATGAGTAGAATTCATTGGGGAAGTAAAGACTGATCATCAAGTGGAAAATAAAACACTCCAAGTTAGCCCATCACAGAATATGAGTACCACAGAACCCTCAGTCTTCTGTATTGCACTTATCTCTGCACATTTTGACAGTAGCGCATGTTCTCTGAAACCTACATCATGTTATTGGCAAACAAATGAAATTTGTTTTATATCATCCCACCCAACACTCGAACAGTAACGTTTCCCTTTAAGTCAACCATCCTGGAATTCAAAGGTCCTGAAAAGATTTATGAGCTTCCAAATGCGAACTAGCAACACGTTCGTTCAATACTTTCTGGTTTCCACGCGCAACACATTTTGGTAACTCAGTAGCCACAAAACAGTCTGGGGTATCCAGCACCAAAATGAGACCACCAACATATCATATTGCTTTGATATAGCGATTCGGGAACATGAAAAATTTCATCCAAGTTGAACATACTGAACTGTGGGAGTCAGTCCTCTGAATGTTCAACCCCAAACAGCAGTTTCAGGTCATGAACAACTTCCCACAAAGTGAACACTCATTTCTGCTTTCGAATCTTTCACAGTTATTACTGCTGGAATTTAGATATCAATAACTGTCTCTGTAATGTAAATCGCAATCACTGTATGGAGAGATACCTCGTGTGACAATCGGCACAATGATGCCCCATGCCATGAGGCAAAGTATCTCTCAATATCGGGATAAAACGATCATTCGCATGCTTTTATCCTTGCGGCACTGATTGACTGTGAAGCAACTTGTGATCTTCATTTACTATCCAACTCACCAAGTCTCTGAATGTTGCACATCAGGTCAAATGGGGGGCACAACAGCAGGGCTGATTTTTTTGGAGGTCACAAAGACAGAGGCTTCGAAATGTCTGAGTTTGAACTACTTGAGGAAGATTTGAGGCAAAAAAACATCACCTGTACAATGAAAGAGGAGTGGCTTGTTCTCCCAACTCAACTCCTTTCTGGTTTGGTTTGGGTTTTAACAGTCTGGCTGTTCAGGGTGGTAGCCAACGGTGAAGCTGCTAGACCCAGAGAAGCAGGTTCATGCTGATCCTCCCTCTCTCTGACATCTCTCCTGTAAGGCCCAGTGTTGGATTTTTCCCTTTTTTGCAAATGTGTGTTTATGCGGAATGTTGCTAGTAGTTGGAGTAACATCATTAAGTATGGATAACCAACTGGGTTTTCAGATTGTTTAAGTTATTCTGTTTTCTGTTCTCTTTTGTTTGTATTTCACTCAGCAATCTTGCAAATAAGTTCTGTTCTGTTTAAAACTAAGAGGTTGGGCCAGCTGCACCAATCCTGGAATAATCTCTATACACCTGCTTAAAACAACCAGCAAAGTTAAACTCAGGGCTATTTTCTTGATTTTGTTTTGAAGGGGTGTGGCCTGGTTCGTAACAACTGTACTCACGTATGCCTGTACTTCGCTACACGTGACAATGAAATCAAATTCTAGTTCTGATTCTAACATCAAATCTCTTGTGAGTCAATTAGATTAAGCAAACAGTTCCATTATTTACAGACATTTAGCAACTATACTTAGCTATGGTTTATTTTAAAAGCATTAGTTGGCAATTACATCAGATATTTCAGTAAGAGAGTTACGTATAACTGGAAATCGAAGTTCTGAAATAATGGCAGCAAGCCATCTCCACAGGTAGGTGATGGAAAGCCTCTTTAGACATGATTTGGAGATGCCGGTGTTGGATTGAGTTGTACCAAGTTAAAAATCACACAGCACCATGTTATAGTCCAACAGGTTTAATTGGAAGCACTAGTTTTCGGAGCAGCCAGTGCTTCCAAGTAAAACAGTCGCACTATCACCTGGTTTTATGTAATTTTTAACCCTCTTCAGACAGTTCCTCCTGAGCCTGCTGTTCACTGATGTCTCTTTTACCATATCTGTCAGACCAGTAGTTTTGATATCATAAATGTACACTAACAGTGATCAATTGAATGTGCAATTGTTCACCCCAGCAGTTACTGTGCTCGCTTGACACTTGTGTTACCCAACACATACATCAAAGATAACAATGCTCTTCAAATACAATTGCAGTTTCGATGCTGATTATTGAACACACTCTTGTTACAATCAAGATAATCAATTTGCAGCACAATTGGCACGGACATTATGTTTTTATTCCTCTCAAACGCAAACACTGCCTAATCTTGAATTACGAGTGGTATATGTACGTCTCAGACACAAGGACTGACCATATGCCAGGTGATTATATAGAATAACAGGAAGATGTGCCTGCTTTTAGCAACTGGAGTTCTACGATCTGTTACGTGGACTAATCACTTTCTGGTAGTGCTGTCTGAAAGTGTTTCACAGTTTAGAAACTTTTCAAAAATAAATCAGACAGGACTGTTCTTTGATAACTGCACGTGATCATGGTTCAAATGCGATTGAACTGAGCATCTGGCAATTTGCTGAGTTCCTTTGCTTAAATGATTATGTCTCTTCCCGTCCGAACGCACACAGACACATGCATATGCACACGCACACACACGGAGACACATGCGCGCGCACACACACACACAAAAATACAATCCACTCAAAAGTGTCCTCCGAATGTTTGCACGCCCAACAACTTTGTTTTGTTCGTTTGTCTGAACGTTACAGATTCCATAATTTTGGCTGTAAAAAACGATGTATTCAGTTTTTTCAGAGATCTTGGACTTCGATGGCTGGATCAGAATTGTTGTCCTTGAGAAAACAATGACAGCTCCTCTCTTGTACCACTGCATTCCTGACGGTGTAGGGACAATTGGTCAATAGGGGAGGAGATAGAGTTATTTTCAAGGATTTTGATGGAGGGACACAGAAGGAATCGTCCTGATTCCAGAGATCTGTTCTCTCATAGACAGACAACTGGCAGTGACTTTAACATCTGGATGATCTCGCCTCTCGGCATCTCACAGCAAAAGTCCAGCCAACTGTGTTAACTGAACTCCTGAAGCAGCGGTGGCTGGACAGTTGATGCAGAGTGACACCAGACACGTAGGTGCAATTCTGATCCTGGGTGAGGTCACCATGATTGTCCCAACTTCTCATCCTCGCTTCTCCACCATTGCGTGGTGACCCTACGGTTAAATTCACGACCAGTCGTGACTCGCAAATGAAAGAGCAGTCATATAGTCAACTGGATGTATGGAGATTTTAGTGACAGAATATATGTCCAAGTCAGGATGGTGAGTGGCTTGGAAGGGAACGCACAGGTGTTGGTCTTCTGCATTCACTGCCTTTGTGTTTACGAAAGTAGTGGTCATGGATTTGGAAGGTTCTGTCAAAGGAGAATTGGTGAATGATTGCAGTGCATATTGTCGATGATACACAATGCTAATACTGAATATCGATGGACTACATGGATGTGGGTACGTTGCCAATCAAACTGACTACTTAATTGCAAAAGATGAAATGTTTGATAAATTCAGCAGGACTGATGGCATCTATGAAAACCAAAAAAAAGTCTAATTCTACCTGCCACCTCTTCAGCACTGTTGTAAATGAAGAGTTACATTGTCCTCAAAATATTACTTCTGTATTTCTCTCACCAAATTTTGCCAGGTTTACTGAATTTTTGCAGCTCCTTCTGCTTTAATTTCTTTTCTCCAATGTCAAAAGCATTGCACTTTTATATGACTGCTTTGTGATGATACTATCCAATTTTTTGATGATTTTTGGAGATGCATTCAATGAAGCAAATGCGACATATTCCAGAAAACTCCTGATGTGTGCCTTTTCGATGCCGGTGACTCACAGACTCATAGAGATGATTAGCATGAAAAAAGACCGTTTGAGCCTACTGGATCATACCGACGAGATATTCTAGATTAATTGTGCCCCTTTTTCCAGCATTTGGCCCATTTTCATCTAAACCCATCCTAATCGTAAATCAATCCAGGTGACTGAAATATGGAATCACTGACCCAGTCTCCACCACTTCCTCTGGCAGCTCATTCCATGCACACGCAACACTCTGCTGGTAAAAAAAACATTGCCCCTTAGCTTCCTTTTAAGCCTTTCCCCGGTCACCTTAAGATATGTCCCATAGATTTGGACTCCCTGTCTCTGGAGAAAATATTTTGACTATTTTCACCCTTTCCATACCACTTGTAATTTTATAAACGTCTGTAAAGTCACCCCTCAGCCTCCGATACTCCAGAGAAAATAGCCCCAGCCTGTTCAACTTCTCCATGTAGCTCAAACTCTCGAACCCTGGCAACGTTCTCTTACGTCTTTTCTGAACCTTTTCAAATTTAATAAAATCTTTCCTGTTGCAGGGAGAACGAATTGAATGCAACATTCCAAAAGTACATAAAAAACACCCTGTACACCCGTAAGATGACCACCCAACTGATATATTCAAATTCATTGACGAATAAAGGCAAGCATTCCAAAACACCTTCTTTGGCAACTTGTCGAATTGCGACTTCACTTTCAAGGAACTTTTAACTTGCACCCCAAGATTTCCATGTTCGGTACCTCTTCCCAGGATCTTACCATTAAGTGCATAAGTCCGACCCTGATCTGCTCTGCCAAAATGCAGACCCGCACATTTCCCTAAATTAATTTCCATCAGCCAATCTTTGAAATAGTTGCCCACCAGATTAAGGTCCCATTTTCCTCTGAGGTGCCCTTCTTGCCTGTTTACTGCCACACTAATTTTGGTGTCATCTGCAAACTTGCTAACCGTGCCTCCCATATTCACACCAAAATCATTTACACAAATGAAAAGAACAGTGCAGCTAGTATCTATTCTTGAGACACAATATTAGATTAGATGACTTACAGTGTGGAAACAGGCCCTTCGGCCCAACAAGTCCACACCGACCCGCCGAAGTGCAACCCACACATCCCCCTACATTTACCCCTTACCTAACACTAGGGGCAATTTAGCACGGCCAATTCACCTGACCCGCACATCTTTGGAATGTGTGAGGAAACCGGAGCACCCGGAGGAAACCCACGCAGACACGGGGAGAACGTGCAAACTCCACACAGTCTGTCGCCTGAGTCAGGAATTGAACCCGGGTCTCAGGCGCTGTGAGGCAGCAGTGCTAACCACTGTGCCACCGTGCCGCCCACAATATTGGTTACAGGTCTCTACTCCACTAAACAACCTTCCTTCACCTACCACCTTTGAGGGAATTTTGTTTCCAAATAGCAATCCAGAGGCTTTTGCAGTCACGACATACATTACTTACTGCATATTCTTGCCCTCTGATCTTTTCTTGCGGGCATAGTATTTGCCTGATGAGTCCAGTTCATTTTCAGTTCAGTGGTAGTTAGGAGGTTGTTGACCATAGGAGATTCAGGAGCAGCAAGATTATTGAATGTCGAGAGGTACTATTCAGGTAGTCTGTCTGTTATTATAGGTGGCCATTACTCCGCACTTGTGTAATGCAAATATTGCTTGCCACTTATAAGCTCAAGTTTGTTCCTTGCTGTGATCTCGCTGTGTTGCAACATGGAATGCCTCAGTATCAGAATAGCTATTAATGCTGCTGATTATTATATTTGTCACGACATAATACTGCTGAAATATCTTCATATGAGCCGATTCAATAGTAAGGCTCCTGGCTGATTGAGAAAAAGTCTTGATATTTCGGTTCCAAGTACCAAATGAAGATTTTGATTTTGTTATTAAACATTTGCTGAACATTTTTTTCTCTCTCTGATCCCTAAGAAATTGAAATGCACTCAGACTGTGTGTCTCTGTGCGTGTATTTGTTTGTGTGTTTTTTGTGTGTGTTTGTGTGTGTGTGTGTCTGTGTCTGTGTGTCTGTGTCTGTGTGAGTGTGTGTGTGTCTGTGTGCGTCTCTGCGTGCGTGTGTGTGTGTGTGTGTGTGTGTGTGTGTGTGTGTGTGTCTGTCTGTCCATCAAAAGCGACATTAATCAACATTATGAATGCTTTGTCAAGAACTAGATCGTTTACTTCGGCTGAAATGCGTTGTGATTATCCGAAAAAATGGAAATCAGAAACCAGGATTCAGGGAACACATTTTTTCCACTTCCACACCCTCACCCCACCACAGTAAGCTTGAGAAAAACATTGTGAAGGAAAAATACGAAAAACCAAAACAATCTCCCTTTCATTCTCTCTTGAACTTTTTTTTTAAATGATGAGAGAAGGTTTTGCAAGTTTGTTGAGTTTAAAAGTGGACAGAACCCTGAGGTTTGGAGGAGTTGTGGGCAAGGAGGCGAATGAGAAAGTTGCAGGACTCAGACCCAAATGTTCAATTCCTCTGCGACCACAGAGGAAGTGCCAAAGGACTGGAGAACAACTGATCTGCTTCCACTTTCCAAACAATGCTGGGGACTGACTAGGAATAAAAGAAGAGAGAATGGCAATTGGCATTAAGAGAATTTGAGAGGAAATTTCGAAGCACAGAATTAATTTCCATTTAAAGAGGCAATCCAAGGCTTTGTCAGAGGGTTAACATCAAGGAAGAGAAAGTGAGTACTGCAGATGCTGGAGGTCAGAGTGGAGAGTGTATTGCTGGAAAAGCAGAGCAGGTCAGGCAGCATATGAGGCACAAGAGAATCAACGTTTAGGGCAAAAGTCCTTAATCAGCAATAAGGCTTGTGGGTCGGGGCTGAGAGATAAATGGGAGGAGGGGCGGTGATAGCGGGAAGGTAGCTGAAAAAGCGATAGATCTATGAAGGCGAGCAAGAAGGTGATATTCTCCGAAATGATCCACAAGATCATTCCCCAATGTAGAGGAGGCCACATCGGGTGCAGTGGCTGTAGTGAATGACATTAGTAGAGGCACGGGTTCATTTCTGACGAATGTGGAAGGATCCTTTGGGGCCTTGGACAAAGGTGAAGGGAGTGGTGTGGGCGCAGTTTTTGCACTTTCTGCATTGGCAGGGTCGTGTGCTGGGAGGGAGTAGTGGGCTGGTGGGGCGGAAACTCACGAGAGAGTTACGGAAGGAGTGGTCTCTTTGGAATGCAGAGAGGAGTGGGGAGGGAAACACATATTTGGTGGTGGGGTACATTTGGAGTTGGCGGAAATGGCAGAGGATGATGCGCTGTATACAGGAGTTGGTGGGGTAGATAGTGAGGACCGCGGGATTCTGTCATTGTTGCATTGTGAGGAGTGGGGTTCAATGTTGTTGGTGTGTGACGTGGAGGAGATGCTCCGGACAGCATTGTCAACGACATGGGAAGCAATGTTGTGAAGTTGGAAGAAGGAAGCCTTCTGGGATTTTCTGAAGTGGAATTGGCCAACCTTGGAAGAGATATGGCGAAGACAGAGGAGTTGGGAATAAGGGATTGCTTTCTTACAAGAGGTAGGGTGGGAGGAGGTGTAGTGGAGGTCGCTGCCGGCGTCGTTGGGCTTGTAATGTCTGTGGTTAGTTGATTCCTGATGATCTCTGACTCCAAACGCCCATCTTCACCATGGACATGCAATCCCTGTACATCGATCCGCCATAATGCATATCTCCAAGCCCTCATTTTTTCCTCTCACGCATCCAAATAATTACCCTTACACCAACGCACTCATCCACCTTGTGGTGGGGGAAGGGGCGACGTGGTGAGAGGCGTTCAGGTGCGAGGCGCGAGGTTCGAGCTGATAAGTAAGTTTGCTGATGACATAAGTATTGACTGGGTGGGTTGGCACTGAGGAAAGTAATCCTGGAGTACAGATAAAGTTGACAGATTGCTTAGATAGGCAAGTCACAGTTATGAAATTTAATGCTGATAAAATGTGAGACGATGGACTTTAGAAAAAGTTTCAGGACAAGGCAGGAATCAATGACTGGGTTGGACACTAAGCAGTTACAATTCTTGAAATGTTCCTTAACTGATCCCTGAAGGTAGCAGAAGTGTTCAACATGGTAGTTTAGTAGACAGACAGGACATGTGCATTTACCAGTCTAGGTAGAGTCTGAGAAACCAGACAGGTCCTGTTGGATATGTACGGTACTTTGTTTAGGCCATTGTTGAAGCATTGTGCGCATTTCTGGTCACTACACCACAGGAAGGATGTAAGTACACTGAAGGGAATTCAAAGCAGATTCACCAGCTTGGGCTGTAACATTTTAGCTGTGAAGAGGTAGATAAGCTCCAGCTTATTTCTTTGGAGTGGAGACCAGGGTATGTAAGACTATAAGGGTCGTGGGTAGGGTAGTCGAAGGTCCAATAACAAGGTGGCTAAAGTTGGTGCTGAAAGGCAGGAGGTTTAAAGGAGACATAAGGAAAACTCTTCTCACCTCGAGGATTGTAGGATCCTGCAATGCAATGCCATGGAGGGCAGTTGGGAGAGGAAACCGCACAAATTTTAAAATGTACTTGGAAAGCATTTGAAATGTCATAACATTCCAATTTGCGGGCCAAGTGATTGAAGGTACATAGATTTACAGATGTGGCCCAATTTTGGTGGGAAGAACACAATGATCTGAAGGGCGTCTTCTGTTCTATATGATTCTGTCAGTCAATAATTCTGAGGTTAGAGTTCTGAATTGCTTGTTTTGTACTTCATAAGAAAATATTAACTAGCGTAGTTTCCAACTGTTGGTACCCGCTTCAGAATCTGCATTACAGTGTTCGCTCAAAGATAGAATTTCCGAAATGAGATGCAAAATTAAATTAACAAGGAAAACAATGGAATGAAAGTGTACAGTCAAACAGCTCTCACGGAGATCAACAACATGAGGTATTAAGTGACTGAATAGCCTAACCAAAACATCTCTGAAACGAATATCAAAAGATATTTAGATATTGATGGGACCAATATTTTTTCAAAAGTAATGCAAGTCTTATTGTATGAAGACAGGTTACAATTAACATTTACAAGTTACAATTGAGATCAGATTAACTACAGACTTAAATCCTAATGATATTAGATCAATAAAATAAACCTGTTGTGGAAGTCTGTTCAAAATATTTAGTTTAAATTGAAGATGCAATCATAGCTTCCTAGTGGAGATACCAAATAAAATGCAATAAACTCTCTCAAACTGTGACACCTCCAATTCCGAACGACATTGCTAAATCCGACAAATTGCCAGCTGCTTGTAAAGGAGATGTTCTATAGCAAAATGGAACTTCCGAGACAAAATGTCAAAAAAGTGTACGGCACCACCGTCGCCATTGTTCATGCTTTTGGTAAGTCTTAAAACAAAATGTATAAGCTTCTGTTCGAATTATAGTTATTTCTACCGACAACTGATGATTATATTATTTCCAATTTGCAAGGTAAATACTGATGCCAGATGATAGTGAACTATTAACTGCTGTTTCAAGTGAATAGTTTGTTAATTTAGTAGATTCTTGAGCAATGTGCAGCATTGGGTTGCACGGTCATTTAGTGGTTAGTACTGCTATCTCACAGTGCCAGGGACCCGCATTTGATTCCTGACTCCGGGGATTAGCTGTGGCGTTTGCATCTTCTCCCCGTGTCTGTGTTGGTTTCCTTAGGGTGCTCCGGTCTTCCACAATCCAAAGATGTGCAGGGTTGGTGGATTGATCATGCTAAATGTCCCACAATGTTCAGGGATATGTAGGTTGGAGTATTAGTTAGGGGAATGGGTCTGGGTAGGTTACTCTTTGGATGGTTGGTGTGGACTTGTTGGGCAGAAGTGCCTATTTCCATTCTGTAGGGATTTTGTACCTATAGTCTGTTTCTCTGTACTGGGTCTTGTTTCTCTGTAATGCGCTTGCACAGGGGGCATGTATTGATGTTGTTTGGCTGAGAACTGACCCTGGCTTGTCCGCGAAAGAGTTTAACAAATCTACTGTTGCTGGAAGTTCAAAGTCTATGATCAGTCAGATGGGTTTTGTAGCAATTCATCTCTCAGTGACATCTGGAGGTGCCCATTTTTGATGTAAGTAAAGGGTAGGTCCTGCCTTACAAGTCTTATTGAATTCTTTGAGGAGGTGACCAAGCATGTGGATGAAGGTAGAGCAGTGGATGTAGTGTACATGGATTTTAGTAAGGCATTTGATAAGGTTCCCCATGGCAGGCTTATGCGGAAAGTCAGGAGGCATGGGATAGAGGGAAATTTGGCCAATTGGATAGAAAACTGGCTAACCAGTCGAAGTCAGAGAGTGGTGGTAGATGGTAAATATTCAGCCTGGAGCCCAGTTACAAGTGGAGTTCCGCAGGGATCAGTTCTGGGTCCTCTGCTGTTTGTAATTTTTATTAATGACTTGGATGAGGGAGTCGAAGGGTGGGTCAGTAAATTTGCAGATGATACGAAGATTGGTGGAGTTGTGGACAGTGAGGAGGACTGTTGTCGGCTGCAAAGGGACTTAGATATGATGCAGAGCTGGGCTGAGGAGTGGCAGATGGAGTTCAATGCTACCAAGTGTGAGATTGTCCATTTTGGAAGAACAAATAAGAATGCGGAATACAGGGTTAACGGTAGTGTTCTTAGTCAGGTGGAGGAACAGAGGGATCTTGGGGTCTGTGTACATAGATCTTTGAAAGTTGCCACTCAGGTGGACAGAGCTTGTAAGAAGGCCTATGGTGTATTAGCGTTCATTAGCAGAGGGATTGAATTCAAGAGTCGTGAAGTGATGTTGCAGCTGTACAGGACTTTGGTTAGGCCACATTTGGAGTACTGTGTGCAGTTCTGGTCGCCTCACTTTAGGAAAGATGTGGAAGCTTTGGAGAGGGTGCAGAGGAGATTTACCAGGATGTTGCCTGGAATGGAGAATAGGTCGTACGAGGATAGGGTGAGAGTTCTCGGCCTTTTCTCGTTGGAACGGCGAAGGGTGAGGGGTGACTTGATAGAGGTTTATAAGATGATCAGGGGAATAGATAGAGTAGACAGTCAGAAACTTTTCCCCCGGGTACAACAGAGTGTTACAAGGGGACATAAATTTAAGGTGAAGGGTGGAAGGTATAGGGGAGATGTCAGGGGTGGGTTCTTTACCCAGAGAGTGGTGGGGGCATGGAATGCGCTGCCCGTGGGAGTGGTAGAGTCAGAATCATTGGCGACCTTTAAGTGGCAATTGGATAGGTACATGGATGGGTGCTTAATCTAGGATAGATGTTTGGCACAACATCATGGGCCGAAGGGCCTGTTCCGTGCTGTATTGTTCTATGTTCTATGTTCTATGACTCAGTAGTTAGCACTGCTGCCTCACAGCACCAGGGACCAGGGTTCGATTCCACCCTTAGGCGACTTTCTGTGTAAAATTTGCACCTTTTCCCCATCCCTGCGTTGGTTTTCTCTCACTATCGAAAGATATGCACGTTAGGTAATCGGCTATTCCAATTTCCCCGTAGTGTTCTGGGATGTTTAAGTTCGGTGCATTCGTTAGAGGTAAAATAAAGGATAGAGTCTTGGTTCTGGATGGGTTATGAATTGGAGTGCTGGTGTGGACTTATTGGGCTAAACAGTCATTTTTCACAGTGTTGGGGTTCTGTGATTTCACTGCTTTCGTTTTCTATGCGCAAGTTGCATTTCGACTGCGGAACCTAAGTTGCTGTGCAAATGCTTCTATTTATGTGATGACACAGAAACATTTCATAGACCAGTTGAAGTATGCATAAGAATGTCCTTTATAAAAATAATTCAATTGATGGTTACATCCAAGTAACTGAGATCCAACATTAGCTGCAGCAGATCAAAGAATGAGGTGTTCACGTGAGGAAACCACCAAAAGGAGAAAGAGGTTTAGCAAAAGGACAACACTCTTTTTAGTAATGGGCAGGGAATGTCTCCGTCTGAGGAACAAAATGAAAGAGACCGGAGGAGAAAAATAGTGTAAGTGTCGCTAGCAATGTGCAACAGTTAGTAGAAAGCTGAACAATGCAATAATAGCGGAACATGAAATTAGACATACACCTCCCCAAGAAAAGTCAGCCGAAGCAATTTGTTCTCAGCAAGTAAACCAGATACAAAAGAACAAATAATCTGGAGGAAATTATCTCTGTTCTCCGCAGACAGGAGTGACAAAAGCAACAACGGGGTTCTGTGGAGTGTGTATGCTGTTTAAAAAAAAGCCTACATACTTTTATTCCAAATATATTGCATAAAAAAATTTGTTTTGTCTGCTCCCTTTTAGCTCACCCTGCCCTGATGGCTGATACCACTCGATTTCCATTGCAGCTGCATAATTAAGGATGTGATAAATGCAGAAAGATATATTTATATCATCATGAAAAATTGTTTCCTTCAGGAAAACAGCGTCTAAGTCCTTGCCTCAGCTCATAATTGGTAAAAGAGTCATTTAATCCATTGTTACCTCTAAACCTTCAAGACTAGTTGTGCATTAGTCTGACAGCAGATAATAAACTCTACATGTTAACTTCGTCCAAATTCCCTCTGTCCTCATGTTTTTCATACCCCAATAAATCCCAAGATTCCCTAATTATGTGGTGACCCACAGGGTCCAAGACAGGCATGTTGTCCTCCAAATTATTAAACTTCAATTATCACTAGTGTATTCAAAATGCACCATCTTCATCGACAGATTCATTTGCTTTGTTTTATAAATTCCCTGTGAAAGTGCTAAAAGTCCTGCTGTGCTATAAATGTTACAACTGGTCTGATGGTTCGAAGAAAAGTAACAGATTTCATTGAATCAAATGAAACGGCAGATGAAAATGCCAGAAGCAATGGTCAGTCTAATTAGGGGCAATTTGTTGTCTTGCCACGGTCTTACCAGACTTTAGGGGCTGCTCTTACTGAAAGAGAAAATACAGGTGCTGACTCAGGCACGGAAAGAGGAGCCCTTCATAGCAACCTCATACCACTGGTGAGAATTGAATCCACGCTATTCGTGTCACTACACTGTCAAAAAACCATCTAGCTAACTGAGCTAGACCGATCCCCTGTGCAACATAGGTACCAACAAAGAATGACCCAGAAACTGATCAGGGAATGGTAAGAACATGAATGCAGTCCCTTGAAGCAAAGATTCACCTGACAGTCCCAGGTCATTTCCAATCACGTTTGACACATTCTCAATAGCACTGACAAACCTGTTCAGAGTCATAGATTCATATAACATGGAAGCAGTTCATTCGGTCTAATCAATCCATGCCGAACATAATTCCAATCTAAGCTTGTTCCACTTGCTAGTGCTTCGCCCATATCCCTTCAAATATTTCTTATTCATCAACTTATATATATATATATATATATATACACATACATATATATATATATATACACACACACAAACAAGATATAATTGTACCTGTATTCACAACTTCCCCTGCAACTTCATTCAACATACAAAATGCTCTCTGTACAAAGATTTGCCTCTCGGTTATTTTTAAAATATTTATTTTTCACCAAAGGAAATGCACTCCAGTCTTGATATCGGCCGATTGAATGAAAGAACATGTGCCATTCATCATATCTATATTCCTCACGATTTTATAAACATCCATAAAGATTATAAACGTTCAACACAATAACAAAGATTGATTTCAGGGACCACTGCTGTTTGTCATTTTTATAAATGACCTGGATGAAAGCGTAGAACGATGGGTTCATAAATTTGCGCATGACAGAAAAGTTGGTGGAGCTGTGGATATTGTGGAAGGATGTTGCAGCTTACAGAGGGACATAGATAACTTGCAGAGCTGGGCTGAGAGGTGACAAATGAACTTAAAATGTGACGTGATTCACTTCGGAAGCTGTAGCAGAAATACAGAGTACTGTGCTAACGGTAAAATTCTTGGTCATGTAGATGAAAAAAGAGATCTCTGCTTCCATGTATGTAGATTCCTGAAAGTTGCCACCCAGGTTGTTAGGTTTGTTAAGGAAGCGTAAGGATATATTAGGTTTTATTGGTGGAGGGATTGAGTTTTGGAGCCTTGAGAGGTCATGTTGCAGCTGTACAAAACTCTGGTGTGGTCACACTTGGAGTATAGTATTCGCTGCATTATTGTAAGGATGTAGATGCATTGGAAAGGGTGCAGTGGCGATTTACCAGGATGTTGCATGGTATTGGTGGAAGGACTTATGAGGAATGGTTGAGCGATTTGAAGCAGTTTTCATTAGAGAGAAGAAGGTTAACACGTAACTTATTCGAGACATACAAGATACAAGAAGGTGGACAGTCAGATCTTTTTCCACGCATGCTGATGCTTGCACGAGGATACATAGCTTTTACTTGGGGGCGATAGGTATAGGACAGATGTCAGACGTAGATTCTTCACTCAGAGATTAATAGAAACATTGGATGTCCTGCCTGAAAGGATATTAGACTCTCCAACTTTAAGGGCATTTAACTGGTCATTGGAAAAATGTGTGAATGATAATGGAATAGTGTAGGTTAGATGGGATTCAGATTGGTTTCACAATTCGGTGCAACATTGCGGGCCAAAGGGCATGTACTGCGCCTTAATGTTCTATATTCTATGTTCTATGATGAAAGCCTACATTCTATGAACCTTTAGCAGATTAATCATGTTCTTCCTGAATTTCACCAGAACTAAACACTACAGCAGAAGAGGCCTCAGAAATGTGCTGTACAACCTCAGCGTAACTTCTCAACTCATCTATGCAATGGTCTCAACAATGAACGCAAGGGCTAGACGTCTTCTGCATCAGCCTATTTATTTGTGATGCAAACTTTAAAAAATATAAACCTGACACCCAAGTTCTACAACACGGCCTAAGGACCTACTTTTAATCCTCTTTCTTAACTGTACACTTTATGATCTACCATTGTGTCATCCATAAACTTATTAACTATGTTTTTTAACATTCTCACCTGAATCATTTGTAGAAATGACAAACCAAAGCGGACCCAACAGTGATGCCTATGGAACTTTGCTGTTCACAGGCCTCCAGTCCAAACCACATATCTCCAACTTCACTCTGTCTGTTGCTGTGAAGCCTATTTTGTATCAACCTGGCAGGCTTGCCCAATGAAAAACATGCGATTTAACTTGTGTAATTAGTCGACCATGTGGAACTTTATTGAAGGGTTCACTAAAGTCCAAGTAAACCGTGTCTCACACTCTGCCGACTTCATCTCTGACTAGCTCTTGACTGTCTTTTCTAACTAACGTGTTCTTTTCAGATTCAAAATCATGTTCATGTATCTTTCCATTTACTCAGCTACTAAGAATCCTCTGGTGACCATCTCTAAACGAAAGAACAAACAGCAAAGAAAGTTACAGCACAGCAACAAGCCAGTCGACCCTCAAAGCATGTGCCGATCCAGATCCTCGATATAAACGTGTTACCTATTTTCTAAGTGTCTGTATCCCTCCGATCTCTCCCCATTCATGTATTTGTCGAGATATATCTGAAATGATAGTATTGCGCCACCTCCACACCCCCACTAGTAACGCATTCCAGGCACTCACTGCCGTCTGAATAAAGAACTTTCCAGGCATATTTCCCCTAAACTTTCCCCTCTCACTTTGAAATTGTGATCCCTAGTAATTGAGTTCCCAACTCTGTGAAAACGTTTCTTGATATCCATCCTGTCAATGCCTCTCTTGATGTTTGGACCTCAATCATGTCCCCACTCAACTTCGTGTTTGGAATTAAAACAATCCTCATCTACTCAATCTCCCTTCAGAGCCAGCACCCTCCATACCTGTCAGATTCCTAGTGAACTTCCTGTGCACCCTTGACAATGCATCCACATCCATTTGCCAATGCGGCAACCGGAACTGTATGATGTATTCCAAATGTGTCCGAACCAAATCTTGTACAACTGTTATTAACCTGCCAACTGTATACTCAATACACTGTCTGACGAAGGAAATCCTTGTTGACCCTCTATCGACCTGCGTTGTCACCTTCAGGGAACAATGAACCTGAACACCCAGCTCTCTCTATACATCAATTCTCCACTAGTCATGTCCATAATCCGTACAGTTCGCTCTTGAATTGGATATTCCAAAATGCATCACGTCTCATTTGCCTGGATTGAACTCCATCTCTTATGTCTCTTCGCAACTCCCCAATCGATCTATATTCTTCTGCATTTCTGACAGAACACTTTACGATATGCTACTCCACCAATCTTTGTGTCGTCTGTAAACTTGCTAATCAGGCTACCTATACGTTTTTCCAGATCATTTATGTCTACGCAACAATGGTCCCAGGATGGATCCCTGCGGAGCACCACTGGTCATACTTCTTCATTTTGCGAAACCCCCTTCTACTATAACTATCTATCGCTTGTTGCCCAGCCAGTTCTTTATCCATCCAACCAAGCAACCTGGACCCCATGCGACTTCACTTTATCCATCAGCTACCATGGGGAACCTTATCCAATGCCTTACTGAAGTCCATGCACATGACATCGACTGCCCTTCCATCGTCAATCAACCTGTCGCTTCCTCAAAGAATTCTGATAAGTTGGTAAGACATGACCTTCCATTTTCTTCCAAATGGTAACAGACCCTATCTCTCTGTATCTTTTCCAGCAGCTTCCCTACCACTGACGTCAGGTTCACCAGCGTACTTTATGTAGATTATTTCTTCTACCATTTTTTAAAACAAGGGGACACCATTAGCAATTCTCCAGTCCTCTGTGGTCTCACCCGTGTCCAAGGATGCTGCAATGACATATGTTAAGTCCCCAGATATTTCCTCTCTTATTCCGTCAGAAGCCTGGGCTACAATCTATCCGAACCTGGGGACTTGTCCTGCTTAATGCCTCTCAGAACAGCCAGCACTTACTCCCTCCTTATGCCGACTTGATCAAGAGTAATTAAACATCCATCCCTGACACCAACATCTGTCATGTTCCTCTCGTCGGTGATTACCGATGCAAAATACTCATTAAGGACTCTACTTCCACGCATAAGTTTCCTCCTTTGACCTTGAGTGGGCCAACTCTTTCCCCAGTTGCCCTCTTGATACTTACATATGAATAAAAGGCTTTGGGGCTTTCCTTAACACTGTTAGCTAAAGATATCTTATGACACCTTTTAGCCTTCTTAACTCCTCGTTTCAAATTGGTCCTACATTCCAGATATCCTTCCAAAGCTTTGCCTGTCATCAGTCGCCTAGACCTTACGCATGCTTCCTTTTCCCTCTTAGCTAGTTTCAAAATTTCACCTGTCATCCATAGTTCTTGCAATTTCTATCTTTCATTATAACAGGTGAATGTCTCTCCTGCACCAACCTCCCTTTCAGAGTCTCCCACAAATCAAATGTGGATTTCACTTTAAGCAGTTGCTCCCAATCTATATTTCCCAGCTCCTGCCAATTTTGGTATAGTTGGCCTTCAACCAATTTAGCACTCTTCCTTTTAGACCACTCTCATCTTTACCCATGAGTACTCGAAATTTTATGGAATTGTGATCAGTGTTCCTAAAGTAATCCCCGACTAGAACTTCAAACACCTGGCTGGAATCCTTCCCAGTATCCAGTATGGCCCCTTGCCGAGTTGGACTATTTATATACTGCTTTGGAAGACCCTCTACGATGTTCTTTACAAATTCTAGACTCAAACACGAAGCAAATACACGACAATATTGGGAAAATGAAAATCTCCTAATTCTGAGCTCTGCCAGTATTGATTCACTATTCGAGATCTCCTCACAGCCCTCCTTCAGCACAGCTGTGTTAGCCATTCTGACCAGTACTGCATCTCCACCAGGCCTTTTACCTCTTAGTCTATTTTGCCTGAAGCTTCAATATCCTGGGATATTTAAATGCCAGTCATGCCCTTCCCTCAATGAGGTCTCAATAATAGCAATAACATCATACTCCCAGATACTATTCCAAGCCCGATGTGCATTTGCCTCAACAACTCTAATTTTTGCATTAAAAATGATGCAACTCAGACCACCAGTCCCTTTGTGTATATCATCTGCTCCCTGTCAACTCTTCGCTTTGGTCTCACTGACTTCATTATCTAGTTCCTTACAGGCTTTAGTTACTACTTTCTTACTGTTGACTAACCTCCCTGCTTGGATCCCTGCAACCTCCACGTTATTATAAACTCTCCCCAACAGCGTTAGCATAAGTACGAACAATGGCATTGGTGCAGTCCAGCCGATCATCCGATTTGTAACGGTCCTACCTCCCCCAGAACCATTCCTAATGTCCCAAAAATCTCAACATCGTCCTCCTCACCATTTCTCAAGCTACGAATTCATCCTTTCCCAACCTTTCACTTTCAATCTGACTAGCAGGTGGCACTGACAGCAATTTTGAGATTACTTTGACCTATCTAGTTCAAGGGGCCCCATTACGATCAAACAGGCAGTGACCAAAGCTCTCATTTTTCTCAGCTTACAATATATTCGTATTCAAGGTTGTGTAAAGCAGTTCCAGACTAGGGAGTAGTGTGTGCGGGTGATGAGCAGTGATACAGAAACACATAAATGTGGGATGAGACTGCGCTGGAGATGTTGGCCAGCTGATCCTGAGACGCACAAGAGTTGCGCAGCAGCAGATGGGAGAGTATTATTCGCTACTCCCTGTAGTGTACTGGACATGCTCAGTGAAGAAACATGAATCAACTGACTGATGATGGAATGGAGGAGTTTGAAGGAAGATGGAAAGGTGAGCCCACGGAGGGAATGGTTCTGGTCCCTTTATACAGTGAGAGGTGTGTTTCGTCCCTTGTCCCTTTCATAGCCTCTTGCTTAATTTTCTATACCAGTCTGTAGCCATTTTTACCGTGTCATTTCAAATTATCAAACAATTCTGAACGTCTTTAGGGTTCACACGCTCCCACTCATTTAGGCAATCAATTCCAGACACAAATGTTACTTCCTTTCTCTTAATCTCCACATATTTGGTTACTGGTACTTTGCTCCTTTCTCATCTAAAGATCATGAGTTCCTTCGCTTGAATTTATAAACCCTGGAGATTAATTCCTCTGTTAATGAGTAAAGGTTCCTCTTGTCTACTCTTTTTTTCCTCTCATGCTTTATATATCTCAATCATGGTCCTCTCCATCTCCTGTGTCCTAAGGCAAACAAACCCAGTCTGTCTAATCGCTCTTCAGAATTAAAAATCTCCACCCAGACATCATTCTGCTCAATGTCCTCTGCATCCTCTCCAGTGCACTCATATCCGTCTAGAATATGGATTGCAGAACTGTGAACTCTGTTCTTGTTTATATTTCAAGAGAGTTTGAGTACAATCATGTCGACCCTCAGCAAGACACCTTCTGTGGTATTACGGAAACTTCAAAGGCATTGTGTCCCAAATGAAATTAGATTGGTCAAATGACTACGATTTAAGAAAAGCACACTTAATTTTTACATCACAGTTAAAACAGAAACAAAAATATAAGAATTGGCACGACTTTAACTCCCTCATAATACTTTAAAAAATCATTATTAATTAATTTCTACACATGTATCATACCAATACAGCAACGTTATATTCTGGATTTTTCATAGAGCAGATTCCACTGCACCAGATTGATAACACCTCGCCTCAAGAAAAAAACAGAGCAGAGCACAGTGAGATCAGCCTGTTCTCCAAGGGGTCAGTCTAATAGATACAGTGGGTTCAGACTGCTCTCCCTTTGGTCAGCAAATGACATACAGTGGGGTGAAACTGAACAGTTTTACCACCGGATCTCGAGTGTTGGGGAGAAGGATGGAAAATTCTTCAGTGGGTGGAGACAAGATGGGGTGTGGTGAGAGGGTGGGGGCTCTTAGAGAAAGGCATCTCGCAGATAAACTCCTCTGAAACCACAGCACCTTGATATTCACGAATGCTTTGTTCCAAATTATTCACAGGACGTGGGCAGAGCTGGTGGTCTGGCTTTTGTTGTCCATCCATAGTTTCCCACCTTGAGGAGGTACTTGTGTGAGAACATTCCTCAGCCGCTGCACTTTTTGTGCTACAGACGGACCCATAATAAACTGTCAAGGATAGAAAGCCAGGATTTTATTCCCGGTACAGCAAGGAACGGCTGATTTATTTCGAAGACACTGTGATGTTCTGCTTGGAGGGCAATTTGCAAATAGTGGTGTTCCCAAATACCGACTGCCGTTGTCACTCTCGATGGAAGTTGCCACGAGTTTTGAAGGTGCCATCTGTCATACCCCTATCTGTACTTCAGAGAGATAGTCAAGGTGCATTTAGTGCTGAATAGAAACTGTCTTTCTATGAAGTTGGTTAGTTGAAAGCTTACAGGGGTAACTTTGTCTCTGGTAGTTCTGACCATTGAGAACAGAGTACACACCAGACACAATCTGAAATTAGACGTGGGCCATAGGATGAGAGTAAAGCAGTTAAAAACTTTATTCATGATTGGAAATTAGTAGCTTAGGGTCCATGGGGATGCACTCAATCAAAATGGGCCTAGATGAGAGAGCTGCCCTCAGCTTAGGCACAGCCTCAGCTGAACCTTGTCGTGCTGCCCATTTACGGTTTTGCATCAAGCTGAGGGTTTACTTGTGCAACAAAGGTGACCATGCAGGCACATCACGGGGACCTTGACTTCATCTTTATTACATTTTCCAGCTCTGCACACTCCTTCCAGAGATTTGCAGCCCATGATTAAATCTGGAAAACCAATTCAAATAGTTCATTAATTCCCATAGTCCGCATCCCAATTTTCAACTCACCCTTTGAGATTAAACTGCTAATCCAAGTGTTACCTCAGTCAGTGATGAGGTAACTATATACCATGAAGGCAGGATATCTACAGGGAGAGCAATCTGTCAATTGCAGATATAATGTGATCAAGAATATGTCACTGGTGGATATCCATTGAAATGGGATCATTTCAAAGGATATAATTCGCTGTTTATTTAACTCAAGGTGGAAAAAAAACAAACTGTTTCAGAATAGAGTGGATTTTTCACTCATGGGAAAGGCCTGAAAAGGTTTGCAAAATTCATAGTGACTGGACGGTGGATTAGTGGGAGCCGGCTTGCAATCTCACCATGGCAAGTGATGAAATTTGAATCATATTGAAATATTCTAATGTCTGATATAGCTGAAAATGTGTTGCTGGTTAAAGCACAGCAGGTCAGGCAGCATCCAAGGAACAGGAAATTCGACGTTTCTGGCCGGAGCCCTTCATCAGGAATCGACTGAGACAAGGTGGGGGGGGGGGGGGGGGGGGGGGAGGGGAAATGAGGAAACTGGAGAAATCTGAGTTCATCCCTTGTGGTTGGAGGGTTCCCAGGCGGAAGATGAGGCGCTCTTCCTCCAACCATTGTGTTGTTATGTTCTGGCGATGGAAGAGTCCAAGGACCTGCATGCCTTCAGTGGAGTGGGAGGGAGAGTTAAAGTGTTGAGCCACGGGGTGGTTGGGTTGGTTGGTCCTGGCGTCCCAGATGTGTTCCCTGAAGCGTTCTGCAAGTAGGCTGCCCGTCTCCCCAATATAGAGGAGTTCTGCAAGTAGGCGGCCCGTCTCCCCAATATAGAGGAGTTCTGCAAGTAGGCGGCCCGTTTCCTGACGAAGGGCTCCGTCGAATTTCTGTTCCTTGGATGCTGCCTGACCTGCTGTGCTTTAACCAGCAACACATTTTCAGTTCTGATCTCCAGCATCTGCAGACCTCACTTTTTAATGTCTGATATACAAAAGCTGTTGATTATTGGCGGGGAAGGTGTGAAACAAGGGACTATCGACTTCATTAATGCCCTTTCGGGAAGGAAATATGCCATCCTTACCCGGTCTGATTTATATTTACAAATGTAAATTGCATTTAAGAGATAATGCAATTCTTTCATGAATTCTATCTGGGAAATAAGTGTTGGTTACACTTGGTTATTGTGTATGTCACCTAGCTGATGTAATTTAAGGCTCTTGTCAGCTGAAGCCAGTGAAATGGAATTACGTTATAAGGACAGAGAACGATTTCAATCTGCCCTTATGAATGTTTGTGAGGGCTGTTTGAGTAGAGATAGACTCACCTGTAACGGAAATACGCCGTTTCACTTGTTTCTCAGCAATGCCTGGCTGCAGCATCACCAAAACCCCAAGAACTAAGGACACGACAGTTCTCATCCTTTGCCGCTTATCTGCTGCATGATGAGACGCCTGGAGGATGAAAGCTCCTTATATGGTACACAGACTATCGCACAGTTAATAATTGCAAAGAAGACACAACGGACAGAATCCATGATGCAAACATGAAGAAGTCATTTCGATTCAGATTTAAATAATAATATACACAGAGTCAAAAAGATGCCCTCAAGTAAGCACACCAGCATGACACACACACACACACACACACACACACACACACATGACTGCATGCGCTGACAAGAACACACACTTTCACGTGCACATTCACACACGCAGTCACACAGGCACAATAACACATGCCGACCCTCAGGCAAAAATGTACAATCGCTCATACACACAGACACCTGCACACTCGCACACAATACTTACACACGAACATGCAAAGATGCACATGCACACACTGACATGCACACGTTCTCACATGAACCGATTGATGCACATTTACACAGAGTCACACACAGAGTAACACCTGCAAACTCACACCACCAGACGTTCATATGCACTTGACAACCTGACACACACACATGCACACAGATATATACATTAAAAAATCAGACAAGCAGATACATACTGTCACACAGTTACATACACACGGCAATGCAATGACAGATGTATGTGTGTACGCACACACACAATCGCACACAGATACACACAGCCGCACACACACTATCTCACATGCACATCCACTGTTACTTTCTAACACACACAAAGAAACGTAATCTGCACAAAGACAATGTTGACCGTGTGAGATAACTGATACTTGGGCACTCAGCAGTATTCATATGCTGGCTTGTCTACAGTAATTCAAGGGCGAATGTTTGCGTTGCTGGTATTTGGATACTCAGCAGTGTGCAACATGCGTGCTATCTACAGTAATATAATATCCACAGAAATCTACAGAGTGGGACACTCTGCGGCACGCAAGATTGGTACTACCTACAGTAATACATACTTTCCGCATGGGACAACTGATATTTGGATAGTTAATCGTGTATACCCTATGTAATGTTTAAAGTAATGCACTGTCGACAGTGTTGGAGACTGATATTTGGACATTTAGCTGAATGCACCCTGTGCCATTAACACACGAACACAAGGAGACTCTGGATACTTTCAGGTCATTACTGTGAAACTGCAGCCTTCGTTGCACTCTGAGAGACTGAATGGAGACGTGTGGTGAGTGAGATCCGTTTCGGAGATGAATATTTAACAGATCAGTCGACTGTCCAAAATGACCAGAGATTGTTTTCCGTCACATCACTCAAATGGAAGTATTTATATCAATTGAGGCCATCTCCAGGCTTTTACCCTGCTCTTGTATCCCAGAGGAGAAGTTACTGTCCAGCTCATTCTCACCTTCTGGGCTACTCTTCAAATATTAGCCAATAACAGACAAGTTACGGAGGGTGTTTGTGTTGCAATGGAAGTGTCCCAATCATTGATACAGGAGTTCTGGATTCAACTCCCTCATCTCTTCATCAGACATAGGAAGTACAACTTTAAAATGGCAGCAGTGTTATATTCAGAATTAAAAATGGCTGCTGTGTGTTGAGACCATCGTTGGGATGACGGAAAGCAACAATATAGTGGCATGGTGGCTCAGTCGTTAGCATTGCTACTTCACTGCAGCGGGAACACAGGTTCAATTTCAGTCATGGGCGACTGTCTTGCGGGTGTTTGCACATTCTCCCCTTGTCTCCGTGAGTTTTCTCCCCTGCTCCAATGTTCCCCCACAGCCCAAAGGCGTGCAGGTTAGACGAATTGGTCATTGTAAATTGCCCATGGTGTTCAGGAATGTGTAAGCTCGATCCATTTGTCAGGGGAAATGTAGAGTTATAGAGAAGGGGAGGTGGTCTCGTTGGGATGCCCTTCGAAGGTCGGGGTGGACTTGTGGGGCCAAGTTACCTGTTTCCACACTAGGTATTCTATGGTTTTCCAAGACCCTGTGTTTAAAGCCAGTGAAATTCTGTAAACAATGATGTGTTTTGATCTTTAAAAAAGGTTGGGAGATTACACCGACGACATCACTTCTCTTTCGAGATTATTCTGCTGTGACTACTCTTTCCGATTACATATTTAATTCCAAAGCCCATGGGTCAACTGAGTGAGCTTCCACATCCCTTCGCATCACAGGTAAATGGAACTTGAAAACAATTTTCCTCATTCCACAACTCAGCCCTCTCCCAGTTCGTGCATCGCTATGGAAGTTACTCTTGCAGTTATGTAGTTAACTTAGTGTTATAATGCTTGCTCGGATCATATTACAGTTCTCCAGTAAGAGATAATGGCCGTGCATTGCGATAGGTTAACTGAATAACTGGGAGATGAGCTAATGCTGAAAATGATGGTGTTGTAATGTGATAGTTTAAGTGCGATCGAGGGAACCACAGTGGCAGATGATGATTAGTTGACTAAGATAAATCAAGCAGGCCTGATTGACTATGCTAATGTTATCTGATCAGCGCCGGAAGAAATAACTGTATGAGTTGCTGGTGAACAGAGGACCTGTGGAGATCCAGGAAAGGCATTGTTGCTGGCTCTCACAGCTTTGATTCAGCAAGTTTAAATTTTAATTTCGTGAAGGACTTTCTGTGTCTCCTGGTAATTTTTCATAGAACATAGAGTGATTGTTCCAAAACAAATTTGGCACCCAGAGTGGGACCAGAAAGAGACCTTTTCCTCTGAAAAGTGGTTGCAGCTCAGCACTTCCACGTAAGAGCTCTCCTGAGAAAGACAGGATAACTAAAGGGTTAGCTCATCAGACATGAATATCAATGGGATAATCTGCTCTCTCCTGGGTCAGTGGCAGAGAGACATTGAGGTCAGTCTGCTCTTCCTTTAGTAAGTGATAGACAACACAAGGCACTCCCCTGGGTCTGAGACAGAAACACAGTGGGATCCTGCATTCTCCTGCATCAGAGATAGAGAGAGAGAGAAAGACACACACACACACACACACACACACACACACACACACACACACACACACACACACACACACACACACACACACACACACACACACAGTGGGATTGGACTCCATTTCCCCTTGGTCAGCGACAGAGGTACAGTTTGGCTAGTCTGCTTTCCCCAAGTCAGTCACAGACTCCTGTTCCCTCAATCAGTGATGCAGACATATTGTTGTCAATATGGCACTCCCATGGGTCAGAGACAGCAACACAGTGGGTCGGTTTGCTCTCATCTGGGACAAAGACAAGATACAATGGTGTCAGTCTGCTCTCCCATGGCTCAGGGACAGAAGCACAATAGTGCCAGTTTGTTTTGCCCTGAATCTGTGATATACGTCCAGTGGGATCGGTCTGCACTTCCCTCATTCAGTGACAGTGAAATACTGGGGTCAGTCTACTCTCCCTTATATCAGAGTCACAGTCACAGTCGCACGAGTCTGCTGTTCTTTCGTCATGGATTTCGACATGCTTCCAAGTGGAGATATCTTGTCTGATAGAAGTTAGGTCGACATGTTAAAGTTGTACAGGATGTTGGTGAGGCGTCTTCATGCCAATCTGGACGCCTGGAGTATGGATAATGCTCTACCATTGTTTAAGAAGTAATGTGAGGAAAAGCCTGGAAATTATAGCCCTGTGAGTCTAATTTCGATGTTCGATAAGGTAGAACATAGAACAGAGAAGATAGAACATTGAACAACACAGTGCAGAACAGGCCCGTCGGTCCTTGATGTTGCACGGACCTTCAAACTAATCTAAGCCCATCCCCAACACTATCGTCTCATCATCCATGTGCGTTTCCAATGACTGTTTAAACGCCCCTAATGTGGCTGAGTTAACTATACTGGCAGGCAGGGCATTCCACGCCCTTACCACTCTCTGAGCAAAGAACCTGCTTCTGACTTCCGTCACAAGTCTATCACTTCTCAATTTACAGCTACGACCCATCGTGCAATCCGACATAATTATCCTTGGAAAAAAAGACTCTTACTATCCACTTTATCTCGACCTCTGATTACCTTGTATATCTGTATCAAATCCCCTCTTAGCTTTCTTCTCTCTAATGAGAACAGGTCCAAGTCCCTCAGCCTTTCATCATAAGACCTTCACTCCAGACCAGGCCACACCCTGGTAAATCTTCTTTGCCCCTTTTCGAATGTTCACATCTTTTCTGTAAAGGTGGCGAACAGAATTGAATACAATAATCCAAGGCAGTACGCACGAGCGTTTTGTGCAGTTGCAGCATGACATCACGGCTCCAGAACTCAACCCCTCGACCAATAAAACCTCACACAACGTATTCCTTCTTAACAGCACTATCAACCTGGGTGGCAACTTTCAGGGATCTATGTACATGGACACCAAGATCCCTCTGCACATCCACATTACCGAAAATCTTTCCATTGACCCAATATTTTTCTTTTCTGTTATTCTTCCCACCTCACATTTATCTGCAGTGAACTCCATTTGGCACATACCAGTACAATTCTGCAGTTTATCCAAGTCCCCCTGCAACTGCAACATTCTTCCACACTGTCCACTAGTCCACCGACTTCAGTGTCACCTGCAAAGTTACTAACCCTTCCACCCATCATGCCTGTCTCCAAATAATTTACAAAAATTACAAATAACATATTGTAGTTATTTGTTCTTTGAGAAGGTGACCAGGGAAGTGGACGAGGGTAAAGCAGTAGATGTGGTGTATATGGATTTTAGCAAGGCGTTCGATAAGGTAACCCATGGGAGGCTACTGCAAAAATTACGGAGGTATGGCATTGAGGGTGCATTAGAGGTTTGGATTAGGAATTGGCTGGCTGGAAGGAGACAGAGGGTAGTAGTTGATGGTAAAGGTTCATCTTGGAGTGCAGTTACTAGCGGTGTTCCACAAGGATCTGTTTTGGGACCATTGCTGTTTGTCATTTTTATAAATGACCTGGAGGAGGGGCTTGAAGGCTGGGTGAACAAGTTTGCGGATGATACGAAAGTCGGTGGAGTGGTGGACAGCGAAGAAGGATGTGGCAGGTTACAGCGGGATATAGATAAGTTGCAGAGCTGGGCAGAAAGTTGGCAAATGGAGTTCAGTGTAGCTAAGTGTGAAGTCATTCACTTTGGTAGGAGTAACAAGAAGATGGATTACTGGGCTAATGGTAGGCTACTTGGTAGTGTGGATGAGCAGAGGGATCTTGGTGTCCATGTACACAGATCTCTGAAAGTTGCCACCCAGGTAAATAGTACTGTGAAGAAGGCATATGGCGTACCGGGCTTTATTGGTAGAGGAATTGAGTTCCGGAGTCCTGAGGTCATGTTGAAGTTGTATCTGGAGTATTGTGTGCAGTTTTGGTCGCCATACTACAGGAAGGATGTGGAGGCACTGGAACAGGTGCAGAGGAAGTTTACCAGGATGTTGCCTGGTATGGTAGGAAGATCGTATGAGGAAAGGCTGAGGCACTTGGGGCTGTTCTCATTGGAGAAAAGAAGGTTTAGGGGAGATTTGATAGAGGTGTACAAGATGATTAGGGGTTTAGATAGGGTTGACAGTGAGTACCTTTTTCCGCTTATGGAGTCAGCTGTTACTAGGGGACGCAGCTTTAAATTAAGGGGGGGTTGGTATAGGACAGATGTTAGGGGTAGATTCTTTACTCAGCGGGTTGTGAGTTCATGGAATGCCCTGCCAGTATCAGTGGTGGACTCTCCCTCTTTATGGACATTCAAGCGGGCATTGGATAAGCATATGGAGGTAATTGGACTAGTGTAGGTTAGGTAGGCTTCGGTCGGAGCAACATCGAGGGCCGAAGGGCCTGTACTGCGCTGTATTTTTCTATGTTCTATGTTCTACGTAACAGTGGTCCCACACCACAAGTAACTGGACTCCTGGCCGAATATTTTCCACCAGCCACCTCTCGTTGTTTTCTTACAGAAAGCCAGTTTCCAATTCAAACTGCTAAATCGCCCTCAATCCCATGCCTCCGCATTTTTTCCAATAGCCAACTGTGGAATATTTTCAAGGACTTTGCAGAAGTCCATATACACCACGTTGACTGCCCTACCCTCATCCAGATACTTGGTCACCTTCTCAAAGAATTCAGTGAGGTTTGTGAGACCCGACCTACCCTTGACGAAACCATGTTGACAATTTCCAATCAAATTATTACTTGCTGGATGATTATAAACCCTATGTCTTATAAGCATTGCCAAAACTTTTCCTCCAACAGACGTAAGGTTCACTGGTCTATAATTACCTTGGGGATCTCTGCTGCCCTTCTTGAACAAGGGCAGATCATTTGCAATTCTCCAATCCTCTGGTACTAAACTTGTAGACAATGACGACTCAAAGACCAAGGCCAAAGGCACCGCCATCGCCTCCCTAGCTTCCCAGAGATGCCTCGGATAAATCCTATCTGGCCGAGGGGTCTTGTCTGCTTTCACACATTCTGGAATTGATAACATCTCCTCCTTACTAACCTCAATCCTTTCAAGTCTAACAGCCCGTACCTCAATCTTCTCCTCTACAATATTCTCCATTTTTGAATTAAAAACACATGACAAATATTCGGTTAGCACCCTCTCCAATCTTCACAGGGTCCACACACAAGTTCCCACTTCTTCTTTGACTGGCTATATTCCTACCCCAGTCATCCTTAAGGTTTCCTTTATTCGCCTGCTAAAGACTGTTCATGTCCTCTCTTCGCTCTTCTTAACTCTCTCTTTAAATATTCCTAGCTAATGTGTAACTCTCCACCACTTCTAAACAATCCTTTCCAAACGTCACATGAGGCTCTCTCTTCCACTTAACAAACGATACAATTTATTTAGTGAATTATGGTTCCCTTACCTTATCACTTTCGCCCTCTCTGACAGGGACATACCTATCATGGAAACACACTGTCTGTTCCTTAAACCAGATCCACATTTCGATTGCCCCCATCCCGTGCATTTCGCTATCCCATTCGATGTCTCGTAAGGTTTGTCTAATCACACTATAATTTCCCTTTTCCCATCTATAACTCTTGCGCTGTGGCATGCACCTATCCCAAAGTTGTTGAAAGTTATTCTGAAAGTCAGGATTTAAATACATTGGAGAGGCAAGGATTGAGTAGTAATAGTCAACATTGCTTTGTGTCAGTGAAATTATGTCTCACACACTTGATTGCGTCTGTAGTTAGAAGTAACGGAAAAGATTTATGAGGGCAGAGCAGCAGATGGGGTTGAGTAAAGCCTTCAGAACATAGGACATAGAAAGGTACAGCACAGAACAAGCCCTTGGCCAATGCACCCATCAATCACTGCTATCCATGTACATGTCTATCAGTCGCTTAAATGTCCCCAATGACTCTGCTTCTATACCACAGATGGAAATACATTCCATGCATACACAGCTCTCTGCAAAAACAACGTATCTCTGACATCTCCTTTATACCTTCCTCCTAATGTCTTCAAACTATGACTCATATAAGTCAATCCTGTCCTGGGGAAACGTCTGTGGCTATTGACTCTATCCATTCCCCTCATTATCTTGTATACCTCGATCAGTCTCCTTGCTTCCTCCTTCTCTCCAGAGACAAAAGTCCATGCTTATTCAACCTTTCTTCATAAGGCAAGCCCTTCAGTCCAAGCAGCCTCTTGGTAAATCGCCTTTGCACCCTCTCCAAAGCCTCTATGTCTTTCCTATAGTGCAGCGACCAGAACTGGACACAATATTCCAAGTGTGGTCTCACCAGGGAATTGTAGAGCTATAGCTAAAGCTCATGGCTCTTAAACTTGATCCTCCTGTTAATAAAAGCCAAAACTCCATATGCTTTCTTAACAACCATAATCACTTGAGTGGCAATTTTGAGGGATCTATGTACTTGCACACCCAAATCCCTCTGCTCCTCCACACGGCCAAGAATCCTGTCTTTAATCCTATATTCAGCATTCGAGTTCGACCTTCCAAAATGCATCACTTCGCATTTATCCAGGTTGGACTCCATTTGCTATTTCTCAGCCCAGCTCTGCATTCCGTCTATGTCGCGCTGCAGCTTACAGGAACCCTCTGTACTATCAACGACACCTCCAACCTTTGTGTCATCCTCAAATTTACGAAGCCTCCCCTCAACCTCCTTATCTAAGGCATTTATAAAAACTATAAAGAGCAGGGGCCCAGGAGCAGACCCCTGCGGGAACCCACTCAACACTGACCTTCAGGCAGAATACTTTCCATCTACAACCACTGTTTGCCTTCTGAATCCAGATAATCAAATCTCCCTGTATCTCATACCTCCTGACTTTATTAATGAGCCGACCGTGGGGAACCTGATCAAACTCCTTGCTGAAGTCCAGAAACACCACATCCACTGCTCGACCTTCGTCAATCTGTCTTGACACGTCCTCAAAGATCTCAGTAAGATTTATGAGGCATTACCTGTCCCTCACAAAGCCATGATGACTGCCTTTAATCACACTATGCTTTGTCAAATAGTTATGAATCCTATCCCTCAGAATTCTTTACGACCACAGACGTAAGACTGACTCGTGTGTATTTGCCAGGGACTTCCCATTACCATTCTTGAAAAGGGGAACAACATTCGCCTCCTAACAATCCTCCGGTACGACTCTCGTGGAGAGTGAGGAGGCAAATCTCCTCGCCAGTAAATTAGCAACCTCCTTTTCCACTTCCCGAAGCAGCCTAGGATAAGTCTGGTCTGGCCCTGAAGACTTCTCAATCTTAATGTTTTTTTAGAATATCCGGCACATCAGCGTCATCAAACTTAATCTGGTCAAGACTGCATCCCTGCTCCTCAAAGTTTTCATTCACAACAAGGTCTCTTTCCTTGGTGAAAACCTCAGCTAAATCTCATTTAGCGCTTCCACTATCTGCTCAGACACCACGCACAAGTTCCTCCCGCTGTCCCTCATTGGCCCTATCTTCTCATGGCCATTCCCATTCTCTTATTCCTCACGAATGAGTAAAATGCCTTTTTGTTCTCCCTAATCCTTCTTGCCAAGCCTTTTTCGTGCCTATTCCTGGCTCTCCTAATTCCATTTCTGAGTTCCTTTCTAGCAAGCCTGTAATCCTCTAAAGCTTGCTAGAACCTTGCTTCCTCCACCTTAAGTAAGCTGTCTTCTTCCATTTGACGAGAAGCTCCTCTGTTCTCGTCATCCAAGGTTCCTTAATCTTCCCCCTTCTTACCTGTCTCAAAGGAACTAATTGGTGCATCAGTCGCAACAACTGCTTCTTAAATAGTCTCCACATATCTGCTGTGCCCTTGCTGTGGAACAATTGCTCCCAGTCTGTACTTCCCAACTCCTGTCTGATAGCGTCATAATGTCCTTTTCCGCAATTAAATATCTTCCTTCGGTAACTGCTCCTTTCACTCTCCAAGAATATGCTAAATGTGAGGCATCTGTGATCACTTTCTCCAAAGTGTTCTCCCACCGCTAGATCTGACACCTGTCCTGGCTTGTTGCCGAGCACCAAATCCAAAATGGCCTCTTTCCTCGTCGGTCTGTCTGCACACTGAGTAAAGAAACCCTCCTGAACACATCTAACGAAAACGGGTCCATCCAAATTATCTGCACTTCGGAGGTTCCAGTCGATATTGGGAAAGTTGAACTCGCCAATAACAACAGCCCTGCTACTTCAGCATTTTTCCAGAATCTGCCAGCCTATGAGTTCTTCAATACCTCTCCTGCTATTAGGTGGTCTGTAGAAAACCCCCAATGCGTTGGCCGTTCCCTTGCTGTTCCTAACATCCACCCATGCTGACTCACTCGACAATCCTTCCTCAACAACCTTCGTTTCTGTGTCTGTAATGCACATTCTGCTTAGCAATGCTACACCCCCTCCTCTTTTTCCATCCTTCCTGTTCTTTTTAAATATTCTAAACCCTGGAACATCAAGCAACCGTTCCTGCCCCGTGAAACCCACGTCTCCGTTATGGCCACAACATCGTAGCCCCAAGTACTGATTCATGCTCTAATTTCATCACTCTTATTCCGGATATTCCTTGCATGAAAGCAGACCCACTTTAACGGATCCCTTTGTTTCACTGAGTGAGAAACCTTCCTGATAGATTCAATACATCCTGTCACTGCCCCATCTGCAACTGTTCCCTTCTCAAACATGTGGCTCTGATTCCCACCCCCATGCCAAACTTGTTTAAATCCTTCTGAATCACCCGAGCAATTCTCCCATCAAAGACATTTGTGCCCCTCCAGTTCCGGTGCAAACTGTCTTTCATTACAGGTCCCAACTTCCCCAGAAGGTATCCCAATGGTCTAAGTATCTGAAGCCCTCCCTCCTGCACCCGCCTTGCATCCACGTATTAAGCTGCATTCGCTGTGTGTTACTCATCTCACTATCACGTGGCACTGGTGGCAAACCTGCGATCACGACTCCACTCGTTCTGCTCTTCAGTTTCCAACCTAACTCTCTGTAGTCACTTTTCAGACCCTCAATCCCTTTTCTGGCTATATCATTGGTGCCAATACGTACCACGATTTCTGGCTGCTCACCTTCCCCCTTCAGAATCTTGTAAACCCGATTTATGGGCGGCACGGTGGCACAGTGGTTAGCCCTGCTGCCTCACAGCGCCTGAGACCCGGGTTCAATTCCCGACTCAGGCGACTGACTGTGTGGAGATTGCACGTTCTCCCCGTGTCTGCGTGGGTTTCCTCCGGGTGCTCCGGTTTCCTCCCACAATCCAAAGATGTGCGGGTCAGGAGAATTCAGGAGAATTGGCCGTGCTAAATTGCCCATAGTGTTAGGTAAGGGGTAAATGTAAGGGTATGGGTGGGTTGCGCTTCAGTGGGTCGGTGTGGACCTGTTGGGCCGAAGGGCCTGTTTCCACACTGTAAGTAATCTAATCTAATCTAATCTATCTGGCAACATCTCAGACACTGGCACTGCGGAGGCAACATATCTTCCGGGAGTCCCGTTCCCGACCACGAAATCTCCTGTCAATCCAGTCTGACTATTGAGTCTCCTACCACTAGCGGTTCTCTATTCTACCTCTCCCCTTCTGAGCCACAGTGCCAGGCTCAGTCCCAGAGACCTAACCACTCTGGCTTTCCCCTGGTAGGCCGTTCCTACCAGCAGTATCCAAAATGGTATACTTATTGCTGAGGGGAACGGCTACAAGGGATCCCTGCTCTGACCGTCGGTTTCCTTTCGTCCCCCTTTTAGTAACGCAGATCTCATTATCCTGTGTCTGGGAGTGACCACCTCCCTGGACATCTTATTTTCCCCCCTCATCCACTTAAAAACAAACTTTCCAGCAGTCCTTTGCTCCTCCCTCGTACCTCTCGGCAAATGGAGGCCCCGACAGCTAAATTAAGTGTTTCAAACGGTTAGATTCACCTTCCCAGCAGTCCTTTGATCCTCCCTCGCACCTTTGGCAAGGCACTGCCTGGTAGACTGATTAGTAAAGTGAGATCACATAGGAGTCAGGGCGAGCTTGCCAATTGGCCTGAAAATTAGCTTTAAGGTAAGAGACAGAGGGTGGTGGTGGAGCATTGTTTTTCAGACCGGAGGTTTGTGACCAACGGTTTTAAACCGGGATCTACTTATGGTTGCGATTTATACTAATCATTTCCATGAGAAATTAGTAAGCAACATAGTAAATTTGCGGACAACACAAAAATTGGTAGCAAAGGTGACTACGAAGACTGTGACGGAAGATTACAAAAACATCTTGATCAATGTGGTCAATTGGCTTACGGCTAGCACAACGAGTTTAGTTTGGATAAATGTGAGGTATTGCATTTTGGGAAAACAATCAAGGATAAGACTGAATGGCAGTGCCGTGGGTATTGTGATAGAACAGCGAGACCTAGTGGTTCAGTTACATATTTCTTTGAAATTTGTATCACAAACAGACAGAGTGGTTAAGAAGACATTCACCAGACCTGCCTTCATTTTCTTCAGACTTTTGTGTATATGAATTGGGCATTACATTAAGGTTGTACAGGACGTTGGTGAAGTCTCTTTTGAGTTAACGTGTGCAATTTTGATCGCCATGTTATAGGGAGCATATTATTAAACTCTAGAGGATTCAGAAAAAAAAATACCAAAGTTTTTCCAAATATGGAAGTTATGAGCTGTAATAGACGGGAAAGGCTGTGAATGTTTGACTGGATTCAGGGGTTTGACGGGTACCCTCATTCAGGAGTATAAACTCATGAAGGACATAGATAAGGGGAATGACAAGCCTTTTATTTCCCCTAGGATCTGGGAATTAAAAACTATGGATTTTATTTTTATGTTGAGGCGGTAAAGATTTTAGAAAGGACACGAGAGGCAGAGTGGTCATGTGTGGAATGAACGATCAAAGAAAGTGATTTGACTTATTGTAATCACATGTACCGAGGCACAGTGAAATGGATTATTTTGCGTGCAGGACAGGTGGGTCATTGAAAGCGCAGAGAGTATTAGCACAGAGCAAGGAATACAAAGTCATGGCTACAGACATGGTGTAGAAGGAGTGAGGTCAACGGTAAATTTGAAATTTGAGAAGTACATTCAGAACTCTAATCATAGCAGGGAAGAAGATGTTTTTAAATCGGTTGGTCCATAACTTTAAGATTTTGTATGTTCTGCCTGATAGAAGCGGTTGGAATATGGGAGGTGGGAGGGGTCTGTGATGATATTGGATGCTTTTCAGAGGCAAGGAGAAGTGTAGATGGAGTTGATAGATGGTTGATCTTCCGGATGGACTGAGCTGTGGTCACAACTGTTTGAAATTTCTTATGGAGAAGCTGCCAGATCAGGCCGTGATACATCTGGATAGCATGCTTTGTATACTGCAGCTGTAAAAACTCGTAAGAGTCACTATGGACAAACATAATTTTCTTAGAAACCTGAGAAAGTACAGGCGTTGTTGTGCTTTTTTGATGTTCACATTAACATCGGTGGACGAGGACATAGAGTCATAGAGTCATAAAGATGTACAGCTGGGAAACAGATCCTTCGGTCCAACCTGTCCACGTCGACCAGATATCACAACCCAATCTAGTGCCACCTGCCAGCACCCGGCCCATATCCCTCCAAACCCTTCCTATTCATGTACCCATCCAAATGCCTCTTAAATGTTGCAATTGTACCAGCCTCCAACACATCCTCTGGCAGCTCATTCCATACATGTGCCACCCTCTGCGTGAAAAAGTTGCCCCTTAGGTCTCTTTTATATCTTTCCCCTCTCACCCTAAACCTATTCCCTCAAGTTCTGGGCTTTCCAACCCCAGGGAAAAGGCTTTGTCTATTTACCCTATCCATGCCCTCTCATAATTTTGTAAACCTCTATAAGGTCACCCCTCAGTTTCTGACGCTCCAGGAAAAAAAGCAGCCCCAGCCTGTTCAGCCTCTACCTATATTTCAAATCCTCCAACTCTGGCAACATCCTTGTAAATCTTTTCTGAAACCTTTCAAGTTTCACAACATCTTTCCGATAGGAAGGAGACCAGAATTGCACACAATATTCCAACAGTGGCCTAACCAATACAGCCGCAACATGACCTCCCAACTCCTGCACTCAATACTCTTACCAATAAAGGAAAGCATACCAAACTTCTCTATCCTATCTACCTGTGACTCCACTTTCAAGGAGCTATGAACCTGCACTCCAAGGTTTTCTGAAACCTTTCAAGTTTCACAACATCTTTCCGATAAGAAGGAGACCAGAATTGCACGCAATATTCCAACAGTGGCCTAACCAATACAGCCGCAACATGACCTCCCAACTCCTGCACTCAATACTCTTACCAATAAAGGAAAGCATACCAAACTTCTCTATCCTATCTACCTGTGACTCCACTTTCAAGGAGCTATGAACCTGCACTCCAAGGTTTCTTTGTTCAGCAATACTACCTAGCACCTTACCATTAAGTGTATGATCATCATTAATTCGAATTTGATGCTGTTAAACCTCTCAATCTCAGCCAATAATGTGTTTGTGTCCCTGATGGGCTACATCCTAGAGTTCTGAGAGAAGTGGCTGAGGAAATAACGGAGGTGCTGACTGTGATCTTTCAAAAATCACTGGAGTCAGGGACAGTCTCAGGCGATGGACAAATCGCTGTTGAAACTCCCTTGTTAAAGAAAAGATCAAGACAAAAGATGGAAAAGTGTAGACCAGTTAGCCTAACCTCGGTTGTAGGTAAAATTTTAGAACGCCACTTTAAGGATGAGATTTCTGAATTCTTGGAAGTGCAGGGTCGGATTAGAACAATTCAGCATGGATTTGGGAAGGGGAGGTCATGCCTGACAAGCCTATTAGACTTCTTTAAAGAGGCAACAAGTAGGCTAGACCAGGGAAAGAAAGTGCATGTTATCTATGTAGACTTCCACGGGGCGCCGCTGAGTAAATTGAGGGCCCATGATGAGCTACTGGCAGGGATTGGAGATTGGTGTCTGACAGAAGGCAGAGAGTTGGGATAAAAGTTTCTTCTTGGAAATCGCAGATGATGACATGTGGGGTACTGCAGAGTTCCGTGCTGGGGCCACAGATGTTCACTTTATATATTAATGATCTAGTTGAAGGGACTGGAGACATTCTGGCGAAGTTCGCTGATGATTCGAAGTTAGGCAAACAGACAGGTAGTACTGAGGAGGTGGGGAGGCTGCAGAATGATTTAGATAGTTTAGGAGAGTGGCCCAAGAAATGTCTGATGAAATTCAACGTGAGCAAGTGTGGGGTCTTGCACTTTGGGAAAAAAAACAATAAAGGCATGGACAGTTTTTTTTAACGGTGAGAAAACTCTTAAAGGCAAAGTGCTAGTCCAGTAATCTCTGAAGGTGATTAAGAAATCAAATATAATATTGCCATTTATCTCAAGAGGATTGCAATATAAAATCAGTGACGTGCATCAGAGACTTTATAAAACTCCAGTTCGGCGCCATTTAGAAAACTGTGTCGAATTTTGGGCCCCACACCTCAGGAGCGTATACTGGCACTGGAGAATGCTCAGCAGAGATTCACACAAATGATCCGTGGATTGGTAGGCCTAACGTATGATGATCGAGTGGGGATCCTGGGATTGTATTCATTAGAATTCAGAAGGTTGACGGGAGATCTAAGAGAAACTTACAAGATAATGCATGGTTTGGAAAGTGCGGACGCTGGGAAGTTGTTTCCATTCGACACGGCGACGAGGACCCGTGGGCACAGCCTTAAAATTAGTGGGGTTAAACTTATAATGGAAATGAGGAGACACTTCTTCAGCCAGAGAGTGGTGGGCCTTTGGAATTCATTGCCACAGAGTGCAGTGGAGGCCAGGTTATTGGGTGTCTTCAAGGCAGAGATGGATACATTCTTGATCTCGCAAGGAATTACGGGCTACATTGAAATATCCATCAGCCATGATTAAATGCAGAGTGGACTCGATGGGCCGAATAACCCTGCTTCCACTCCTGCGTCTTATGGTGTTATGGTAAGCAGTCTCACATTGAACCTGTCCTCATTTACACAATTCCCAGTCAATATATTGTCATTCTAAGCAGCTTCACACTGAGCCTGTCCTCATTTGTGCAGCTCCCAATCCGTAGAATATCACTGTAAACAGGCTCGTATTTATCTTAACCTCAGCTACGCCCTACAAACACAGTAAAATTTCACTGTAAATAGTCCCACATTGAGTCTGGAATCATTCACGCACCTCCAAGTCAATATAATATGACTGCAAACAGTCGCACATTAAACCTGTCCTCATTTACACATCGCCCTATCAGTATATTGTCAGTACAAGCAGTCTCACACTCTCTGTGGCTTAATTTACCCAGCCCCCCCAGTCAGTATAATGTAGGGAAAGCTATTTTACAGTGAGTATGACCCCATTTACACTCCTCGCAGTCAGTATCATGTCATTGTCAGCATTCTCACAGTGACCGTGACCTCTTTTACATATCTCCCAGTCAGTATACTGTCACTGTAAACAGTCTGACACTGAGCCTGGCCTCATTTACACACCTCACAGTCAGTATAATGTCACTGTAAACAGTCTGACAATGAGCCTGGCCTCATTTACACCCTTCCCAGTCAATATAATATCACTGCAAATAGTCTCGCACTGATCATGGTCTCATCTACGCACCTCACAATTAGCAAAATTTCACTGACAGCCAGACTACTGCGACCACGAGGACTCATAACAGCACACAAACCAACAGCCACTCTCAGACAACAACTCACCAGAACGAAGGACCCGATACCCAGCATGAGCAAAACCAATGTGTTGTACAAAATCCCATGCAAGGACTGTACAAAACACGACATAGGACAAACAGGAAGACAGCTAATGATGCGCATCCATGAACACCAACTAGCCACGAAATAACACGACCAGCTATCCTTAGTAGCCACACACACAGACGACAAGCAACATGAATTCGACTGGGACAACACTACTATTATAGGACAAGCCAAACAGAGAACATCCAGGGAATTCCTAGAGACATGGCACTCATCCACAGATTCAATTAACAAGCACATCGATCTGAACCCAATACACCAACCACTGTAACGCCAGCTGGAACTGACAACCGGAGGCAGCAGATTCAAACCACTACAAATGCCGGAGGAAAGATCACAGAAGCGCTTCACAGGAGGCTCCCAAGCACTGAGGATGTCACCTAGACAGGGTACGAAACGTCTGCAACACAAATTCCCAGCTCGGCGAACAGAACCACAATAATTTCACTGTAAACATTCTCACATGGATCCTGGTCTCATTTCCACTCCTCCCAGTTCGCATAATGTCACTGTAAACAGTCTGGAAGTGAGCCAGGCCTCATTTACATACCTCCCAGACAGTACAATTTCTCTGTAAACGGTCTCACACTGAGCGTACTTTCATTTATGCACCTCCCAGATCGTATAATGTCACTAGAAACAGTCTCAAAGTGAGTCAGTCCTCGTTTTCACCCGTCAAATTCCATATAATGTCACTGTAAACATTGACAGAGTGAGCTTAAACTAACTTACACACCTCCCAGCCAGTATCAAGCCACTGTAAACAGTCACATTGAACCAGGCCTCATTTACACACCTCCAGTTTAATATCATGTCACTGACAACAGTCTTGCAATGAACCCCAGTCAGCATGATGTCATTATGAACACTCTTACACCGAGCATGGCTTAATTGTACACCTCCGCCGCAGTCTCACAATGAGCCTTGCCACATTTAACCACTTGCCAGTCAGTATGATGTCTCTGAAATTAATTCCAACCTGAGCCTGTCCGCCTTTACACACCTCGTAGTCATGATAACGTCACTGTAAACATTCTCACAGTGAGAATGGCTTCATTTACGCACATCCCAGTCTTCATAATATCCCACAAACAATCACACAGTGAGCCTGGTCTCATTTACACACCTCCCAGCCAGTATAATGTCAAAGAGCCTGGCCTCATTCACACCTGAAGAAGGGCTCATGCCCGAAACGTCGATTCTCCTGCTCTTTGGATGCTGCCTGACCTGCTGCGCTTTTCCAACAACACAATTTTCAGCTCATTCACCCCGCCCCCCGCCAAGTCAGTGTAATATCAATGTAAAGAGTTTCACAGTGATCTCGGTTTCATTTGCACACCTTCCAGTCTTTATAATGTCACTGTGAATAGACTTGATGCTGAGATAGGTCTGATCAAAACTAATTCTTGTGAAAACAGATTCGCGGATGAAATCATAATTCAATGCACATCATAAAAAAACTCAGGAAAGGGCCTGTATCCACCACTTTGGCTCTGTTTAGTGCTTTATCTAGTTCATTATCTGGGAGAGAAAATATCATAGAATCGTAGTGTCATCCAGTCCTATATCGCAAAGACAGCACCTTCGGCCCTGAATACTTCATGACGGCCAGAAGTGACCATCCAAGCGAGCCCCATTTGCCTGCACTTGGCCCATATCCTACTAAACTTTTCCTATTCATGTTTATTTTTGTCGAAATGCCTTTTTAAATATTGTTGGTGTAACCACCTCAACCACGTATGCTGGTCGCTCAATCCATATCCATACCATTTTCCGTGTAAAAACGTTGCTCCTCAGCGTTATATTTATTCTCTTCCCTCTAACCTTAAACTGAATCCCTCTCATCCTCGATTCCCCGTCTCTGGGAAAAAGACAGAGTGTATTCACCCAATCCATATCTCTCATGCCCTTACACACTTCTATAATAATCACTTCAGTCTCCTGTATTCTAAAGAAAACAACCATCATTTGTCCAACTTCCCCCCATACCTGGGTCTCTTGAGTTCTGGCAAAATCCTTGTAAATTTCTTGTGCACTCTTTTCAGTTTAATAAAATTCTTAGTATAACAAAATGATCAAGTGCGCCCTCACCAATGTTCTGTGCAAGTACAAAATAAGTGTCCAAAGTCTATACTCACTACACTGACAAATGAAGGCCAGTGTGCCAAAGCCTTCTACACTGCTCTGGCTACCTGTGACTCCACTTTCAGAGAAGCGTGCATCTCGAACTCCAAGGTCCCTCTGTTCCACTACAATCTATCCTGATGTATTATTTTTTTGAAATTGCAAGACTTCACACTTAGAAGAATTTCATAGAATCCCTACAATGTGGAAATAGGTGTTTCGTTCTTACAACACATCACCAACTCTCCGAAGAGCAACCCACCCAGACACGTTCCTTGACATATTACCCTATATTTACTCATGAGCAATATATCTCACTCACACAACCCTGAGCAATATGGGCAATTTAGCATGGTCAATCTACATCACGTGAATATCATAGAAGCAGGAGTACCCAGAGAAAATCCATGCAGACACAGGAAGAATGTATAAACTATGCACAGTCAGCTGCCCGAAGCTGGAATCGAACGAGGATGCCGCGCACTGTGAGGCAACAGTGCTAACCACTGAGCCACCATGCTCCCGTGACTTAGCTATATTAAATTGCATTTGCTATTTCTCAGCCCATGTCTCCAGCTGATCAATATCCGACTGCAATTTTTGATACCCTTCCTCAACGTCCATGATGCTACCTATTTTAGTGTCATCTGCAAACTTACTAATCATGCCTTATGCATTCTGATCCAATATGCCTTATGCATGTTGATCACAAATGGCAATGGGTCCAGCGCCGACCGCTGAGGCACTCCAGTTTCAGGCCTCCAATCCATCCAGTATCTTTCCACTATTACCCTCTTCTTCCTCCCATCCAGCCATTTGTGTAACCAATTTGATGGCTTCCACTAGATTCCATACGATTGAAACTTCTAGACAAGCCTACTGCGTGGTGCTTTACCCAAGATCTTCGTGAACTCCATATGGACTACATCTAATGCCTGCCCTCATTAACCTTCCTGGTCATTTCATTAAAGATCTTCAACAAATTTGTGAGGCATGATCTACCACACACAAAGTCATGCTGTCTACTTCTAGTCAAACCCTGTCTTTCCACATGCCTCTGAGAATGTTCTCACTTACCTACCACGGATATTAGGCTTAGATATCTATCGTTCTTACATATCTTACATATCTGTCACTCTTTGCAGCCATTCGTGAATAACGGCAGGACAGTCACTAGCCTCCATCTTCCGGGATGTCACCCATGGCTAAACATTTGGAAGTGTATCAGCCAGGGCCTGCAATTTTTCTCTAGCCTCTTGCAGGAAAGTGTCTCAAATATTTGAGTAATAGGTGAATCTAGGCATCTCACACCATCACTATCCGGTTAATCAAGAGTAGTTTCCTCCACTTTGAAGAATACTGCCTACCCACTGCGAGCTACAAATGGTGGAATTGAATAAGGTATTAGTTGAGAATTATACTTTCAAGGATCTGAATTTATGTGGCAGGAAGAGTGTCCACAGACCTCCCAGAATGAAATTCATCTTGTGGAGGTGGGCAACTGTCAGGGACTTCACCTGCTACTTCCCTGCCAGATAGTTCCACAGTGTCCCGCAGCCTCTCTACCCCCATCACCAAATGCAACCAAATCCAATGACGAATCAGGAGAAGCTTCTTTATTCAGTGAACTTTTCGGATTTTCCTTCACTGGGAGCGTTGAGGTTACTGGAATAGGTACAGTAAAGGGCAATCATTGGTTGAAGGAGAGTAGATGGGGATTGATACATATCCTATGCAATATTTTCTTCTTACCTATTTATATTGTTCATGTTCCTGTTCAAAACTGGTCACTGATACAACAGATTGCTTGCAGAGATGCACATACCCTTTTGCCTGTTTTATTCGCTCCTCTACTATTTGGCATCCTTTAAGTAATACAGAAATTCATGATGATTGACAAGAAAATTTTATGCTGAGCAAAGTTTTGGCTACTTAAAACTACAATATTCTCAGTTATTTTACTGTAGCATTATGGAAACTTAAAAGTCCAGAGGAGGTCACTTAGCCATTCATACTTTGAGACAGTAGACATGCTGAATCTCATATCTCCATTTAAACCTGTAACTTCGTTATCCTCAATGAGTTCTCCAACTCGATTAAATTAATTTCTGGCAACCGCAGTTACATAATCCTAGATCCTGACAGCTTTTAGAATAAGAAAACGATTCCCCTTCTCTGCCCTCTGAGTGATATACCAATAGTGACAAATCTTCGGATTTACACTTCCGAGATTCGTTCACATCGAGAAAAACCTTCATTGTGTTGTGAGTCACTACCATTGTGTTAATTCGGGCAGACTGTGAACAGAACAGATAACTCAAGATTAGGCATCTAAGAGGCACTGTGGGCCATAAACAGCAGCAGAATTATACTCCAGCACAGTCTGTAACCTCATGGTCTGGCATATCCCCAATTCAACTATTCAAGTTTCCAATATGATAAAACTTGTGGACTGTAGGAATGCTAACATAGAGTCAGAGAGTTATAGAAATGTACAGCATGGAAACAGACCCTTCGGTGCAACCTGTCCACGCTGACCAGATATCCCAACCCAATCTAGTCCCACCTGCAACACCCGGCCTAAATCCCTCCAAACCCTTCCGATTCATATACCCATCCAAATGCCTCTTAAATGTTGCAATTTTACCAGCCTCCACCCCATCCTCTGGCAGCTCATTCCATACACGTACCACCCTCTGCGTGAAAGATTTGCCCCTTACATCTCTTTTATATCATTCCCCTCTCACCCTAAACCTATGCCCTCCAATTCTGGACCCCCCGACCCCATGGAAAAGACTTCGTCTATTTATCCTATCCATGCCCCTCATAATTTTGTAAACCACTATAAGGTCACCCCTCAGCCTCCGACGCTCCAGGGAAGACAGCCCCAGCCTGTTCAGCCTCTCCCTGTAGCTCAAATCCTCCAACACTGGCAACATCCTTGTCAATCTTTTCTGACCTCTTTCAAGTTTCACAACATCTTACCGATCGGAAGGAGACCAAAATTGCACGCAATATTCCAACAGCAGTCTAACCAATGTCCTGTACAGTCGAATCATGACCTCCCAACTCCTGTACTTAATACTCTGACCAATAATGGAAAGCATACCAACGCCTTCTTCACTATCTTATCTACACGCAACTCCACTTTCACGGAGCTATGAACCTGCACTCCAAGGCCTCTTTGTGCAGCAACACTCCCTAGGACCTTACCGTTAGGTGCATAAATCCTGATAAGATTTGCTTTCCCAAAATGCAGCACCTTGCATTTATCTGAATTGAAATTCATCTGCCACTTCTCAGCTCATTAGCCCATCTGGTCCAGATCCTGTTGTAATCTGAGGTAACTTTGTTCGTTGTTCACTACACCTCAAATTTTGGCGTCATCTGCAAATTTACTAACTGTACCTCTTATGCTCTCATCCAAATCATTTATGTAAATGACAAAAAGTGGAGGACCCGGCACCAATCCTTGTGGCACTCCACTGGTCACAGGCTTCCAGTCAGAAAAACAACCCTCCACAACCACCTCTGTCTTCTACCTTTGAGCCAGTTCTGTGCAAAATGGCTAGTGCTCCCTTTATTCCATGAGATCTAACCTTGCTAATCAGTCCCCCATGGGGAACATTGTTGAACACCTAACTGAAGTCCATATAGATCAAATCTACTGGTCTGCCCTCATCAATCTTCTTTGTTACTTCTTCAAAAAACTCAATTAAGTTTGTAAGACATGATTACCCACGCACAAAGCCATGTTGACCATCCCGAATCAGTCCTTGCCTTTCCAAATACGAGTACATCCTGTCCCTCAGGATTCCCTCCAACAACTTGCCCACCACTGAGGTCAGGCTCACCGGTCTATAGTTCCCTGGCTTGTCTTTACCGCCCTTCTAAAACAGTGGCACTGCGTTTGCCAACCTCCAGTATTCTGGCACCTCCACTTTGACTATCGATTATACAAATATCTCAGCAAGAGGCTCAGCAACCACTTCTCTAGCTTCTCACAGGGTTCTCGGGTACATCTGATCAGTTCCTGGGGATTTATCCACCTTTAACCGTTTCAAGGCATCCAGCACTTCCTCCTCTGTAATCGGGACGCTTTGCAAGATGTTACTATCTATTTCCCTAAAGTCTATATCTTCCATATCCTTTTCCACAGTAAATACTGATGCAAAATATTCATTTAGTATCTCCCCCCATTTTCTGTGTCTGCACACAAAGGCTGCCTTGCTGATCTTTGAGGGGCCCTATTCTCTCCCTAGTTACCCTTTTGTCCTTGACATATTTGTAAAAAAAGACCTTTGGATTCTCCTTAATTCTATTTGCCAACGCTATCTCATGTCCCCTTCATGTATGCTGACCAGTGGATGTAAGCTTTCATTAAACAGGAGGTCAAAAATAATTTGGTCGATTTCACAACGAATATATCAAGGAAAGCATATTCCATTTAAGTGGTAAATTTCAGCAAAAGATGGAGGTTATAGAGCTGTATGATTACATTTTAATGCAGATATACATACCAAAAACATGTCATCTGCTTGTTGGAAATCTGGAAGGTGTTAGAGGCTAATTATCATGCAACAAGATGCGTTATGCATAGTTACCGACAAAAATGTTAGAAAGGGTTTGACGTGGAGAACATACCATGGTAATACTGTCCATTTGGATATGCATGATGTAATTGGGATTGAAGTCAAGTACACAAGGTGCTAAGCTCACGATTTTTATTGACTCAGACACAGGTAGTTTGTTTAGATTTCAATGGCTAATTTGAATTGTACACTGATAAATACGCCGGCAATGCTGAAAGAGCACGAGGGCATGCTATCGCTCTCAGTACGTGGCTCTAATATAGCATCATTGTGCATGGGGAATCCTGTTCTGTGAATGTGGAAATCACATTTGGACATGATTGCAACAGTTTCTAAAATCATTTGGTCAATTCCATCGTGCATACTCAGTCGCAGATATGATGGGACGTAAAAGGGACATTCATTTTCTGTGTCTAGGATAACCGATTCTTGGTGGGTGCAGTTAGCCATGAGAACAAATTCTGTCATAGACATCATTAGGCAGTTTAACACATTTACACAAGTCCAACAAGTGATTCACAAATGAATAACATCACCTGGATTTCGGTGCTGGTGAGATGCCAAATATGGAGAATCTACATTTTGACGACAGCTGGACTGTATAACATAATATGTCCGTTTGACCATTCTCTGCTGCCAGCAAACTGCTCGTGCTCAATCAGCCCATGCTGATACGCCTCATTAGTAGTCTTCTGCTTTGGAAATCATTTACTAAATAATCAGAACTACGCGAAAAATTGCAATTGGAAACCAATTTAAGGTCAACAACTGGGACCAAAGCGTGGCACATTTGTGCATGAGTTCGAAACTACAACTATAATTATGCAGGAACGTGGTTCTTCGAGGTAAAAGGAATTTGTTTTTATAGATATTGCACTTCTTCCATAAGAAAGGCATCATGGAGACAACCAAAATCTGTTTTATCCCCATGGTGATACCTTGACCAATCAGAGTCCGCCTACCCAGTCTGAGAATTAAGATTGAGAGCAAAATGTTTTTGCCGAATGACGATGGTAATGATGGACTAACCAATCAGTAGCATCATCACAATTCGTATAATGACAATGTTTTCAAAACAATAGATTTCACCCTGTAAGTGAGTAACGCTGCTGATACAGTTTATGGAAATGCTGGGATTATCGAACAGGATATGTTTGATCACCTTTGTTGAATGAGAAATTCAGCTTAAACAGAGAGGCCAGAAATTTGGTGAGTGGAGCGAATCTTTCTGAAAATTTAAATTTGTTTCCCTTTAAAGCTTAACAGTTTAGATTTTTGCAATGTTCATTTGTGCAGAAATCCCACCTTTGAAAGCTGTTAGAGAACATAGAACATAGAAAAAGGCAGTGCAGAACAGGCCCTTCATCCCTCGATGCTGCGCCGACGTGTGATCTAGTCTAAGCCCATCCCCTTCCACTATCTGATCACCATCCATGTGCTTATCCAAGGATTGTTTAAATCTCCCTCATGTGGCTGAGTTAACTTCATTGACAGGCAGGGCATTTTACTCCCTCAGAACTCTGAATAAACAACCTGTCTCTGGCATCTGTCATAAATCTATCATCCCTCACTTTGTAGCTATGCCTCATCGTTCAAGCTGACGTCATCATTCTAGAAAAAAGACTTTCAGTGTCTGCTGTCCTCTGAACATCTTTTATGTCTCTATCAAACCCCCTCGTGACCTTCTTCTTTCCAATGAGAACCATCCCAAGTGTCTCAGCCTTTCCTCATAAGACCTTTCCTGCAGACCAGGCAATATCCTGGTAAATCTCTTCTGCACCTTTTCCAATGCTTACACATCCTTACTGTAATGGGGCAAACAGAACTGTACACAAAATTCCAAGTGTGACTGCACCAGCGTTTTGTATAGTTGCAGCATGACAGTACATCTCCAGAACTCAATACCTCTACCAATAAAACCTAACACAACGTATGACTTCTTGACAGCACTATCAAACTGAGTGGCAACTTTCAGGGATCTATGCACAAGGACTCCAAGACCCCTCTGCACATCCACAATACCAAGAATATTTCTACTGACCCAGAATGCTGCCTTCCTGTCATTCTTCCCAAAACGAACCACTTTCCATTCATCTGCATCGAACTCTATTTGCCACCTCTCAGCCCAATTCTCTGTCCCCGTATCCTGCAACATTCTTCCACACTATCCACTACTACAACGTCTTTAGTTTCATCTGCAAACTCATTAACCCATTTACCTTTGTCTGCGTCTAAGTCATTTATAAAAATGACAAACAACAGTGGTCCCAAAACACACCAGTAGAAACGGACTCCAGGCTGAATACTTTCCATCAACCACCACTGGCTGTCTTCTCACAGAATCCAGTTTCTAATCCAAATTGCTAAACCACCCTCAATCCTATGCCTCTTCATTTTCTCCAACAACCCACCATGTGGAATCTTATCAAAGGCATTAGTGACGTTTATGTGCACCACGTCAACTTCTCTACCCTCATCCACATGTCTGGTCACCTTCTCAAAAACTCAGTGAGGTTTGTGAGACATGATCTGCCCTTTATGAAGCTCATGTTGACTACCTGCAATCAAATTTTGCTTGCTAGATGATTATAAATCCTATATCGTATAATCCTTTCCATTTTTTCCCTACAATTAATGTAAGGCTCACTGGTCTACAATTACCTGAGTCATCCCTACTGGCTTTCTTGAGCACGAACACGTTTGCAATCCTCTAGTCCTCTTGTACTAAACCTGTAGACAATGACGACTCAAAGGTCAAATCCAAAGTCTCCAACACCTCCTCCCTAACTTCCCAGAGAATTTTTGGATAAATCCCATCCGGCCCAGGGGACTTGCCTGCTTTCAGTCTTTCTAGAATTGATAACACTTCTTCCTTACTTACCTCCATCCTTTCTAGTCTAATATCTCGCATCTCATTTTTCTCCTCTATAATATTCTCCTTCTCCCGATTGAAAACCAATGAGAAACCAATTTGCATTTTCTGCTCTGTGTTATTCTATGTTCTATGAGGGGGATGAGCTTAAATTAGTTCACAGGTCGGCCCACCATCGTGTGCTGAAGGGCCTGTTCTGTGCTGTATTATTCTATGTTCTAAATATTCGCTTAGCACCTCTCGGATCTCTAAAGGGTCCACACACAACTTCCCACTTCTGTCTTTGACTGTCCCTGTTCCTACCCTAGTCATCCTTTTATTTCTCACATAGAAAGCTTTAGAGTTCTCCTTTATTCTACCTGCTAAAGACTGTTCGTGTCCTTTCTTTGCTCTTTTTAACTCTCCGATCTGTAACTCTCCATCGCATCATCTGAACCATCTCATCTCATCGTCACATAAACCTCCTTATTCTGCTTAACAAGGGATGCAATTTCTGTAGTAAACCACGGTTTCCTTACATTATCACTTCTTCCCTGACCGACAGGGACATACCTATCGAGGACACACAATATCTGCTCCTTAAACCAGCTCCACGTTTCGATTGCCCCCATTCCCTGAATTATGCTACCCCATTTTATGCATCCTGAGTCTTGCCTTATTGTATTATAATTGCCCTTACCCATCGATAACTCTTGCCCTGTGACATGTACATGTCCCTTTCCATCACTGAACTAAACATAACTGAATTATGGTCACTCTCTCCAAAGTGCTCTCCTAAAACCTGGCTTGGTTAATTACCAAGCACCAGATCCAGTGTGGCCTGCCCCCTTGTTGGCCTATCGTCATCCTGTGTCAGGAAACCCTCCTCACACATTGAATAAAAGCTAATCCATCCGACGTACTAGAGTTATAACATTTACAGTCAATGTTGGGGAAGTCAAAGTCCCACATAATGACCACCCTGTTCCTTTCACTCCTGCCAGAATCGTTTTGCCCCTTCTCTCTTTCACATCTCTGGAATTCTGCGTAGGCCTATAAAAACCTCCCAGCAGTGTGATCTCTCCTGTCCTGTTTCTAACCTCATTCCATATTACCTCGGTCGACAAGTCCTCGTCAAAAGCTCTTTCAGCCACTGTTACATTGTCCTTACCTTTAACCGCCTTGCCTGTTCTTAATGAAAGATCTAAATCCTGGGACGTGCAACAGCGATTCCTGACCCTGCTCTATTCATGTCTCCGAAATGACCACAACATCGAAGTCCCAGGTAACTATCCATGCTGCAAGCTCACCTCCCTAATTTAGGAGACTTCTGGCGTTGAAATAGACACACTTCCAACCAGTTTGCTGTCTGCCAGCATATTCTTGTGATTATGAAATCCTGACCATGCCCTCCCTACTCTCTTCCTCCTGTGCACTGGAACTACAACTCAGGTTCCCATCCCCTTGATGAGCTAGTTTAAACCCACCTGAATAGCGCCTGCAAATTTCCCACTCAGGATATTAGTGCCCCTTTAGTTCAAGTGAAGACCATCCTATTTGTAGAGGTCCCACCTTCCCCAGAATGAGCCCCAAGTATCCATGTACCTGAAACCGTCCGGCTTGCACCATCCCTGCAGCCACCTGTTCAGCTGACGTCTCTTCCTGTTCCTTGTCTCGCTATCTCGTGGCATAGGTAACACACCAGAGGTAACATCTCTAATTGTTTTCGCTCTCAGCGTCCACCCTATCTCCCTGAAATCCTGCCTTACAATCCTACCCCTCTTTCTACCTAACTCGTTTTTACCTACGTGGACCACGACTTGGGACTGGCCACCCTCTCCCTTCAGGATCCCAAAGACACGATCCAAGACATCACAGACCCTGGCATCTGAGAGGCAAGACACCAACCGTGATTCTCATTCGTTCCAACAAACCTTCTATCTGACCCTCTAACTATTGAGTCCCCAATGACAAACACTTTCCTCCTTTCCCTCCTTCCCTTTTGTGCAACAGGGACGGACTTTGTGCAAGAGACATGCACCCCACTGGGTACTCCTGGTAAATCGTCCCCCCGAACAGTATCGAAATGGTATATTTCTTTTCCAGGGGAAACCACCACATGGGATCACTGCAATGACTGTTCCTCCCCCTTCGAACAGTTACCCAGTTTTCTTCGTGCTGAGGAGTAACTGCTTCCTGTAATTCTTATTTGTTACAACCTGTGCCTTTGAAGTGATCCGACTTTCATCCAGCTCCCGCTCCAGTCCCGTATCGCGGTCTCAGAGGAGCGAGACTTGGCTGCACTTCGTGCCGATGTAGTTGGATAGGACTCCCGGGCTCGAGGTAAGTTTCTAATGACTCAAATCAGTGAGTCACCCCTCCTCACAGGCCCCTCGTCCAAAGATGTTCTTTGATGAAATCACAGCAATTGCAGAAATAATGAGAAATTAGTTGTAAAATTTAGACACAGACAAGTCTACCAATTTCTTGTTCAACAACAAAATTATTCCGGGGGAAGTAAGGACGGCAGATGCTGGAGATCAGAGTCAAACATTGTGGTGCTGGTAAACCACAGCCAGTCAGACAGCATCCGAGGAGCAGGGCAGTCGACGTTTTGAATATAAGATCATCCTCAAGAGTCGACACTCGTGCTCCTTGGATGCTGCCTGACCGGCTGAGCTTTTCCAGCACCACACAGGTGTAGTACTCAAAGTATTTTACACTGTAGAAGGAGGCATTTTGGCCCATCATTTTTGTTCCAGCTTTTTAAATGTTGCCCTTTTTATTTATTTGTGAGATGAAGGCATTGCTGACTCGGCAGCATTTATTGCCCGGCCCTAAAGGCCCAAAGGCAGTGAAGAGTTAACAACATTGCTGTGCTTTGGAGAAACATGAATGCCAGACCAGCTGAACATGCCTATTGCCTTCCCTAAGAGACATTCGTCAACAAGTTGGGATTTTCCAGCAATCGGCAATAGATTCATGGCCACCATTACTCTCTTACTTGCAGATTTTTATTGAATTCAAATTCCACCAGCAGCCATGGCTGCATTTGAACCTAGATCCACAGCACATTTCCTTGATCTCTGGATTAACAATCCAGCAATATCACCACTATACCATCACCTACTCTTCAATTTGAGGTTATATGAAATTGCATTTACTGTTTATATTGAAGTGAACAGCAGTTCTTGTGTATATCATAGAGAACAACAATCCCTGTAATTCCTGAGTACATGAAACAGAACAGAAATCTCTGCGTTTTGCAGAGAATATGAGTCCCTGTCCGCATTGTAGAGATGAGCAGATTGTGTGCATGTTGCAGAGAACATTAGCATCCTTGCATTGTCTGAACACTTCCAAGTTTCACAACATGCTTCGAAGAAGTAGGAGACCATAATTGCACACAATATTCCAAAAATTGCCTGTACAGACGCAACATGTCCTCCCAACCCCTGTATTCAGTGCTTCATCTAATGAAGGAAAACATACCCAATGCTTTCTTCACTATGCTATTTATCTGTGACTCCACATTCAAGGATCAATAAACCTGCACTTCAAGTTCTCGTCGTTCAACAACTGGCCCCTTGACCTTACCATCAAGTGTATACATTCCATCCTGATTTGACTTTTCAAAATGCAGCACCTCACATTTATCTAAATTAAAGTCCATCTGCCACTCTTCAACCAACTGATCAAGATCCTTTTAACTCTGAGGTAAACCGTTTCGGTGTCCTCTACTCCTCCAATGTTGGTGTCATAGCAAACTTACTATCTATAACTCCTATGTTCATATCCACATCATTTATGTAATGATGAAAACAGTACACCCAGCACCATCCTCGTGGCACACCGCTGCCCACAAGCCACCAGTCTTAAAAGTAGCCTTCCACCACCACATTCAAGCCAGTTCTGGATACAAATGGCTAGATTTCCCCGTATTCTATGTGATGTAACCTCGTTGACCAGTCTATCGTGAGGGACCTTATTAAAGCCCTCACCAATCTTCTTTGCTATTTCTTCAAATAATTCATTCAAGTACGTGAGACATGATATCCCACGTACAAAGCTGTGTTAACTAATCTGTCCTTGCCTTTCCAAATGTATATAAATCTTGTCCCGCAGGATTTCCTACAGCAACCTGACCACCACTGATATCAGGCACGCTGGTCTAAAGTTCTCTGGCTTGTTCCCTTACCATCTTTCTTAAATAATGATGCCACGTTAAACAACCTTCAGGCTTCTGGCACCTCACATGTGACTATTGATGGTGTAAACATCCCAGCAGGGGGTACAGCAATCACTTTCCTAGCTTCCCAAGATTTAACGGATGCACCAGATCAGGTCCTGGGGATTTATCCACTTTTACGTTTTTTCAAGATATTCATCGATTCTGCCTCTGTACTGTAGGTAGATACTTTTCAAATCTATTTCCCCACTATCTATATCTTCCATGTTCTTCACCATGGTAAACAGTGATACAAAATGTTCTTTTCTCCCCCATGTCCTGTGGTTAAACACATAGGCTACCTTGTTTATCTTTGAGGAACCCTATTCTCTGCCTAGTTACCGTTTTGGAGGAGAAAGTGAGGTCTGCAGATGCTGGAGTATCAGAGCTGAAAATGTGTTGCTGGAAAAGCGAAGCAGGTCAGGCAGCATCCAAGGATTCATCACCATAAAAGTAACATCTCCAGTGAGCCTCTGCATGAAGCGCAGGTGGTATAGCCTGCTTTCTATTTATGTTTAGGTTTTCTTGGGTTGGTGTCATTTCCTGTTCTCTTTCTCAGAGGTTGTAATGGGATCCAAGTCAATGCGTTTGTTGATAGAGAGTTTTGCAAGATCTTGATTAATACTGGCAAACTTATCCTCCTTTCAATTTAGTACTTCAACTTTTAGATTACGTCTATCCATTTCCATCGCTATTTGAAAACTAAGCGAATTTTGAATTCCTGATGAAGGGCTTATGCCAGAAACGTCGAATTTCCTGTTCCTTGGATGCTGCCTGACCTGCTGCGGTTTTCCAGCAACACATTTTCAGCGCTAGTTACCGTTTTGTCATGAATGTATCTATTTACAGCTTTTGGATTGTCCTTAAGTCTATTTGCCAAAGCCATCTCATCTACCCTTTTTTGCCCTCCTACTTTTCCTCTTAAGTATACTCCTACTATCTTTGTACATTTCTAAGTATTCATTCGATGTTTGCTGTTTTTAACCACCATATGCTTCCTTCTTTTTCTTAACTGATACCTCAATTTCGCTAGTCATTCAGCATTCCCTACACCTACCAGCTTTTGTCTTTCATCCTAACAAGAAAAAACTGTCCCTGGACTCTTGTTTTCTCATTGTTGAACGCTTCCCACTTTCCAGCCGTCCATTTACCTGCAAAAATCTGCTCGCAATCACGTTTTGCAAGTTCTTGACTAATACTGTCAAAAATATCTTCCTTTCAATTTGGAACTTCAACTTTTAGATTACGTCTATCCATTTCCATCGCTATTTGAAAACTAAGCGAATTTTGGTCACTGGCCCCAAAGTGCTGTCCTACTGATACCTCATTCACTGCCCTGCCTTTTTTCCCAAGATTAGTCATGTTTTTCGTATTCTTTCATCAGTACATCTCCGTACTAAATTAGAACATTTTCTTGTGCACTGAACAAACTTGTCTCCACCTAAACCTTTAACACAATGGGAATCCAAAATCTATGTTTGGATTCTACCACAACCAACCTATTATTCTTACAGATAACTGAGATCTCCTTACAAATTTGTTTCTCAGTTTCCTGCTAACTGTTAGGGGGTCTATGGTGCAATCCCAACAAGGTGATCATCTCTTTCCTATTTCTCAGCTTCACCCAAGTGACTTCCCGGGATATATTCCCAAGAATATCCTCCCGAGGGACAGGAGAAATGCTGTCCCTTCCCAAAAATGCTCCTCACCAACGCCTGTTGCCCAACTCCACCCCACCCCCCCACCCCCCGAACCCAACTCTCAATGCTTCCTATAACATTTGCATCCTGGAATATTATGCTGCCACTCCTGTCAATCCCTGAACAAAGTCTCTGCAATTTCTATAATACACTAGTATGATATCCGCGAACCACACCCTGAGTTAACCTGCCTTTCCAATTAGGCTTCTTGCGTTGAAGTAAATGCAGTTTAATTTATCAGTCCTGCCTTGTTCTCTGCTATGTTACTCCCTGCCCTGACTCGCCCCCTTTTCTGACTGTAACTGTCTCAGTTTGATCTATTTCCTCACTAACTCCGTGGGTCCCACCCCGCCAACCATAACAGTTTAAATCATCCTGAGCAGCTACAGCAATTCTCCCTACCAGTATACTAGCCGCCTTCCAATTCATGTGCAATCCATCCTTCGTGTACACGTCAACTCTCCCCATTGATCCAAATATGTGAAACCTTCACCCCAGCTTCTCTGCCACGCATTCATCTGCTCTATCCTCCTATTCCAACCCTCACTATCACGTAGCACTGGGAGGAGTCCAGATGTTATTACCTCGAGAACGTCCTTTTTAATTCGTGCCTAACTTTCTCTATTCTTTCTTCAGAATTTCATCCTGGTCCCTTCCTTTGTCGTTGGTTCCACTGCATACAATGACCTTCTGCTGATACCTCTCCCCTTTGAGAATATTCTGCACTGTCTCCGAGAGATTCTTGATCGTTTCACCAGGTGGACAATACACCATTCTGATTTTTCGCTGCTGGCCACAGAAACAGCTGTACCTCTGACTGGAGGGTTCCTTAACACAATCGATCACTTGGAACCCGACTTAGCCCTCATTACGTTCGAGCCTGTCCCGATGCTCGTAACTTGGCTGTGCATGCTGCATTCCCCTGAGACTCCATCAAGCCCTACATTTTCCAACACAGTATACTTGCTTGAAATGGGGATAGCCACAGAAAATTCCTGCACTCCCTGCCTATGCGTCCTACTTTTCCTGGATTTAATCCATGTACCTGACTGCATCTCCATCTTTTCTCTCTTCCTATAATTGCCATCCATAATGCACATTTCTTATTGACGCAGAAATTCAGAGAGCTCGCAAGGAAGCTGTGTGTGAGAACAAACAGAGTTGTTATCTCTGCTTTGTTGCCTGTGCCACACGCTACTAATGTGAGGAATAGAGAGCGAGTGGGGTTGAACACGTGGCTACAGGAGTGGTAAAGGATTGAGGGTTTCTGATGCCTCGATGATTGGGACTCTTTCAGGAATAGATGGTTCCTCTACAAATAAGACTGCCTTCACCTAAACCAGAGTGGTGCCAATATCATTGTGGTGGGTGGGGGGAGCGATGAGGCGGCGAATTTGCAAAATGGTGTTCGGGAGGGGAAACTAAATCAACAGGTGGATGAAAACCTAAATTGTATTCCAGTGTCCAGGAAGTTGAAAGTAATGAGGTCAGAATTGAGGATTCAAGTTCGCAAGACTTGACCAGCAAGCAGGAAGATGTTTGAAGTATATCTACTTTGACACAAGGAGCATTTGGAATAAGGTGGGTGAATGTTCAGCACGGATTGGTAACTGGGACTGCGATGTTGTGGCCATTTCAGCGAAATGAGTAGAGCAGAGTCAGGAATGGTTGTTGCATGGTTTTTTTTTACCGCTAATGGAGTCAGGTGTTACTAGGGGACATAGCTTTAAATTAAGGGATGGGAGGTATAGGACAGATGTTAGGGGTAGATTCTTCACACAGCGGGTTGTGAGTTCATGGAATGCCCTGCCCGTATCAGTGGTGAACTCTCCTTCTTTATGGTCATTTAAGCGGGCATTGGATAGGCATTTGGAAGTTATTGGGCTAGTATAGGTTAGGTAGGATTCGGTCGGCGCAACATCGAGGGCCGAAGGGCCTGTACTGCGCTGTATCCTTCTATGTTCTATGTTCTATGCATGTTCCTGGATTTATGTGTTTCAGTAAGAACAGAGAAGATGTTAAAAGAAGGGGAGGTGCAGCATTGTTAGTCAAGGACAGCATTATGCTGGCAGAAAGGACGTTTGAGGACTTGTCCGCTAAGGTAGTATGTGCTGAGGTTAGAAAAAGAAAAGGAGAGGTTACAGTTTTGGTAGTTTTCTGTTGTCCTCCCAATAGATCCACAGATGAAAATGAAAGGAGAGCAAAGATAAATCTGGATAAAAGCGAGAATAACAGGGTAGTAGTTATGGGGGAATTTAACTTTTCATATATTGACTGGAAATTTGATAGTTTAAGAACATTCGAAGGGCCAGCTTTTGTCCAATCTGTGCAGGATAGTTTCCTGACACAATATACAGACAATCCGACAAAGGGTGAGGCAACACAGGATTTCGAAATGGGTAATGAAACCGGCCATGTGTTAGATTTTCAGGTTGGTGGATACTTTGGTGATAGTGACCAAAATAGGGATGTGTTTACTTTAGCAATGGAAAGGGACAGGTACATACCGCAAGGTAAGAGTTACATTTGGGGAAAAGACAATTGCGATAAGATTAGACACATTTAGAATACAGAGGATGGGGAAGGGGATGGGTACAATTAAAATGAGCAGCTCATTCAAGGAACAGCTTCTCTTTGTCTTTGATAAGTATGCACCTGTCAGACAGGGAGGAGGTGAATGAGCAAAAGAGCCGTGGTTTACTAAATAAGTTGCATCTCTTGTCAAGGGAAGAAGAACACCTATATTAGGATAAGATGTGAAGGCTCTGCTGGAGCGCTTAAGAATTACAAATCAACCAGGAAGGGCCTAAGAAGATCCAGAGTGAATATGAGAAGTCGTTGGCAGATAGTTTCAAGGAAAAACTTTCTATACGAACATCATGAAAAAAGTAATGACCAGCGAAACTATCAAGGATAGTTGTGGGAAGTTGTGTGAGGAGTCTGAGGACGTAGGGGAGGCGACAGATTAATTCTGGATGTAGGTTTGCTTGCAGAACGGGGAGATTCATTTTCAGGTCATTATGTCACCATGCGAGGTAATATTATCAGAGGGCCTCCAAATGAAGCACTGGTTGCTTAGCCCGCTTTCTATTTATATGATTGGGTTGGTAATGTCATTTCCTGTGGTGACATCATTTCGGATGGCGACGTCATTTCCTGTTATTTTTCTCAGGGGGTGGTAAATGGGATCCAACTCATTGTGTTTGTTGATAGAGGTCCGGTTGGAATGCTATGCTTCTAGGTATTCTCGTGGGTGTCTCAGTTTGGCTTGTCCTAGGATAGATATTTTGTCCCAGGCGTAGTGGGGTCCTTCCTCATCCTTATAGAAGGATACTAGTTTTGTGGCTAATTGATGTTTATGTGTCCTGTTGACGAGTTTTCTGCCTGTTTGTCCAATGTAGTGTTTGTTACAGTTCTTGCAAGATATTTTGTCAATGACATTAATTTAGCTTGTTATCTGCATAGGGTCTTTCAAGTTCATTCGTGGCTGTTTTATTGTATTGGTGGCTTTGTGGACTACCATGACGCTAAAGGATCTGAGTAGTCCGGCAGTCATTTCCGAGATGTCTTTGATATTGGAGAGAGTAGCTAGGGTTTCTGGACGTGTTTTGTCTGCTTGTTGTGGTTCGTTGCTCAGAAATCGACGGACTATCTTCATTTGCTACCCGTTCTTTTTGAATACACTGTATAGGTAATTCTCCTCTGCACTGTGTAGTTCCTCTGTTCTGCAGGGTGTGGTGGCTCTTTGAAATAATGTTCTAATGCAGTTTGTTTGTGGATGTTACGATGATTGCTTCTGTAGTTCAATATTTGATCCGTATGTGTTGTTTTCCTGTAGGTGTTGGTTTAAAGTTCCCCATTGACTGTTCGCTTTATTGCGACATTTAATAATAGTCGTTTGTTATTGTTTTCCTCTTCTTTAGTGAAATTTATGCCAGTAAGAGTATAATTGATGGACCTGAAGGTTTCATCTCATTTGTTTCGTTGGGTAATGATAAAGGTCTCATCCATGTAGCGGACCCAAGTTTGTGTTGGATGGTAGGCAGAATATGTTTTTCAAGTCTATGCATTATTGGCTCTGCCAGCGTTAGTATTCACAAGGAATAAGTCAAAGTCGCAGAGGAGAATACTGAGTTACAGGCTTGATTTGGAAATGCTGTTGTTGGACTGGCTGCGAAAGGAGACGGGATTGAGGTTCACAAGGAGGAAGTGTGTGTGATTTTGAAAAGTGTGAAAATGGATAATTCCCCTGAGCCAGATGAGGTTTATCCTAGCATTCTTCAGCAAGCCAGCGAGGAGATTTCAGAACCTTTGGCTTTGATCTTTACGTTGTCACTGTCAAAAGGAATAGTGCCAGAAGACTGGAGGATAGCAAATATTCTTCCCTCGTTCAAGAAGGGGAATAGAGACAACCCCAGTAATTATAGACCAGTGAGCCTTTCTTCGGTTGTGGGCAAAGTGTTAGAAAAGGTTATTAAAGATTAAATTTCTTACCATCTAGAGAGGAACAAGTTGATTTCAGATTGTCAACACGGTTATGTGAAGGGTCGGTCATGCCACACAAAACTTGACTTCATTTGAGATTATGATCAAACAGGTGGATGAGAATAAAAAGGTTGATATGGTTTGCATGGATTTCAGTAAGGCTTTTGGTAAGGCTACCCACGGTAGCTGATATTGCACAAAACACAGAAGCTTGGGATTAAGGCTGATTTAGCAGTCTATATCAGATATTGTCTGGTTGAAAGAAGGCAGAGGATGGTGCTTGATAGGAGTTCAGATAACAAGGATTCGTTTTGGAGCCACTACTCTTTGTTAGTTTTACAAATGACCTGGATGTGGGCATAGAAGACTGGGTTAGTACATTTGCAGATGACACTGAGTTCTCTGGACTTGTTGGTCGTGCTGGATGTTGCAGGTTACTGAAGGAAATAGATAAGCTGCAGAGCCGGTCTGCGAGGTGAAAAATGGAGTTTAATGCTGACATGTGATTCACTTTGGAAGGAGCAATAGGCATAACAATTACTGAGCTAATGATAGTATTCTTGGCATTGTACATGAGGAGAGAGATCTTGGTGTCCATGTACATAGATGCCTGAAAATTGCCACCCAAGGTTGTTAATAGGGTTGTTAAGAAGGCTTACAGTGTGTTAGCTGTTATTGGTAGAGGGATTGAGTTTTGGAGTTACGAAGTTATATTTCAACTGTACAAGAATCTGGTGCAGTGGAACTTGGATTATTGCATACATTTCTGGTCACTGCATTATAAGGAGAATGCAGAAGCTTTGTAGAAGGAGCAGAGGAGATTTATCAGGATGCAAGCTGGTATGGAGGGACATTCTTACCTGGAAAGCCTGAGACTATTTTTGTTAGGGAGAAGAAGATTGAGAGGTGATTTAATTGAGACATATAAGATAATCAGGGGGTCAGATGGGGTTGACAGTGCGAGCCTTTTTCGTCGAATGGTGGTGGCCAGCACGAGGGTACATAGCTTTAAATTGAACAGTAATAGATATAAGACACATGTCAGAGGTCGTTTCTGTACTCAGAATGTAGTAGGGACATGGAACGAACTGCCTGCAACAGGAGTAGACTTGCCAGCTTAAAGGCATTCAAATGATTATTGGAAACACGTATGGATGAAAGTGCAATTCTGTAATATAGATAAGCTTCAGATCGGTTCCACAGGTTGGCACAAGGCTGAAGGGTCTGTACTGCATTGTATTGCTCTATGTTCTAAATAACGGCGAGAATAGGGTTATCGTTCAATCATAAACATAGAAATGTATTGAATATGGACTATATTGTATTTCTAATAATAAAGAAGCTCACGAAATCTCACTCGATCTGGTGCAGTCTCGAGGAGCTGGTATAAGTTGGGACCTTTGGGGTCAAACGTGTTGGATATGACGTTTAATGAAATGGACAATTCCATCAGTAATTGGTTTGGACAGAGAGGAAGGGCACGTATCTCAGCAGAAAGATCTGAGAAGCCAACTGCACGTAGCCTTGGGGAGACACAGAAAGAACACGAATCAAAAATGTTTTAACAGCAGTATTTCTGAAACATAGAACTGTAAAATATGGGATATTCTTTCATATTAAACTGCAGGTAACATCAGGTGGAATGTTCTCATGCCCTGAACGATATGGATGATAGTGTGAAACATGGGAGATTACGACCAGAACTCAAACAGTGCCTTCCCGACATCAAGAGCAATAAATCATAATTCCAAACGGAACTTTATTATTTCTTTATTCATGAGAATTTGTCATCTTTGGCAAGACCAGCGTTTATTGCTCATTTCTAGTTGCTATCCTCAAAAGGTGTGTGTAAGTTTCTTGAATGCTGCAGTCTAACTGACCAGTTTTCCTTGACCCACAATGCCCTTAGCAAGGGAATTTCAGGATTTTGTGTCAGTGACGGCGATACTAGTAAATCAGGATAGTAAATGATTTGGAATGGAACTTGCAAGGGCGGTGTCCCATGCATCTGTCATGCTTGATTTTCTAAATGGAAGTGGTCATGGTTTGGGAAGTTAATGACGAAAGATCTTTGGGGAATTTCTGCGTTGTATCTTGAAGATAATAGACATTACTGCTCCCGAGCATGGGTGCTGGATGGAATGGAAACAATTGTAGATGCGATAGCAATCAAGTCAACAAGGATACGAAAACAGCTACAGAGGTTGATATTTATCCCTCTGTCCCATTTACAGAACAAAACCCCTTAGTTCTCAAAGCTCAAAATGCTAAAATTAAGATGATTTAATATTTGAATGAAGTGCAGAAAATTTCTGCATTGCCAACAGTAAAGAACTTAGCAATGTCATAACTGAGGACTAAGTCAATGTAGGGAAGAATAATACATCAATAACTTCCTTAAATCTCTTTAAATTGAAATCAGAGGAATATTCCAATTTTCTTGATTATTCTCGGCGTAGTGAATGCAACCAGTTGTAAAATTAAGTCGGTCACGTAAGATATTTTCAGAACATAGTCCATCATTTAACTCAGAGTATATTGGCTACAAATGTTTCAAATGGTGAAAGAATTGAGAACCAGAAATTATTTATTTCAGATAACTGGTGAAAGAAGCAATGACAATATGTGAAATTATTTCCTGCATTAAGTGGTTAGGATCTGGATTTTTCTGCCTGAGAGCGTGGTGATGAGGTTTAAATCGGGCATTCAAGTCGATAATGTATTATTCACTGAAAAGCTAAATTTGCATTTGCAAAGCCACAGCGAGAAGGGGACATATTAAACAATGTGGATGCTTGTGAGAAAAGCTTGTACAGACCATTTCTCAATGGTATAATGTTTTTCCAGTTGTCACTCAATGGTTTTATTCAGAACAGTTTCAATGTTGCAAATAATGTGGTTCAAATACTAATCGACAATTATAGCCACCCAGTTGTTCAGCGTGAATGTCCAGTACTTACCCACATTCTGTATTTTACAACTGGGTCAATAGTTCTACTCCTGAATCTCCGAAAGTATTATTGCTCAGTTTCAGAAAGGTTCATGACTCATTTGTAGTGAGAGTGGAGAGAAGATCATGGGCACCAGAGTTTGTGAGCCCAACATTTGTCAGGTTTGGATTTAGAGATGCAGAGAGAGAGAAAAAAATGCAAAATGAAAATTAAAGTGAAGTAGAAGTGAAATTTGGCAGGAGCTCTCTAATACAATATAAATATTCCTTTTGGAAGGCTAACAAAAGAATAGTCTTACATAAATAGGGGAAAACAAAATGCAGAAACCTAAAACACAACGACTTCGAGAACCTGTCCAGAAAACATCGACAGTTAGTACACAGGGTCCAACAGGTAATCGGCAAGGCTAATGCAATGTTGCCCTAATTTCAAGTGAGTTGGATTATAAGAGAAGGAAAGTCTTACTACAGCTCCACAAGATGCTGTTGGGACCACATCGAGAGTACTGTGAGCAGTTTTGCTCCCCTTATTTAAGGAAAGGTTTCAGTTCATTGGAGCCAGTGCAGAGACAGTTCACTTGGATGAACTCAGGTATCGAGAGAGATTGTCTTATGAACAAAGGTTTAAAATCCTTGGATACCATTGACTGGAGTTTAGAAGAATGAGCGGTGATCTCATTGAAATATGTAGGATTCTTCAGAGGCTTGACAGGCGAAATGCTGAGAGGATGATTCCCTTCACGTTGCATCAATGATTTTCCTTTGCTCTTCGTAGCTCCTCTGTGTTCCAGTGCGTGGTGCCTCATTGAAATAATGTTCTAATACAGTTTCGCTTGTGGATGTTGGGATGATTGGCACTTGGGGCTGTTCTCATTGGAGAAAAGAAGGTTTAGGGGAGATTTGATAGAGGTGTACAAGATGATTAGGGGTTTAGATAGGGTTGACAGTGAGAACCTTTTTCCGCTAATGGAGTCAGCTGTTACTAGGAGACACGGCTTTAAATTAAGGGGTGGTAGATATAGGACAGATGTTAGGGGTAGATTCTTTACTCAGCGGGTTGTGAGTTCATGGAAAGCCCTGCCAGTAGCAGTGGTGGACTCTCTCTCTTTATGGTCATTTAAGCGGGCATTGGATAAGCATATGGAGGTTATTGGGCTAGTGTAGGTTAGGTAGGCTTTGGTCGGTGCAGCATCGAGGGCCGAAGGGCCTGTACTGCGCTGTATTTTTCTATGTTCTATGTTCTATTGCTTTTGTAGTTTAGTATTTGGACCGTCTGTGTTGTTTACCTATAGATGCTTGTTTGAAGCTCTCTGTTGGCTGTTCGATTCACTGTGACATATAGGAACGGCAGTTTGCTGTTGTTTTCCTTCTCTTTGTGAATTTTATGCCAATAAAGATATTACTGATGGTCTTGAAAGTTTCCTCTAATTTGTTTAGTAAGTGATGAGAAAGGTGCCATCCTCGTAGTGATCCCAAAGTTTGATTTGCATAGTTGGCAGAGTGGTTGTTTGAGTTTCTGCATTACTGCCTCTGTTAAGAATCCTGATATCAAAATGAACCGGGACCCAATGAACACAGTCTGCCGATTTCCCAGCAACAAACCTGAAGAAGTAGAAAAATGCATCCAGAAACCAGACCCACTCTAGCCGACACCAAAGTCAAGTGGTAAATGACTGCCAGACTACTCTTGGCATCATGGTAGCTCACAAACCCACCAATACACTAAAACAGCAGCTCCCATATTGACAACTAGCAAAACTAATGTCCTTTATAAAATACCTTGCAAGAACTGTAACAAGCACTGCAATGGAAAACAGGCAGAAAATCCGTCACCAGGACCCATGAACATCAATTCGCCACAAAAAGACATGAACCATCTTCACCCATATCCTTACATACAGATGAGGAAAGATACAACTTCGACTGCGACAAAACATCCCTTCTTGGACAAGCCAAAAAGAGAAATGCACGATAATTCCTAGAAGCATGGCATTCCAACCAGAGTTTGATCAACAAATACATCGACTTGGACCCATTACCACCCTCTGCGAAAAAGAGCAGGAAATATCATTACTGCAGGAACTGACATCACCACTGGAAATGACATATCTAATCCAAGGAAACCTAAATACATAAATAAATATCGGGTCACTAATATGAGTGCTTCACTGGAGGCTCACTGAAGATGTTCCTAGTATTGCGACGAAATGTGTGAAAATGAAGCTTCCAGCTTAGTGAGCAAATGTGAATCATTAATTCATGATTTTATGAACTTCTATCAGATCATCCCTCAACATCCTACAGTCCAGTGAAAAATATCCCAGCCTATTCAACCTTTCTTCGTAACCCAAAATTCCATCCAAGACAAACTGGAAATGACTGCCAGACTACTCAGACCTCTTGGCATCATGGCAGCTCACAAACCCACCAACACATTAAAACAGCAGCTAATAATGTTACAAAACCCGATATAGACAACAAGCAAAACTAATGCCCTTTACAAAATACCCTGCAAGAACACGATAACATTCTGCCATATCTCCTCAGTACCCTCTCCAAATTAATACGATCCTTCTGAAAACTGGGCGAACATGACTGGACATCGTTTACAGAAGAGGTCTCACCAATATTCTGCACAACTTTAACATGATTTCCCAAACCGTATACCCAAAGGACTGAGCAATGAACACCCTGTCTAGGAGTGATGCAAACTTCATACAATTGTATATCAGCACCTCGACATCATTGTGTTCTCCAATACAACGCAAGGCCTTCTCATTAGTTGAATAAGCCTTCCCCTTGTTTCTATGCCCAAATGCAATACCTTACATTCTTTCAGATCAAACTCCATTTGCCATTTTACGGATCATTCACCCATTTGATCAATCATAAAAAAGCCTTCTTCACTGTTTTATGACACGAATTTTGATGCCATCCTGAAACGTACTAACCGTGCCGTTGTGTGAATTGAAGGCCAAGAGGGATAGCTTCTTGGGGTGTCAGGGAATTGAGGATTACGGGAAAAGGACAGCAAAGTGGTAACGTTGATTCAGCCATAATGGTATTGAATGGCAGTGGAGGCTCATTTGGGTTGAATAGCCTGTTGGTGTCATTATTCCTTAATATTGTCCGATGTGATACAATGTACAATGTGTTAGAAAAATGTCACTGACCATAATTTACAATGCAATTTTATTTTGGAATATTTATAAAATATTTGAATTACTGTTACGGACATATTATGGTATTTATGAACACTTGATGATACTAGCCATGTAGTACTTGTTAATATCTCTATCACATATTGACATTAATGTACAGAAAAATTATTGATGAAAATCTTGACAATTAGAATAATGGTAGTGTTTAATGCCACTATTACGTCTGATGGTCAAGTACTTTTTTTTCCAACTGTCCCAAAGATCACTGATACAAATAATGTGCAGCTCTATTCGTAACAGTCATTAATAGCACTAAAAGTGATGTACAGTGTTATTCATTAAACAATAACTGTCACTCGTCATAAAATAAAGTACCAGATATCCAGTTCTAATAATCAGTCTCAGACTATCTGATACTTACCTCAGATTGTGTAATTTAAAGTTTTGAATTCCAGATTCACAGACAGTAGTTTCACTCCCAAATGACACAATTTATTATCACATCTGTTCAGATCCATCACTGACCAATGTACAGCGAGAGCAGAGATGAGATTCTCGGTCCCAAAATCGGGTACTTCCGTCATTCAGACTAGGGATTGGATCAAGCAAGATAACTAATGGCATTAGAAAACAGAGCCTGTGTAAAAGTCAATATGGATAATCATACTGCAGGTATGAAGGTACGGGGTATTTACAGTATAAAGAACAATGTTGCTAATCTGACGAATATCAATTCTATTAAAACAGCATATTTAACAACATCATTACCAATGCCAATTATGCATTATTTTATATCAATAATATTTGTAATGGACAATATTTCTCATTCTCACTGCTGGTATTGTGAATACAGTATTGTTGATACTAACAACTTTCAATGCCTTTCAATCGTCATTGATACTGTACATTTTCAGACAATGCCAAAGAAAATCGTACAAAGTCTCGTACTTACTGAAGTCTCGTGCATTCTACAGTTTCGGTTTCTCAGTCACAGACAGTCGTTTCACTCGGGAACCTCCAGTTTATTACAGTCGAAGTTCAGAATTATCAGTGACTGTTTTATACTGATAGCAGAGGCGAGACCATCAATGCAAGAATCAGAAAGGTTGTTATTGTTTAGACTGGGACCTAAACATACACACACAAAAAAACCGTGTTTTTGTGTAGCCAGGTGAAACAAACAAGGTATGAATTTGGATATGATGGGGTGCAGAATACACGAGATTTCCCGATTCTTCTGCACCATGCTTGGCCGGATTTTAGGTTTAAACAATTCAGAGTTTCGTTACAGTGTGGTCCTGTCAGAGCTGGTACATATGGTGTCATCTGTTTCATAACTATCTCCACTCTTGTCCAATTTTACCTCCACTCCTTGTTATTAATACAATTAACGATACACGTAAATTTGCACACGTTTTATTAATAACATTACAGCTAAATTAAGAATGTACAGTGTCAGACATCTTGTCATTATAAACATCTCACAACCTGCTATTTACTCCAGTCCCTGTATTTCACAGTTTGACTTCCTCAGAACCACAGATGTCATTTAATCCTGAACCTCCCGAGTCATTCCAATTGTCACACACACACACACACACACACACACACACACACACACACACACACACACACACACACACACACACACACACACACACACACACACACACACACACACACACACACACCAGGACTTGACATCCAACAGAAAAAACACGTTTAGTTTAAAACGAGCTACAGCACACAAAGGAATGCATACTCCGCAACCAGAATACACAGATTAATGCCAAAGAGCAACACAGTATGTTATTCAAGGGAACCTTGCGGCCAGATGGCACAGATTTATCCCAAAAGGGATGACAGCATTTTCACGCCGACTAACACGAGATGTGATTTAAACTGAACTAGAGAGTAAAGTTAATCTCATAGAATGAACATCAATCCATTTCTCAGATGGACACTGATGGACTACATGCATCTGTTGTACGAGTGAACGTTTGTTCATTGCTCAAATGATCATGAGTTTATTAGACACATTCATCTCGTCCCTGATGTTAGAGTAAGTGATATCTCAACACTGTCCCACTTTCTCGTTGACGGTTCATCAGCGAAAGCTAGGAGCTATCTGTTTCCCATAATTTGTGTTAAAAATGGTTAAACTTAGGGCAGCGTCAGTTACAGTACATATATTACCTCTGTATGTTTTGTTTCTGCGTGTCTTTTTGTGTGTGTTAGTTTGCCTGGATGTGTTTATGCTTCTGTGTGTCAGTGGATATCGGTGTCTGTGTGAAAGTTTGTGTCTCAGTATATCTCTGTATCTTACTGCATGTTTCTGTACCTGTGTGTTTGTCTATCTCTCTTGAAATATCACTGTAGCTGAGTATGCGTATTGGTGTGTGTCACTGTGTATGTATCTGTGCCTGTGCCTCTGTTCAGTTGGGTCTCTGTGTTTTGGGGGTAATTCTTCAGAAAAGAGGTGAACTCTCCCCCCTCCCTGTGGTCGCCTTTCTCTTTGGCTGTCGTTTTGTGTTAATATTGCATCATATTGATCTGTGTTTCCATATGTGTGTTTCCGTGCATTTCTGCCTGTGCGTTTATCTTTGGCTGCAGTTTGACTACATGAAGGGGGATTTGAAAGAACAAATTAATTGAAACATGATGAAACAAAGGCTCTGAGTATCTCTCTCTCTCTCTGTTATCATTATAGTGATAGAATGTCACCTCTGGTGGCCTCCCCACCCCACTCTTTAAGTAGCAGATATTTTCAGAGAAAGTATCCGACTGTAAATCTCTAATGTTGCACAATTGTTTCCTTCTGCAAAATAATGTCTTTGCAGTCACAGCGCAATTTTATCAAATCCACGTTGCCCAGAGAAAGGAGCAGAAGGAAATGAACCAACACAGTTTTGGTCTCACCCTCCTCCTCTTATGAGTTCTGCTCTCCCATAAAATCCAAGACAGGAGATTACAAAACATTAAAATTGTAGACAATGCAATACAATTCACCATATCTCCTTCAAAAACAGTTCACATGGAGCTGGCTGCATCCAGTTAAAATGGAAATACTCTATTAAATGTGCATTATATAGGAAATCTGAGCAAAGATAAATTATTTCCTCATTTCAGAAGGAACACACACACTTCTGAACACAGACATGTTTCATTTTGACGAGCTTAAGCATGATTTCAACCTCAGCACACTGTGTGTGTGTGTGTGTGTGTGTGTGTGTGTGTGTGTGTGTGTGTGTGTGTGTGTGTGTGTGCGCACGTGCACACGCGCATGCATGTCTGTTGATGTTGCTGTCAGCTACTTTGTCTCTTTCTCTCTCACTGAACCACTGATGATTTTGACTTTCCACCAACCGGGACGTGGTGCGGTCTGCAGAGGGTGGCATTTCATCATTTTGAACACAAGCGGCAATCAAAACAGACCAGACATCTCTCTCTCTCTCTTTCTCCCCACCAACCCTCCCTCTCTTTCCATTTCTTTCTCTGTGTGTCAGTGTGTATGCATGTACATGTGGCTCTCTGCATCTCAATGTGTGTTTCTGCCATTGTCAATATGCGTGTGTCTGTCTCTGTGTGTGTCAGTGCGTGTCATAGCGTCACAGAGATGTATAGCATGGAAACAGACCGCTCAGTCCTACCCGTCCATGCTGACCAGATATCCAAACCCAATCTAGTCCCACCTGAAACACCCGGCCCATATCCCTCCAAACCCTTTCTATTCATATACCCATCCAAATGCGTCTTAAATGTTGAAATTATACCAGCCTCCACCACATCCTCTGGCAGCTCGTTCCATACATGTAGCACCCTCTGCGTGAAAAAGTTGCCCTTTGGCTCTCTTTTGTATCTTTCCCCACTCATCCTAAACCTACGCCCTCTAGCTCCGGACTCCCCGACCCAGGGAAAATACTTTTTCTATTTATCCTATCCATGCCCCACATAATTTTGTAAACCTTTATAAGGTCACCCCTCAGCCTCCAACGCTCCAGGGAAAACAGCCCCAGCCTGTTCAGCCTCTCTCTGTAGCTCAGATCCTTCAACTCTGGCAACATCCTTGTAAATCTTTTCTGAACCCTTTCAAGCTTTGCAACATCTTTCGATCAGAAGGAGACCGGAATTGCATGCAATATTCCAGCAGTGGCCTGACCTATGTCCTGTACAGCCGCAACATGATCTCACAACACCTGTACTCAATACTCCGTTCAATAAAGGAAAGCATACCGAACACCTTATTCACTATCCTATCTGCCTGCGACTCCAATTTCAAGGAGCTATGAACCTGCACTCCAAGGTCAGCAACACTCCCTCGGACCTTACCATGAAGTGTATAAGTCCTGCTAAGATTTGCTTTCCCAAAATGCAGCACCTCGCATTTATCTGAATTAAACTCCATCTGCCACTTCTCAGCCCATTGGTCCATCTGGTCCAGATCCTGTGGTATTCTGAGGCAACCCTCTTCGCTGTCCACTACACCTCCAATTTTGGTGTCATCTGCAAACTTACTAACTGTATCTCTTATGCTTGCATAAAAATTATTTTTGTAAATGACAAAAAGTAGAGGTCCCAGCATGTGTTCATATTTTCTTCAGTATGCGTATCTGTGTCTGCGTGCTTCTTCAGTGCATGTCTGGCTGTACACACGTGTATACATATATGTGTCTTCATGTGGCTTCTATAGGTATTTCTAAATCATTATCTAAATGTGTGTGTCTATCTCTCGAACTATCACTGTTTGTGACATATATAAGCGCTAGTGTGTCTGAGTGTGCATAATCGGGTGCATCTCTACTTTTGTGCCCGTGTTTTGTGCAGCGGCGTCTCTGTTGTTTTCATTGTGATTTCATTGACATCTGGTTAATTGCTGTGGTTACGTGATACAATGGTCATGTTGGTGTGTCCCACCGTGTGCATCTCCGTTTGATTGTACCATTATGTCCATCTCGAGCTGAGGTGGACCTCAGCCATGTTACTCCACAAGCAGCAGATATTGTCTCACTGTTGTGAATCTGTCAGGATGCACAGTTGTTTCCTTCCTCAAACAATGTCTTTGGTAATTACAGGCCAATCTTGTTCGATTGATGATGTCTCTGGGATATGCACAGAAGGGGCCAAACGGGACGAAGAGAGAAAGAGAGACATTGAGGAAGTTGAAAGGGATATAGGGAGGGAGAGGGAATAAGGGAGATAGATTTTCTCTGCCAATACCAGGGCAGCAAGAGCGATCTCACCTTGTGCCGACTTGAACTAGAGTAATCAAACATAATCAATCAGAATACCTGTTTTGGAGGGAGATAGCCGCAGGGGACACCTACACTGACTTCCTGCTCTTTATCTGGCTTTTGCTCATCCATTCCCTTTTTCCCTCAACAATCCAAATCTGTGTTGTGACCAATTCACTAAATGTGCTATCTACGACTGCCTCAGCATCGCATATGCTCCAAAGTGAGTCCATCCACTGCTCCAGAGCCTTAATGCAGACTAACAAGAGCTGCAGCTGAAAATGTGTTGCTGGTTAAAGCACAGCAGGATAGGCAGCATCCAAGGAATAGGAAATTCGACGTTTCGGGCATAAGCCCTTCATCAGGAAAAAGGGCTGATGAAGGGCTTATGCCCGAAACGTCGAATTTCCTATTCCTTGGATGCTGCCTAACCTGCTGTGCTTTAACCAGCAAAACATTTTCAGCTGTGATCTCCAGCATCTGCAGACCTCATTTTTTACCCTTAACAAGAGCTGCAGCTGAACACAATTTCTGCACGTGAAGGAGTCAGGGATATCAGCCACGTACCTGTGCTCCCACATTGAGCTAGATGAGCATAACAAGGGTCAAAGACCTCCTGCCACTTTAACCTTAAGCTTAACCTAATCTTAACTTAGATAAATGAAAAAGGCAAATGAAAGTGTTTTTTTTAACAATCATACGGTAAGTGGAGAAGTAGAAAAATAAATCCTTACCTAATCAACATACCACAGAGCACTTTTTTCAGTTAGAGGAGGAGAGCAGGTTGCAGACAGACAGCGTCTTCAGTTCACTGCTGCCCAATTATATCAATTCACCCATTTTCCCGGTTCGTCGTTCTCACCTTAGGTAAGTCCTATGAAGAGGGACATTTATCTCCCCGGTAGGCCTGCGTTGCTCGCGTTCCCTCGGCCCCCTGCTGCAAATGCAGGCCGCTGGCACCCAAGGTAAGTCCTTTCTGAAGGGAAGTTTACCTTCCTGGCAGTTCTATAGTCCTCTCTCTCCCATTACTCCCTGCTGCGCCTGAAGACCGCTGACGCCAGAAGTCAGTCATTTTAAGAATTTAATTTATCTTTTCCACAGCCCCCTGATCCTTTCAATCCCTCTGCTACCTGCTGCAAATGAAGAATGAGAAAGAGAGAGAGAGAGAGAAGAAAGAACGCGATAAGAAAGAATGAGAGAGAAGAGCAGAGGGAAGATAGAGAAAGAAAGAGAAGAAGAAAGGGAAAGAGAGCAATAGAAAGGGAGTGAAGGATCTTAGCCGAACAAAGAGAGAGATAAGAAAGAGGCACAGAATGGGAGAGAACACTTGAACTTCATAAGTTGCGAATTAGTCAGGAAAGTTAAGTTAACAGGGTAGAGATAAACAAAGTGGGTGGAAATATTAACAAGCACGTTAAAACGTTGTCTTTTTTTTTTGCGGTAGAAGATGAAGCCTTCTTTATTTCATTTGAAAAGTTGGCTGGGCAGATGCGTGATCAGAGAACTTGTGGATAATATTTGTTCAAGCTCAGCTGGGAGGCATGGCTGGTGACGTATTTGCTGTGCTGTCTAGATGAGGGTTCAAGAGACTATGCAGATGTCTATGCAGACTATTTTGCGTGCACATAAACTTGTACCAGAAACGTATAGTTAGTCGTTCAGGAACATAAAGAAGGAACCAGGTCAGACCTACATTAAGTTCTAAAGAATTATTCCCAGTAATTTTGTTTGATGGGTTTGGGCCTTAAAATGTGAACTCTATGAACTCTGAGAACGAAAGTCTGGTGGTGGCGTTCACAAATGCACTTCCAGAGATGATAAACATTCATGTGCATGATCAGAAATTTCAAGAAGTGAGAAGAGTGGCAGAAATGGCAGCTGAATATGCACTGGTGCATAAGGAAACATTTAGCTTCTGGCAATATTTTCATCCTGTGAGGCATAGGATTAAGGAGAAGGAGAGATCCTACACTACAGCACAAAAAAAAGGAGCACACTGGGAATGGTTTACAACGGGTGAAAAAAGACGCTCAAGAAGGTGGAAAGGAGGTAGAAGGCCTTAGGTGTTTTCACTGTAATGGAGTGGGACATAGAAAATTACAATGCTGGTGGTGCAAGAAGGATGCTATTAAAAGGCGTTTTCATTTCCAGTCAGTGTAATATGTAAAGTTACAGTGCTGGTTGTTGAAGAAAGTCACTTGGGCAGAGATGTGGGAAAAGAGGCTAAGCCAGTGGGATTAGTGAAAGCAGTTTGGAGAACGAAATCAAGCCGAGGAAAGTACTTTTGGAATAGATTTCGGAGTATCAGTTTCAGTTTGTTCTTAGCGGCGTTCAAGGTAGGAGTGACACCATTTGATTTGGAAAGGCCAAAGGAAGACTGGAGGATTGAATGCTTAAAAATTTCATGAAACTTTTCAAGACTGTTTCGTAAGACGATTGCACTACCATAAGTCACAGCAAGGAACAGACACTAAAGAGAAAGACGACAGATTTGACATTCTTTTGGCGGAAATCCTCTTTCATGCAATATTTCAGGAATAACCTGAACACAAAGAGTGTCAGGGAGGAGTGTTTCATTCTGACAGGCTAATGGACATTCAACAGTAAGACGAGACAATATTTTCATGCATATCCAGAATCGGAATGTATTCCTGAGGGTCATTATCTTAAAGATAGAATCCTCAGATGAAAATGGAAAACACGGCAGATACTGCTGAGGACAAATGCAGAATTGCATCAGATTGTGTTGCCGATAGCAGACAGCGGCAAGTGTTACTGGTAGCACACAATTTACGAGTAGGTGGTCACCTAGGTGTGAGGAAGGCTCAGGCTAAGATACAAAAGCATTTCTATTGAACTGGACTGCACAATGATTTGGTTACATTTTGCTGTACATGTCATACGTGTCAAATGGATACATTTGGCCGCACATGTCATATGTGTCAAATGGTACGTTAGCAACCAACAGTAATAAAACCAGCAACTTTGATGTCGATTCCCACAGTCAAATAACATTTGTCATAGGTTGTGATTGATTGTGTAGGTCCTCTCTATAAAACTAAACGTGGTAACTATATTTGATAACCATATTTTATGTGTCTATCAGATTTCCAGAGGCAAATCCATTGTGGAGCATTAATGTAAAACGGGTCGTACCATCCTGATTCCCAAGGGGCTTTGGAAAGGTGGCATCAGACCCTGAAGGGCGTGTTAAGAGCATACTGACAGGATTTCACGTATGTTTGGGATAAATGTATCCCATTTCAACTGTTTGCCATGAATGCGTTTGAATTAATATCTGGACATGAAGTGAAAGGGTAATGGAAAGAAAATGAAAAAAAAATTGATAGGAACTAACACTTGGATTATGTACGTGAGGTGAGCGAGGGATTAAATTTGAGAGGGAGTTAGCTAAGCAGCACTGAAACAGGGCACAGCATAGATAGAAGCAGGTGGCAGGTAGAAACTCTAAAATTCTGACATTTTGCCGTAGCGATGATGTATTAGTATTGTTACCAGAGGTAGGACATTCCTTCAACGCCAGGTTTAGGGACACTACTAACTTGAGAAAATGTCAAGGCAAGTAAACTATCTGGTAAATATGCCAGATAGAAAATAAGCTTTATCAGGTATGTTATTTGAATAGGGTGAAACATTACCATCATCACAGATAAATATTTTTTCGTTGCTGCTCCACAGGTTGAGGAAGCAAATCTACATATCGTGGAGTTTGTTATGTCTCAAAATACCTTGAATAAGAAAGAGTTGGTTGAGCAATGGGATAGGTTACTTAAACATCTGTCTCGGGGCAGAGAACATAGTTATGTTTTTTTGCTTCAGTATGCGGACGTATGTAGAAATCAGATGGGAAGTATAATGCCATTGTACATGATGTAGATATAGGGTGTACAGTTCGGATAAAATAACACCCCTATTGACTTAATCCTTTCAAAGTCAGACAGCTCAGGAGGTGGTGGACGACATGCTCAACGAGGATATCATCGAACCTGACCAGCAAGTGGAGTTACCATTGATTTTGCGTGAACTATCGAAAGGTGAATCCCGTATGAAAATTGGATGCATACCCAATATCAAAATTGGAGAATTGTGCAGACAAAGTTGGACAAGCCACTGATGTCACACTATTGGATTTCCTGCCTGGTTAGTGGCAGAACATTTATCAAAGAAACCAAAGATATTTCTTCGTTTGTAAACCCAAATGGGTTAGATAAATTCATAGTGAAGTCCTTTGGAATAAAGAACGCACCAGTCACGTTCCAAAGAGTCATGAACAGAGTTGTGGCCAGATTAAGAATTTGTGAAGTTTGTCTCGATGATGTAGTGATCTTGAATGAGTTATGGAAACATAACGTGGCACAGTTGGCAGGTTTCTTTGAATGATTACAAGAAGCAAAACAGGTAATAAACTTTAAAAAAACAGAAATCACGAAGGCAGGGGTGATGGCCTTTGGCCAGAACAGCGGTCATGGAATGTTGAATTGAAGGAATGCAAAAGAGAAAGGCTGTTCTGAGCTGCGACCTTCAATGCACCTGCGGTATGACTGGATGACTGTGGTACGACTAGCACATGGTTGCTGTTTTGACAAACATTTGAATTTAACAATACAGTAGAATTGCCCATGACTCGAAAACCCAATCGAGTTTGACCTTTTTCTTTTGCCAACATTGAACCAATCAGATGATCTAATGTTGGGAATATAAAAATGCATGCATTTTGAAAATTGGACACAGCACAACTACCATCAAAAGAGTCCCAAGGAATTAAGATTCGCACTCTTTCAAAGGCAGCTTTTGATATGAAGCATGTTAGAAGTAAAATGAAAGGATGACAACCCAGGGGGATCTTCAGCCAGAAGAAGACATACACCGAAGACGATAGCCACAGTGTGGTTTCGGAATTAACTTGGTGTAATTTTAATCAGTATATTTTTGGAACTTTATATTGTTATGGAGTTGGCAGCAGGTAATAAACAATGAAGATAAAGGGGTTGTGAATAGTTGTTGTTTAATGTTGATTTTTAGAGTTAAGGAGTCAATTGATATTATTTTCCTTAAATAGTTGAATTTCGGAGTTATCTGTCACTCAGATTTTTAGCAGACTATGATGCGAGGTGAGCTTTTCTGAGTGCTTGCTTTAATTAGCACAAGGGTTCTCCACTGTGTCATAACATTATCCTCACTCACTTTCTCTCTAAGCTTATCTTCAAACTTAATCTCCATTCTTTTAACACGACTTCCCCATTTTAAAAAATAATTTCTGAAGTTCAATCTCTTTCTTTCTTCCTTTCTTGTCCATCCCTTTCTCTCTGGTCTTTCCCTCCCTTTTTCTCTCTTATTCTCCCAAATTGATTGGTTCTTTATCTCTTGGTTCGTCTTTGCTCTTTGAATTGCATTTGAGGGAGAAACGCTGCAATTTCGCTTGAGTGAAGACCTCGTGTTTGTTGGTTTCCATCCACTTCCATAGAAGCGGTACAAACAATTCCAAAATATAATCCAATCGATTTTTTTTGCATTCAAGCCTGCTTGTACTGCTTTTTACACTCAGGAAACAGCATATGAAATCCTTTGTTGAACTCAATAGTGATCCATGTACGGTTATTGCCTTCCAAAGCATTTAATGCAACTAAAAATAGTTCCAAAAATATAAAATCTTCAAATCTTTCAAACGTCAGTCTAGATCCCGAGATAACACTTTGTTTTAAAAAGAATGCCGAAGGTTTAGGGGCGACATGAAAGAGGTTTACAAAATCATCAGAGGCATGGATATAATGGATTTTTCAGGTATTTCTCGCAGAGTAAATATGTGCTTTACTCGCGAACATAGACATAAGGTAAAAGAGGCAGTGTTTGAAGCTGAAAAGCATAAGACCAAAATAAATGGGAATAGGAGTAGGCCTTTCAGCCCATCGAATCTGCTTCAACATTCAATATAATCACAGCTGATCCCAATAGCTAGTTGTGGTAAATGAAAGAATTTGTGAAATGACACAAAATTAAATCCGCCAGTCTGCTAATATGGGAAAGATTAAACTATATTGATTAGAAATTATGGATATTTTTATAAAGGTAAGAGTGAATTACTCTTGAAACTGCAAATTTGAACCTCACAGAAAATTCTGGAGAAACTCAGCATTTCTAAGCACTTAATGGTCATAGTCGAGTTATGGAAATCACTAAATTAATACGAGCTGTTGAGTTGGAAATGACATTACGTAAGTGGAAATCATTATTGACAATAGACTTTTAAAAAGTTTTGTTACTTTTTCGTGATTCAAGTTCAATAATTAAGTCTCAGTGCTCCATACATTACATCACATCTGGGAATTGATTAACCAGTGGAATATGTTTCTTCAAATTATAAATAAGTGTAAGTTAAACAATAGTGTACTGCCGGTATTCCAAAGCTTGTTAATTGTAGCTTTTAAATACGAATCACCTCAGCAACTATTGCATTAAGATCGTTAACAGTACGAAGGTACACATCACTTTGTACTAAATTCGAAATGCATTCTCCAGTTGTCAATATTCAGAAAATATATTACATCTTGATTGCTGTGTTTTCTGTTCCTGGTAAGTGGCTGTAACCGACAATGTTATTTAAAGTTGTGTCTGTGCTGTTTCTCACTTTGTGTTTAATACTGCTGCAGATTGATTTAGTCTAGAGAAGCAGATATTGTAATAATCTAAAAAGTGTGAATGAGGAAAAAACATGTCTGAATATATGTTATGTCCAAAAACAGAGTCAACGCAGGAAATGAGAAATATGGCGTGATCAGACAAGATATTTACTAGAAACCTAAGACAAAATGAGCACAATGCATCATCAACAGTTTACAAAAAAACTGTAATATCTATGTCCGAATACTAGTGACATGTAAATTCAAAGAATTGTAATAACTGAAAACAGAACGAAATTTGTACGCTCTGTCAGACATTGAAGGAACATTTTTGTACATTGACATTGGTAGTGGCATGCATATTAAAGACTACAGATATTTCGGAATGGAAGTAAGTTTGCAAAAGGCAGAAAAGTGTTTGCGTTAAGTTATGATGATATTCGGTACGAACTATACTCGTGGAGACAGGCAGTAGAAATAACTTGGCTAAAAATGAGCAATAATAAATGAGATGAGTGAGTTGTGAGAGCAGCCTTTAAGACTTTTGTTGTACCCATATGATAGGATGGATTATGATCCATCATTTCAAGATAGCAGACGGTCTCAATAAAATGGACTGCAATTAGGCTGAATTCTAACCTTGTTTCAGATTTATTGTAGTTCTTTGCAATAGAAATCCAACCTGCAAGATATTGCAGCATTCGTGTATGCAGATTAAAAAAAAACAAAGCCTTGAACTGCTATGACATGTCGTGGGTAAAGTACCAAAGAAAAGCAATATCAGTCTGAGGGCAACAACTTTAGCTTTGTCCCCCACAGCCCGGCAGTCATTTATGTTTCTCCAGTACATTCAGTTGTTTTCTTGATTTTTTAAAAAAAAATTAGTACACTACCATTGGCAGTTCGCAGTTTTACTGTGGTTTATTGGACTTGCTTTTAAGTTTTAAATACTGTAATGAAGATATCTTTCAGATCCGTTGTTTTGACCATTGCGAATGCCCTTTCTGTCTTATCATTTTTGGATGCATTTGTATAAAATGCTGTCTTTCCCTCCAAAAAAGTCTGTTGTATTTCCAAATCAGAAGGGCAGTCGAAAAGTACCTGACATGTTCCTTTGTTTGTGCTGCATTATCTGATGAACAGGCTTGTCACTTCGAGATCTTGACCTTTAGAGATTGTTCATTTACCATACAGCCCTTCACTTCTCCAACTAGCTCCTGCTATTCAGCAATTTTGTTCTCGCCAGTATGGGTTATCAACTCACAATCCTTGTAATTATAGTTCGCACTTCCTAGTTCCCGAAAATTATTCATTTTGACATCCCATAATTTGTTGAAGGACATTCAGCTTTTCTGGTAATGTTGACATCCGTGCTAGTTTTGGAAATTTTTGTCCACAATCCTCAACCCAGACGTACCTGCATTGTGCTGTTGAGGGTCCTATAGTGTTGTTGCCCTGTTTACTATCTGAGTTCTTGCATCACTTCATCTGCATGCATCCACGCCTCAACCCATTGGAATAATGGTTTTTCTTCTTCCACCCTGACGATGTGAATATTCAACTCACAAACTTCTGATACGACTGCAATGTGAAGTTAAGTTCAGCAAATAGTATGCACTCTCGTTCCCTCCCATTCTTCTCTCCAGCTACCACATTACACTTTTCAACTCCATAGTCATACCCATCTGCACTTCAATAATTTTTTGTTTTCTGCAAGAATCGTAAGATCTGCCCATTTGTCTTGCTCTATTACAGTGGTCAAAGTCTCAACTGTCTCCCTTGTAGGTGAACTAGCGATTAACCTCATCCTGCTATAACTCAGTAACTGCATTTGCTGATGCATCTGCTGTTGATGCAATGTTCAGTACTTCACGAGAGGAAAATAAAATCCGAGCTTCGATGGCTTGATTGCAAGCAGCAGCCTCAGCTTCAAAGCAATTGTCAATTTAAATCTAAATCCTATTGCCACCATTAGCACACTAGACTTGGCCTGAAATTATCTTCTATTTAAATGTAAAGAGGGAAACTATGTTGTTTAGTTTAAGTCTTCTGCGTCAGTTGAAGTCAACAAATTGAAAACTTGAGAATATAAATAACTCGCTTCATTTATTTTATGGTTTCGAGTTTTAATGGAAAATATTTTCATCATAATCAAATTGAATAAACTGTGTGCATTTTAAAGTATGAGGCGCTCGACTCCCACTTTCGTGCACAGTTGAAAGGATGGTCCACAACTCGAGAACTGATCACAATCAACTGACACTGCACCAACGTTTAAGTCTCCATAATTTTTTTCAAGCCACACGCCGTTATCATTCGTTCTACATCAATGATCCCCAGGATCTTTTATTGTACTGTTAACATTCGTATCTCCTCCACATGGTGCGTCTGACCCCCAACATGGGCAGATCAAAAACGTTTCTCATTCATGTCACAAGTTGGCTCTTTGGCCTTGCAAGCGTGTTCCACTACTTAATAATGAGATGAATCATCTAATTACGTTTTATTTACACATTCCTCTATTTTTCCGAACACTCTTGATTCCCATGCTTAGCAAAAATCTATTCACTCTTATCTTTTACGTATATATACGGGTTGGCCAACTCTTCAGGCAGCGTGTTTCAATGTAACAATTCCTTCGAAAAGATAATGCAATGTTTTGTCATCTCGACCGAAAAAGGACGATCTCGAACTTCAAGGCAGTGATTCCCTTACTCTCTACTCACCCGCTGGAGAAAGCGTAATCTCGACGTCCACCTTCTCAGGACGACTCAATATTTTATGCCCTTCAATCAAGTCATACTTCACTTATCTGAACTCCAGTGAAATGGGACCCAATTTGTGCAATATATCTGCATTAAGTTGCTGGCTCTTCCTCAGCATTCATTTCGTGCAGATTGTTTCAATGGCATTCGATGCATTAAGTTCTTTCTTCAATATGGAAATGAGAACTGCATATAGTGTTTGAGTTGCTTTGTGAAAAATGCCACTTAAGATTTCATCATTTTCTGATGTCACGTGCATGTGTGGTTTGCAGCTAACACTAGATTGTTTTTAGGATGCACGACGTGCTTTCAGTATGAAAACTTGTGTTTTTATCATTAATTTCCATTGATTCACCTGTATCAGATTTCGAAAACTGGAACTCTCTCCTGTGCACATATTATTGAAAAACATGCCGTGGCGTGTGGGCATCGCTGGCTGGCTATCATTAATTGCCCATCCCTCACTGTCTTTGAGAAAGTGGCAGTGAGCTGCCTTCCTGAACCACTGTAGTACACACAATGTAGGTTGATCCACAATGCCTTCAGGGAGGGAATTTCAGGATTTTAATGCAGCGACAGCTGTATTTCCATGATGTATTTCCATGTCAGGATAGTAGATCGGAGGTGAACTTGAAGGTGATCCAATATACCTGCTGCCCTTGTCCTGGTGGGTGTAAGAGTTCGTGGATAATGAAAGTGTTTTCTGAGGATATTTGGTGAATATCTGCAGTGCATCTTGCAGATCGGGCACACTGCTGCTACTGTGCCCTGCTGTGGAGGGAGTGAATCCTATTGGATGGAGTGCCAATCAAACTGGTCGCGTTGTCCTGGATGGTATCAAGATTTTTGGGTGTTATTAAGTCTTAATACCTTCCTGATGAAGGGTATCTGCCAGAAACGTTCAATCTCCCGCTCCTCGGATGCTTTCTGACCTGCTGTGCTTTTCCAGCGCCACACTCTCGAATCTTAACTCATCCAAGTAAGTAAGAAATATTCTATCACACTCCGACCTGCGCCTTGTAGGTGGTGGACAGACTTTGGGGAGTCAGAAGATGAATTACACGTTGCAATATTCCTGGACTCTCACCTGATTTTGTAGGTAATACTTTTTGTTATAGTGTGTCCAGTTGAGTTTCTAATCAGTGATAACTCCCAGGATGTTAATACATGTTCAGTAATTGTAAAATCATTGAATGTCAAAGGAAGTTTGTTCGGTTGTCTTATGTTATTGATGGTAATGGCTCCAGAAATAGTAGATACTTAGGTATTCACCTTCCAGGAATCTGTGGACTCTGGTACAGTCCCTGCAGATTGGAGAGTAGTTAATGTCTCTACAATATTCATAAAGGGAGGGAAAGAGAAATAGGCCATTATAGACCATTGTTCCGAACATCGGTTGTGCTGAAAATTTCAATCAATTGTCAAGGACTGTACAGCAGAGCACTGAGAAAGCAATGGCAGCATCAGCCAAAATCCACATGGATTTGGAAAGGGAAATGTAACATCTCAAAGTTTGCAGATGACACTAAGTTGGTTCTGTGTGTGAATTGTGACGACGATACAGAATTCCTTCAGGACGATCTTGGCAGATTGGTTGAGTGGACAAATAAATGACTTATAGAGTATAATTTGGATAAATGCTAGTTAATTCGCTTTGGATGCAAGAACTACTAGGCAGATTACTACCCGAATCGCTGTAAATTGGGAGAGACAACGTACAACGGGATCTGGGTGTCTTATTTGCATGAGTAGCTGAAGTTATGTATGCAGTTGCAGCAGGCGGTAAAGAAGGCAAATGGTGTGTTGGCCTTCATGGTGAGATGCTTCGTGCATAGGAAAAGGAATGTGCTTTTGCATTTATGCAGGGCACTGTTGAGGTCACAGCTGTGTCTAGGTTTGGTCTCCTTTTCTGAGGAAGGATACTCTTCATCTCAAGGGACTGCAGCGAATGTTTATCACGCTGATACCTGGAATAGCAACATTGACAAATGAGGAAGGGTTGACTAGGTTAGGATTATTTTCATTGGAGTTCACAACTCGTAGAAACTTACAAAAATCTTGCAGAACTAGATGCCGGGAAAATGTACCCAATGATGGGTGTGTCCAGAACACAGAGGGCGAATGTGTGTGGAGCTGGAAAAAAAATCACAGCAGATCAAGCAGCAACGGAGGGGTGGGGGGCGGGGTTGTGATTGGGCGTCAACATTTCACGTTGGGACGTTATTACAGAACAGTGGACTTCCTGTTTCACAGATGCTGCTTTTTCTTTCCAGCTACACACGCTAATTTCTCAGACCTTCTAGCATCTGCAGTCCTCATGATCCTCAGTTACTCCAAACCAGTCTGTGGATTAGATTAGATTACTTACAGTGTGGAAACAGGCCCTTCAGCCCAACAAGTCCACACCGACCCGCCGAAGCGACAACCCACCCATACCCCTACATATACCCCTTACCTAACACTACGGGCAATTTAGCATGGCCAATTCACCTGACCCGCACATCTTTGGACTGTGGGAGGAAACCGGAGCACCCGGAGGAAACCCACGCAGACACGGGGAGAACGTGCAAACTCCACACAGTCAGTCGCCTGAGGCGGGAATTGAACCCAGGTCCCTGGCGCTGTGAGGCAGCAGTGCTAACCACTGTGAGATGAGGAGGCATTTCTTTACGCAAAGAGCGATGAAACTATGGAATTCATTACCACAAGAAATGGATGATGCCAAAATATTGAATGCATATGAGGGCGGCTAGATATTGCACTTGGGGCAGATGGTATGGTGCCCACTTTGCTTCCCCAATGTTTTCCTTTCGAATCTGAGTTTAAGCTTCAACAATCTGTGAAAGGACATCAGTCTGGGGTGGGTGATCCCAGTGAAGTAGGACCAATTTTGACCAGTGGAAAAATAATCTTCTGTTATTATGTCAAGTACCTCCAATCCTAAAGTGTCGCTGATCACTGCGATAGTGAAGATAGTGAGGAGGTTGAGAAATAGGTAATAAGGAGGTTGAGAAACGTGGGAGTGTCTGTGATGCTGAGAAAAGGTTTGATTTCAGGAAAGTGACTGCGCCTTAGAGATGTTTTACAATGGGGATTTTTTTCTTTTCTGGCCACTTCAATTTCTGAAAGTGTGCCTCAACTGTTTTGCTGAGCAATTTTCAACCTAATGGCTTCCAAGCCTGCAAAGGATTGGAGACTGGTTCGAACGTTGTACATGGGAACGAACAAACTTGGACTATGTCAGATCTGGAACTGGAGACTTTTGAAATAGGAAGTTTAGATCAGAGGCTGTTGAGGCTGGCATCTGTGAATTATTAAATAAGAGGGACACAAGCTCCACGGATTTCCCAACTTTTTTCAGAGATTTGACTTGCAATCATGGGAAAGCTATGACTTCTTGAAAGATCGACATCTGATACTTTTTAACCCTTCGAGAGGATTCTGATTGTAGTTCAACTCAGTAGTGTCCATGGACTAAGAGTTCAGTTCCAGTGCATGGAGATCTCATCCTTTAATTTGTATATCCTTTCACCTCCTGCACTGCAGTCAATATTATATCTTGTTTCAGTGTCTGCATTAGTCCCCTAATGTCAACTTACATTCTCTTTCTTTTTTACAGTAAACCTATTAGGAATTGTGATTCTTTCACGGGGAAAGTGTGGTCTCTCCATCTGCACTACACGTTACCTGGTAGCCATGGCAACAGCTGATCTGCTGGTCATTGTTACTGCCGTCATATTATGGGAGCTCAGTTATTTTTATTTCCCAGGGACCTTTCTGGACATCACTCCAGTGTGTAGTGTAAATGCTATTCTGCTTCGTACAGCCACAGACTGCTCTGTGTGGTTCACTGTGAACTTCTCTTTCGATCGATTTGTCGCTATTTGCTGCCAAAAGTTAAAAATAAAATATTGCAGTGAAAAAACTGCGAGTAAGGTTCTGTCAACTACCTTAATTCTGTTCTGTGTTAAAAATATCCCATGGTACTTTACATATGAACCTGGAGAGATAGTTAACAATGTACCATGGCTATGTTACCGAAAGCCAAGCTTGTACACTGATGGGTGATATTTGATTGGTTTGACAAGGTTTTAACACCATTACTCCCATTTGTGTTAATTCTAGTGCTCAACGCTCTGACAGTCAGACATATTTTATTGGCAAGTCACGTCCGTAAAGGACTAAAATGTCAGAGCAAGAGTCAAGATTGTCATGATCCAGAGATAGAGAGCAGAAGGAGATCTGTGATGTTACTTTTCACCATTTCAGGCAGCTTCATTCTTCTTTGGTTAGTGAATGTTATAAATTTCTTATATTACAACATTGCCGGTAGAGATCCCTGGGATTATACAAATTCTGAATTTATATTTGAACAAGTTGGAATTATGTTGCGAAATCTTAGTTGCTGCACAAACACATTGATTTATGTCGCTACACAGACCAAGTTCAGAGAGCAGCTCAAAAGCACAGTGAACTATCCAGTCAGATCATTTATTCACATCATAAGAAAATAGACCAATTGACTGCAGTCCAAATTACAGTCACATATTTGTGGAGTTTTGCCAAGTCAACTACACTTAAGATAATTAGTCGCCTGTAGTGCATAGAATGAAGTCAGTCAGATGAATCTCACAGATTGAGCGTGTAAATCTGGGCCAATCAGGGATCTTTGACTTTCAGATATATGCAGAAATCTCAAGATATCTTGTGAACCTCGGAAACGACTCTGAGCAAGCTCTTCAGAATACATGCACTATTAACAAGTCAATAAAAGAGACGTTGATGATGGGATACCGGCCTCCATGGGGTTATTTCAGCGGTGATGAAAGAAAATAGGACAGTCCTGAAGAAAACAAAAAAAAACACACTCGCAACAGCTGTCCTTCAGTTTGGGTGAACACTTCTAGTATCACGCATTTATTTGTGAAGTTTGACTTGTTTGAAAATTCTACTGACGACATAAGCCATTGTGTACACAAAACATATTTTTTTTAGGGCAAAAGACATTGGTGCAGACAGGAAGCATGTAGTAATGCTCTTCATATAGCATAGAACATAGGGCATAGAAAATAGAAGATTGAACAATACTGCACAGTACAAGCCTTACGGAATTTAATGTTGCGCTGACCTGTGAAACCAAACTAAAGCCAATCTAAACTACACTATTCCATTGTCATCCATATATTTATGCAATGACCATTTAAATGCTCTTAAAGTTGGTGAGTCTACTACTGATACAGGCAGGCAGTTCAGGTCGTTACTACCCTCTGAGTAAAGAACCTACCTCTGAGATCTGTCCAACATCTGTCACCCCTCAGTTTACTACTCCGTCCACTCATGCTAGCCATCACCATCCGAAGAAAAAGGCTTTCATTATCCACTCTCTGTCATCCTCCGATAATCTTGTACATCTCAATTAAGTCACCTCTTAACCTTCAACTCTCTAACAAAAGTAATGTCAAGCTGGACAACCTTTCCTCATATGACCTCCCCGACATAGTAGGCAATATTCTGGTGAATCAGCTTGGTTTCCTTTCCAATGCCCCCACGTCCTTCCTGTAATGTGATGAACAAAACTGTATCCAATAATCAAATTGTGGCTGCACCGTGTTTTGTAGAGGTGCAACTTGACCTCTTGGCTCCGAAACTCAATCCTTCCATCAATAAAGGCTAACATACCATACACCTTCTGATGAACCCAATCAACCTGAATGACAACGTTCAGGGATCTATGCACATGGACATCGAGATGTCTCTGTTCATGCACACTGCCAACAACGCTAACATTAGCTCATTACCCTGTATTTCTGTTACTCCTTCCAAAGTGAATCACCTCACACTTTTCCAAATTAAACTCTCAGCTCAGCTCTGCAGCTTATCTCTGTCCCACTGTAACCTGCAACATTCTTCTGACTGTCCACAACTCCACCGACGTTCGTGTCATCTACAAATTTACTAACCCATCCTTCTACACACTCATTCAGATCAAATATAAAAATCACAAACAGCAGTGATCCCAAAACAGATCCTAGCGGCAAACCACAAGTAACTGAAATCTATGATGGGCATTTCTCATCATCCAACACCCTCTGTGGCTTTTTAGCGAGCCAACTTCTGATCCACAACACTAAATCACTCTCAAAACCATGCATCCATATTTTCTGCAATATTGTACCGTGAGGAACCTTATCAAATGAAGTCCAAATAAACCACGCCAACAGCTTTACCCTCATCCACCTGATCGGTCACCTTCTGAAAGAACTCAATAAGGCTTATGAGGCACGGACTATCCTTCACAAAACCGTGTTGGCTATCCCTAACCAAATTATGTATTCAAGATTTATTGCAATCCTTTCCAACACTTTTCCCACAACTCATGTAAGGTTCACTGATCCATAATTACCAGGGTTGTCTCTCCACTCCCTTCTTGAACAAGAGGACATTTGCTGCTCTCCAGTTTTCTGACACCACTTCTGTAGAAAAAGATGACACAAAGATCAATGTCAATAAGACTGCAATCTCGTTCCAAGCTTCGCAGAAAATCCGAAGACAGGACCCATCCGGCTTAGGGTTGTTATCTGTGTTCATACAGTCCAGAATTGTTAACACTTCCTCCTTATGAATCTCAATCGCATCCATTGTAATCAATTTTATTTTAGCATTGTGTTCCACAGCATTGTCTTTTTTCCTGTGTGAATACTTGATACAGCCGACACAAGAAACCCATCCAGCTCTCTGCTTCGGCTCTTTATTTCATAGAACATAGAACATAGAACAATACAGCACAGAACAGGCCCTTCGGCGCACGATGTTGTGCCGAACATCTATCCTAGATGAAGCACCCATCCATGTACCTATCCAATTGCTGCTTAAAGGTCGCAAATGATTCTGACTCTACCACTCCCGCGGGCAACGCATTCCATGCTCTCACCACTCTCTGGGTAAAGAACACACCACTGACATCTCCCCTATACCTTCCACCCTTCAACTTAAATTTATGTCCCCTTGTAACACTCTGTTGTACCCGGGGAAAAAGTTTCTGACTGTCTACTCTATCTATTCCTCTGATCATCTTATAAACCTCTATCAAGTCACCCCTCATCCTTCGCTGTTCCAACGAGAAAAGGCCGAGAACTCTCAACCTATCCTCGTACGACCTATTCTCCATTCCAGGCAACATCCTGGTAAATCTTCTCTGCACCCTCTCCAAAGCTTCCACATCTTTCCTAAAGTGAGGCGACCAGGACTGCACACAGTACTCCAAATGTGGCCTAACCAAAGTCCTGTACAGCTGCAACATCACTTCACGACACTTGAATTCAATCCCTCTGCTAATGAACGCTAATACACCATAGGCCTTCTTACAAGCTCTATCCACCTGAGTGGCAAATTTCAAAGATCTGTGTACATAGACCCCAAGATCCCTCTGTTCCTCCACCTGACTAAGAACCCTACCGTTTACCCTGTTTTCCGCATTCTTATTTGTTTTTCCAAAGTGGACAACCTCACACTTGGCAGCATTGAACTCCATCTGCCACTCCTCAGCCCAGCTCTGCATCATATCTAAGTCCCTTTGCAGCCGACAACAGCCCTCCTCACTATCCACAGCTCCACCAATCTTCATATCATCTGCAAATTTACTGACCCACCCTTCGACTCCCTCATCCAAGTCATTAATAAAAATTACCAACAGCAGAGGACCCAGAACTGATCCCTGCAGAACTCCACTTGTAACTGGGCTCCAGGCTGAATATTTACCATCTACCACCACTCTCTGACTTCGACCAGTTAGACAGTTTTCTATCCAATTGGCCAAATTTCCCTCTATCCCATGCCTCCTGACTTTCCGCATAAGCCTGCCATGGGGAACCTTATCAAATGCCTTACTAAAATCCATGTACACTACATCCACTGCTCTACCCTCATCCACATGCTTGGTCACCTCCTCAAAGAATTCAATAAGACTTGTAAGGCAAGACCTACCCTTCACAAATCCATGCTGGCTGTCCCTAATCAAGCAGTGTCTTTCCAGATACTCATAAATCCTATCCCTCAGTACCCTTTCCATCACTTTGCCTACCACAGAAGTAAGACTAACTGGCCTGTAATTCCCGGGGTTATCCGTAATCCCTTTTTTGAACAGGGGCACAACATTCGCTACTCTCCAGTCCCCTGATACCACCCCCGTTGACAGTGAAGACGAAAAGATCATTGCCAACGGTACTGCAATTTTCTCTCTTACTTCCCACATAATCCTAGGATATATCCCGTCAGGCCCGGGGGATTTGTCTGTTCTCAAGTTGTTCAAAATGTCCAACACATCTTCCTTCCTAACATGTATCTCTTCTAGCTTACCAGTCCGTTTCACACTCTCCTCTTCAACAATTCGGTCCCTCTCGTTCGTAAATACTGAAGTTAAGTACTCATTCAAGACCTCTCCTATCTCCTCCGACTCAATACACAATCTCCCACTACTGTCCTGGATCGGACCTACCCTCGTTCTCGTCATTCTCATGTTTCTCACATACGCATAAAATGCCTTGGGGTTATCCTTGATCCTATCCGCCAAGGATTCTTCCTGCCCTCTCTTAGCTCTCCTAATCCCTTTCTTCAGGTCGCTTCTGGCTATCCTGTATCCCTCCACTGCTCTGTCTGAACCCTGTTTCCTCAACCTTATGTAAGCCTCCTTCTTCCTCTTTACTAGACATTTAACCTCCCTCGTCAACCAAGACTCCCTCACACGACCATTTCTTTCCTTCCTGATAGGTACATATATATCAAGGACACGTCGTACCTGCTCCTTGAAAAAGTTCCACATTTCAACCACATCCTTCCCTGATAGCCTATGCTCCCAACTTATGCTCCTCAAATCCTGTCTTACAGCATCGTAATTTCCCTTCCCCCAATTGTAAAATCTACCCTGTTGTGCGCACCTATCTCTTTCCATAACCAAGGTGTAAGTCACAGAATTGTGGTCACCATCACCAAAATGTTCACCCACTAACACGCCCATCACTTGTCCCGGTTCATTACCGAGTTCCAAATCCAATATGGCCTCCCCTCTGGTTGGACAATCTCCATACTGAGTTAGAAAAGCTTCCTGGACACACTGCACAAACACCGCCCCATCCAATCTACTTGATCTAAAGAGCTTCCAATCAATATTTGGGAAGTTGAAGTCGCCCATGACTACGACCCTGTGGCTTCTGCACCTTTCCAAAATCTGTTTCCCAATCCGTTTCTCCACATCTCTGCTGCTATTGGGGGGCATATAGTAAACACCCAGCAAGGTGACTGCACCTTTCCTATTTCTGACTTCAGCCCATACTACCTCCAAAGGCAGATCCCCCTCAAACTTCCTTTCTGCAGCCGTTGTACCATTTCTAATTAGCAATGCCACCTCCCTCCTTTCTTTACCACCCTCCCTAATCTTACTGAAAGATCTGTAACCAGGAACCTCCAACAACCATTCCTGTCCCTCATCTATCCACGTTTCCGTGATGGCCACAACATCGTAGTCCCAGGTACCGATCCACGCCTTAAGTTCACCCACCTTATTTCTGATACTCCTTGCGTTGAAGTATACGCACTTGAGCCCATCTCTGTGTCCACAAGTATTCCCTGTCAGTGCTACCTTCTCCACAACCTCCCTACATTCTTGGACATCCTGAAAACAGCTAGCTTACTTGCTGGACTACAAGTCCGGATCCCATCCCCCTGCCAAATTAGTTTAACCCCCCCCCGAAGAGTGCTAGCAAACCTACCCCCAAGGATATTGGTGCCCTTCTGGTTCAGGTGCAACCTGTCCTGTTTGTACAGGTCCCACCTTCTCCAGAATGCAGTCCAATTGTCCAAATACCTGAAGCCGTCCCTCCTACACCATCCTTGCAGCCACGTGTTCAACTGCACTCTCTCCCTATTCCTTGCCTCACTGTCACGTGGCACCGGCAACAACCCAGAGATGATGACTCTGTCTGTCCTAGCTTTTAGCTTCCAGCCTAACTCCCTGAGCTCTTGAATGACCTCCCCAACACTCTTCCTACCTATGTCGTTGGTGCCAATGTGTACCACGACTTCTGGCTGCACACCATCCCCCTTAAGGATTCTGAAGACACGGATCCTGGCACCCGGGAGGCAACAAGCTATCCGAGAGTCTCGTCCATGTCCACAGAACCGCCTGTCCGTCCCTCTAACTAGAGAGTCTCCTATAACTAGCGCTCTCCTCCTCTCCCCCTTTCCCTTCTGAGTCTCAGAGCCAGATCTCACGCCACAGACACTGTCACTGCAGCTTACACCTGCAAGGCTGTCCCCCCCAACAGTTTCCAAAGCTGTATACTTATTGTTTAGGGGAACGACCACAGGGGAACCCTGCACTGCCTGCTTCTTCCCCTTCCCACCTCTAACTGTTACCCAGCTACCTCTGTTCTCCCGCGTAACTATGTCCCTGTAGCTTCTATCAATCACCCTCTCAGCCTCTCGAATAATCCTCAGTTCATCCAACTCCAGTTCCAGTTCCCTAACTCGTTCGGTGAGGAGCAGGATCTGACTGCCTTTCCTGCAGACGAAGTCGGCAGTAGTATCGGTGGTCACCCCTACCTCAAACATCCTGCAGGAGGAACATTCCACTGCCTGCGCTGCCATGACTGTACACTTTGTCTCCAAAACAAGAACACTGAGTCAATAACACTGAGTCGCTTACCTGTGGACTTTAAAGTTAGGTTAGAGGAGGAGGATGGGAGGGAGGCCCTACGGAAGTAGGGCCTGGGGTCTAGAACACACCCACTCAAATACCAATCACTTACCTTCCCGACCAGCTCTGCGCTCCAACCTCACTTCCGCCCAGCTCACGCCGCTCTCTGCAGTGAAAAGACCGTTATCGCCGAGGTAAGTTCTTTAAATACTAACCACTTACCTTCCCGATCAGCTCTGCACTCCAACCTCACTTCCGCCCAGCTCACGCCGCTCTCTGCAGTGAAAAGACCGTTATCGCCGAGGTAAGTTATTTAAATACTAACCACTTACCTTCCCGACCAGCTCTGCACTCCAACCTCACTTCCGCCCAGCTCACGCCGCTCTCTGCAGTGAAAAGACCGTTATCGCCGAGGTAAGTTATTTAAATACTAACCACTTACCTTCCCGACCAGCTCTGCACTCCAACCTCACTTCCGCTCAGCTCGCGCCGCTCTCTGCGGTGTAAAAAGGAAACTTGACTGGATCACGGAAAAATGTCCATTCTTTCAACCTATGTCAAATACCCTACAGCCTACCTAATGGTTTACACATTGGGAATTACTTGACACAACCTATGTCATAATAAAAAGTGCACTACCTTGCGACAAAAACAAAAATAAAAAATAAGACATAGAGTAGCTGTTTCTGGAAGTAATAACAATTAAACGTTGAGTATTAATGAGACATTCAGAAAGATAATCATTGGAGTCCTGATTTTCTCCTTTTAAAAAATGTTAACCAATTAAAACGCAGTTCATTGTTTATGTATCGTTGTTGAAAATAAAGGAGGATATAAATCTTCCAGAAAGACACTGAGATAGTGATCTAGAACTTTAACGTCGAGTGTCCAGGTAACATTGCGGGTGGACTGAGGAACAGAATTCGAACATACCTTATTGCTTTGAGTCTGAGTGAGTGTGTCAGTGAGTGAGTGATTGTGTGCATAAGTGGGTGAGTGAATTAGTGAGTGAAATCTCAATTTGTACCTGTCGTCACTAGAAAATGCAGTAGAAAGAACAGACTCTTTGACATGGACTCATGAACAACAAGCAGAACGTGGTCCATAATACACCACATGAAATGTTGGTTGCTTGTCACAATTCAAAGCGAGTGACAGCAATTAAAATTGTCTGCTGCGGGCCCAGTGAGGGACAGAGATAGTTCTGCTGCAAGACGAAATCCTCTTTTATCTAACGTACACTCACCTCATTAAATTTCACGCTTCACTTTTTCGAAATTAAATGATGTGTTTCACTTTCTGGAAAATTATGCAGACAGATTATGACTCTACTGGTGGTTAACGAGTAACTAGTTCACACGATAGTCAAAGATTGCATTGTGTGTTTATTTATGTTAGTATGGAATTAAAAAGCTTGCATAGCACCTTCAAATAAAAACATATGATGGTTAGAGACACTGTCGTGAGGAGGTCAGAAAGATAAACTTCTTGTGTTCACAGAAAACACAGAATGTAAAGTTACAATTGAGATACACTTCTGAACAAAAAAAAATCCGAAACGTCAGCCTGTAAAAAGTAAAATTTCTTTTTCCGCTCAGTGGTGAGCTGTCTGAATTCGGAATGAATAAAGAATTCAAGTGGTGCTTTTATGACGTGGGGCAAAGTGAGCATCAATGGATGATAGACACTGAGATAACCACTCTGACGTTATGGCAAATTGCAGGAGCAGCAACAGTAAGGCCATTCGATTTTTTAAATTTCTGTTGATTGCAGAAAGTATTAATACTCTAATTCCATCAGTCTGTCCGTTTTTCAACATGGGTATCTGTAAAATATCAGTTGAGACTAGACCGCCATGCTTGTTCCTCATGTTCTTAAGGGAGACTACTTCGAGAGTTCTTGCGATGATTTGTATCTCTGGTTGTGGATGAAGTCATAGATTTCTTCGCTGAGCCAGTGTGCTTTTCTGTAAATGTTTTGCCCTCTCACGAGTTGACATCAAACAGAGGAAGTACCAAGAAACAGAGCCACATGAATGCCAGGTGGGCCAGACCACCAACAACCTTTCCAGAGGTGCACTCATGATGTCTCTTAAGGGGAAGAAATGTTTGCATTAAAAAACACTTTGGCTCAGCGAGCAATTCATGACTTCACTGCTTCTCCCTGTCTGCACATTAGTCAACATATAATTTTCGAACTTGTCTGTCTCGTCAGTTAGTTTAGCTTACCTTTCCCATTAACGTATATTTAGACGGAATTATATTCACTTTTATAAGCCTTGTTAATATTGTCATCAGGTACCGATCAATTCCTGTCTTAAGCTGCTCAATGATTGATCTACCACAGTCATACATTAACAGAAGCATAGAAACTGCACCGTGAGAATACAGCACGGTCTACTTGAGTCTCACCTTCCCTCACGACGTCAGCATGTTTGAAATTTTATTGCACTTTAAGTGATGGTCCAAGTACTTCTTTAACATTTGTAAGTTTACCCACCATAACTATTGTCTAAGGAAGTACATTACAGACCTCAACACCCTGTGGATGAAACACAATCCTCAAATCCTCTCTATATCTCAAAAGCTCCACTTTAAAATTGTGTTTTTTTTTGTTCTTGATCCTTTGATGAAAAGGAACAGCTGCTGTCTGTCCACCCTGTCCGTACACCTTTTAACGTTATCCTTCACAAAAACTACATTAATATACGTTAGATATGACTTCGCTCTGATAATATCTTGCTGACGATCGCTGTTCAAACTTTGCCTCTGAGTTGAATTGATTTTCTACCTGCCTAGTTTCTGCAGTAGTTACCTTAGCATTGATCTGATACATACTGGTCTATTGATCCCTGATCTAAAGTTCCCTGATCTATCTCTACCATTCTTTCGGAAAAGTGGAACCACATTACATTTCTCCAATCCACTGGCATCTCCGCTGTGGTCAGATTCTACTTAAGCATTTGGATCACGGCCTCTCCTCCCTCCAATCCAACAGCAACAGACGAGTTAAATTGTCCATATCTGGGGGTTTGTCCAATTTTACACCAGTCAGAACCATTAATTCCTTCTCGCTTCCTTTTGTCAATCTACTCAAGAACTTCACAGTCAGTTTTCTCGAATTCAGGGCTACATCCTCCTTCTCCGGAGTAAAACAGGTGTGAAGCTCTCACATAACAACCTATCAATGTTCTCCAGCTGCTATTTGAAGGGACGTCCACATTTGATATGCGAGAAGCTTTCAAAGATAGATTGAAGATAGTGCAGAAGAGGCATGTACCTTTGAAAGCAAGAGAAAAATATGGCAAGATTCGTGAAACGTAAATGATAGGAGAAATCATGCGACTAGCCAAGAGATAAAAGGAAGCGTACATAAGGTACAGCAGCTAAGAACAGAATGGGCCTCGGAGAAATATTGGGAGAGTAGGACCAATCTTAAACGAGAAATCAAGTGGGCTAAAAGGAGTCATGAAATAGCTTTAGCGAGCAGAATTAGATATAATCTATGCCTATTATTCATATATACGAAGCAAGAGGGTAACTAGAGAAAGGGTTGTTCCACAAAAGAATAAGGAAGGAAGGCTGTGTTGTGTGTCAAACCTGAGAAAATAGGTGAGAGCCTTCTTTGCATCAGTGTTCACTGAGGACAGGGAAATGATGAGTGTTGAGATGATAGATTGAAGTTTGTTTACTCTGTTCAAGTTTACATAAGGAGGGAGAATGTGTTGGGTAGGCTAAAAATATTAAGGTGAACATATTCCAAGGTCCGATGGGATCTATCCCAGGTTGCTGACGCAGGCGAGAGTGTAAAATTCTGCCGCCCTGACAGATATCTTTGTAGCATCATTAAACCGGAGATTTGTTAATATTGTCCCCATGTACAAGAAGGGTAGGAGGGATATTCCAGGTAACTGTAGATCAGTGAACTTGACGTCACTTGCTGATGAATGTGCTGAGGGATAAAATCTTTTTCTAAATGCAAAAGAATGGGCTTGTCAGTGACTTTTGGTTTTTGGTTTTGTGCGGGTTACATCGTGCCTCACCAACTTAATAGAGATCATAGAGGAAATGACCAAGTTGATAGATGAAGATGTCATATACATGGTGTTTAGTAAGGCGTTTGATAAGGTTCCCATGGTAAACAAATGGAGAAAGTAAAGTCACATGATGTGCAGGGAGTTCCAGCCAGGTGGATAAAGAACTGTTTTAGCAACAGGAGACAGAAGGTAATAGCTGAAATGGGTTTCTCGAAATTGGGAAAGGTGAGAAGTGATGTTCCACAGTGGTCAGTGCTGGGGTCACCATTGTTTTCGATATACATAAATGATCTGGAAGAGGGCATTGGTGGTCTGCTCAGTAAGTTTGCAGATGACACGAAGATTGGTGAAGCATTGGCGACTGTCAAAGAATACAGGACGAGAGAGAGAGACGAGAGATTTGGGCGGAGAAATGGCAGATGGAGTTCAAGCCTGGCAAATGTGAGATGATGCATTTTGATAAGTCTAATTCTAGAACGAACTGTACTGTAAACGAAACAGCCTTGGAAAAGTTGATGAGCAGAGAGATCTGGGACTTCAGTTCCATTGTATCCTGAAGTGACTCCCCAGGTGGATAGAGTGGTCAAGAAGACATATTGTATGCTTGCCTTCATCAGACGGGATATTGAGTATGACAGCTGGCAGGACATGTCAAAATTATAGAAGTCTTTAGTTGGTCTGCATATAGAATACTGTATAGTCTGGGCACCGAATTGCAAAAAGGATGTAGACGCTTTGTAAAGGGTACAGGGAAAGTTTACGAGAATGTTGCGTTGTATGGAGCTTGCTAGCTGTAAAGAGAGGTTGTGTAGGTCATGACTGTTTTCATTAGAAAAAAAAGAGGATTGAGGGCTGTCCTGATTGAGGTCTACAAAATCATGAAGGGAATTGATAGGGTCGATAGAGGTAAGCTTTTTCTCAGGGTGAGGGATTCAATAACGAGAGGTCACGCGTTCAAGATGAGAGTTGAAAAGTTTAAGGGGGATGCACCTGGAAAGTACTTTACATAGAGGGTGGTGCCTCTATCACGAGATATTAGAGACAGGCACGGTAGATTCACTTAAGGTGCATCTGGACAGCTACATGAGTAGGTGGGTAGCAGAGGGATGCAGATCCTTAGGAATTGGACGACAGGTTTTGATAGTGGATCACCTTGATCGGACCAATCAATAACAATGATCATAGCTTTTGGGTAAGGAAGAGCAGTTTTTAAAAAAAAAAAGTGGGGAGAACATATTTCTCTCAAATGGTTGTGGATCTCTGTAATTCACTGCCGCAGAGCGCAGTGGATGCTGGGACATTGAGTAACTGAAGGGTTGAAGAGAGAGGACTGTAAAGTGGAAAATCGGCCGTGATAACATCAGCCATGGATGTATTAAATGACGGTGCAGGCTCGAGGGACTGAATTGTCGAATGATGTTCCTCATTCCTATGTCTTTATCTAACATTGAGGCCATAAAATGTGTTACATAGAAATGCTATCAATTCGAAAGCAGACACTCGGGATAAATCAAAATTGATCAGTTTGAAATAATTACCCAATGGAGACACACAGTGACCAGTGCTGGGTCCTCAATTATTTGCAATCTATATCAACGATTTGGAGGAGTGGAACAGATGTGTTGTAACTATGCTTAGTCATGACATAAGAGAAATTAAATAATCAAGAGAACGTAGAAAGACTGCTAATGAATATGAACGGTCAATGAATAATAGTTGAACACGGGGAATATAGCATGTAAGATAACTTTTTTCAGTATGAACAGAAGACAGTACATTACTGAAATGTTCAGAGATTACAGAACTTAGCAATTAATTATGTACTGAAGTGTTCACTCTGAGCTATTCACACATCGGAAGTGTTGCTCCCTCTCCCCTCTGGTCTGCTCCCTGATGTTCCCAGTGGATCCACTGCTCTCAGTTCACACAGGATATAATGATGTGGTTAGTTGGATGTGGGGAGATGTGAGGGGGTGATGCTGTTTTGAGCCGTGTGTCGAGTAGGTGTCCTTTATCCGAGAGGCTATCCATTGTTTCTATTTGGAGAGATTAAGAGGCTGTGGCTGCTGCTTGGACAGCAGGTATTCACCAATATGATAAAATCCGTGTGATTTCACTGCAACTTTAATCAATAGAGAGTTTGGATTGCTTCATCATAAGAATGAGTATTTAAAATAAAGGCATTTGTGGACCAGTTAAAATAGTCAGTTACATCACATTCTCAATTCACTAGTGGAGGACGGCGAAAACGTGGATTAGCTGTCGGGTGAAGATTTGCTTCGGAGCACTTAGCATTATCAGAAGGAGGAAATACCCTGAAGAGATTGTCATTTTCTGCTAGTTCTTATGGAATGCTTAAGGCCCAAACATTACATCACTTCTTTCCTCCCTCACTTCAGTAAAAATAAAAGAAATGTGAAGGGGCAGAGAAACGTGTTATTGAAAAAGTTGTTCATAGTACTGTAAGGGATAGGCCTTTGCCTCGGAAGGCTTCAAAGAGCAGCGGCTTCATAAAAAGTACAGATAAACTCTGTTAAAGTCCTTTGGACTTTCCTTTTTAGATTTACCACAGTTAAGGTGGCAGTTAGCACAATCCCATGTGTCTCCTGCAGGATGTGGGAATTCATGGAGACTTCCATCGAACCTGATGACGACAGCTGGGTGAAATGATACCGTATGCAGCTCCTGGGAGATCGTGTTAGGGCGCTGGAACGGATGGACTCAGGATATTCGAAAATGCTGAGCGATTCACACATATTTGGTAGAATGTCAACAATCTAGCTTTTTGGAGCAGCTTGTGGTGGAAACCATTGGGAAACATTTAATGCTGGATTTACAGTTGTACAATGAGGCAGTCTTGATGAGGGAGATTAAGGTGAAGGAGCCCTTAGGAGGTAAAGATCATAATATGATTGAAATTACTCTGCAATTTAGAGGAAAAGGTGGAATCAGAGGTCACGGCATTACAGCTGAGTAAAGGCAACTACAGAGCCATGAAGCAGCAGCTGGGTGGCATTGACTGGGGGAGGAGCCTAACAAGAAAACAGTGGAACAGAAATGGGAGGAGTTTCGGTGAGTAATTCAGGAGGCACAGCAGACATTCATCTCAAGGAAAAATAAGCAAGGTACATGGCGGATGTGTCATCCGTGGCTGACTGGTGTAGTCAAAGATAGCATGAAAGCACAGACTGTGGTAAAGGGCATTGGGAATTGAGAAGATTGTGAAGCTTCCAAAACAAACAGCGGGCAACAAAAAATAACAAAATTAAGAAGGAATAGATTAAATATGAGTGTAAGACAGCCAGTAATATAAAGGAAGACTGTCAGAGTGCCTTTCGAAAAATAAAGTGCAAAAGAAAGGCAGAGGCGGGTATTGGACCACTGGGAAATGACGCTGGAGAGATCGTAGTGGGGAGGCAGCATCCCTGCTCCTCGTATACTGCCTGACCTGCTGTGCTTTTCCAGCGCCATATTCTCACTCTGCTCTCCAGCATCTGCAGTCCTCACTTTCTCCGAGATAGTAGGGGTCAACAAGGAAATGGCTGAAGAACTGAATAATTGCTTTGCGTCAATTGTCACGGGGAAGACACGAGTAATATACCATAAATTCAAGAGAGATTAGATTAGATTACTTACAGTGTGGAAACAGGCCCTTCGGCCCAACAAGTCCACACCGACCCGCCGAAGTGCAACCCACCCATACCCCTAACCTAACACTACGGGCAATTTAGCATGGCCAATTCACCTGACCCGCACATCTTTGGACCGTGGGAGGAAACCGGAGCACCCGGAGGAAACCCACGCAGACACGGGGAAAACGTGCAAACTCCACACAGTCAGTCGCCTGAGTCGGGAATTGAACCCGGGTCTCAGGCGCTGTGAGACAGCAGTGCTAACCACTGTGCCACCGTGCCGCCCACAAGAGTGAAGGGGAAAAGCTGAATATGTTGGCTATCACCAAGGAGAAGGTGTGAGAAAAGCTGAATGGTTTGAAGATGAATAAACTACCTGGACCAGATCGACTACACCCGAGAGTTCTCAACGAAGCAGCTGAAGTGATAGGGAAGGTATGAGTAGTGATATTTCAGGAACTGCTAGAATCAGGGAGGGTCGCATAGAACCAGAAAGTCACTAACGTGCAGTCTTCTGAAAAGGATGACAGAAAATTACACATACATTAGCCAAGTTTGGTCATGGGTAAAATCTTGAAGCATGAGATTTCTGAATACTTGGAAATGTATGGTAAAATATGACAAATTCAGCTTGGTTTCGTATTGGGGAGTTCATGCATGACAAATCTGCTGGAGTTATTTGAGGAAATATCGAGCAGGTTACATCAAGGAGAGGCAATGGAACAGATCATTCTGGACTTCAAGAATGCCTTTGACAAGGTGCCTCGCAGGAGGCTACTGAGAAAGATAAAGGCCCCTGGTGTTAGAGGCAATTTTCCAGCATGGACAGAAGCTTCGCAGTCTGACAGAAAGAATAGAGTGGGGATGAAAGTGTCCTCCGCATGATGGCAACTGATGACGTGTTGTTCAAGACGTTTGAGTGTTGGGATCACAAATATTGACAGTATACATGAACCAGGGTTTTACAGCTAACTTTGCAGACAAACAAAGATAGGTCGAGGGACGGGTAGTATAAAAGAGGCGGGAAGGCCGCAGAAGGATTTGGACAGAATAGGAAAGGGACCAAAGAAGGTTCAGATGGAACACAACTTGTAAAAATATGAGGTCATTCAATTTGTTGGAAGAATAGAGACATGGACTATTTTCTAAATAGAGAAATCTCCCAGAAGTCTGAAGTATAAAGACACTTGGGAGTTCTTGACCAAGATCCTGAAACTTACAGTTTTTGTCAGTAGTTAGGAAGGCAAATGCAATGATGGCATTTATTTGAAGAAGACCTGGTTATAAAAGCAAGAATGCACTTCTGAGGTTGTATAAGATTCTGGTCAGACCACTTGTGGAGTAGTGTGGACAATTTTGGCTTCATATCTCAGGAAGGATGTACTAGCCTTGGAAATTGCTCAGAGGAGGTTCATGAGAATGGTCGCAGAAATAAAAAGATTAACATATGAAGAACGTTTCAGCACTCTGGTGTTTATATTTGATGGCGTTCAGAAGGATAAGAGGAAATTTAATTGAAACACACAGAATACTGAATGGCCCGGACAGCGGAGATGTTGCAAAGATGCTTCAATTGGTAGGAGAGACACAATGAGAGCATATAGCCTTACAGTAAAGGCAAGACCATTCAAAACAAGATGAGGAGAAACTTCTGCAGCCAGAGAGTGGTGAATCCACAGAATTTACTGCCAGAGAACGCTGTGGAGGCCAGGTCATTGATTTCCTTTAAGAGTGAGATCGATAGTTTCTTGAATATGAAGGGGGGGAAGGGTTACAGGAGAAACCAGGAGAATGTGTTTGAGAAACTTACAGCTATGATGAATGGCGGAACAGATGGGTTGAGTCGCCTAATTTCTGCTCCAATGTCTTATGGTCTTACAAGAGTTTGAGTTAGATGGTCACAACAAAGGTGCTGGCTGACCGCCAGGAAAGTCAAGGCAGAGTTTGCTGGGATCCCCTGTGTTTAGTCTCTTCAAAAACAAGTATCTAACTTTGAATACTGTTGGAGGTATAGCCGTTCAAGGGAAAGCATCAGGCCCCAGATTGGTGATGCAACGACTGGCTCTGGGGCACACCGGGAAAGGGTAATTGTCAAATGAACTGTAGTGAAAAGAAACTCCATTGTTGGGTGTCACATGGCGATTCTGTGGCTACAGATGGGAATCCAGGGTGGTGCATTGCCTCCCAGATGACACGGGTCAAATGGCTAATCGAGTACACTCTGACCCTCCAAAGAACATCCCACTCAGGTTCATTCCTCTTCCCTTATTACTCGACATTTCCCCTCACAAATGCACCTCGCTGAACACGGCCAATTCATCCAAACTTCCTATGTTTGCTCTGCGAGAAGAAACCGGAATACCTGGAGGAAACCCACGGGAAGAAAGTGCAAATCCAAAACAGACAGTCGCCTAAAGGTGAAATAGAACCCTGTTCACTGGTATGGTAAGGCAGCTGTGCTGTTCACTCGGTCACCATCCCGCCTTCTCAGCGACGTGAATGATTTTTTTTTAACTTTAGTTGCGCACGTTCACGTAGTCAAATCACTGCATGACAGACTTTTTTGAACTTCCTCCATTAAGACAGATGGAACGTAATTGTTTGGTTTCCCAGTAATTTCCCTGTTGTCTGCAATGGATTATCTTGTCTACTCTTTCATTCTTGCAAATTTTACCATCCTTTTGTTTTCCTTGCAAATGTCGATAGAAACTTTATTGCAGTTTTTATGATTCTTGTCAGTTTGCAATCTTGTTCTCTTCTTGATTTTCTTATTCGTTTCTTCGTCCATCTTTGTTGGATCCTAAATTTTCCCCGAATCCATGAATTACCACAACATCTGGCTTTTTAAAAATTTTTCTGAGTCCCTTTCTTAGATCTCATGTAATGTTTAACTTTTCTTAATGATCGTTGAGTCAGCTTTCCGTTTTGCAGTTTGTACGTCAGAGGGATGTATATACATTGTACAATTTACAGTGTTTCTATATGTAAACGACATTGCCTTGCTCCTGTTAAAACACCTTCATGTAATTTTCCAATGCACTGAAGCCAACTTGTCCCCATACCTTCTTTGCCAGCTTGCTTCGGTTTTATACCCGTAATTTAAAATAAAACAAAAACTTGTTTTCATTCCGACATCATATAAAATGTAATGTATTATGGTGAATGCACCCAAACGCTCCGTTACAACAAGGTTTTCAAGTGGCAGTTCTGATGACACAACACCTATTCCACAGCAGCATGATTTATTTCTTTGGGCGCAACATACTGTTGAAGCAAATCGTATCACACATGCTCATGACATCCATTTTTCCCATCATTAGTATTCACTTGAATTAACTCTGTTTAGATCCAGCGTGAATTTGTCCAGTATTACTAGAGTGTGTAAAACTTGTATATCTAATTTCCTGCTTGAAACCATGCCCAACATTTGACTTGCCGTTTTGACTTAGATATATAACTCCCATCAAGCTTTGGTTCCAATTGCTATTTCGTAGCTCCACCTTACCAGGTTCTGTGGAATCTGAGTGACGTGGGCTCTGCAAACATTAGGGTAGATTCACTCGAGATGCTTTGGGTTGCCTATGTCGACACTGAGAGCATTAATTCTTCTCAAGGACCATTTCGATTTTTTAAATCACATCTCCCGTTATGCTGGTGAAGTAGACAAGGTCAAAACGGCTTTCAACAATGCTGCGTATTTCCCCAGACAACTCTAACCTAGTTGGGAACCTTACACGAGGGTGGCAATGTGTTTCTGCTGCTGTACAGTATCTTTGTGAGATCATATCTGGAGTAGTGTGCACAGATTTACTCTCCTAGTGATAAGCAGATATTGTTACATGGGAAGCAGCTTAGAGATGGTTCCCTCAAATGATTCTTTCAATGAAGATGTCAACTTTTCAGAACAGGATGATCAGGTTGAGCAAAAATATAGTTATTAAGAATGAAATATGATCGCATTTTTACATAACACTGAAAGAAGTCACCAACAGAAGACAATCATACAACAAATGGAGCAATCAATTCCACTTCTCCAGTCATTTACACAGGAACAGCTTAAGTATATTCAGGTCTTCGATGATTTTACACTAGAACAGGAATAGGATGCTCAGCTCCTGGAGCCTAATTTACACTTAGAGGAGGAAGCCAGTCAGCCCTTCCAATCTACAACACTGGACCCAAAATAGGTCACGCAGCACGAGAATGCCATTGCACAGCAACAGGATCAGTAGATTCAGACTCCTCAAGGAACATAGGGATTGTAAGGAGTCTCAAAATGACTGCGAATTGGTAGAAGAAAAGACAGTTCAGCACAGCGAGTCTGTTGCACAGAATGTGGAGAAGGATATAAAACCATTTGAGGTATTTTTTAAATGTGAAGGAAGAATGCATTTCAGAGTAATTTGCTAGTCTCTGCAATCAACCTGGTGAACCTTCTATGTACCCCCTCGAAGGTCAAAACACCCTTCTTCAGCAAGAACTGCGCACAATATTCATGGTGCGACAGCACCAGCACGTTGTACAATTGCCACATAAACTTCCTGGTCATGTGTGAGCTCTCCTCAGCTCATCTGAACAACAACATACTCCAGTCTTTCCTCATTTAAAAAAAGAATACCTGACCAACTGATTTCCTTCCAAATTGCATAACCTCAAAATACCGAATACTGCACGCCATCTGGCAGACCCTTTCCCATTCAGTCAGCCTATGGAAATCTCTCTGCAGACCCTCCACACTATCTGAACATTTTGCCTTTCCACTCAATTAAGTACCATCAACAAACCTGGATACGTTACACTCGGTTTAGTCTTCACAACACTGAGCTGAGGACAGCAGTGCATTGATGTGTGAACTTAGAGCAATTATCCTCGCAGCATTCGAGCTGTACTCTATACTGACCTATTTCTTGGTAAAAGTATATTAGCTCTCTGCCCAGGATGGGGAGATTTTGCAGCCCATACGGGAAGTTAGATGATGTGTATTTACAGTTCCATGTCTCCATTGTGCCTTGGGAAGGATTATCGTGGATGTGAAAATCACTGCAAGAGAGAGATGTCGGCTCAGTAATTTTAAGTATTAACAAAGGGGAAGACTTTAGGACTGTTGATAGCAAGGGAGACACTGAGAGACAATGTCACCAAAGGATATTTTCACATACTTCAGAATGCTTGATGAAGACATTTCGATCAAAAGGAGCCAATTTCAGGAATGATGTGTCAATGGGACATGGGTGATGGACACTGTTGGATGAACATTGGTTCTACAGCTTCCTAACTGGGAGTGGGGTCAGCAAAGTCTTCAACTCATTTGATTGAACCTCCAGAAAAAAACCTTTAAAGTCTCAATTTCAATGGGTTCGATGGAGGGTTTCGCTCCAGGAGGCTGAGATAGTTTCCAGGTGCTATCTTGCCGAAGTCACCTCCTTAGCTTCCTATCCCACCACATCGTGTCACTGTCATTCATTGCCAGCCCAATTATCCACTCATCATTTCTGAAAATACTCGCCATTTCCCGGATGACCCTGTATATTCCTCGAAATTTGACGGTTGTATCATCTTTAAATGTCCACTGTGCGCGTGGTTAAGATTCTTCAGTTTGCAGATTGCCTACGTTGTTTACCCTGAGTATGGGGGCACGGCGTTCCTTGTGGATGAGCTAGTGCAGATGAGGAGCATTCTCTTCCCACAGGAGGCCACACCACCAGATCCAATGAGCGTGGTCTGAGCTAAACACTCAGCTCGGTGCAGTGTTTGTATTCTTGAGAAATATTCAGCAACACAGAATAAGCAGCGATAACCTTCCCCGCCCTTTCCCCATATACTTTCTGCTTTCTCACACTCACTGTGCATCTGTTAGCAGCTGTTCTCAAACAAGGCTGATATTGCAGCGCTTCTTCTGAAGCCTGCAGCACCTTATTGCTTACACTCTCTCTCAATTCCACTGTAGCCCGAGACTAAAAACTCAGTATGGATTTCGCACTGTTAACTGACTCACTCCGGCTTCTTCTCCATTCCTCCCCCCGCCCCACCAAAATGAGCACGAACAGCAATATCATGCATTTTACCCCTCACTACCTCCCTCACTTTCCCTTATTCCAGGAGCAGCAGGAGAGCTTGTAATAGGACAGTAAGTGCCAGGCCGGGTTGTGGAGATCTCCACATCCGTTCCCTCAGCCTCCTGCATCAGCCACGTGGTGATGACGCTGCACAAGCCAGAGTGGACCACGACAACTCGGATCGATTCTGAACGGTACATATTCCGCCAAAACCTTCCCATTCGTATCCACAATCAGATGTCTTTTAATTGTTGCAATTGTACTAGCCTCCAGCTCTTTCTCTGGCAGCTCATTCCAGACAAGTATCACTACCTGACTGAAAACGATGCCTCGTAGGTGTTTTTTACATCTTTCTGCTCTCACCCTCGAGTTCTGGACTCCCCCCCACCCCCCCACACACACACACAGAAAAGACTTTGCCTATCTATCTGATCTATGCTCCTCATGATTTTATACGCTTCAATAAGGTCACCCCTCAGCCTCCGTTGCTCCAGGTTAAACAGCTCCAGCCTATTCAATCTCTCCCTGTAGCTCAAATTCTCCAACACCAGCAATACCCTTTTAAGTCTTTTCTGAGACCGTTCAAACTTCACAACACCTTTCTGATAGGAAAGAGACCAGAATTGCACGCAATATTCCAGCAATGGCTGATCAATGTCCTGTACAGCCGCAACATGACCTCCCAACAACTGTACTCAGTACGCTGAACAATAAAGGAAATCATACCAAACGCCTTCTTCACTATCCTGTCTACCTGAGACTCCACTTTCAAGGAGCTGTGAACCTGCGCTCTAAGGTCTCTTTGTTCAGCAACACTCCCATGGACCTTACCATTAAGTTTATAATTCCTTCTAAAATTTGCATTCCCAAAATGCAGCACCTCACTTTTCAGCCCATTGGCCCATCTGATCAAGATCCCATTGTAATCAGATGTAACCTTCATTGCTGTCCACTACACCTCCAATTTGGTGTCATCTGCAAGCTTACTAACTATACCTCTTATGCTCCCATCCAAATCATTTATATAAATAATGAAATGTAGAGAACCCAGCACCGATCTTTGTGGCACCCACTGGTCACAGGCCTCCAGTCTCAAAATTCCAGGATATCCTGGAAGTGATACGTTAATTTGTAAATGTCACATAAAATAATGGTGATAGAATGTGTGAGAGCAGCACTAAGGAAGCGATAGGTAATAAATGAGACATTTTCTGTTTAATAAGGTGATAGATGTCCCCAAGCATCACGATACGAAACGCTCAGCAAAAGCTGACAGAAGTGACACTTAGCAAAATAAATTAATGTTGCTGTATCAAGGCAGATTTCATTCTGGGATCTGACTTGTGCAGTGTTACCATTGAATTGGATCAGAAGACTGGCTAGAATTTACAGCAACCTGCAGGTATAGAAGCCAGTCAAGAGTAATCAGTAGAAGATTCTGATGAGTTACTCTATTGAGCATCCTAAAACAAGCTAGTTACACCAGGCCAAAATTTACTTAGGCTGTGCTATCGTTTGTCCTAAGCTACCTATTATATTTTCTTTTCGATTTTAACTGTAATTTTAATGGTTCACCTCAACCCTGGTTTCCCCTTAGATCACTTTATTTACATTGCACGATTTTCGATTACATGGCACCACATGTGAATGTAGCTGTGGCATTGTAGGAGAACTCTTGTATAACAGATTTTCACTGCCCGTAGAATTTTACTTAAATAAAGAACAGTTATTGTTGATGCTTTAAGTAATTTAGCCGTTAATTAAAAAGTTGTGAAGTTTACAGTATGAGATTTGATGAAGGAGAATGGTGGTGGGTGTCAGCATAGATTTTCAAATGAGAGTAACAAGGCAGTGTTGTCATCAGTGTCATTAACAATAATAATAATAATAGTAATAATGAAAGTAAAATAATCATAATAATAATAATAATAATAATATCTCTTCTGATTGTATGGCTTCTGAACCAAAATTTTTAAAGTTGTAAAGAAGCAGTGAGCATTGTCACACTGGATAAAACAAAAGCATGGAACCGATTTAGAACATAGAATGGTTTGCAGAACTGAAGTACTAATTTCTTGGATCAGTACTTAAAAACGAGAGGACACAGGAAGCGGATATGGAGAGAACAAATATCTTGCATAATAAATTAAACTCAAATTCCTGGTCATGTTTTTAAAACGTAAATATTTTCAATACCATTCTTATTGGATATTTCAACCCTTTCTTTAAATCAGCTCTGATTTTACTCTGCGTTCCAGCATAAATAAATGGATTTATGCAGGAGCTCAGTAACTGAAGCATAAATGAGATTTGTTGCACAATAAATGTGGAATTACTGAAATCTGAAGCTGAAGAATACCGAACTTTGGCAAGTCGGACGTAAGGCACAGTTATAAAACATAACAAATATAACAGAATAAAACTACCAGAGATGGCAAAGAGCAATATAATGGATTTTCGCCGCTTCTGCATTTCTGTGTCAATCATTTTCCCTTCATTTCTGTGCTTCTGGAGTCTCTGCCGGGCTTTATTGGCTATTAGAATGTGTCTAATTGTCAGTGCATTAAGCAGTAAAATCAACATGAATGGTAGAAGAGGCATTGAAATAATCCGAATCCAGTCATATGCAGCCCATGCTGGTGATGTATAGTATACATCTTTCACGCCACAGTACCATGGCACATTGTTGATCATGTAGACTGGTTCATAACCGAGATACGTGAAAATATTTCTGATGAATGATACTCCAGACACGACTCCAATCACCAGTGGTGCCATCTTCTCAGTGCAATATTTTGTTTTGAGCTTCAGACAACAAATGGCAACAAATCGATCGAAGGTGAAAGCAACAGTTAGCCAGACAGAACAGTCAATTGCCGCAAAATTTAAGGCCGAACGAAGACTGCAAATGGGTGTGATAGAAAGAAAACTAGATGGGAAATAAATGCCAGCAATCCGATTCAATATAACGACTATGATCATCACCAGCAGATCTGTAACTGCCATAGACACAAGATAATACGTGATACATCTAGAGAGACCACAGCTGTTTCGAACCAGGATCACAATGACTGCCAGGTTAGCTGTGTGGGGGTGTGTGTGTGCGTGTGTGCGTGTATATGAGAGAGAATCCATGTGTGTGAAAGAGAGGGAGAGGGAGGGAGAGAGAAACATAAAAAAAGTTAGATCTTTGACACACAACAAAACAAATATTTTAACTGTTTCCCTGTGAAATGTAAGGTGTTGGATTGAACCCTGTATTGAAAAGAAACTTTCACTTGTAAACCAATTATTCATTCGATTTCGTGTCATCTAGATTCAAAGTAAGGCAGATGAATTGCATGTAGGTGACCAATTGGAGAGCAAGACACAATCGAAACAACATACAAACACCTCCAACATATTCTCTGAGTAAAGGACTGCAGTCATTATTAAATAAGCGAATGATGAAACAGCCATAAGTAAATGTACAAGCTAAAATTCCCATAATTATATCTCTCCGAGTGGCTCTTTCCAGTTGCATTATTTAGCAGGGATCGTACCCAGGAATGTTGACAAATTGAGGGACATGAACTCGCTCAATAGATTTAGGACAAAATTTGCGAAGAACATTTTGATTAAGACACAGAAATTCGAAAAGTCAGATTTTGATAATTGGCCTAGTGGATCAGACGGAAGATGAGCCCTCAAGCATTTGACAACAACTTCCTGAACTTCAGACATTCCTACAAACTGCAAAGTGTTTTTTTTTCAGTTAGGCAGAATCCTTCTACTGTACTGGAGAATAGCATCATTTTCTCTTATATATTATTCGCGTGAAGTTACTCATTGTGGGAGAAATAGTTACGATGGAAACAGCCTGAGACATTGCTGGATACTGCAGTGAAATAAAAACCGATACCAGCAATCATTAGGTTAGAAAAATTAGCAGGAGCAAAGGACAAAGTGGAGAACAGGTATGAAGCTCTGAAGGTTTTAGACTGGGAAAATGGATATTTCTCTGAGAGGTTAGCATAAAATATTAATCATTTTTGTAAAAAGTAAATTATCACATTACCTACATATCCAAGAACAATTCGGCAAATAATAATGCTCCTTTAACAATTTTACTCCTCGAACTTGATTTGTTTTTGTTCAATAGTTCAATTGTGACAAGTAGTGCATTCGTAGCACTAAACAACCTTATTTGCACAAGAAATCCAAATGTTCACCTTGAAAATTAATACTCTAATACAATGGTAACAAAATTACTGGATGATACTAACACTGTGACACGTATAAAAATATAATTACAACATCAGTCAAACTTTCGTCACATTAATTACCTTTTACAATAGATCATGAAAGCAATGTACGAGCAATGATATTGTCGTTAACACAAATATTAGAACGTGAGGATATTTGTCATGAGAATTATGAAACTCCACTTCCATTGTGGAATACTATTGAAAATACATGTGAAATCCTTTCAGGTGATGAGTTTATTGATAACAAAAAGCGCATTATTTTTAAATCAGACTATAAACATCTAAAATGAGAGAGAAATCAGAATATGAACGCATGCAGTACGTCAGTAGATAGAACAGATCTGCGTGTTAAGATATTGAATTAACATGATTCAAATTGAATCTGTAAACGAATGTAAATTGTTCAAGTTAAATTAATCATGGCATAAACCATGAAAAAGACAATGAATCCATTCAACGGGTAAAATGATATCTAGAATATACAAACGGCGAAATCGAAAAAAAAAGCAAGGTTCGCTTGACAATGATTCGTAAAGTGACTTAACTGCGGACTTGCTCCAATACTTTACCTGGAACACCGATACATACAAGGAAGGGATAGTAAATGGCAAAAAGCAAGCCAGTTAGTTCTTCATGCATTTCAATGAGATGCTTTGCACAATTTCTGATATCAACTGTGAAATTGTTATATTTATCCCTGGTGACAGGCTCCTGGGATCTAATTACATTGCCTGGTCTGCAATTTCTATTCGCTCCTTTCCAAAAAAATAACACATAGGAAAATTAAAAAAAAAACACTGCAGGAAGTGTACGAACAATCACTGACTTTTTAAAAATGTTATGGGTAATTCACCTGCAAAGCCACATTTTCCTAAAATCAAGAGGCCACAATGTGAACCCAAACTATCCGGAAATTGAAGTTTGTCCAAAGCGTTGGTTTTCACATCTGTTCTATTGAGAAATATGAGTTTTACAGAAAAAAAATCAAGCAGATTTGCATTCCTGCATTAAAAACAGTTAGCAATGTTGTACTGGCGTTGGACACAATATCATATCTACAAAACCAATCCACTGGAGCCCAGTTCACAATTATTACACTCACTTTGTAAAAATTCCAATTATTGCATACAACAGATTGATTGAAGCATCATCCACCATTTTCAGGAATGAGTGGTTTTGGTACCCTCGTCTGTGCTGTCGTCAGCTGCATTTCATTGAAATATTCAGTGTGGCAGTATCCACATCTGTCTCAGAACGATTAAATGCATCGTGCGGAAATTTAGATCTTTATGGGCTGATTTGAGTGTGACAGAATATTTTCTGTAATATTTAGCTCAGTGTGAGTTCGTTATTCATAGCAGTTATATCCATAATGAATTTGGCAAGTTCATTGAACCTGCAGTAATATTTTGAACGTTTATTTAACACAGCACGTTGTACTTTTTATGAGAAAAAAAACTCAAGCTACTCGAATCCAGCCTACTTAATTTCTATACTGCACACTTATCTTTTAAGTTCTCACTATTGTATTCAGCAACAGTTCACTCAGCGCGAGTAAGTCCACTACAACTGAGTTACTGCCACAATGGGTTTATCAAAGGCATTAAAACTGATTTGATGCAAAAATACACAACATGTCGGGCGTTCTCTGCCGGCCTGTCAACCTCTTCGACATATGTGTGACACGTTTTGCAACGTTTTCCTTTACATTGACAAAATCTGTCATATTCATCTTTTGCAACTTCATTGGCCTGTGAATAATTAGAATGTCATACATCACCTTGTTGAAGGCACAATTAAATTTATTAAGCTCAGCATTAAGATTAATCTCATGGTTCTCCTTTACAACGTGGGCCATTGTTTCGACTTCCCCACAGCTATTGGTTGAGTGATCTTCACTACTCGATTGGTTTAAGAGCACAATCATTGACCAGTTTGGATACGGCTTTGTAACAAACAACTATTCCAGTCAACTGAAGATGGGAAAGACAGCTTAAAGTGCAACAGATTATTTCGTGATAGACTGACATGCACCCTGTTTTATCCCGCCAATCTTCACCTATCAATCCTTGTGTTTTCTTTTTTGGCGTCATGGGTTTAACAGCGGTACGTTGGTCTCAGGAAACGTGGACAGCTACCGGGTTGAGGTTATTAAATCCGAAAGATCTTGGATTAAGCTTATGCTTCCTTATAAACTTACCTGCCATAAATAGTCTATACATGCTGGTGTTGTTTAGAACTCTGAGCTCGGTTTGGGAAGGGGCTTTTGTGGTCGGGGGCGTGGACACATTGACGTTTTGTGCATTTGGAAGGAATATGATCTCCGCAATTCAGATGTATTATTTGGTTGCCCATCTGATGGCAAGATGTATTTTCTAGTTTCTGGCTTGAAACTCTCATAATGTTCAGTCTGGTTGGTGAGTAGCCAGCAAGATTTGCTTTTGATTTCCATTCATGCTGTATGACATGAGTGTTCCCTCATGTTGATGCCAACAATAATCAGGGTCTGGATGAAGCTCCTGACTCTTGATATTCTCAGTAATGTTATTATGCGCATTGCACTAACATCGTGAATGTCATATAAGAAAGTGATTTCATTTATGATTCTCGTTTTCAGGTAACCTGTCTTGCAGACGTTACTCAACTTGCAACAGTGAAATTTTCTAATTTACCACATAAATATGAAGCTGACTGTATTGATGAGAACTGGGCACTGAGCTGTGATAGGAGATACATCAATAATCTAACGGATGAACAGGACTTGAAATATGGCAGAAGTCTGTGGTGCAACTAACATTTTAATTCTCCTGAAAACGGTTCGTGTTCCAGATATTGACCAACAGAACTTGGTCAATCGAACCACTAATCCCAGATGGAAAAATCTTGATTTCTCTCAACAATGTAAAGTGCTAGGTAGAATTCTGTCTTGGGCAGATGACAAAGAAACATGAACCAGCGTTTAGATTCCTCTGAATTGATTTTTTTTTAGAAACGAACAGAAATTGTAGCAGTGGCGATTGGCGATTTTCTATTCACTATGGAGGAGTAGCGGGATGGAGATCCCCTTCCATCTCCCCCTCAGTCCGTCCCATCCCCTCCCCACACTGCAACAAAGGCCTCTGAGAAAGCATTTTTTTCACATTTTAGATATGAATACAGTAAATTCAAAGATTTAGTGACGAACATAAATGAGTATAGCGTGCATTTATAATAGAGTGTTAGTAAGGTCCAAACATCGAAGGACTCACATTATAGGAATGACGCGATAACAATGGAAAAAGTGGAGAGGATATTCACGAGGATGTTTCCGAGGCTGGCGAGCTCAGTTATGTCGAGTGATTGGGTCGACTGGAGTTATTTTCCTTGGAGAAGAGGGGATTGAGAGGTGACGTCATTGGGATGGATAAACCAATGAGGCAGATAGGGTAGAAAGAAACTTCTCCACTTGATGGATGGATCAATTATCAGACGGTATAGATTTAAAGAATGGAGCAGAAGAGGAGATATGAAGGAAAATCTTTTCATTCAGTATGCGGTCAAATCTGTAGCTCACTGCCAATATGGACGATAGATGTTGATAAGTTTAAGAAGTGTTTAGACGTGCACTTGCGATGCCAAAGCAGTCAACAATATGGGCCAAGTACAATGAAATGGCTTTTAGAAATGTAAGAATGTTATTGACTGTCGCAAATCTGACTGGGCAGAGGACTGTATTTTATGCTGTTCCACGCATGTCAGCAGACATAAAAATTTTATTTATGCCATCCAAGGAACAGAAGACACAATAAAATTTTCATCATGTGTAAAGTGCAAACAGTAGTAATAGAGACTCACCTTAAACGACAACTGGTTCATATTTAACAGAAAATACAACAAAGTGCTGGAGGAAATCAGCAAATCTCGTCACATCAGTGGTGAGAAAGCAGAGTAAATATTTCGGGTCCAGTCACCATTCTTTACACTTGATATGCTATTGCATGTTAAGTTACATTAAATATTTACCTCCAAGTACATTGTTAGAAGTTAGTAGGAATCATTCCAATATACCTAGACAACTAAACTTTTACTAATTATCCATTCAGTGTTTAGTTGTCATGAGCATCATTTGTTGAGTGAAACTACATAATGCTAATTTTAAAAATGTAGTACATTTATACTTACCATAGCCAACGAATTCGACGTCATTTCATATATTAATGACGGAAAGCACATCTTCTTCAGGATATTTCCATCTTAGTGAGGTCTTCAGAGATGGGTTTTTCAATAACGATTAAGACCTCATTTCCTCGTATACTGCGTGATTGAGCGGCAAGCACTTTTAAAAAAATCGTTAGTTGTGCATAATGTGGAACAGTTGCAATGCATAAATAATCGAATTACAGAAAAATATGAAAAGTTAAGTTTCTCTACTTGCGCTAATTTGGAAAATAAGTGTTACATGATTTGAATGTCTTTTCCTTTCTTTATTTGAACTTAATCTGATGGAAACATTATTTGCAGATTCAAAGTTTAGATTCTTTTTGAACTTAATTTTTGATTATCAGCATAACATTATTGTATTTGAAATATAAACCTGTGTTTATTTAAAGTTCTCTCTATGACTGATATTTGAAATATTTCTATGGCTAAAACTTCATTGTATCTTCTGCTCCGTGGTCGGTGTCAATGACATTGTTATGGCCGCTGACATGCATTGTTTTGCTTTATTATTCGACAGTGATATCATTGCTTCTTAGGCAACAGTTTATCTATACTTCCTCAAAATTACAGTTTAGACATTTGAATAATTTTTGACAAAACCATTTTTGGGGCAGCACGATGGCTCATTGGTGAGCACTGCTGCCTACCAGGTTCAATTCCGGCCTCAGCTGACTGTCTGTGTGGAGATTGCACATTCTTCCCATGTCTGCGTGGGTTTCCTCCGGGTGCTCTGGTTTCCTTCCACAGTCGAACGATGTGCAGGCCAGGTGAATTGGCCATGTAAAATTGTCCATAGTGTTAGGTGCATTCTTCAGAAGGAAATGGGTCTGGGTGGGTTACTCTTCGGAGAATCGGTGTGGACTGGTTGGGCTAAGGGCCTGTTTCCACACTCTAGGTAATCTAATCTAATAATTGGAAATAATTGAATCAACTGCCATCAGTTGTGTTCAATTGAGAGTCACTATTTTGAAAATTTATCTGTGACTACCTTACCAAAAGAATTATCAGTATACAACATATAAATTGATTACTGTCGATAAATACCATTACCTACGACGTAATTCTTCTCTTAGTTTAGTCATGCAGTGTCACTCAGATAATGTTTGCCTTAATCGTACAAAAGCCAAGTTTTCTTACATTGCCAGATTAAGGGTAAAGTCCACCAATCATTTACTGCAATCATGTGACTAAAACTGCCATTGTCTGTGCCGAGAACAATTAAATGACGTTTCAAAGTCTGAGGCATAGTAGAATGTTTTGTTTATATCTATCAATAACTGTCAAAATCAAAAATATAATTGACAAATCCTTCAACAAATCGATCAACTTGCAATTTGTTCATTAATGATTTTTGTACCTCTTTGTGTGTGAGTGTTTCACTGGATGTTTCGAAACATCTATCAGCATGTTTGTGTGTGTGTGCGTGTCTCCGTGCATGTATGTGTGAGTGTGTTTGTTTGTGTGTGTGTTGAATTTGTACTTTTGGGAATCCTGTAGTGATTAATTCATAAAGCGATGCCCCAAAATCTATCCATCATCGACAGCGAAACCAATAATTAGATGTGGTCTATTGCAAAATCAAAGCAGTTACAAAATCTGATTCGTATCCAATTCCATGTTTGGAAGACTGTATTGACAAGGTGGGGCAGATAATGTAGATTTTCGATGTGGACTTCCTCATGATACGCACGTAAATGTATTCAAAACAAGGAAGGAAATTTTCGCCGTTATGCCACTGATGGGACTATAGAAATGTAATTTCATGCCATTTGCTGTGAAAAACGCAAAAACCACGTTTCAAAGACGGAACAATAAATCCATTTCTGGATTATGCAACATGTCCGGTATACATCGATCATCTGGTGATTTTTAGTCACACATCAAAGAAACATTTGCAGCTTTTATTAGAAACACTGAAACAAAATTAGTTGTCAGGTTTGTTGATAAACCTGGCGAAGAGTGAATACGCAGCAACCCATGTCATGTTCCTGGGCAATGTTGTGGGTATGTATAGATGGCAAATGAATGTATACATAAATGTTTTGGGGAGTTTCATATACCAGCAATGAAAATAGTAAAGCAACGATTCCTGGGATTGAGTGGGTTTTTCGGAAAATCGTGACAATTTTTAGCAGTGCATTTGCTCCACTTATCGAAGAAATGAAGAAAATTGCAGTGGACGACAAAGTGTTGGAAGGTATTTGACAGCATGAAAGCTGCGTTAACCACTACCCCAGTATTAGCCACAACTAATTACGCAAAGCCATTCAAGGTGGTTATTGACGTGAGTGATGTTGGCGTCAGTGCTGTATTATTACAAAAAGATGACGTGAAGATGTAAAGAGCTAACTGGTATTTTTCCCAGAAAATTGAACGTTCATCCAACGAAATATTCCACAATTGAGAAGGAAACCTCGAGAAAGGAAATGGGTTTTAATACGAAGCCACATTTTATGTTGATGGTTGGATTTTTTAGGGTGGGGGTGTGATGACGCTGTCAATTAAAAAGAAATATCTCCGTGGCTTTTTTTGAAGAGAGATCACAAATGCAAAATGCTGAAGTGGCTGAAGAGACGGGGGTCCGCAACTAAGGCATCATCCTCAAACACTTCCACCAAACCCAAATCGTCTCCACCACCAAAACATCTTACCCACCCCATCTCTCTCTGACTTTCGAAAGGACAGTTCCCTCCAAGATTCCTTGGTTCACGCCACCCCCACTCCAGAAGAAGGGTTACACCTGAAACGTTGACTTCTGCACCTCCTGATGCTGGCTGGATTGCTGTGCTCTTCCAGCCCCCTGCCTGTCAACGGGAGATGGCCTAAGTCAACGTGTAGAGGAGGTCTTTAAGTTACTTTTTTAAAAAAAACTGTTAAAACAAGGGAAGACGAGTGTCCAGTTCTCATAGATTAAAATTTCCGATTCTTTTAGCTGGGGTAGTCAGAAGCTACTTAGAAGAGTTAGACTTTCAGTAAAAGCCTAGCTTCCAAAATATCTGAAATCTCTCTTGATGCTGCTTCATTCTGATTAAATTTCCTGGAAGAATCTGTGTCTGAATATAACTTTTTGCCAAGAGTTGAGTTCATGGGATGTTACGATATTGGAACAACCAATTTGTAATAATCTATTATTCAGCTCAATGTTATAAAAGTTAAGTTACTCTAAATTCCTCTTTTTTTTATTCGTATTTTAAATATGTTGTGTAAAACATTAATTTTACTTAACGTCAAATGTTTTGATCAGTTGCATTCATAACCAGAAAGCACAGCTCGTATCTAATTTTAAAACAAGACAAAAGTGATGGTCAAATCTAACTTTTTATAATTGTTTCAGTGAGTGTTTGCTCCAGAACATCAGAAATCTCTGCAAATATTTCAGAGACGAAGAAAGAGAAATAAAATTTCCTCGATGATCAACCATTAATCTGGTAAAAATCAGATGGAAGAGCACTGAACCAAAGGCCGGAATTATTAAACAGCAAAGGAAGATGGCAAAAATTAGGAAGAGGTGGGAATGTAACAAGGAAAGAAGCAAACTTTAGAGAGCCATTTCCCATCAATGAGCTGCCTCTGCTCTTGAAAAGAATTTTCCTTTTATTTATTTGTTCTTTTTCTTTTTACTGCTCTTTTTCACTGTTAACCCAAACTACTTCTGTCCCATATTGAAAACTTAGAATTTGTTCCCACTGATACCAGTAATAATAATAATAATAATAATAAAAATAATAAAAGGATTATTGATCCATGCGGCACAGATCAACACAGAAAGAGATTTTTCAATATGAATTGGATACCATTAAAGGAGAGAGAACGAATATTTTACCCTTATTTTTGCATTTTTTTTCTAGTTTCGTTGAATTTGACATGATTCCACCACTGTCAGTAGCCACAGGAAATGTCCGTTCTCATTCTGAGTAATTTTATTGTTTTGGGGTTTTTGTAGTGGAGCCCACTCTTTTGAAAATATCATTATTCGTTGCACAGTACAACAAACCTGTACATTTGTCAGTGGTACCTCCAGTAAGACAGGTTTCAGTAAAAATCCAGCGACTACGATATGAACAAGCATTGCAGGACAAAATTATTGCAAGTGATGACACTGTTGGAGGAATGAAGATCTGGACTTCACTTTGGAATCAGTGAACAGTCTCATGTACTATTGGTAAGCTACTAGGGCAGGAGTTAACGTTCCTTAAGTTCACATTTCTCACAGAGGCTAATCTGCCTGTACCATTTTAATATCAATGTACTGAAAATACTTCGACCGAGAAAACCTCAAAGCTTCAGTGCTTTCCTCACAATCACCAATAACATCATTCACATCTTTCGGTTCTCAGCTGTACCTACTTCAGAATATTGCAATTATTTTAGAGTCATAGTGTCATACAGCATAGAAAAAGAACTTTTGCTTCAATGCATCTGCACCTAAATACACTTTCCAGCATTTGGTCCCTACCGCTCTAAATGCTCACTATTCATTTACTGACCAAGTTCCTTTTAAATGTTGGAACTGCAGTCAATTCCTGCACCTTCTCGCGCAGCTAGTTTTGGATTCCCCCACCATTGGAAAAGACCTTAGATATTCAAATATCGATACCCTTTATGATTTTATAAATCCCTATAATGTCACCCCTCAGCCTTCGATTTTCCAAGAAAAAATCCTTAACCTCGTCAGTCTCTCTCAAAATCTCAAACACTCTGGTCTTGGCAAAATCCTTGCAAATATTTTCTTTCCCTCTTAAGTTGAGCAATATCCTTCTATTAGAAGGGCCCATCGAAAAATAAGCAGTATTCAAAACGTCATTCGCCAATATCCTGTTCAACTGCATCATCATCACACCTCAACTCATTCATGAATGCCAGCATGCCATCATCCACTATCATGTCAAACTGCGACCCCACTTGCAAGGACCTATTCGTCTGTACAGCTGGATCTCTTCGTTCGTCAAAGTTCATCAGAGCGTTCTCATTAACTGTGTTAGTCCTGCTCTTTTCTTAACTTTCCAAAATTCAACATCGCTCTTTATCCAAATTAAACTCTATCTCGGCTTATTGGCTCATCTGATCAACGCACAATTTTACTCTGAGATAACCTTCTTCATGGTCCACCACGCTACCGATTGGTGCATTTTGCAAACGAGTTAACCATAACTTTGGAATTCATCTCCGAATTATTTATGTAAATGATGAAACGTTGTGGACGAACATTTATTCTGAGATTAAATCTTTACTACTGATAATGTAATTATTGTGCTTTTATTTTATACAATCCTTGTCACTCTCAGTCACTGTGTGAGAGAGTGAATACATCTGTGAATCTAGTTCAAGAAACCTGTTTATTCCTTTCTGTCTACAGAGTCACATTTCAACACTTCTAGCACATTCTTTATCCTGTGTGGCAACAACTTTTACCAACAGTTTTTGGGACTAGATTTTTAGAGTTTTTACCAAAATGTTCCAAGCACATGAAGAATCTGCTTCAGCAGCAGTCAAATAAAAAGAAATGATTTCTGCCCGTTTCATAGGTCAGCAACCATACGTGAGCAGAATGTTTCCACTTGTTGCAAGAGGCGAGATTTCATGATTGCTAGTTTGAAAAAAGGTTTATTCAGTCAGTGATGATATGTAGTGAGCAAGGTAAAACTCTTTCAGCGTTTTCCTGAGCCTTTGATCGATGCATGGGTAGGTTGGATCTCGGTAGGAGTATCATGCATTTCAGAAATGGGCAGGAAATCGCTGAATGAACATGGCAGCCGGGGTTATAGCTTGTGGTTTAATATCAGGTTTCTTGTCCCTGTCTCACTCAGTTTGGAAATGGAAAAGAGACAATAGGTTTTTGGAAATCAACCTTCTGTCATGAAGTTGAAGAAGTGCACTGCTTCCTGTCAGAGAGAGTGAAGCCTGTTTTGCACAGAGACCTTGGAACCTATAATGTGACTGATTAGCAGTTTCAGACTGCATTGAAAAATTGATAATATGTAACATTTGGCTGCAATGTTTGCAACAGTTCTAATTTAACCAATCAATTTATATTATGCCCCACCATACTAAAACCCAATCGATTTTGAATTTGACTGTTTGACAACATCGTACTAATGAGACAATCTGATGTTTGGTGTTTAAAAAGAGTCAGATATTATGAGAGAGTGCAACCTGCCATCTAGAGAGCGAGTGAACGAGAGACCGCCATCCAAAACACTCTTTACCAAAGGTAACCTTTCCATTAGAAACATCTTTGCAGCATAATGCTGAAGCTGACCCAGGGAGATCTTTCGCAGAAGAAGACCGACCTCGACGATGACAGCCTGTGTCCGGTTTAGAAAATTAAGTTGATATATTCTTAATATGGGCTCCTGCTGGATCAGTATATTGTCATAGAGTTGCAGGTAGATAACAGATCTTAGAGAGAAAGGAGGCTCAGATTTGAAAATAGTTGTTATTTAATGTTTACACTTAGAATAAAGGAAGAAAATTGATATTTTTCCTTAAAATAGAAAATAATGGAATTTGAGGATTTCTCTGTCACTCATATATAACAGTTAACGAGGCGAGGAGAGCTTACCTGTGGATCTTGTTTAATTAGTCGAAGTGTCCAGCGTAGTGTCTTGACACTCTGGGGAGTTGCACCCATGATTTGAGCATATTGAGTGTGAGATTTGAACATATTTGACGGACCAAAGATCCCAGTAGATTCCAACAGATGCCAATTAGTATTCTAGTTCTTTAAATAAAACGTAGGTGAGGCAATTTGCTAAATTTCAGGTTATTTGTGTATAGCTAAGTTGAGAAAGGCCTTTTAAATTACTAAACAGGTTCTGAGGTTTAAAGGTGGTTTCCAAATTTGCTACACATTTTAAAAGGACAGAAAAAGCCCATAGTTTTACAATTCACAAAGAGGTTGATTGGGGTTTAACCAAGAAAAAGTAAAACTGAAATTGGAAGGGAGCTACTCAAAAACTTATATTTGTCAGAAAAACAGGTAATGTCAAGAAAATTAGAAAAAAATAAGTTACCATTGAGGACAATGGAGTTAGGAGATAAACAAATGAAGAGTGAACGAAAAAGGCAGAGAGAGAATAAAGAATAAGAACGGAAAATGAAAGAGAGAGAAAGTTCTTAGCTGAGTAAACAGAGAGAGAAGAAAGACAAAGAAATAAAGGAAGAGAGAGCAGACAGGGAGAGGGAAAGAGAGAAAAGAAGGAGGAGAAATTGTCACCAAAGTCAATTTAACAGGATGGAGATGAAGAGAGAAGCTAGCGATATATACAACTATTTCAAAACTCTACCACACTTTGATGAGAATAATGTTAAAGCCTCCTTTATTTCATTTGAAAAAGAAAATGCCTAGGCACATCAAGTGGTCAGAGGACGCGTGTATCATGCTTGGTCAGACTAATCTGGTAGACAGAGCTAGTGATGTGTTTGAAACACGCTCAGATGAGCGTCAAATGATTATGAAGCGATCAAATCGACTATGTTGAGTGCTTATGAATCGGCACCAGAAGCGTACAGACAGTGGTTAAGAAACATAAGTATTGAACCCAGTCAGACTTTCTGTTGAGTTTGAAAGAATTAAACATAATAACTTTGACAGATGGGTGGGGAACTTAAAAAGAGAAAGACCAATGAGGGTCGAAAAGAGATTTTTTTCTGCTGGAGCAGGTTAAAAACACATGTCCAGAGATGATAAGAATTCATGTTGATGAAAAGACAGTTCAAGAAATGAGAAAAACAGCAGAGATGGCAGATGAATGTACATTTAATGCAAAAGGCAAAGGTTAGCTTCCAGCAAGAATTTCATTCTAAAAGGGATAGGAATTCGGAGAAGGGGAGATCCTACATTACAAAACAAAGAGTGGAGAACACTAGTAAGAGTCTGCAACATGTTAAAAAAAAAACTACAAGAGGGTGGAAAGGACGTGAACGGGCATAGGTGTTTCCACTGTGGTAAAGTGGGGCACGTGATGTCACAGTGCTGGTCGTTAAAGAAAGACGTGGGGAAGATATGGTAAAAGAAGCAGAAATGGAGATCATGACAGGTTAGTGCAGAGGAGAACTGGGCTGAAGTACACCAGATTGTTTTGCCAGTAGCGTTATGTGCAGCAAATGAATTACTAATGGAACGTCGCCTAGGTATACAGAAATCTCAAGCTTAGTTACAAAACCATTTCCATTGGCCTGGAATGCACAAGGATATGGTTAACTTTTGTCGCACTTGGCATACGTTCCAACTCATAGGTAAGGCACAGACAGTTACATGCCAGCGCTTTTGTTGTCGTTTCCTGAACTAGAAGAACCATTCACGCATGTTATAATTGACTGCATATGTCCCCTCCCGAAAAATAAATTTTGTTACCAGCATTTATGAACCATAATGGACGTGTCTCCCAGATTTGCGGAAAGAATTCCAATACAGAGTATTAAGGCAAAAGTGATGGTAGAGGAGTAGTAGCTTTCTTCATGCGTAATGGGCTACCTAGAGAGATTTTGTCATAAATTTAATGCTCGTCTATTTAAGGAAGTCAAGGATAGCTTAGGCACACGACACTTTTAATCAAGTGTGTATCGTCCTGAATCCCAGGGAGCTTTAGAAAGGAGGCCTCAGACCCGAATGATTGGGAGAAAGATACACATCAGTATTGGTATTAGAGATAGTGTCTTGCCATTCGTGGCCAAGCTAACCATCTTATTTTTTAAGCAAGGGTGTGGCCAGTTTATCATTAATTAAACGTACCTCGTGTTCTGTGCCACCATGTGTCTACATCTGTCTGCCACCATGATTCAGACACTGTTTGAAAACAACAGTTAGCTAAGTGCGAAGTCGTTCACTTTGGTAGGAATAACAAGATGATGGATTACTGGGCTAATGGTAGGCTACTTGGTAGTGTGGATGAGCAGAGGGATCTTGGTGTCCATGTACACAGATCTCTGAAAGTTGCCACCCAGGTAAATAGTGCTGTGAGGAAGGCATATGGTGTACTGGGCTTTATTGGCAGAGGAATTGAGTTCCGGAGTCCTGAGGTCATGTTGCAGTTGTATAAGACTCTGGTGCGGCCTCATCTGGAGTATTGTGTGCAGTTTTGGTCGCCATACTATAGGAAGGATGTGGAAGCTATAGAACGAGTGCAGAGGAGGTTTACCAGGATGTTGCCTGGAATGGTAGGAAAATCTTATGAGGAAAGGCTGAGGCACTTGGGGCTGTTCTCATTGGAGAAGAGAAGGTTTAGGGGAGATCTGATAGAAGTATATAAGATGATTAGGGGTTTAGATAGGGTAGATACTAAGAACCTTTTACCGCTAATGGAGTCAGGTGTTACTAGGGGACATAGCTTTAAATTAAGGGGTGGTAGGTATAGGACCGATGTTAGGGGTAGATTCTTCACACAGCGGGTTGTGAGTTCATGGAATGCCCTGCCCGTATCAGTGGTGAACTCTCCTTCTTTATGGTCATTTAAGCGGGCATTGGATAGGCATTTGGAAGTTATTGGGCTAGTATAGGTTAGGTAGGATTCGGTCGGCGCAACATCGAGGGCCGAAGGGCCTGTACTGCGCTGTATCCTTCTATGTTCTATGTTCTATGTAACACTTGGTGCAAACGTTTGCACTCAATTGTCAGTCATATAGTAATAACAATTCCATCTCAATTCCTTTCCTTTTACCCACAGAGCAAGTCGTTTGCTGGCTGGGCTTGTGACACAACAGTAGCCTGTCGAATTCCAGGTCCGAAGTTTATACATTAAGTCAGGCTCACGACATTCATTATACTTCAAATTCGCATGTTTCCCAGCAGATAATTGCAGGGAGCTGGTGATAAATTAATACGGATTACGATAATTCTAGTTCCTGAGTCTTCATGAACTGCACACAAATATTCAATGCACCTCGCAAATCCATACATCTTTTCACTTGTTGTGTTAACAATGTAAGCAGAAAAACACAAAATATTTAGCGTGAAATTGGTTTCTCAGTTGATTCTCGACCTGCTGAGGTAAAAGGTTCCACAGATTTACCACCATTTGACTGAGGACATTCTTCCTCAACTCAATTTTCATTCCGAGGCCATTCCATTGGATAATAGTCTCTCCTACCTCGAGAAACACCTTTTCCACGTCCATTCTGCCCAGGTCTCTCGATATTCCATAAGCTTCAATTGGATTCCATTTAATCTTTCCAAACACAGTTGCATCTTCATTGTCCCTCAAATGGTACGTCATCTCTGGGATCACGTTTAGAATATTGCTGTGGACCACCTCCAATTCCAGCACAATCCTTCCTTAAATACGATTCTTAAAGTGGTCGCAAAAAACGTGATCTGACAAAAGCCTGATGCACTTTTAGCAGTACATCTCTGTTATATTCTTGACCTCTTATTTGCCAATTATTTGTCCATTCCCTTACCTTGTCCATATCATACTGCAGCACCACCGTTTCCTCAACACTACCTGTCCCTCCATCCATCTTTGAAAACTCAACAAACTTCGTAACAATGAACTTACTTCCTTCATCTTCTCCTCATTGAATGATATGAATAGTTGCGACCACAAAAAAACGGTCCCTGCAGAATCCAACAAGCTACTGGCTGTCATATAGAAAACAAACAAAAAAAAAGGCTTTCGTTTCTAAACATCGAACGTGAGCATGGCTTGTTCGACCAACATTGATTACCTTTCTCCTACACACTGATAATAGTTAAGGGTCAATCAAATCACTCTTGGTTTGAAATCACATGAAGACCAGACCAGGTAAGGATGGCATCTTCTTCTTTAAAATGACATGAGTGAAGCAGGTAAGTTTTTTTTTCCACCAATCGACAATGCATTCCTGTTTAACATTCCAGGTATTTTGTATTTAATTGAAATCGCATCTGCTGCCATGGCAGGACTAGAAGTTATGTTCTTAAAGTATTGTCTCAGCCAACTCTCTTTCCTTGCTAATATTTTTTTTTCCCTAGCGTATAGGCTCCCATCTTATGTATCAGCATCAAATGGAGCATCACACTTTAGGCTGAAAATTCAAAGACATCATTTCCACTTGCTCACCTTTGTCTAACATGCACGTTACCTCTTCAATGAATTCTACTATATTTATGACGCACGTCCTCCACCAGAAGAAGGCGTTCAGACTCAGCCTATTTTGGTTTGCATTTCCATGTAATCTACGATCCCATCCTTAATTATAATCTCTAAAATCTTGACAATCACCGAGTTCATCTTAACTGGCTTTGTTTCTAGTCTTCTGCCTCACTCCCCCCTAAACATGGGTGTTATATTAAACATGTTCAAATCCTCCAGGACCTTCCCTGATCCAGTGATCCTTGAAAGATCAACCCCTATTCGTTTATAATTTTCTCAGCTATCTCCTTCAGAACTATATTTTGCAGATGATCTCGTCTTGGTGATTTACCAAGATTCGTACATTTCAGAGTGCCAAGCTCATTCTCCTGGTGATGGTTACAACACTGACTATCTTGAACTTTTGGTAGTCTACTGGTGTCTGCCGCATTGAAAGGGATGCAAAGTACCTGCTTGGTTGCACCATCATTTCCTGGTTCTCCATTATTCCATCCTTCCCCTCATTTTCCACATGTCCAATGACAACACGTATCATTCTCTCTTGACCTATTAGATATTTATAAAGATTAGTCTTCCAATCTTATTTTATATAAGGAGCAAGATTGCTCTCTTAGTTCCATTATTCTCTTCATTATTGCTTTTTTAACTAAAAATATCTTCTGATGCTTTTTAAAGAGTTCCAAAATCCTTTGATTTTCTTCGAATCTTAACCATGTTGTGTGCTTTTTGATTTGCTTTTATAATATCCGTGATATGTTTGTCTCGTCCTTCACCTGCTATTTTTTGTTCTTGCTTGGTAGGAATTTCCGTTTTGCATCCTGAATTATGCAAAGGAAATTCACGCCATTTGTGTTCCACTGTCTTCCCTGCTAAGCTCCAGTTCTAATCAACTGTTTTTAGCTGCTCCATCACGATCTTGTTGTCACTTTTAGTCAGCAAATCCATAAATGCATCTTACCTCAGGGAATCTATCACAAGCTGTTCCAAAATGCAACAATTCCACAAATCTCTCTTTTGTGATCTGCTGCAAACCTGATTTTCTCAATCCGCCTGCATGTCAAAGATCTGCCATGATTATTGCCACGTGTTTTTTCTCTTTCTTGCACACATATTTAGACCATAGAACATAGAACAGTAGAGCACAGAACAGGCCCTTCAGTCCACAATGTTTTGCCGACCATTGATCCTCATGTATGGACCCTCAAATTTCTGTGACCATGTGCATGTCCAGTAGTCTCTTAAATGTCCCCAATGACCTTGCTCATGGTTATCTCATGTTTTAATTTGTGCTCCATAGCATCGCTACAACAAGGAGGCCTGTACATAACACTTACCAGGCTTTTTTCCCCTTTGTTCTTTCTCAATTTTATATACACAGATTCAACTCTTTTCCTCTCTATGTCACTTCTTGCCGTCGACTTCGTTTAATCTTTCCAAATATTTCTAGCCCTGTCCACTATCCATCGGGTTGTCCTTTGAATAGGTCGTGCATGCTTAGATATTTATTTCCCAGCTATATTCAATGCACAATCCAACATCATTCGTGCAAAATTTATTTTTGCCCCTAATTAATTTAACTTAATTTGTAAACTGTATGCATTCCGCACCCATCCCTACTCTCGCCACCGTTTAACACCTCCCATGCATCTCTACCACCATGTCCATTATTTAATATAAAAACAGCCCTGAGTATATAATTTTCCAGGATTTTAATCTCAGGGTGTTTCAAATCAACCCCGTACCAACAGAATATCTCTCTACTTTACCCAGTATCAGTGCCAATGCCCCATGAACTCAAAAGCAATTTTTCGCATACCAACCTTCAAACATATTTGAATGCATCTCTAATCTTGTTGACCCCTCCACTTCGCTCGTGATTAAGGTAGCAACCACAATTTTTACCTGTTTGGTTCTGCATTACACCTTTCCTCCTACTTGCTAATGGTGCTTGTGGAACCTCTTTCTTCTCTCTGCCTAGAAGGTGCCTAGAAGGATCACAACAACTCGACCATTCCCCTTCCATTCAAAGCTTTTCTCCAGCCCAGATGAAATATCAAACCCCCAAGCAAGAGGCAGACAACAGAGCCTTTGGGACTACTGATTCTGCGACTATAACAGTGCATATTGCTCTGAGTGAAATATCTATAATTGCATCTGTGTGCCAGTGAACGACATATTATCGAAATAGTGCATGAAGTTTGTTATCAAATGCATGAAACTGTTAATATTAAATCAAAAATTGCGTTGCTTTCTTCTCATACATAGATCCCGTAACTTTGTATGCCAGTCTATCTGTCTCTTAGTGTTTTAATAGACACTGCGTTTAAATCAGAGATATTAATCAGATTACCAAGTTGATAGTTTGGTTTTCCAAAATTAATGTTTCAACAGTAAACTGTATTATTAAGTTGTATTAGATTAGATTAGACTTACAGTGTGGAAACAGGCCCTTCGGCCCAACAAGTCCACACCGACCCGCCGAAGCACAACCCACCCATACCCCTACATTTACCCCTTACCTAACACTACGGGCAATTTAGCTTGGCCAATTCACCTGACCCGCACATCTTTGGACTGTGGGAGGAAACCGGAGCACCCGGAGGAAACCCACGCAGACACGGGGAGAACGTGCAAACTCCACACAGTCAGTCGCCTGAGTCGGGAATTGAACCCGGGTCCACAGGCGCTGTGAGGCAGCAGTGCTAACCACTGTGCCACCGTGCCGCCCTTGAATTCTTGAAGTCTAACTTTTTAAAGTCATGTGGTTAGGAACAACGGGCTTTGTTGAGATTCATTAAATATTTTAATTTCACTGTTTTGTTAATCCAACGACGGTAAGGCTGAAATTGGTTCGTTTACTCTCCTGTTCATAACACATCAAACTTGGGCTGACACACGCAAAGTGTAACCAAGATGCACATTTAATTGTGTGGAGCATCACACATAACGTGCCTATGCATACAAATCACAATGAGCACAGAACCGATCGAACCCATTGCAGTGACAAATGATGCGTATTGAGACTTGCCCACACTGAATGCAACTTCTTTGAACTGAACCTTTGTGCCCCAGACATTAACGAGATTGCTATACGTGTTGAACTGGACATTTCCAGATATTAGAGTAAGAAGTGAGGTCTGCAAATGCTGGAGATCAGAGCTGAAAATGTGTTGCTGGTTAAAGCGCAGCAGGTCAGGCAGCATCCAAGGAACAGGAAGTTCGACGTTTCGGGCTAAAGCCCTTCATCAGGAATCCTGATGAAGGGCTTTAGCCCGAAACGTCGAATTTCCTGTTCCTTGGATGCTGCCTGACCTGCTGCGATTTAACCAGCAACACATTTTCATTTCCAGATATTATTTAACGATGTCGACCTGGATAGTTGCACACCATCTGAAATTGGACAATTCTGCTCCTTGAGTCTGTCTAATGTATGCATACCAAGCTTAAGTAAGAAAACTGCACGCAAAAGTAATGACATACAAATTTTACAACGATTTATAAACGTACAGAACTTCAATATAACTCGGTTTAGCGGAAGTAAAATGGCGAGAACTGCATTATTGTTTTTATTAAAAAATGAGGTCTGCAGATGCTGGAGATCACAGCTGCAAATGTGTTGCTGGTCAAAGCACAGCAGGTTACCTGAGATGCTGCCTAACCTGCTGTGCTTTGACCAGCAACACATTTGCAGTTATTGTTTTTATTGTCTTGGAAGACATGGGCGTGGCTGACTGATCCAGTATTCATTTATTTTCAACATTTGTCATTTACAAGGTGGTAGTGAATTACCTTCTTCAACATCCGTAGGGAGATCCAAAATCCTGTTAAAATGAAACTTTTTTTCGACTGATGACATGAAAGTGAAATGCGACCTGAGTAACCTAAATTGAAGTATGCTGACAAAGATTAGCCCCCAGTGAATGTCTGGAAATGACGATGGCTATAGTTGCATCATTGTTGTGAAGGGTAAGGAATACACTGTACGTTTAAGAGAGAGTGAAGGCTGTTTTGCATTGAGAGGTTCCAAGACATATCATGTGACTGATTTGCACTCCCAAAGTGTACGAAAAATGGAAAAATGTAACAATTGGCTGGGAAACAAGTACCTGACTTTTGGTTGCTATGTGCTTGCAGCAGTTTGAAATTAACTAATCAGTTAAAATCATGCATCAGGACGTTAAAACCCAATCGTATTTGAATTCTACTGTTTTGCCACCATTGAACCAATGAGACGATTCGATGTTGGAGGTCGAAGCCAGAATTTTGAGAGTTAGCCAGAGTGAGCGAAAAACTGCCATTTTCAGAGTATTTGTAAGCAAAATCCTATTGATCTAAGGTAACTTTTCATATGAAAGGTCGTTGCAGCAAAATACCAAAGATGATGCAGGAAAATCTGCTGCCAGAGGAAGACAGACACCAGAAAAGGCAGCTATTGTACCGTGTTGAAAATTGAGCTGCTGCAATATTAATAGCGGGGTTTATGGAACAGTATTTTGTCATAGTTTGGAGGTAGATAACAAGCAGTTAGGACAGAGGAGGCTTAGAGCAATTTGAGAACAATAAACCTTTCTTCAGTTGTGGAAAAACTGTTGGAAGGGATTTTAAGAGCTCGGATTTGTAATCATCTAGAAAGGAATAATTTGATTAGGAATAGTCAACAGGGTTTTGTGAAGGGTAGTTCTTGCCTCACAAACGTTATTGAGTCCTTTGAAATGGTGTCCAAACAGGTGGATGAGGGTAAAGTAGTTGATATGGTGTGTATAGGTTTTAGTAAAGCGTTGATAAGATTCCCCATGATAGGCTATTGCAGAAAATGCGGAAGTATGGGATTGAGGGTGACTTAGTAGTTTGGATCAGAAATTGACGAGCTAAATGAAGACAGAGGGTGGTGGTTGACGGGAAATGTTCATTTTGGCGTTCAGTTAATAGCGATGTACCGTAAAGATGTTTGGTGGCCACTGATGTTTATCATTTTTTATGTTTGATCTGGACAATTACGTAGAAATGTGGGATCGTAAATTTGTTTATGAACCAAAATCGGTGGAGGTTTGGACAGTGTAGAAGTGCAGGCTACAGAGGGACATAGATAAGCTGCAGAACTGAGGTGAGATGTGGCACAAAAGAGTGGAGAACTGTGAGGAGATTAACTTTGGATGGAATAACTGGAATGCAGAGTAATAGACTAATGGTAAGAATCTTGGTAGTTAGAGCAGAGAGATGTCGGTGTCCATGTGCATAGATCACTGAACATTGCCACCCGGATTGATAGAGCCTCGAAGAAGGTGTATGGTGTGTTAGTTTTAATGATAGAGGGAATGATTTTCGTAGCCTATAGATTATGTTGTAGGTGAACAAAACGCTAGTGCAGCCGTAATTGGACTTTTTCCATACAGTTCTAGTTGCAACCCCCATTACTTCCTCTGGCAGCTCATTCTAAGTATGGACCACGACCTGTGTGAAAAAGTTGCCAATTACATCCTGTTACCCATTACATCCCCTTTATATCTTTAGTCTCTCATCTTATATTTATGCCCTCTAATTCAGGACTCCCCCAGCCCAGGGGAAGACATTGTACATTTATCTAATCCATGCCCCCTAATGGTTTTATAAACCTCTATAAGGTTACCCCTCCTCTAACGCTCCAGTGAAAAAAGTCCTAGCCTTTCCCTTAGCTGAAATCCTCCCAGGCTGGTAAAACGATTATCATTACTTTCTGAACGTTTTCAAGTTTCACAAAATCCTTCCGATATGGAGTGTGCCAGAATTTCAGGCACATTTCTAAAACGTGGCCTAACCAATCCCCTGCACAGCGGCAATATCACCTCCCAACAACTATAGTCAATGCTCTGGTCAATAAAAATCGCATACCAAACGTCTTCTTCACTATCCTATCTACCTGAGACTCTTCTTTCAATTAACTATGAATCTGTACTCCAAGCTCTGTGTTCAGCAGCGGTCTTTAGGACTTTAATATTAAGTGCATAAATCATGTGAAGATTTGCTTCTCCAAAATGCAGAACTTTGCATTTATCTAATTTAAACTCCATCTGCCAAGCCACAGCCCATTTGCCCATCTGATCGAGATCCTATTCTGTTTTGAGGTCGTCTTATTCGCTGTCCACTACAACTCCAATTTTGGTGTCACCTGTAAATTTACTAACTGTACCTCCAAAGATCACGTCCAAGTCATTTACATACAAAAAGATGGCTGACTCAGCACCAATCCTTGTGGCACTTCACTGGTCACAGGCCTCCAGTCTGAAAAGCAACTCTCCACAAACACTCTCTGTCTTCCACATTCAATCCCATTCTATATCTAAATGGTTAGTTCTACCTGTATTTCATGAGATCTAACCTTCCTTACTGCCCCATGGGGAAAATTGTCAAATGCCTTATTAAAGAATATATAGATCACGTCCAACACTCTGCCCTTATCCATCTTCTTTGCTACATTTTCAAGAAAACTCAATCAAGTCAATGAGATACGTTTTCCACGCACAAACCCATGCTGACTATCCTTAATCAGAAAATCATGTCCTTCAGGATTGAGTCCAAACACTTGACCACCAACGACGTCAGGCTCACCAGTCTACAATTCACTGGCGTTTCCTTACCATTCTGAAAGAGTGATGATAAATTAGCCAACTGAAAATTTCCCAGACCTCACCCTTGACTATCAATGATACAAATATCTCAGCAAATGTCCAGAAATCACTTCCTTAGCTTCCCAAGAGTTCTTTGGTACACCTGATCAGGTCTCGGTGATTTATCCACTTCAATGCGTTTCAATATATCCAGAAATTGCATCAGATTTTCATCTTTCCATTCTAATCAGTTAATTTCTCTGAGCTAAAAATATCCACTCTGTCTATCTATTTTTGTTTTGTCTCAACCATTTGCTGAAACATGATCTTTAATAATTCTACTTCAACGTTCTTACATGTATTGTTGTTTTTCACCTCTTATTTCAACTGGTGACTTTATGATCTTCTTATTACATAGTCAGAGAAAAATACCAGAATATAAGGCAATAAAACTATAAGTCATAGGAACAGAAGTTCAGCCATTCGGCACATTCAATCTGCTGCTCCATTCCATCATGTCTGTTGATTTTCTCAATCCCATTATCCTGCTTTCTTCCCATAAACATTTAACCCCTTCACAATCAAGAACCTATCTATCCCAGTCCCAAATGCACTCGAGACCTGTCCTCCACTGCCTTCTGTGGCAAACCATTCAATAGATTCACTCTCTGGCTCAAGTTCTTTCTCCTTACTTTAGTTTTAAAAGGTTGCCCCTTTACTCCAAGGCTGTGCCTTGGGGTCCAAGTCTCTAATGAAAATGGAAGCATTTTCACACTATCCACTTTGTCCACGCCATTCGCCATTCTATAAGATTCAGATAGATACTCTCACTCATCCTTTTTAGAATCAGAGTCCTCAAACTTTCATCATATGTCAAACATTTTTTTTCCTGGGGCCATTGTTGTGATCATCCACTGAACACGCTCAAGAACCAGTGCATCTCTCCTGGGATATGGTCCCCAAAACTGTGCACAATGCTCCAAATGTGGTCTGACCAGAGCCTGATAAAAACTTTGAATTACGTCCCTGCTTTGATATTCAATTCCTCTCAAATTAAATGCCATTAATCCGTGTGCCTTTCTAACTACTGACTCAATCAGCAGAGAACCATGGACTAGAACTATCAAGTCTCTTTGCACTGCAGATGTCTGAATATTCTCCCCATTTAGAAAATAATCCAAACCTCGATTCTTTCTCCTAATGATAAAAATTACACAACACTGGGTTATCGCCAAACGGGTTTATTTGGAAGCACTAGCTTTTGAAGTGCTGCTCCTTCATTAGGTAGCTGGGAAGTAGGATCATGTTCTCAATTTTCCAAGTTGTTCTCCATCTTTCACTACATTTACCACTACACTAACCTCTCTAAATCCTTCTGCAGCCGCCCCGTCTCTTCTACGATACCATTCATTTGACCAGTACTTCCTCTAATACTTCTGTTACCTGACCTCACACTGGCTTTTCAACCACAGTTGTCAGAACGCCCATCCGTGGCCCAGCTGTATCGTTAGCCAGGACAATTATGCTCCTGTAACCAAAAGTTTTCCGTGTCCTCCTAAAATCTTTTCTCCAATTTTCACTGCACACTGTAACTTAATTCTATATGATGCAGAACTTCTTGTCTTACCATGAATTCTGCATACTTGTAAACTTTCGGACAATATTGCTTCTGAGTAATGCATCTCCTCATTTCTGAACATCAAAGATTGACATTATTCTTTATCTCTTAACAATGTATCCCCCTTACCTGTTGTTCCAGGCCTATGTGAGTAAACCTTACCTTTGTAAGTGAGTGCTTGTAGAAGATCTGACACTTCCTCCTTAACCACCCGCCAATCACATTGTACATCCTGATGGGGTTTTATATCCTCTGCTTTGTTTTCCTTTACCACTTCAACAAAACTCACTGGCTTCTGCAGTCTTCGGACATGCGTCTTCACAATGATTTTTTTCTGGATTATGTAACTTCATTTGAACTAATCTATTGCAATGAAAACACCGGAGCTTTTTAACTTCTCCCGCCCCATCATGCCTATCATTTTTCCCTGTGGTAAGTTATATTTGTTGACTTCACTGAAATCGGCATTTCTCTTATCATGTGAAGATTTTTCTTTTCATCAACCTTTATCCTCATGGATTGAAATTGTTGTTGGAAGCCAAACTTTGATTTATGGACCAACTCACATTCATCAGCCATTTCAGCTCCTTACCCTGCCATCTTAACGGTCTGTTCTCCCCAATGAGCGTTCTTTACCTCAGGAAGTGAATTATTGAACTCGACTAAAATAATCGTTACATGTGTGAATTGCTTTTAGTCTCTTTTTCACCTATCAAAATTACTTTGCTTGGTCCTTTCAAACACAATGCATATCTGAACAGTGTCACTCCTTAGATTCCTAAAACGTTGTCTGTAGGTGCCTGGCACTTTAGATTAGATTGCTTACAGTGTGGAAACAGGCCCTTCGGCCCAACAAGTCCACACCGACCCATCGAAGCGCAACCCACCCATACCCTTACATTTACCCCTTACCTAACACTACAGGCAATTTAGCATGGCCAATTCACCTGACCCGCATACCTTTGGATTGTGGGAGGAAACCGGAGCACCCGGAGGAAACTCTACACAGTCAGTCGCCTGAGTCGGGAATTGAACGCGGGTCTCAGGCGCTGTGAGACAGCAGTGCTAACCACTGTGCCACCGTGCCGCCCATTTTCTTTACCTCCTCATACGCCCTGGGTATCTCCACTCATAGTTATGCAAGTGCCTTACTAGCAGTGTCCACCAGCTTTGTTTGAATAAGCAATATTTACAGGGTCACTGGCTAGTGCATTTTTTGAGCCACTGTTTTGAATAACTTGACAACGGCTTCTACATCCTCTGATCGAATTTAGACAATGATGGACACATATAAACTGATCCACATTAGGCCTTTGGCTACCATGGGGCTGCTTATCTGACCCAGCCTCTCCACTAAGCCTGAATTCTATCTACAATTCCATAGTTTAGGCCGACTTTGGGTCTAAGTGCCAATTTCTGAAGTTTGAACTCTCGTTCTTTCTCCCGTTGAGTCTACCACTTGCAGTCAAACCGGAAATAGAGAAACAATCCTGACAAGAGCTCCCAATCTGTTATGGACCAGGCCAGACCGTTAGTTGTATTTTATCTTGGTAGTCCAGACAATACTCTTTTCTTAAAAGCAGATGTTGAGTGAACATTCCATTTGTGATGCAACCTGTAAAACCACTCGGCTTTAAGCAAAATAAAAATTATTTAAGCACTATAGTTGAAGCACGAACAAAAGATGACCGAATGTAGAATAACTTACACACTGGAAAAGGTGGCCAAGCTGATACAGTAACAATTACTAATTAGCACTTCCAATCCAGTAACATCACTTACACTCATGCCATAACAAAAAAGGTAGATTCAAACACAGTGTGTTGCAGGCAGGAGGAAAAAAATCATTCAAGAAGATTTCAGAACGACAGTCAGTAAGGAATCATTTACTGAAGGCAGCGAACTTTTTGGAATTCAGCATCTTGTGACTGCCACAGGTAAACGAAAGAAAACCAAAAACAATGAACTGGGGGAATTGGCTGCTCATCAGCAAGTGTTAAGCTAGGCTCTTCCTGGATCACTCGGCTCTCTGCCTTTGCGAACTCTTTCGTTTTTTTTCCTCCTGCCTGCAACACACTGTGTTGAATTTATTAACATTGGTTGACCCAATGCAGAGTATTGTTCTTTCATTTATTTACATCTCTTCCTATTGATGGTTTACAACATTTGGGTTCTGTCAGAAATGACTGAGCTGATCAACATTCAAACCTCACCAATATCAATATTGAATGATTAATTTTCTATTGATTCTTCTTTAACAAACTTTCTTCTTCAATTTCATCCGCCTTCATAATTTAATTTCACAATACATGTGCCACGGTCAATAATGTGCATATCAGTGAGAATTGTCAGCAAGGATTAATCAGCACTTTCTTATTGGTGATGTTCATCAGTGGTTTTTAGACACCGACTTGTACATCTGTCCCCTGAATCAGCGAGTTTGTCCAGGGAAGAATAGGCAGAGAGCAGGTGAGTGCAAAATAATTGGCAGCCTGACGTGCATCTACTTTAATGCAAGGAATATAGTGTGTAAGGCAGATGAACTTAGGGCTTGGAATGGTGCTTGGGAGTATGACATTATTGCCATCACAGAGACTTGGTTGAAGGAAGGGCATGATGATTGACAACTAAATGTTCTGGGATGCAGACGCTTCAGACAGGACAGGGAGGGAAGTCAAAGAGGGGGTGGAGTTGCATTGCTGGTCAGGGACGATATCACATCTGTGCTAAAGGATGACACTATGGCGGTCTTGGGTAGTGAGGCATAATGGGTCGAGCTGAGAAATAAGAAGGCTGTAGTTACAGGGCGTTGGGGCTGCATTACAGACCTCCAAATAGTGAGTGTGAGGTAGAAGAACAAATAGGGAAACAGATTATGAATATATGTAGAGGTAATAGTGTAGTGGTGATGGGAGATTTTAATTTTCCCAACATTGAATGGGTTACCCTCAGTGCCAGAGGTCTTGGTGGTGTAGAATTTATATGAAGTGTCCAGGAGAGTGTTCTAGAGCAGGATGTCAATAGTCCAACGAGGGAAGGGGCTTTATTGGACCTGGTACTGGGGAATGAGCCAAAACAAGTGTTAGACGTTGGGGTGGGGATTTCTTTGAGAACAGTGACCACAATTCTAGAATACCCGTAGATAAACAAGAGAGTGGTCCTAAGGGAAGAGTACTAAACTGGGCCAAGGCCAATTATATCAAAATTCCTCAGGAGCCGGGAAATGTGGATTGGTCACAGCTATTTGAAGGGAAGTCCACATTTGAGATGTGGGAGGCTTTCAAAGATAGGTTAACTGTAGTGCAGGAGAGGCATGTCCTGTTGAAGGCATAGGATAGGAAGGGCAAGATTCGTGAACTGTGGACGACAGGAAAAATTGTACGACTAACGAAGAGGAAAAGGCAAGTGTGCATAATGTCTAGGCAGCTACGAACACAACGGGACATGATGGAATATCGGAAGAGTAGGACAAGTTTTAAACAAGGAATCAAGCGGGCTAAAACAGGTCATGAAATAGCTTTAGCAAGCAGAATTAAGGAAAATCCCAAAGCATTGTATTCTTATATCAGAAGCATGCGGTTAACTAAGGAAAGGATTGGTCCACTAAAAGATAATGAAGGAAGGCTGTGTGCCGAACCCGAGAGAATGGGTGACATTCTGAATGATTACTTTGCATCAATATTCACTGAGGAGAGGAACATGATGAATATTGTGATTAGAGATAGAAGTTTGAATAGTCTGGATCATGTTGGCATAAGTAGGGAAGATGTATTGGATTTGCTAGAGATTATTAAGGTGGACAAAACCCCAGGCCCAGATGGCATCTATCCCGGGTTGCTGAGGGAGGTGAGAGAGGAAATTGCTGGGGTCCTGACATATATCCTTGTGGCATCCTTAAATACAGGTGAGGTGCTGGAGGACTGAAAGGTTGCTCATGTTGTCCTCCTGTTCAAGAAGGGTAGTAGGGATATTCTGGGTAACTACAAATCAGTGAGCCTGACATCAGTGGTGGGGAAATTGCTGGAGAGGGTACTGAGAGATAGGATCAATGTATATTTAGAAAAGAATGAGCTTCTCTGTGATAGGCAACATGGTTTTGTGCTGGTGAGATCATGCTTCACCAACTTAATAGAGTTCTTCGAGGAAGTGACCAAGTTGTTAGAAGAAGGAAGGGCTGTTGATGTCATATACATGGACTTCAGTACGGCGTTTGATAAGGTTCCCCATTGTAGACTAATGGACAAAGTGAAGTCACATGGAATGCAGGGTGTTCGAGGTGGGTGGATAAAGAACTGGTTGAGCAACAGGAGACAGAGAGTAGTAGTTGAAGGGAGTCTCTCGAAATGGAGAAAGGTGTTCCACAGTGGGTCAGTACTGGGGCCACTATTGTTTGTAATATACATTCATGATCCAGGAAAGGGCACTTTTGGTATGATCAGCAAGTTTTCAGGTGACACAACGATTGGTGGAGTAGCAGAAATCAAAAGGGACTGTCACGGAATACAGGATGATATAGATAGACTGGAGAGTTGGGTCGGAAAAGTGGCAGATGGCTTTCAATCGTGAGGTGATGTATTTAAGCAAGTTTAATTATAGAACGAATTATGCAATGAATGGAAGATCCATGTGAAAAGTTGATGAACAGAGAGGTCTGGGAGTGCAGGTCCATTGTACCTTGAAACTTGCTGCACAGGTGGATAGAGTGGTCAAGAAGGCATATAGTATGCTTGCCTTCATTGGACGGGATATTGAGTATCAGAGCTGGCACATCATGTTAACATTGTATAGGACATTGGTTTAGCCGCATTTAGAACACTGTGCACAATTCTGGTCGCCACATTATCAAAAGGATGTGGACACTTTGAAGAGGGTGCAGAGAGGGTTTACGAGGATGGTGCCTGGAATGGAAAATGCTAGCTATGAAGAGATGTTGAGCAGGTTAGGTTTATTTTCACTAGTAAAAAAGAAGATTGAGCGGGGACCAGATAGAGGTTTACAAAATCATGAAGGGTATAGACAGGTTGGATTGTGACAAGCTTTTTCCCAGGGTGAAGGATTTAATAAGGAGAGGTCACGTTTTCAAGATGCGCGATGGAAAGTTTAAGTGGGATACACGTGGCAGAGGGTGGTGGGCGTCTGGAACACATTGCCAGCAGAGGTGGTAGAGGCAGGCACGGTAAATTCATTTAAGACGAGTCTGGACAGATGTATGAGTAGGTAGGGAGCAGAAGGATACAAATGCTTAGGCATTGACCGACAGCTTTAGACAATACATTTGGATCGGCTCAGGCTGGGAGAGCCGAAGGGCCTGTTCCTGGGCTGTAGATTTTCTTTGTTCCATTATACTGCAGAAAATTATAGGGCTGTTCATGTTCGCAAAAACAAACCATATACTTCTGCAATATGAAACGTGGTTGTGATTAACGCGGCCAGTAACAGCAGAATCAAAACCCTAGCTTCACTTCTGAACTCCCTGATACATCAGAAGGGAGCGAATCCTTCCCCAATCACGGAACACAGAAACAGCTTCGCCCCAATCTGAGAGTGTTAGTTTTCAGATGGGCTTCACAGAATGGTTACTGCACCCAAGATGTTGGCTCTTTTTCACTTTCCACAGATGTTGCCAGACCTGCTGAGATTCTCCTGCAATTTATGTTTCTGTCTTGGATAATTGCCTGAAACCCATTCAAGAGGAAGAGCGGCTGATTTTTTAAAAATATATATTATTCGTGTGAACTCGGTGTGAGCTCAGAAGAATGAACAAGAAAATGGGAATGAACAACCGAATGAACAACAAACATGAATGGTGGTGAATGGTCTCCCCACCACATGACTCCACGATGTTGGACTGGGTCGAATGATTGAGTGAATTATTTCCCACAGATAAAGTAGGTGTGAACTCAATACATTGCAGTGATGGTGGATCAATTGTTGAATTCTTCCACAGTAAATACAGTTGCACGGTTGTCTAAATACACCCTTTCTCGCACATGGAGCAGGAGAATGGCTTCTCTGTTGTTTGAATGCAGCGATGGACTTGCAAACAAGATGGGGAACTGAATCTCTTCCCACAGCCCTCACATGTCCACATTTTCTTCACGGTGCAGTTGTATTTATATCTTTCCGAGAGAATAAATTGTTGAATTTATTTCCACAATTAATGCATTTGCAGGAATTTCTAAATAAATACAGCTGGAACTATATACATGCAGATACCACCAGTTTAGTCTGTCACTGATCATTATGGTGGATTTTCTTTTAAATTGTGTGAATAGTTGAAACTCCTTTCACAGTCTTCCACTGGAACACTCACTTATGATGTTCCTGTGTTGGTGCTTTCCCAGTTTCACTAATGAATGTATTCCTTTTCCCAAGAGACAGGAAAATCGATACCTATTCTGTATTAAAAGATTGGCGACATTTAGATTCTAATGAAATGAGAAACTCTTCCGAAACTTCAAAGGACATTTTGCTAAGTTTTCAAATCTCTACAATTAATGGCCTGGACTAATGTCAATTCAAAGTTCAAAACAGATAATTCGAAATTCTATGGAACTTGCTTCTCCAGTAAATTCTCTCTACACACCTCCCAGTGTATCTTTCCTGATTAGAGATCCGACCCAAATTGAAACAAGGACAGGACTTAGAAAATTAATGGGAGGGCCCTGAGTGGTGATGTGGAGTACAGAGTTCGGGTCAGGTACATAATTACCTTAAATTTAGCTTACAATTACATAGGGCGATTATGCACAGAATCGCAACAGTGTGGACATTGGCTATTCGGCCCACCAATTCACACTGAATCTCTGAAGAGTCCCACCCCGACACGTTTCCCCACCTTTTTGCCTGAAGACCTATATTACCTTTGCTTCATGCACCTAACGTGCACCACTTGAACACTATGTAAAATTTGGCATCGCCAATCCACGTAACCTGGACATCTTTGGAAAATAGGAGGAAACCAGAACATGCTAGGGCAGGCAAGGGGAGAAAGTGGAGACTTCACACAGACTGCTCACTAGGCGTTGAATTGAAACCAGATCTCCCATGCTGTGAGGCAGCAGACCGAACCATTAAGATACTCACACTGCCTCACGACCTCGAGATGACGTTCAGTCTTTGTTGCTCATGCCCTTGTGTTTAAGAGTTGTGACTTTACAATGATTTTTTACAGGACGTTGGTGAGCCCTCTTCTGGAGTACTGTATCCAGTTCTGGTCGCCGCCTTAATGGAAGGATATTATTAAGTTGGAGAGTGTTCAGAAAATATTTACCAAAACGTTTTTGCGATTACAGGGTGTGAGTTATGAGGAGAAGCTGGAATGGGCTGAAATTTGCATAACGTGTACATTATTATGATACGAAGATTGGTGGAGTTGTGGACAGTGAGGAGGGCTGTTGTCGTTTGCAAAGGGACTTAGATATGATGCAGAGCTGGGCTGAGGAGTGGCAGATGGAGTTCAACCCTGCCAAGTGTGAGGTTGTCCATTTTGGAAGAACAAATAAGAATGCGGAATACAGGATTAACGGTAGGGTTCGTGGTCAGGTGGCGGAACAGAGGGATCTTGGGGTTTATGTACATAGATCTTTGAGAGTTGCCACTCAGGTGGATAGAGCTTGTAAGAAGGCCTATGGTGTATTAGCGTTCATTAGCAGAGGGATTGAATTCAAGAGTCGTGAAGTGATGTTGCAGCTGTACAGGACTTTGGTTAGGCCACATTTGGAGTACTGTGTGCAGTCCTGGTCGCCTCACTTTAGGAAAGATGTGGAAGCTTTGGAGAGGGTGCAGAGAAGATTTACCAGTATGTTGCCTGGAATGGAGAATAGGTCGTACGAGGATAGGTTGAGAGTTCTCGGCCTTTTCTCGTTGGAACGGCGAAGGATGAGGGGTGACTTGATAGAGGTTTATAAGATGATCAGAGGAATAGATAGAGTAGACAGTCAGAAACTTTTTCCCCGGGTACAACAGAGTGTTACAAGGGGACATAAATTTAAGGTGAAGGGTGGAAGGTATAGGGGAGATTTCAGGGGTGGGTTCTTTAACCAGAGAGTGGTGGGGGCATGGAATGCGCTGCTCGTGGGAGTGGTAGAGTCAGAATCATTGGCGACCTTTAAGTGGCATTTGGATAGTTACATGGATGGGTGCTTAATCTAGGATAGATGTTCGGCACAACATCGTGGGCCGAAGGGCCTGTTCTGTGCTGTATTGTTCTATGTTCTATAATATGTTCTATAAGAGGTTGAGGGGTGACGTTATAGAGATTTACAAAATCAGGAAAGGTACATTTGAGGTGAACAGAAAGGATCTTCTCCATTAGATGCGTCTGCTTAAATCAGGATGGGATATTTTTAAGGTGAAAAGAAAAAGTCTTCTACACGACATGCTTATTGTTAAACAGAGAGTAATTCAAGTGTAGAATGAGTCGGCAGAGGAAGTGATGAATACAGATATTGTTACAATATTTAAAAGGCATTTGGACGTGCATGAATAGGAAACCTTTGACGGGATACAGGTCAAATGCGAGCAGCTTGGTTCGAGTTTAGTTTGTGAACATGCCTGGAGTGGAATAGTTGGACTGAACTGTCTGTGTCAAGGCTGTAAAAGTTCACGTCTGTATAATTCAATGATTTCTCCACAAAGTGAAATTATGACTTATAATCCTGTCCCAGGATGGGACCAATTGTTGCAAATAATTTCCAATGAATATTCGACAGAAATCAATTTACAAAAGAAACTGTAAAATCAAAGTTGAAAATCACACAACACCAGGTTATAATCCAACAGGTTTAATTGGAAACACTGGCTTTCGGAACACTGCTCCTTCATCAGGTGGTTGTGGAGTATAAGAATGTAAGACACAGAAATTATAGCAAAGGTTTACAGTATGATGGAATTGAAATTATACATTGAAAAATACCTTGGTCGTTTGTTAAGTCTCTCATCTGTTAAAATGACCATAGTTGTTTCACTTTCATATGTAAATCGCAAAAACATTTTTAAAAAAATACATTCGCAAGCACGTGCTCCCCGTGTCTGTGTGGGTTTCCTCCAAGTTTCCTTCCACAGTCCAAAAATGTGCATGTTAGGTGAATTTGCCATATTAAATTGCCCGTAGGACAGGGGTAATGCTAGGAGCAGGGATAAGTGTAAGTTACGTTATCTTCTCTCCCATCACCTATTTCTCGAGTGAAGTCTGTTGTGAGAGAGAATGATAAAAATTTTGTTTTCACAGGCTAGATGATTCTGCTGTGTTGTTCAAGTACAATGCTGCCACTACGTGCATCCACTATCCCTTCGCAGAAGAAGCACAATGAAGGTATTATTGTGCTTATCACTGTGCCGCTGGATTGCCACTGACATAGTTGCAGTGACCATAGAGATGAAATTTGGATTTACCTGGTCATTCCTCTCACTGCTCTAATAAAGCAAGTTTGCAACTTCAAAACAAAATGTGCTTCAGTAACTATTAGAAAAAAATGAATTGGCAAACATCACCATTTCTATTTTCCTTATTGCTATTTTTGATTTCAGATGGAAGCTAAACGTGGTATTTACAATAGCCTTATTTCTTTATATGCACACTGTTTAATTACGGATATATAGTTTGATAAGAATTATCATGGGCTCAGCAGTTAGCATTGCTGCCTCACAGCGCCAGAGACCCGGGTTCAATTCCCACCTCAGGCGACTGACTGTTTGGAGTTTGCACATTCTCCCCGTGTCTGCGTGGGTTTCCTTCGGGTGCTCCGGTTTCCTCCCGTAGTCCAAAAATGTGCGGGTCAGGTAAATTTGCCATGCTAAATTACCTGTAGTGTTAGGTAAGGGATAAATTTAGGGGTATGGTGGGTTGTGCTTTGGTGGGTCGGTGTGGACTTGTTGGGCTGAAGGGCCTGTTTCCACGCTGTAAGTAATCTAATCATTTCTGCACAAAATATTCAGAATTAAAGAAAGACATAACTAAAATGAAGAATGGTACAAGGATATTGTACGATAATAACAGGAGAGATAAAGCTCACCCGAGCTGTATCAGAGACGATGGCTGAGTGATCACCAACTTTACTGTAATTATTCTGTGATATACATGAAAAGCTTTCAGAGCCTAAAGAGACCAGGACAAAGAATGTGTCATAATCAGTAATCTATTCCTGTTGTTTCACAAAGTGCAATGCCTTAACTGATCCATTCAATCAAAATCGATTTCCTGAGATTTCCACATTTAGGAGGATATTAGCAATTTTTAAAATTGAACTTTAAAGAAAAAAACAGAGTCGGCAGCACAGCAGTTCAAGTAATGGGAACAGAAAATGACCATCCTGTCCAAATTTTATCTAGATGCTTCAATCAAATTAGCAGAGATAGTGAAATCTGAAACACAAACAGAAAATGGTGGAGGGACACAGCAGATGGAAACAGATTCAGAGTTAACATAATGAGTCTGAGATGAAACTCTTCTGAAAAAAGAAGTTTTGTTGACCTCAAAAAAATTCTGTTTCTCTTTGCTCAGATTCTGACAGACCTGTTGAGTTTCTCCCCAGCACTTCCTTCTTCCTTTTGGATTGTGACATGTTGCCTCATCTGATCCGGACTGGTGAAGCTGCCATTTCAGTTGACTCAATCATTTTGTAATGGTCTTAGGATGTGAAATTACAAAGTTTCTGTTTCAGATCACTAAATATCACTAACATATTGCGTTGTGAAAACTCGCCATGAAAATGCTCAACTCAATGTTCTTGACCTCGCACAATCAATGCTCTCAAAGTAACTGATTGAAAACGATGGGAATCATTATCTCAATATCATGTCGTGTTTCTATTGATACCCACCGAGCCTTTCTCAGATTTTCGACCAAACCGTGAAAATATAAAATATGTTGATTCTTTTTAACACAACATATTCATGTGTTTTGGAACGCACTAGCAATGGCAAAGGTTGTTATACCAAATATTTGTTATCCCCAATAGTTCTGCAGAAAGTGACAGAAAGCTGCCTCCTTGAAACTGGAGGCGTTCTTACCCCAACTAGGACCAGCATTGTACTACTTTCTGTGACGGCTGCCATCGGTTCAACCTCTGCTTGTAAGACGGGAGGAGGAACACCTGATTTTCTGAAAAGTGAACGGGGAATGGAGCGGCAGTCGTCTTTGATTGTTAGTGCAGCAATGGCCCAGGAAGTTCGGTTCTCTACTCGGGCAGGAGATGTGTTGGTGGCACTTTCGCAACACTCTCTTAAGTTTGGCTTGGTTGAAGTCACCAGTTACAATGAATAGAGCCTCATGGTACATTGTCTCCAAAGTGTTTGTGGTGGTGTAAAACAGATATTCCTCACATCTGCATGGAATGGTTTGTAGACTGCCATCAGGATGACTTGAGGGGAACTCACATCGTTGTAGGAATGGCACTTTACTGTAAAATGTTCTGAATCCTCGGAGCAATGGCTACGTCCAAACACCAGGAGATGTTTTACAGGAATAATAGCCTTAAACCTGCACCTTACCCAAGAATACTGTGCAATCCATATAGTGTATGGATAAACCATCAGCTTGTAGGGCACAATTTATAATGGCAGGTGTGAGCCAGATCTCTGTGAAACAGAGCAAGCAACAGTCTCTCAGTTCCCACTTGCAGGTAATTCTACATTTGAGTTCACCTATTTTGTATTCTGCAGCCAGCTAGAAGCACGTTGTATATGTGCTGAGAATCGCATTCATTCAACAGAACCTTCAGGTCAGCAGGCTATTCCTGTTCCCACTTAAGTTGCTGATATTTGATCGTTCCTGCAAATTGATGCGGTCAGTATGCTGTTCCAGCAGGTAGGTGTATCGGGTCCAGTCAGACTGGGAACAGCTTCAGTCCCCCACCCTCCCCCCCGAGGGATGCCACGAGATCATAGATCAGGTCTGAGCTGCTCCGGCCTCCTTGGAGACGGGTCCTGATTGCAGAACTTTCGATTTTAGGTTATTCTGGGTGCTTGTGGAGCAGTCTTCTTTATCTGCAGGTAAATGAGTCGACACTGCTCAAGTGTCACATTGCAGTCATTTGATTACTTCTCATTCTGAGTCGTGGTCGTGGTCTGGTCACTGCGATGTCATTATTAGTAATGTTTCCTGATTTAGGTTTGAAGTTAAAAAGTACAGCGCAGTTTTAAGAAATATTAGTTTTAGATTTATGCTGGGAAGTCGCAAAGAGGTGTACAGTGACGGCGCCATCCATGGGTTCTAGGTAATAGAATTTACCTAGAATTTACAGAGTGCTGGAATTACAGTGCTGGAATTTACAGAGCTCGTGAGGCACTTCTGGGCTGGCGTCCTTCATTCCCGATGTCGATTTTCCTGCTCCTCGGATGCTGCCTGACCTGCACCACTCTAATCTAAATACAAACTTAGAGAAGAGCCTGGGCGCTGGAAGAGGTCACAGAGGTAGAGAAACGTGTAAGTGCTGATATATGATACAGAATTAGGGTGGTGTGTAGAAGCTGGAGGAAGTTACAGAAATGGGAAGAGTTCAGGAGCTGGAGGAGGCTACCAATACAGTAGGAATGTAGGCACTGCAGAAGGTTATGGATATAGATAAACTGGATCGTACAGTGATACGGAGCTCTGGAACACCTGGTGGAGGTGACAATGAGATGGAGCATTGTTAGGACTGGAGGAGGTTTCTGATATGAGGAGTGGAGTCTGGGCTTGAGCAATTTACAGCGATAGCAAGGACTGGAATTGTTGTTGGAGGTGTTAATGAGGAATAGGGCTGTCAGTACTGGAGAAGTTTCCAAAGTTATGGAAGATTCTTAGGGTTGGAGAAGGGTACATATAGGGAGGGATGTAGGTGCGAAATCAAACAGCATGAGGATGAGGTTTCTTAAATGCTGGAGAATATTAGATAGATAGGGAGGGGAGTAGGTTTTGGAGACAGTCACAGGGATCAGGAGGGCTGAAATAATTGGTGGAGGTTACAGACATCAGTAAGGATGTAGGAATAGGAGATGTTTGCAGAAATCAGCAGTGGTAAAGCAGCTTGAAGTGGTTACAAAGATAGGGTGGAGTGAAGTCCGGAGGAGGTTAGAAACATTAGAAGGTTTTAGGGAAAGTTGGGGGTAACAGAGCATGTACATTCTAGAGCAGGGGACAGAAATGGCGAGTTTGTACATGCTGGAGGAGCTTGCAAAGAAAGGGAGGAGTGTAGGTGCTGGAGACTGTTACAGAGCTAGGAATGAGTGTGGATGCTGGAGAAGATTACAGACCTATCGATGATTATAGTGGCGATGGAACAGTTGAGGCACGTAGATGCTCGAGAAGATTGTAGAAATAGGGAGGGTTGAAGGGGTGAGGATTTAGAAGTGGAGTGGAGAAAGAAGGAGTTTATGGACAGAGGGATGGGACAAGGGAAGCGGGCGATGACAGAATTTGGGAGCAGTGCCTAAGGTGAATGAGATTAATGAAATAGGGAGAAGTGAAATCTGAAGGTGTTTGGGCTGGAGGATATTACAGACGTAGCGAGGCAGGTGCTTGCCAGGGCAGGCTACAGAGATTTTTTTTCATTCACGCACAGTATGTAGGAAGAGGTGCATCAGCTGGAGGTTAGAATGATCAGGATGGTGAAGTGGGTGCTGGAGATTAGAGAGATAGGAAGGGTGAAGGAGCTGGAGGACGTTAGAGAGACAGTGAAGGGTGTAGCGCCTGAAAGTAGGTTAGAAAGATCGGGAATGATATAAATTCTGGAGGAATTTACACTGAAAGGCAGGACTGTAAGAACTGATGAAGATTATGGAGATAAGATGATTTACTGAGATAGAGATGCAAGTAAATGTTCGAGGAATTCACAGTGATAGAAAAGGTTGTAGTAGATGCTGAACATTATGGACATAATGTGGGTTCTTGATGTCGAGGTGGACGTGGCAGTTGGAGGCGACAACAGGGAAATAATACAGAGAAGGTGGAAAGTTTAGGAACAGAATTGCATGGTAACTTCGTGAAAGACTAATTATATAAATCCGTGGAGTAGAGAAGGGAGTGAGGATAACTGAAGAAGTGAGACGATGGCGTTCCAATCGCAACGGCCACAGAGTCAATGTCATACAGCAAAGGAGAGGCCCTTCGACTACTTCTGTTGAAATCAGACAAAATATAAAAAAAACCCGTAGACCCTGCAGTGTCGTCCTTCCTAACATCTGGAGGTTGGTGGCCATATTGTAAGAGCTGTCCAGTATTGCAACAATGTGCGAGAGCGACGCTTCACAGTGGCAACTAAAACTTTGACAAGGAAATCTTTTGCTGATTCGCCTCCCTTAGCTGATGGATCAGTGTTCCCCCACATTGAATAACACTTGGAGGAAGCCCTGAGAGTGTGATGAAGGTGGACAATGTATATTGGTGGCCCATTTCAAAACTACCAACAACAGGCTTTCAACAGCGACATTGCTGATCAAGCTGGTTGCGTCTGAAAGGACATTGCCAATAGACAGCGTTTGCAGCATGACTTCATCAATCTTCCAGCTGCAGATATATTGGACCTTGACAATGTTGGTAACAGTAACCACTGCACACAGTATTTCTCGAGATAAAGTCCCATTTTTACATTGTGAATATTTTCCATCCAATGTGTGACATGCTAAATGGGATAGATTTCGAACAGACCTATAAACTCGGTTCTAGGCAGAGTGAGATGCTGTGGATCATTAACAACTGAAAGAAAAAGTGTAGCTCAAGTTTTAACATCACTGCCTGGCAACTCCTTCACTTCACCACACCCATCAAGACAAAGGATAAACCAATGCTCAATGAAGAATACAGGAGGGCATGCCAAGAGCAGTACCATGCACACTTACAAATGAGATGAAGTTACCAAACAGGGCATACAAACAAGCAAGTGACAGACAGATCTAATCGAACAAATGACAAATGAATCAAACCTCATCTCTGCAATCCTGTCACATCAGTCACGAATGTTGGTGGACAATCGGACAACTCACTGCAGGGTGAATCCCCACAAATATCACCGTCCTCAATGATCGAAGACCCAAGCACAACGATAGAAAAAAGATAAAGCTATAAGATTCAAAACGTTCAGACAGAAGTATCAATGGGATGATCTATTTCAGCCTCCTCCAAATATTCTCAGCATCACAGATAGCAATCCTCAGCTAATTCGATTTATTTTGTGTCATATCAACAAACAACTGGAGGGATTGGAAGCAAAGGGTCTAGCCACTAATGATGTTCACGTCAATCTGTACCAGCTTGCCTACAACACTGGCAATACGTGAAAATATAGGAAACTATCCGGGTGTGTCCTTTACACACACACACACACACACACACACACACACACACACACACACACACACACACACACACACACACACAATTAATGTTTTTCCATCAGTCTAACCTCTGTGATTAAGTTATCAAAGATGTCACCTATGGTACTATGAAACAGCATATCCTCAGCCACAACTTGTTCACTAAAGGTCAGTTTAAGCTCTGCCAGGGTCACTCATCCACTGAACCCATTGAAACATTCGTTTAAAGGTGGAAACCAAAAACTAACAAACATCTGAATTGTCGAGGTGAGGTGAGATTGTCTGCGCTGATCATCATAACTGCAATTAACCATGTGTGTTATCAGAAGAAAGAGCAAAGCTGAATCAAATAGCAATCAGGGAAAATTCTGCACTGCTTGAAGTCATACCTGGTACAAAAGAAGATGGTTGTGGTTTTGCAGTGCAGTCATCTCAGTTCCAGGACAGCTCTGCAGTATTTACTAAAGAGGTGTTTCTGAGTAAGCCTGTAGCTCAGAAAAGGAAAGCTAAGGCATTATAATCCTCAGAAAAGATAAGGTTGTACCCTTATTGGACAAAGGCGATTGGTGGCTGTTTAACTGGACAGGTACCATTTCTCAAGCAAAGAGCGAGTTGAAGAACAGCCCTTAAAAGTCACCTCAGTCACTGTTGGAATTAAATCCACATTGCTGGCATTACTCTGCATGGCAGATCACTCATTCAACTGATTGACCTAACCAAGCCCTCAGTCAGCTTCTTAGATAATTTATAATGAACCTGTTTAGAGTAGTAATTCCACAACTTTGGAGAAGAAGCAAACTTCCTAACACATCACAGGAGCCTTCTTTGTCCTTGGCCCAACCATCTTCATTTGCTTCATAAATGACCTTCCCTTGATCATAAGCGATAAGTGGGAATGTCTACCAATGATTGCACAGTGTTCATCACCATTCGTTACTACACAGACACGGAAGTAATCTTCATCCAAATACAGCAAGAACTGAAATATATGCAGGCATGGGCTGAAAAGTGACAAGTAGCTTTTGCATTACACACTTGCCAGACAATAATCACCTCTAACAATAGATTATTGAACCATAATAATTTCACATTCAATTACATTACCATCACTAAAACGTTAACCAATAACTGAACCATATAAATTTAATGGTTCCCAGAATCATACATGGGCTGATTCTGCAGCAATATCTCACCTCACAATTTCCCGATATCTATGCACCACATAGGGCAGGGCCTGATGATCTATATCATAGAATAGTTGGTGAAATGGCCCAAGAAATGATAGACGCATTGGTGATCATGTTCCAGCATTCTGTAAAATCTGAAAGTGTTCTAAATGGTCTGGAGAGTTGCTAATGTAACTCCACTCTTTATTGAAGGAGGGGTATAGAAAATAGGTTTTCGGTGCCAGTTAGTCTGATATCGGTGTAGGGGAAAATGTTGGAGTCAATTATTAAGGATGTAAAAACTGAGCAGTGACATAATCGATCCAATCAGCATGGACACACTGAAGGAAAATCCTTCAGAACTTCCAAAATTTTTTTGAGGATGTGACCAGTAGAGTGGCCCAGTAGATATTGTGTGTCTGCACTTTCAAAGCGCATCTGACAAGAGATTAGCGAGGATAATTAAAGCTCATGGCATTGCAGGTACTGTATTGAGACGGAGAGAGAACTGGTTGGCAGACAGGAAACAGTGAGTTGGAATAAATGAGTCCTTTTCAGTGTTGTGGGCATGACGATTGTGCTGCTGCAGTGTTCAGTGCTGGGCCCTCAGCAATTTACAATATACATCAATTATTTGGATGAAGGAATTGAATGTAATATCTCGAAGTTTGCAGATGATACTAGGCTGCGTAGCAATGTGTGTTGTGAGACATTTTCTGAGAGGCTGCAGGCTGGCTGAGTCGGCAAAACTTGGCAAATGCAAAAAAGTGGGCAAAAGCGAGGATAACCACTTTGGTGGCATAATAGGGAGGTAGATTATTAGCTGATTGGTTGCAATTTCAACGAGACCTGGGTGTCATGGTGGAACAGTCATTAAAGATTCATATGTAGATGCTGCAGGCAATGAGGAAAACTAATAGCATTCTGGCTGTGATAGCAAGACCAGTTGTGAATCAGAGTAAGAATGCCTTGCTGCAGATATACAGGGACTTGATGAAGCCACATCTTGAGTGTTTTGTGCAGTTTTGGTTTCCTTGTCTGAAGAAGGATATTCTTGGTCTTGAGGGACTTTATTGAAAGTTCACTAGACTGATTCTCAGGATGGCAGGAATGACAATAGAGGACTTACTGGATCGTTTGGACTTGTATTTACTGGAATTTCGAAAAATGATGGGGAGTGTCCACGAAACATATACAATTCCAATGAGACTGGACAGGTTCGATGTGTGAAGAATGTTGCCAATGTTAAGGAAGTCGGGAACAAGAAGTCACAGTCTACCAATAAGGGCTAAACCTTTCAGGGAGGTGAGGAACAACTTCATCACACATACAATTGTGAAACTGGGGAATTCTGTACCACAGAAACATTTTGGGGCCAGATATAATCAATATGGAGCTGGACGTGACCATTGCAGCTGAAGGCATAAAGGATAATGGCAAGAGAGAGGGAGTGCGTCCTTAAATTTTATGAAGAGCCAGGTTCAAAGTGAGTCCCACGCTCAATCGTCGTGCAGGCTGAAAGGGCAGAGTGGCATATTCCTGCACTTATTTTAGATGTTTCTTTGTCGATTGTGTATGCGATGAAATACAGCTTATTTGCTTGGATGAGTGCAGTTCACTTCGCATGCACTGGTATTATGGTGCTCTGTAGAAAGTTAATAAGACTGTTTACAAACTACCTTTTTGACCACGATTATCAAGACGGCCAAGGGCAGCAAATACACCGGAGCACCACCATGTTCAAGTACCGTTCCAAGGCACCCACCCATGTTGAAATGGAAATATATAATTGTCCTTTCAGTGTCACTGTTTCCCAGTCCTCCGTTATGGCTTTATAAGTCTACATAAATCAGGTGGCCTGCTGCAGTTCAAGGGTGGCAGCTCACCACCACATTCGCAAGGGCAACAAATGTGCAGCAATACATACTGGCAAAACCACACTCCATGAGTAAATTAGAATGAAAAGAATTTTCAAGCATGACCAATGCTGGACACTGACTTTTCAATTTTAGAATCTCTAGCTCGACACCCATCTTAAAAGTTATCAGAAACGATGGAGGCAGAGTAAATTCCCACCCGACCCCCGCCCACCCCCAGCTTCAAATCTTCGATCTCCCTGTAAAACGACGACAAAAGATGTGACTGTTAGAAAAAGGACAGAACGTGAGAAGAAACTTTTCTCATGATTTGCATTTGCAGTACATAAATCATTTCCCTTCCGACCCCTGCATCATGAGTTTCGAAAATTATTCCCAGTCAATCCATGATAGAAATACAAAAACATGAGCTATCTGCTTACTGCGTTAGCACACGCTCAGTTTCTGCTCAGTTTGCAAATGTCAATCCTCGATATTTCTCAATGATTTTCTCATTGCAGCAACCAAAAACACGTGGAGAAAATAATAAGCTATCAGTGGTCTGATAAGGCAGGAAATTAGTAAATATTTATGAGCAAAGATATAGTGTAAAAAAAGAGAAATAAATCAAAAGAAACTATTTCATTCAAGGATTTCCGTTCTAGGTTTTTAAAGAATGTTCTGTAGACAGAATGATTCTTCTGGATTCGAGGTTCTGGAGCTTCACTGGGACACCTTAGCGCATTGTATTCGCACCAAGAAGTGTGCCAATGTGAGCTGTGTGAGCAAAAAGCCTACATAAATATGTCATTCATTCAGCCACATCTCAATGCCTGTGTGTAGATGGATCCTCTGATTTCAGAAAGTTTCCAATTGCACTTAATCTCAGCGATGCGTCCAAGTCCAGCAAGTGCAGCAAATCAGAGATGTTAAGAATATCGACAGTTGAAAAGAAAAACACAGGTGAGGTGCAGCGCAGTGAAGAGGGAGGCCTATCAGAATACAGAGAGTAGAAATCTTAGCAGGACTTATACACTTAATGGTAAGGTCCTAGGAAGTGTTGCTGAACAACGATACCTTAGAGCGCAGGTTCACAGCTTCATGAAAGTGGAGTCTCAGGTAGAGAAGATAGTGAAGAAGGCGTTTGGTATTCTTTCCTTTATTCGTCAGACTATTGAGTACAGGAGTTGGGAGGTCATGTTGCGGCTGTACAGGGCTTTGTTCAGCGACTGTTGGAATATTGCGTGCAATTCTGGTCTTTTCCCTATCAGAAAGATGTTGTGAAGCTTGAAAGGTTTCAGAGAAGATTTACAAGGATGTTGCCAAGGTTGGAGGATTTTAACTATAGGGAGAGATTGAATAGACTGGGGCTGTTTAACCTGGAGCGTCGGAGGCTTAGGGGTGACCGTATAGAAGTTTACAAAATTATGAGGGTCATGGATAGGATAAATAGACAAAGTATTTTCCCTGCGGCGGGAGATTCTAGAACATTAGGGTGAGAGGGGAAAGATAAAAGAGACCTAAAAGGCAACGTTTTCACTCAGAGGGTGGTACGTGTGTGGAATGAGATACCAAAGGAAGAGCTGGAGGTTAGTACAATTGCAACACTAAAAAGTCAACTGCATGTGTAAATGAATAGGAAGGGTTTGGAGGGATATGGCCAAGTGCTGCAAGGTCGGATTAGGTTGGGTTGGGATATCTGGTCGGCAAGACGAGTTGGACCAAAGAGTCTGTTTCTGTCCTGTACTCCATGACGAACATTTATTGTGCAGCCCCATTTTTTAAAGGATATTGTGTACCCAGACAAACAATATCAGTCCCGAGCAGCTCTGCAAGAGTTTTGACATTGGCCATGGACATTGCAGAAAATGGGGGATTGGTGCCTCTCGTTGTGAGTAGGAATTTTGAAATGTTGTTGATGCGGATGGGGATGATTCAGAGGCAGGGAATTATTTTCTGCCAGGCCACCAGACGACGAGAACCACCACTCTGGATCAGAGTTACCATTCGGTCGAGTGCAGAGTTAACCCTCTGAAAGAATGGACGAAGCATGCGCTTGGGTGGCACATGTGCCTCACTTCTGCTCACAGCACTAGGGACCCGTGTACGATTCCCGCCTTATGCATCTGTTTGCCTGAATTTTTCACATTCTCCCCGTGTTGGCGTGGGTTCCCTCCCACAATTCAAAGATGTGCAGGTCAGGTCAATTGGCCAAGCTAAATTGCCCATAGTGTTAAGTGCATTAGTCAGGGGTAAGTGTAGGGAATGCAGGGTCTGTGTATGTTGCTCTTTGTAAGGTCAGAGTGGACTTGCTGGGTCGTAGGACCTGGTTCCATACAGAAAGGAATCTAACCTCATCAAAACTGTAGGGAGAAGGTCAATGACGTTCTCCACTGTACCAGTAAAAGTCTCACCAACTTCTTGTTGATACCTCACACTTACGGTGTCTCTGATGCTGTGTCTACAGCTCCACTCACTCTCAGCCTCGCTAACATCTGACCCTGACTATTCCTGAATGTCTTCTGCACAGCCCGATCAATCCCTGAAGACATCTGCACAGCCTGCTCACTCCCTGAAGACATCTGCACACATGCACCAAAAGCAGCAGTTTGCCACCTACCTTTCTCTCCCTCAACCACTATGTGCAGATGTTCCTAACTCTGATCACCAAGAGCAGCTAACTGACAATATCAAAGCCCCTGTGATAGTTTTCTTTTCAGCTAGTTCCGATAGCGAATAGTCTTTGGAGCAGATTCACGTGAGCCTGCAGATAGTATTTAACATCGAAACACATTTTTAAACAAAAAGAGAGAAAAACACTCAGTATTATCAAAAAAGCCAAGTTTCTACCTAATCAACACTCCCCTTTTATTGTCCATTGCAATGAAGGTAAATTCTTATTTGAACTCTTTGAATTTTGAAATCCATAGGTAGTTTCACGCTTCTTGTCTACAGACTCCAGAGAAACTCTCACGGTGCCTTTCCAAGTCCATTGACACAACCTTTCACAATAACTTCTATGACTCTCAATATGAGAATGTGCTCGAGCCGACTGATCAATTGCTTCCTGGATGGGGGTCCAGTCCCCACGCATCTCAACACCTATTGCCAAGGATGAGAATTATGTTACAGTTATCAGAGGTTTGCTTTATTAAGAAAGATCGGCAGTTCGCAAATTGCAATACAGACATGAGCTAAATAAATATTTGCGAGAGCAGAACCACATGCATTTAACCACATGACCATTTCTATTTGGAGGGCATCAGTGCAATTGCAATCCTCCTTACACATGCCCACTGTTTACGTGTGTGTGGGTTTGCCTCTGTGTGTATGTATCAACTAGGAGAAAGTGTGGACTGTAGATGCTGGAAATTTGAGCTGAAACATGTGTTGCTGGAAAAGCGCAGCAGGTCAGGCAGCATACAAGGAGCAGGGGAATGGACGTTTACGACATAAGCCCTGTGTGTGTGTGTGTGTGTGTGTGTGTGTGTGTGTGTGTGTGTGTGTGTGTGTGTGTGTGTGTGTGTGTGTTTGAAAGTCTTGTGAGCTGCTCCCCTCCAACTCTCCCTCCCAGATGGAATCCTTGATGATTTTCACGCCCTACTGCCATTGATGCACTGGGGTCTGAAGGTGAAAGAAGGGAGATATTGCAACAATTTAAATGCAACACACTCTGTCAGATACAGAGACACGCACGGAGACACACAGATACAGTTATAAATATACAGATGTGCAGACATGAATACGGATTCACCAATACAGAGGTGTAAATACATAATCACACACAGATGCACAGTAAGCAGTGCAGACATATACAGACAGAAATATGAACATACAAACACACACAGATTCACATAAATTAATACATAAACACAGATATATGCAACAACACACTGAAATTCAAACAAACATGCAGAATCTGCCAGGAGCTATTTTGTGATCTAAGGCAGCACTGGGTAGCGCTCATACGATGGAATACATCATTATATCACTTGATCTGTGTAGAGTGTGACTCTAGCAGAATTGTGGTGTTTCCAGGTATCACCGAATCTGTTAGAATTTCAAAGTACGTGGAGGACTATGTAACACCAACACGACATCGACAAATTGGTGTAGCTTTCAGCTATATGGCAACATGATTAATGCAGAACAGGCAGAAGTGATAAGAAGAAAATTGGAATATGTATGAAGAAGGCTGTACAATTGTTAATGGAGTGCCAGAACAGAGTGTTCTGAGTGTAAACGAGAATAACTTATTGAAAATACAACGACAAGTGCGGTAAGCTGTAAATCGAAGAGGGTGGTTTCATTATCTGAGCTGTTTGAAGGAGGGGGTGTAGGGCTGAGACTGTGGGCTCGACACAATAGAGAGATGGCATCAGTACCACGGCTTCTAAGTTGTGCCTGTTGGATAACGAATTGACAGTGGTCCTAAGTGAAAATTACCCTACACTAAATATTGTTCCTTACTTGTTTGGTGGGATATGTGTCTTTCAGAATCCATCTGAGTCACCGTGGACCCCTCTGGCTCGTGCAGCGTCATCACCACATGGTGGTTTCAGGGGACAGAGGGAACGAATGTGGAGCACTACACAACCCCGGTCTCGAACTTTCTGTCCTATTACAGATTGTTGTTCCTGGAATAAGGGAAAGTGAGGGAGGTAGGGAGGTGTAAAATGCATGATATTGCTGTTCGTGCTCGTTTTGGTGAGGTGGGGGAGGAATGGAGAAGAATCCGGAGTGAGTCAGTTGACAGTGCGAAATCCATATCATGTTTTTAGTCTCGGGCTATAGTGGAATCGAGAGAAAGTGTAAGCAAATAAGTGCTGCAGGCTTCAAAAAGAGTGCTGGAATATCAGCCTTGTTTGGCAACAGCTGCTAACAGATACACAGTGAGTGTGAGGAAGCAGCAAGTATATGGGGAACGTTTGGGAAAGGTTATCGATGCTTATTCTGTATTGCTGAATATTTCTTCATACTACGAACACTGCACCGAGCTGAGTAGTTAGCTCGGACCACGCTTATTGGATCTTTTGGTGTGGTCTCCTGTGTGATGCGAATTATTCTTCTCTGCGCTAGCTCATCCACAAGGAACTCCATAGCCCCATGCTCAGGGTAAACAACGTAGGGAATCTGCAAACTGAAGAATCTTAATCATGTGCACAGTGGACTTTTAAAGATGATATAACCGTCAAACTTCAAGGAATATCCAGGGACATCCGGGAAATCTCGAGTACTTCCAGAAATAATGAATGGAGAATTAGGCTGACATTGACTGAGAGTGACACGATGTGGTGAGATAGGAAGTTAAGGAGGTGACTTCGGTAGGATAGCACCTGGAAACTACCTCAGCCTCATGGAATGAAACCCTCCATCAAACCCATTGAAAATGAGACTTCAAAAGGTTTTCTAAAGATTCAATCCAATGATTGAAGACTTTGCTGACCCCACTCCAAGTTAGAATATGCAGAAGCAATGTTCATCCAACACTGTCCATCACCCATGTTCCAGTGACACATTATTCCTGAAACTGGCCAATGTTGCAAGTTTTGATCGAAACGTCTACATCAACAATTCTGAAATATGTGAAAAAATCCTTTGGTGACATTGTCTGTCAGTCTCTCCCTTACCATGACAGTGCTAAACTCTTTTGCTTCGTTAGTATTTAAAATTCCAGAGCGCACATCTCTCTCTTGCAGTGATTTTCATATCCACAACAATCTTTGCCCAGGCACAATGGAGACATGGAGCTGTAAAGACACATCCTCTAACTTCCCGTACGGGCTGCAAATTTGCCCACCGTGGGCAGAGATCTAATATACTGTTACCAAGAAATAGGCCAGTGTGGTGTACACAGCTCTAATGCTGGGAGGTTAATTGCTCTAAGTTCGCACATCAATGCACTGCTGTCCGCTGCTTAATGTAACGTATCCAGGTTTGCTGATGGCACTAAATTGAGTGGAAAGGCCAAATATGCAGATGATTTGGAGGTTCGACAGAGAGATTTCCATCGGCTGACTGAGTGGGAAAGGGTCTGGCAGATGGCGTACAATATTGGGAATTTTGAGGTTATGCAGTTTGGAAGGAAAAATAGTTGGTCAGATACTTTTTTAAATGATGGAAGATTTGAGCAAGTTGCTGTTTCGACGGGCTGAGGAAAACTCATACGTGTCAAGGAAGTTTATGTTGCAATTGTAGAAATTGTCGGTGATGCCGCACCAAGAGTATTGTGCGCAGTTCTTGTTGAGGAAAGGAACTCTAGCCTTCGAGGTGGAGCAGAGGAAATTCATCAAGTTGATTGCGAGATCGGGGAATTACCCTCTGAGGAGAGGTTGAGCTGCCTGGGATGTGTGAACTAGAATATAGATGAACGAGAGGGGATGTCATAGAAACATATAAAATTATGTCAAGGATGGATAAGACAGAGTCAAGAGTGCGGTGCTGGTACAGCACACAGGTCAAGCAGCTTCATATGAGCAGGCAAATCGATGATTCTTGCATAAGCCCTACAGCGGGAATGGAGAGAGGAAGAGAACTTCATCAAGGTAGGCATTCTTGGAAGAGGCTTCACAGTTAGGTTAAAATCACTGAGGACAAAGTGAGAACTGCAGATGCTGGACAGCAGAGTCGAGAGTGTTGTGCTGGAAAAGCACAGCAGGTCAGGCAGCATCCGAGGAACAGGAAAATCAAAGTTTTAGGTGTAAGTCTTTCATCAGGAATTTCCTAATATATTCACAGTTAGATGGGTTTTTGAATGTTAGAGGAATTCAGGGATGTGATCATAATTGCAAGTAAGCAGAGCTGAGATGATGGATAGATCAGCCTTGATCCGAATGAATAGCAGAGCAGGCCCGACGGGTCAAATGGCCCCTCACTGCTTCCATTATTATGAAACTTTATAAAACGATGATCTGAGGAATTGGTGCCCAACTCTGGACGGAGCATATGGACTTCCAATCTGGAATGTAGCTCTGCAAAATGAACAAGTGGAGTAATGACTGCAGAGAAAGAAATATCTGAAAACATGGAATTCGTATGCGTCAGGAAAGGGATTGCCCATATTCACCTCGGGTTTCCAAAAACAGATTTCTAAGCTACACTTAACCCAGGAGCATCGTATGAAGTGACCCTGAGACAATATGATGCTGTTCACAGAGCAGTTTCACTTCTTTCGACACAACCTGCAGCTTCACACCGGGGGAGTACGGTGCTACCAGTGGCTGCTATGGTCACAATTCCACTCAGCTTCGGTGTGGACTTGTTGGGCCGAAGGGCCTGTTTCCACACTGTAAGTAATCTAATCTAATCAAACTGACATTGGAAAACAAGATTACCACCTGCTGAGGGAGAAATATCCTGTCACCTCATTCAACATTCTCAACCTCCATGACTGAATGTTGACTTTGATATTAACATCCTGGCAGAGGATGGAAAATTCCAGATTATAATCACTCTCCCCATCAGCAATCCGTAAAGCAAACCAAACACTTCAAAGATCTTGTGTGCACTGAGAGCAATGTGGCAATTAGGAACGCCAGAGGACAGACCATCGGTGAGATGAAGGAACACTCCCTATATCCGGACTTGTGAAAGAAGATGACTATTGAGAGTGGAAGTGATTCACAAGTGGAACTGTTTGAAGGAAACAGCGCTCCCACTCCAGTTGCCTAGGTTTATCCCACCAAAGAGTAGATTACTTTGAATTATGGTGATGATGTACTGATATTATCGCTTTCCATTTGAAACAAGGGATGCAATAATGTTCTGGGGAAATGGATTCAAATCCAGCTCACGGATTTGCAGAAGCGTGGCTGAGCGGGATAAGGCACTTTGTTTAGTATGCGTGGGTTATAAGTCTATTGCTGACATTTTGGACGACGACATGTCATGCCAGGACTTGGTGCAAGTAAGTTCTGTTTCACTTGAACACAACAAGATGCAAACCGCTTCCACGAGGTGATGAGAGACAACACAAAATCTCAAGCATATCAGCTGCTGCACTATATTTCTCCAGTGTAGTGTCGTGGTAATCACATTCACCGAACAGTCCAAAAGTCCCCGCTCCAAAAAAAAGGGCTGCGTTACTGCTTTATCGTGCAGGCAAGATGTGTTGCACACACATTGCGCAGGTAAATGGTTTCCTGTTCCGTTGACCGAGACATTGGCTTGCGCTCGATATTCTGTCCCACTTTATCTGCGAAGACCTCGGAACAGGTTGATACAATTGAATGTCTTGGTTGGCCGTTTTAAAGACGATTGAAGAGTTGATATCGTCTGGAATCGCTTTTAAGCCAGATCAGGAAAGCACAGTAGATTTGCTTCCTGAAAGTACATTGGTGAAGAAAATTGGTGTTTACAATCAAATATTGACTTCAAGGTCAGTATTATCGACACAAGATATTAAATCTCGAAATCATATCATGTTTTTAACAAGCTGCCAGACCATTACTCAACTGTGGATTAGTATACCAGCGACATTTTAGCAACAGAACCAGCTCCATTTCGGAACCTACGAGAACCCACACTAAACACTTTAATTCTGTGCTGCTGGACAGATCTATCGAAAACAACTTACACGATTTTAGACTATGTGGTGATGCGTAGAATTGTTCAAATTGCAATCATTCTCCACGTCGGAGGCAAGACAAAGCTGAATAATTTTGCACGCTGGTCGTGGATATCAGAGTTGGCGATGAAATGCATCCCCTTCCACAGGGGCATGGCCTGTTGGGCAGCAGATGTCTTCAGTCGTATTCCAGGAACGGTGTCAGGACCCAAGATCTTTGTTGCGTCTGCTGTGTTCAGCTGTTTCTTGACTTCACTGGCAGAGAACCCATTTTTTTGAAGATTGGCATCTGAGATTCTTTTGATATCATCCAATCGAGCCTTCTGGATGAGGATGGTGCACACGCTGCACGCATGTGGTTTGAATGGATGTGCGCGGCATTTTCATTACTGAGGATGGAAAAGCAATAACCTTGTGTTATTATTGCCAGGCTGTTGGTCTAGAGGCTAAGGGAATGTTTTGGGAGTCTGGATTTGTATTCTGCCACAGCCGTTGTTGGAATTCGAATCAATACCTGGACTAAAGAGTCTCAAGATGAACACGAATCAATTGTTGATTCTCTCTTAAACCCATCCAGTTCTCTGATGCCATTTAGGGAGGCTGATCCTTACTTAGTCTGGCCTACATGTGACTCCAGATCCACAGCAACGTTGTTTACTCTGATCTGACCTGTGGGCAAATAGGGTTGGACATTAAATTCTGGCCTAGCCAGAGATGCTTTAATCGCTTGAATGTATTTGGAAAAAATATATTGTGAAGTTCCCTCCTCCTCTGAGTCGTTTAATAGCCCATAACCATTTATGAATGGGTGTGACACGACTGTAGAGCTTAGATTTTATCTGTTGGTTTTGAGATAATTTCGCTCTGTCTATCAGATGTCAGTTAGGTTGCTTAAACCGCAAGCAGTCAGGTGCCGTAGCTTTACTAGGTTTTCATCTGCTTTAAGTATGTATGATTCTGACTATGGCGTGTTCACTCACACGCATCATTGAGCCATGGTTTGGTTTGATGGTAAAGGTGAACTGAAGGATATTCCTGCGGAAAAGTTTACAGATTGTGATTGCATACAATTCTGCTTCTGTTGCTCCTGTAGTCTGAATGCCGAATTATAAGCTGCAATATCGGCAAAAAAAAAGTCTGCTTCCTACCCTTCATTTCATATCGAAATCCATTCACAGCTGTACACGGTGACTACTCTAGTTTCTGATGTGTTAACACTTGTATTTTAATTTTCTCATCTTTTTCAAGGGTCTATTCATGGTGTCTTGCCTCTCTAATTCGTTACATTACCCAAAAGCCTATGACATATCCATCTGAAGCCTGTCTGTTCGAGCAGTGTTTAAAGGGAATTTGATTCCCTGTTTCTCTTAGTGAACATGATAATGAGTTCTGCAGTGTCAGTGATGCCAACCTTATGAAGTTTCAGAATCAATGAATTTGTACACCTTGCATTATCGTTCACTTCCTGGTTTATTGCACTGTATGTTAGAAAGGATATTTCAACAGCTTTTTCTCACACGTCTTTGAAACTTGTTCAACAAACATAAAGTGCTGAAGAAAATAAGCAGGATTGCCACCAACTGTGGAATGGAAATATCGTCAATCCAGGGTGAAGTGACCCTTCTTCAAATATTCCAGTTTTTCCAGCAATTTTTGTTTTTGAATCAGAATTCCTTCTCTAAATTTCCTATTTTAATTGAATTGATCCGTTCCTGTTGATTTCTGGAGAAACTCAACAGGTCTGGCAGCAAGTCCGTACATCGAGAAATAGAGCTAACATTTCAATTCCAGTACAATCCTTCGTCAAAACTGGAAGAAATTAGATAATGGGCGAATAATATCTAAACAAAGTGTGGAGCAGGGTTGGTAGGAACCACGGCATGGGGACGCTGAGTGCAAAAGACAACGAACTTTTAATTTTGGGGAAAGAGAAGAGAAACATATGTAAAATGGCATAAATTAAGATATGAATGCAGGAACTGAGTTCTCTGTACCAAATGCAAAGTAAATATAATACAAACAAGACAAGGTCATGGGGAGACCATGAGGGAGAATGTATGAAGAGTGGAGAGCAGCCATGATGAGATCAGTTCCTGAAGTTATGGAACTGAATATTAAGTCCTAATGGTTGTAAAGTATCAAAGTATCAAGGAAGGTGTTACTTGAGCTTGGGTTTTATTCACTGGACCTTTACTGCAGTGCCGTACTGAAAATTTAACATGAGGTAAAGGTAGGATATTGAAATCGGCAACAATTAGCCTGTCGGGGTTTTTGCTGCAGGCAGAGTAGAAGTGTTCTTCGAAGGAGTGCCAGCATAGACTCATCAATGCGAAGAGTCTGAGTTGTGAAGAACTATGACAGTAGGCTAGATAGAAACGGTGCAAATGAAATTCTGCTTCACCTGGAAGATGTGTTTGGGGCCTTGGAAACGGGGAAAGGAAGCGGCATGTTTTGCAACGTCTGAATTTGAAAGAGAAGGTTCCATGGGGGAGTGGAGAAATGTTTGGCATGATGGAGGGTGTCGTACTGGGAAAGGCCGTTGCAAAATTCTGAAATTGAATGGAAGCGGAATATGTGTTTGATGATATTGTTTTGCCGGAGGTGCATGATTTGGTCAGGGTGGCAATTTGGATGCAGAGATTTCTATCATTATTCGGGAAACGAGGGAAAGAGGTAAGGGCTGAAATGCACAAGATAAGTCTGTCACATCTAAATGGCCTGTCCACATGTGTTAAAAAGCGTCAACCGTTTGATGGAGGCAAAAGCAGACAATATCAGCCCTTCCCCGCTGGAATATGCCATAATTAGAATAGAACTGATAAATTTGGATAAACTGGAAGTATGGCGTCGCTTTCAGATATAATTGAAAAGACATTTACATTGAAAGTTATTACATTGCAACGCTTTCTCTAATAGCTTGATGGAAGTATGAAGTGAAAATAGATCCAGTAATGGACATAACAGTGAATATACAGTAGCAGACATGATCGGAGATATTTCAAAACACTCACGAATGTTTGATTCTTGACAAAAATAATGATCCGATAAGAAGATGAGCCACTCATCATTTCACAAAGGTTGTCAAGAGTATTTCAAGCACCTCCAATCAATCACATAAAAATGCCCCTTGCGTACTGAGAGCAATGCTGTTCCCGGGAAAATCAGGGGTCAGATGATCTCGGAGATAGAGCAATACTTCCTCATCTGAACACAAGGTCTGTTCAGATGAAGAAGAACGTGACAGATAACTGAAGGTGTTGAGGTATGCTCTCATAAGAACGGGACACGATGCTCAATTCATCTATCGCTACATCCGATGTGGCACAGAAAAAAAATGTAATGGCTTTATCTGAAGACTCACATGGGATAAAACCAAAAGGCATAATTCGTTGTTGAGTAATCCCCGGGAGTGGTGAAACTACACCATGTTCTTGGCAACCTGCTGAACATTACGGAAGAAAAAGCACCATTCCATTGACTGTACATCTAACTTCATTTTGTAAATAATAAAAGAAACCAGTAAAATTTTATCAGCAACAACATGAACTATGTTGTCATTTGTCTTTCTGTTGAAAAGGATGAGCTGGAGAGGCACACTTAGCTCCATGTCCTGGTCTCCAAGGAAGGAAAGTGGAACACTGCCAAGCTCAGGAGTTGGATTTCTCTCACTTGCCTTCATCTCTGAGTCACCCTCTCCGACCTGACCTCGGCATTATTTATGTCCCTCCCCATTCATATCCCCACTGTACTCTCACAATGTCCACTGTCACTCTTTCCTCCTCCTTTTTTCTTCAGTTTTTACTGTCCCTCTTTCTCTATTACCCATCACGCTAACTCCACCTTGCAATGTCTACCTCCCAATCTCTCTCTCCAAGCCACTCTTCCTCCAATACGCTCTCACTTTCTCTTGTTAGGGGAACTGAGGGCGGTGCAGAGCGATCAGGTAGTTGCTGGAGGAACAGTATTGACTTTGGCCAAATGCAACTGCTGGTGGCCAGCGTGTCTGTGAGCCCAATGACTATTGTGACAGGAAATATTTGTTGGCGTCACCATGGGTTAAAGTGCGATTTTGTAGACAAATGATTACAAATGGAATAAAATGTGTAGAAGCACTGTTGCTTGGGGAACAGAGTGGCGACGGGTTTGAAGGCGATTTCTAGAGGATGAGCTGACAATGGGATTGCAGGCCACACTGAGTGAACAAAGTGGGATAAGTGCAGAAGCTGCACTTACAGGAATGTGAAGCACTGAGTGTAAGTGAGTCAGCATGATAGCGATGGAGCAATGCGTGAAACTGTGAGGGAGCAGGCGAGACTATGATAAGCAAGTACGTCAGTGATGGAGCGAAAGTGGCAGCAAAAGTATGAATGAAACTGTGAGGGAGCTGTTGAGATTGTGAGGAGTTGAGTGAAATTGTAAGGCGGCAAATATGAGTTGACGAGAATGACAGTGAGAGAGAGTGTGATAGTTTGACTATGAGGGTGGATTTGAGGGAGTGAGCATGACAGTGGGAGAAAGAGGGTGACAGGGACTGAACGTGAAAGTGGTGGTGAGGATTATAGGAGAATTGAGAAAGACATTGGGGAAAGGCAGGAAAGTGTGACAGATGGAGTGAAGCTAATGGGAGAGTGAGGGTGAAGGCGGATTGTGTGTGACGGAGGAGTGAGCTTACGGGGAGGCCTGAGGATGACAGTAGGGGGCTGAGAGTGACGGGAAGTGAGGGTAATTGGGGAATGAGGGTGACTGGGTTTTAAAAGTAACCGCTAGGTTGTCTGTGGTGGGGTTGAGTTAGCAATACGTTGGAGGAGTAAGGCTGACAGTGAAGAAGTGAGGGTGATAGTGGGGGAGCAAATGAGATTGTGGTAGAGTGGGTGATGGAGTGACGGAGTTGGTGAAGGATGGAGCCCGACCGTGAGGAAGTGAATGAGACTCCAGAGATGAGAATCACAGTGACGGATTGAGTGAGAATAAAGGAGTGAATGAGTCTGTGACTGATTGATATGAGTTAGCTCGGGTTGCAGTGAGGTAGATGTGACTGTGAGTGAGATAACAAGGAGTGAGCGAGACTGTGGGAGACTGAATGAGACTGGGTGAGATACAGCGAGACAAATGAGAGTGAGTGAGTCTATGAGAGAGTGACTGCAACAGGGAAGGACTGACAGTAACTGTAAGGAAATGATTGAGACTATGAGAGAGTGATTTCGAGTGACAGACACTGCGAGATCGTCAGTGTGCCATTGAAAGTGTCAGCACGAGAGGAAAGCCTCAACATGACAGTGAGGGAGTGAAAGTGACAGTGAGTGAACGTGAATTTCAGACAGTAGCATTGTGCTAGGGTTAGCATGACAGTTTGAGAACTTGAGGGTGAAAGAGTATCCGCGAGTCAGCATCAGAGTGTGACATGAGTTTGAGGGACTAGGTGTGAGAGCGAGGGAGTGAGGCTAACAGTGAGGGAGGGAGACTGAAGATTCTGAGGGAAATTTGGGAGTGACTGCGACAAAGTGGGAGGGAGAGTGAGGAGGTTAGTGTGACAGTTGGTCGGAGTGGGATGAAATGACTGGGAGTGAGTGAGTGGGAGGGAGCCAGTGTGATAGATTCCTGATGAAGGGCTTATGCCTGAAACGTCGCATTTCCTGTTCCTTGGATGCTGCCTGACCTGCTGCGCTTTTCTAGCAACACTTTTTCAGGCAGTGTGATAGTAAGGAAGTGGGAGAGACAGTGAGTGGGATAGTGAGAGTGTGGGGACTGAGTGTGAAACAGTGAGTGTGCCAGAGGGGAGTGAATTTAACAGAGATGCAATGAGTGTGAGTAAGAGAGAATAAATATGAAAATGAAGTAGTGTCCCGCCGTTCTCTGTTTTCGGGCCTCTGCTCTTTGTAGTTTTTATAAATGACTTGGATGAGGAATTTGAGGTGTGGGTTAGTAAATTTGCCGATGACACAAAGGTTGGAGGTGCCGTTCAGTATTGATGGCTATTGTGGACTGCAGCACGGCACGGATGAGATGCAGTGCAGGGCTGAGAAATGGCAGTCGGAGTTCAACCTGGATAATTGCGAAGTGATGCCTTCTTAAAGATCGAACTTGAATGTTGAATATAGTATTAAAGACAGTATTCTTGGCAGTGTGGAGGAAAGAGGTGTTCATGTGCATACATCCATCAATGCTGTCATTCAAGTGGATAGGGTTGCTAAGAAACCAAATGGCGTTTTGGATTTCATTAACAGGTGTATCGAATTTAAGAGCCGCGACGTTTTGCTGCAGCTGTACAATCCTATTTTCCCCATTCAAGTTCGAACTTCCAAAATGCATCACTTCGCATTTATCGAGTGCGAGGTCTAATTGCCATTTCTCAGCCCAACTCTGCATCCTTTCTGTGCCGCGCTGCAGCCTTCATTAGCCATCAATGCTGTCAACGGCACCTCCCACCTTTGTATCATCGGCAAATTTACTAACCAAGCTCTCAACCCGCTCATCCCAGTTATTTATAAGAACTACGAAGGGTAAAGGCCCAAGAACTGAGAACTGCGGGACATCACTCACCACTGATCTCCAGGCAGCATACTTTCCATCTGCAACCACTCTCTGCCTTCTCTCAACCAAACAATTCTGAATCCAGACAACTAAATCTCCCTGTATCCCATACCTCCTGACTTTATGAATGAGGTACCATGGGGAACCCTAACAAATGCCTTGCTGAAGTCCAAGTACACTACGCCCACTGCTCAACTTTCCTCGACATTTTTGTCACCTCTTCAAAGAATTCAAAAATGTGTTTGAGGCATGACCTGTCCCTCACAAAGCTATTCTGATTGTCTTTAATCACGCTATGCCTTTCCAAATAGTCGTAATTGCTATCCTTCAGAATTCTTTGCAAAACCTTGCTGACCACAGACTTGGTCTGATCTGTAGATCTGACTGTTCTGTAATTGACAGGGATTTCCCTATTACACTGGTGAGACCACATTTGGAATATTGTGTCCAGTTAAGAAAGATGCGGTGGCTTTGGGGAGGGCGTAAAGAAAGTTTACCAGGATGGTGCCTGGATTGGAGGCTTGTCGTAGGAAGAGAGAGGTTGACTAAACTCAGACATTTCCTGCTGGAGACAAGGAGGAAGAGGGATGGCCAGATCGAGGTATACAAGGCAATGAGAGGCATAAGTAGAGTCAATAGCCAGATACTTTTCCATAGGGCAGGATTGACTGGCACGAGGTGTCATACTTTTAAGATATTAGGAGGAAGGTATAGAGGACACGTCAGAAATAAGTTCTTCACTCAGAGATTTGCGAATGCATGGAATGCGTTGCCAACAATGCTGGTGGAAGCAGAGTCATTCGGGACATTTAAATGGGACATGCACAGCAGTGAATTGGGAGATGCGTAGGTTAGGTTACTCTATTCAACATGAGGAATAATTCTCGGCACAACATCGTGGGCCGAAGGGCCTGTTCTGTGCTGTACTTCTCTATGTTCTATGTTCGATATTGTCAGTTTAGAGTCAAAGGTATTCAGATTTTTGAGATAAGGAATTATGATTTTTTTTAGCGATCAGAGATGCACCAAATTAAACGACCAAATTCCAAACATTTTAATTATATTTTGACCATGAAATTAAAGGAACATTAAAATTAATTAAGGAGGAATTGATCATTCAGAATTCAGAGGCCACATGTCTGGACTTTAGGGAATAATTAAATTGGGGAGTGTAGTAGTTGTCTAGATATAGTTTAAAATGTATCAGAGTATATAATGAAACAGGAAGACGAGAAGGAATTAAAAAAGCCTTATATTTTCTATCAGAGGTAGGGTGTTAGTATTACTTCTAGTCACTGGACAGTATTTGAAAATCCATATTTAGTTGACCATATGTAATGGAAAATACATTGAACGAGATTAACTATTTGATAAGGACTCCACAGAGAAACAAATCTCACAGAGTATGTGATGTGAATATGCTCAAAAGGTTTAATTTTAATTGACAGAGAAGGAAAGCAAAAAGAGAACGTGCTATAGTTTACAACACAGAACAAAGGACGATTTTCAGAGCATTCTGAATTGGACATTCCTCAGACTAAATCGTACAATAAGCAAGTTGCAAATAATTGCAAAATTATTGAGTTACCCTGCAGAGGAAAATCGAAATGACCTGAAAGAGTAATGACTATCACATGTGGAGATATGTGGATATAAATTGAGATGTAATGACCTAATTATGCATGACATAGATATAGCAAATGCTGTTCCAATTGAGCAACTTCCGTATAGGCATAAACCTCTGAAGTTGGCAAAATGAGGTTGAATGCACTCTCAAAGACGACATAATCGAAGTGAGTTCCAGTGGATCCCATTTTAATAGTGCCAAAATTTAATGGTACCAATCGGTTATTAGTGGACAAGCACAAAGTCACGTCAGTTATGAAGACTGATGCATATCTGATTCTGTGTTTTGATGACAGTGATGAAAAGGTCGGACAAGCAAATTACATTTATAGTTTCCACTTGCTCAGAGAATGCAGGCAGGCAACATTGTCAGAACCAAAGCGAAGAAAATTTTAGCTTTCGGAACGTCTAATGGACTCTATCAGTTAAAAACAAATCCCATGTGGTATGACAAAGGCAACCACCACATTTTGGTGATAAACCAATGAGGTCAGTGCTGACCTTCCATCTGATGACCTGGTGACTTTTTGGCAAACATGTAAGGAACAATTATAGTGTTAAGCAGACTTGTTTGATCTACTACAGAAAGCAGACTTGCTTATAAGAATGATTAAAAGTGAATTAGCCATTCCCACGCTGCCTCCCTGGGCCATATTACTGGATATGAACAAATGGCTCCACGTGATTCAAGCTGAAAGGTAATTGGGGAATTTTCCATACCATCAGCAGAAACAGGAGTACTGTGGTTCCTTGGGTTGAGTTGATTTTGTCAGAAGTTCGTACCAAATGTTAGCAGTGTGGTTGCTCTACACATTAAATTGTTAAAGAAAGGCAAACGGTTTCAGTGGACAATGTACTGTCAGAAGGCATCTGACAGCTTGCAAGCTATGTCAACCATTGGTCCACTCTTCGCCACGCCTAATTGTGCAAAGCAATTCAAGGTGGCTGTTGATACAAGTAATGTGGGTGACGGTGCTGTGCTCTTGCAGAGAGATGAAGAGAAGTTAAAAAAAGTCTATCGGGTATTTCTCCAGGAAATTGAACCCTGAACAGCAAAATATTCGACCGTTGAGAAGGAGACTTTGAACTTGGTGTTAGTGCTGCAACATTTCAATGTTTATCTTAGCAGTAATCTACATGAGATAATCATAGACACTGAACATAACTTACTAAAATTTGTTGAGAAATTTAAGAACAAATATTCACTACTGTTTCGATCCAGCTTGGTGTTGAGCAATTCAATTTTTCTATTTTTCCTGTGGCAAGACGACAAAACGTGATAGACGGCGAATTGTGGAGACTTGAATGAGAAATGGAGGCCTTTGGTGCAACTGTACAACAGAACAGAACGGGTTGTCGTTGCACATGTACGTTTGGGTATAGTCAATGGAATATGCATGTGTGTTATCGAGTACGAACAGTTTATGATTAAGAATTTTTTTAAATTAAGTAATTTTTGATAATTGGTGGTTGATATTTTTGAAGGGGAGATGTGATAAAGCTGCTCCTATAACAAGGTGTGTCTTTCATTGTTTTTCTTAAGAGAAGTCGTAAAAGACACAGATTACGAAAAGTCTAAGTTTAAAGGGTTTTAGGGCCAGTTTGATTATAGCTAAAAGGTACTGCCTCAGGCAACATGCTTTTATATTCTGAAAAAAAAAGCATTTGTTCACTGAAAGCGGGGAAGCCAGTTCCCTTGCCTCCGTTTTACTACGCTACGTTTGGTTTAAAGCCATCGTATTTAAAAAGCTGCTGAACCCAAAGAAACAAGTCCAACCTGGCACTCTTTCTCGGCCTTATCTCCTGTAAGATCCTGGGTTTGAGTTTAACTTTTGTTCCAAGAAGTGTTTGTGGGGATCGTCGCAAGAATTTGAAACAACATCATTAATTTGAGACGATCTGTTGATTTTTCGGATAGGTTAAGTTATTCAGTATTCTTTTCTCTGTTGTTTGTGATTCATTTGGTTATCTTGTAAACATATTCTGTTTAAATCCAAACTGAATTGTTTGATCAACTGAATCCCTTCTGAAATAGCCGTGTTACATCTTCTTAAAACAACCAGTAAATCTAGGGTCTCGGCTACTTCCTTGAAATGTTCTGAGGGGGTTTAGTCTGGTCGGTAATACAGTGAGGTTTCGAGTGGAAGAGTGAGGGAGGGAGTGTAAGGTTGTGAGTTTGACCGAGCGTGTGTATCAATCACAATGCTCATCAAGCTGACAGGGACTGAGTTACACTGAGGGAATGCATGTGGTGTTGAGATGGTGAGTGTGACTTTGAGGAAGTCAGCGTAACTTATGGAGAGTGAAATGAATGAGACAGAGACGGATTGCATCAGACTGTAAGGGAGTGAAAGTGAGGCAGCCAGTATGACATTGGAGGAGTGGCTCTGAGAGAATGAAAGGAATTGCAAGTGTGACGGAGTGAGAATGAGTGGGAGTGAGTTAGTCCAATAGTGATGGAGTGAGACCGACTGTGAGAGAGACAGTGGGTGAATGACCGTCAAGGATTATGATTGAGTTTGACAATGGGAGACTGTGTGCAATAGTGGGAGAGTGAGTATGACAGTGAAGGATGAAGTTGAAAGTAGGAGAGTGTATGTAACAATGTTGAAATGACCGTGAGAGTGAGTGAGTGAATGTGACAGTGAGGAAGTGAGTGCCAAATTGAGCAAGTGAGACAATGGGGTAATGGGTGTGAGAATGATGGAGGGCGCATGATAGTAATGGAGTGAGTTTGACCATGATGGTGTGTTTGATGGTGTAGAATTGACGTTAGAGAAGTGTCTGTTTGGGAGTGAACGTGACAGTGTCCGAACGAGTATCACATTGGGAGAGTTGTGTGACAGTTTCACAACACGTGTCACAGTGAGGGAGTGAGTATGTCAGTGATGGAATGAATGTTACAGTGAGGGGATGAGTGTGACAGTGATGGAGTGAGCATCAGATTGAGAGATTAAACATGACAATGAGGCAATGAGTGAAAGTGGTGAGTTCGCAAAAAGTGACTGAGTGAGTCTGAGGGACATTAAGCATGAGAGTGTGGGAGTGAATGCAACAGTGGGGGAGAAACTGTGACAGTAGGTGAGTGAGTATGACATTTGGGGATGACTATCAGAGTAAACAGGTAAGTCTTACAATTAGAGCGTGACTGTGAAAGTGATGGAGTGAGTGTCACGGTGGGGTAGTGAGTCTTACAGTGAGGAAGTAAATATCACAAAGAGTGGAAGGGTGGGCGAAAGTCAGGTTTTCGATGTGACTGTGAGGATTTGTGGTTGAGATTGTGGAGGTAAGTGCGATCGTAGGGAAATGACGGTAACCTTGGGGGGGGGGGGGGGGGGGTTGTGAAACAGTGGGGGAATGACAGTGAGACAATCATTGAGAAAGACAGTGAGAGATTGAGAGAGAATGTAAGGGAGTGAGCGTGACAGTGAGGAAGCGAGAGTGACAGCCTTGAGGGTGATCGTGATGGAGTGAAACACACTGCGAGGAAGAGAAGGAGACGCTGAGGAAGTGACAGTGGCAATCTACGCTGTGGAGAAAGGCCCTTTGACCCCTCAAGTCCACGCTAAACATCTGATAAATAACCAGTCCAGGCACATCCCCCTACTCGACTATGTTTCATTTACACTTGACAAATTCACCGAACACCACCACAATGGACACTATGGACAACTTAACAAGGCCATTCAGCTAACCTTTCATAATTTGAATTGTTGGAGGAAACCACAGCAGACAGAGGAAGCCAACGCAGTCACTGAGAGAATGTTCAAAATCAACTCAGATAGTCGCCTGAGGCTGGAATCGACGGTGGGACGCTGGCATTGCATGGTAGCACCGCTAACCGCTGAACCACTGTGCCATCAATGCGAAGAGCTAGACATCATGACACTGACGGACTGAAGTGAGAGAGATTGTGAAGAAGTGAGGGAGGCAGTCAGTGTGACTGTGGAAAGTGAAGGGAAGGGACTTCAATGGATTGACTGAGAAGGAGTGAGGGAGACTGTGAAGGAATGAGCGAGACGGTGGGGGTGTGAGCATGACAGAGCACTAGGCATTTGGGAATGCAGCAGTCGTGGACTGAGCATGACGGTAGGGGAGTGAGGGTACAATCAGGCAGTGACTGTGAGAGAGAGGCTTTGAGTACGACAGTGAGTGATTGATAGTGTCAGTAGCAGAGTAAGTGTGACAACGAGTGAGGGCACGTGATAGTGGGGAAGTGAATGTGACAATGGGGCAGTGTCTGTCACAGTGAGGGAGTAGGTGTACAGTGATGAAGTGAGTTACACAGAAAGGGTGAGTGTGACATTAAGGATTTTAATGTGAGAGAGATTAGTTAAGTGTGACAGTGAGGGAGTGAATACAAATTTGAGGGACTTAACGTGACAATGAAGGATTAAATAGGACACTCACAAGTGAGTGCGACCGTGGGGTAATGAGGGTGGTTATGGTGGAAGATGTGAAATAGTGTAGAGGTTACAGTAGGAGAGGTATTTCGGAAATCAGAGAACCAGTGAAGGAGTGAAACAGACAGTGGAGGAATGACAGTGACGGAGTGACTGTGATAAAAGGCAAGTGAGTGTGACAGACGAATATGATAGTGAGATAGTCAGTTCAACACTGTGGGAGTGAGCTTGAAGGAATAAGAGTGAGGGAGTGAGCTTGACAGTGTGGCAGAGAGTGTGACAGAGTCAGTAGGGTTGCGCAGGAGTGAACATGAGGGAGTAATCATGACATTGGGGAATGAGACTGAGGGACTAAGTGCCATTGTGCCGATAGATGTTAGACAGAATTGGCAATGACGGAGTGAGTGTGAGGGAGTGGGTGAGGCATCGAGGGTGTCAATCGGGCGAGCAAGAAACGAGTGAGACTGAGGAAGTGAGTGCATCAGAGAGGCAGAGAGTGTGTCAGTGAGGCATTCAGCGTGACAGTTGGAGAAGCGAAGTGAAGGAGACTGAAAGATTGAGTGATACTATAAGGTATGACTTTGGAGATGCCGGTGTTGGACTGGTGTGTACAAAGTTAAAAATCACACAAAACCAGGTTAAGTTCCAACAGGTTTAATTGGAAGCACACTCGCATTCGGAGCGACGTTCCTTCATCAGGTGATAGTGGAGGGCTCGAACGTAACACTAAATTTATAGCAAAAATTTTCAGTGTGATGTGACGGACATTATACATTGAAAAATTGATTGCCTGTTAAGCCTTTCATCTGTTAGAATACAGTGATAGTTTCACTTCTTTCATGTATAAATCACAAAACCCTCTTTTTACAGTTACATTCTAGGGTTAGCTGTGAACAATGGTGATAGCTAGACAATATGTTAAGGTGTTAGCCCCCTGTGTTCTCTGTCTATGAACTGACGTTTAGAGTGATTCTAATCTAAAAAGTGAAATAACAGAGTTTTACATAAATTCATGCAGTTTTTGAGCTCAGAGTTCTACATGAATGTATGCAGTTTTTCAGCAAAGTGCAATGTAACTCTGCAAGTACAAATTCACCACACATACCACACATTTTCCTTTCGATACTTTTTCATTTCTGAAGAGAATAGGCACTACATTTTGTATTTGTATCATATAGTAGATAGACACATCACAGTCAAAGAAAGAACGAGGAGAAAGTGAGGACTGCATATATTGGAGATCAGAGTCAAGGTGTGGTGCTGGGAAAGCACAGCAGAATATACAACATCCAAGGAGCAGGAGAATCAACATTTCGGGCATAAGCCCTTCATCATGAAAACGAAATTTAAATTCTCCTGCTCCTTGGATGCTACCTGACCTTTTGTGCTTTCCAGTATCACGCTGTCAAAAGAAAGAGCTATGCATATAATTAGCTATTAATATCAAAAATACACATTAAAAACTCAACGCCCTTAAGTAAAAGATCCTTTGAAGTGAGAGACAGCCAAACAAACAGAGGCCTACACGAAAATCGATATATTGAAACAAAAGGACGAATTTGTGTGAAGTCCATCATGTATTCTAAAATTCATGTTATCTTCGAAATGAAAGAACAGGTCGATTGATATTAAATGAAATAGAGTGTACATTTGCACATGGCAAATTACACTAAATTTTCGAATAATGTGCCAACCCCAGAGTGATAATCGCCTGAGGTTGGAAACAATCTCAGATCCCTGGCGTTGTGAGGTAATGATGCAGCCACTAGTATGTTCTTAAACATAGTTAACAGGGTGATCCATTGCCAAGACTTCCATCTGACTTAATCAAACTCTCTCTTAATCCTTCTTACCCTGTTTCAGAACAACTTTGTCATAAATTTAAAATAGGCGGTTCAATCTTATGAGCTTGATCACCCATTCAGAAAGTTTATCACTGATATGATTAGTCCACATTCCCGCTTACCACCAATAATCTTTCATTTCCTGGCTCAAAAAGAATCCGTCAAAACGTGTTTTAAGATTTTTCTTCTCAATCTGCTTCAATTGTTTTTAATTCAGCGAAAAGTTGGTTTGATCGAACAAACTTACTTTCAGAAGTGAATAAGCCAATCGCGATTTTTGAACTGTGACCACGCACCACAGACAGTCTCTAAAAAGGAAAAATGTTTTCCCTAATCACCATATTTAGATGACTGATGATTATTACATTTGAATTAAGCGATCAAGCAGTCGTTAAAATCTCAGTGGGGATTACACATTTTTATCCAAAAGTTGATCTTTGGAGAATCACGAGTAAAAAATGAGGTCTGCAGATGCTGGAGATCACAGAATCACTCCATTCTTAGCAGTAGTCTCATTTGTAATCTATGATTACAACAGGCGCAGAACTCTTAGCAAAGAGTTCCAGGATTGTCGTCCATTGACAACAAAGTTATGGCAATTCAGCTCATTGTACTACGAAGTATGTATATATTATAGAGGGTTCTAAAAGGCCTTGGAAATTATTGAGGTGTTATTGAATTGTGTAACCAGTTGGTCACTTTCCCTGGATGCTTAGGTGTTACTATTTAATGTGCAGATGTACTTTCAAACAGGCGAACACTTCTTGTTTTTATTTCCTGCATAATCCTGAGTTAATTGTGTTCACTGCTGTAGTGGTATCAATGATTCTGAGCCGGGAGGCTTGTATTTAATCAGACCTGTAAGGTAGTTACGTTCTACCATCTGCACGTATGTTAATTTGGAACAAAGATGATCAAGTTCTTTGAGTGTTGTTGGAAATGCACTCATACAGGTCGCTAGAAATTTATTCAATCGCTATTGTTATGGACTAGGCCAGACCGATTAAATCATTCTGAAGCAGAAAGCCCCAGACCATAACTTTGCAATCTCGTTCACTAAGTTCACAGTCAAAATTTCCCTGAGTAAAATCGCGAGGTGAACTGCAGAGGGATTATCTGTTAGAGGCAGCTCTATTTTCCTGGTGCTATCCTGTCGAACTCACCTCATTAGCTACATATCCCACCGCATGGTTTCGCACTCACCAGTCTCATTCTTGCATGCATCACGACTGGAGGTAGACACCATTGTCCGGATACCCCTGGATATTCCATGATCCCTGGCACTGATGCTATCATTGAAAAGCACAAGATCAAGCTTTCTCAGTCCGAACCTGCCCTCCACACTTTACATAAAGCATGGCATATTAGTGGCAATTGCATCACGTCTTATTGGCAGGGCAACGAGGTTTTGGTGGATGGGCGAGGACAGAGGATAACCATTCCCTTTCCAGATGAAACCAAATGTCAAATCCCACCGAGTGTGTTCTGACCTCACCACCCAGCTCAGTGCGGTATCTGAGTTCTGAAGACATATCCAAGAATGCAGGACAAGCATCAATAACTTCTCCATTTTGTCAGGATAACTTCCACCGTAGTTCCTCTGCTCCCTGAAACGTATTGTATCTCTGTTCTCGGCCCTATCCCCCCATGAACAAGACACACACCAACATTCTCACTAATGCCTGCAACACCTTTATCCACTCTCTTTCTCTCTCCTGCTACTATAGCCCGACAATAGTATTACCACAGGGATAACACTCTGTGGGTGGAGTCCCGATTGATGCCTCATCATTCCCCCCCCTCCATCAGCACTAACTGCAGGACCACCCTTTCTCACCCTCAATCCCTGCTCTCTTTCCCCTTTTCCAGAAGAAAGCGCCTGTGAGAGGACAGAAAAGATCAAGCTGGGTAGTGGAGTGCCCAATATCTGTTGCCTCATCCCTCTCTCTCCGCCATGTTGGGAGGACTCTTGCACCAACCAGAGTGGAAAGGGACTTGTGTGGAGATTCTGAAAAATTCACATCGCACCAACCGAGTAAGGAGAAATGTTCACTAAAGGGCATTTCTCACTGTAAATACAGAACATAGAACATTACAGTGCAGTACAGGCCATTCGGCCCTCGATGTTGCTCCGACCTGTCATACCAATCTGAAGCCCATCTAAACTACACTATTCCATGTAAGTCCATATGCTTGTCCAATGACGACTTAAATGTACTCAAAGTTGGCTAATTCGCTACTGTTGCAGGCAAACCATTTCATACCCTTACTACTCTCTGAGTAAAGAAACTACCTCTGACATCTGTCCTATATCTATCACCCCTCAATTTAAAGCTATGCCCCCTCGTGCTAACCGTCACCATACTTGGAAAAAGGCTCTCTCTTTCTGGGAGCACAGAGTCTCGCGCCTATTCCTGCTCCTGCTCATACCTGAGATACTGGAAATAATCTATGATGTTTCCTTTTCTTCCCACTTGTCCTGATATTTTCAATTATCTGCGGTCCTAGCACTCAAGACCCTCTGCTCCGGCCCTCCTTTCTAAATGTGGAATGTTTTATATTGCATTTCAATGTTCTTCCTTTCAGTGTGCAGCACCACATATTGCACTGCCATAAATCTTATCTGCCATATACCTGAATAGTAGTCCAAATTGTTGCTGACTTGTTGGAGTTCCACACTTCCTTCCACACACTTGACAATTATTCCAGCTTTTCTATCTGCAGGCATTGAAATTGTTTTAGTGTCGCGCTCCGCAGAGAAACACTGAAATACTGATAGCCTCAGTTGCATCAGGAAACGACACACTTCTCACAGAGCTGCAGAAGTACTGGCACACACCAACACTGCGAGTGAAATGATGACAAAATCACCAAGGAGTAACATAATTGCTGGCCGATTGCCCATGTCAGCAGGAATGTCAGTGTATTAAGTGCGTATTTAACATTATTCTTATGATCTGTAGCTCACGACCTGGTCGGACATGGTGGTAGTCTGTTTGTTGAGCTGGTAGGTTTGTTGGCAGACATTTTGTTTCCTTTCTTCATAACATCAGTGCTGTATTATCTCCTGTGAATTGTTGTTGTACTGTTCCACTTTGAATTGATGTGGTTCTGTTTGAGCTGCTTTCAGTCGGTGCCTGTTCTGGTTTACAATTGCGGCATTTTGTATATCAGGTCCAGTTCAATGTGTTGGTGATGGAGTCAGAGGCCGAGTACGGTGTTTTCAGGAATTCCCTTGCTGTTTGGCCTGTCCTAATATTGTTGTGTTACCCCAATCAAACACAGAGTTGTTGTTGTCTCTATGTGTGTGGATATCAGGAAAAGTTGTTTGTGTGGCTTGTTTGCCAGTTGGTACTCTTGGATATGGTTCTCTGCCATAGTGCTCAGTACAGTTCATGCATGGGATTTTGCAGATAGTGTTCATTTGGTCCTTTATTCTGGCAAGCCACTGTCTGAGTGAGTTCTGTCTGAGTCTGTCCTGTCAAGATCTGTATTGGTCAGAGTAGACTGGTCAGTTCAGAAATGATTTTAATGTATGGGAGAGCAGCAAATGTGTTAGGGAGTGTCTTTTCTTCTTGGTGTTGGTTGTTTGTCAGATATCTGCAGATGAAGCTGTGTAAGGTACTTATTTTTAGTTGAGATTTTGTAAATGAGTTGTTCTTCCTCTCTTCGCAGTTCCATGGTGCTGCAGTGTGTTGCTATGCTGTTTGGCAGAGTGTAAATTCAAGTCCTCTTGTGCATGCTCTCATGGTTGCTGCTGCAGTTTAGGATCTGATCAGTATGTGCGGTATTTCAATGCACTTTTGTTGCGCATTCACCATTCTCTGTCCGTTTAGCCATTAAATGCAGCAATGGTACTTGATTGTTCCTCTTCTCCTGTCTGGTAAATTTGATTCCAGTGAAAATGCTGTTGATCTTCTACTGCGTGTTATTGATTTCAACTCTTTTCGTTATCACAAAGGCGTCGTACACATATGTAATCCATACCTTCCATTGGATCGACAGGAGGGCTACGTGTTCGAGAATTTGCATTACTGCTTCAGAGGTGTCCGATTGATTTGCTCATATGCCTCACCGTTGAAGATGACGTGTGTTGTCAGACATAGTTCAAGATACTTTAATATGCTGTCTTTTGTGATGATTTCATTGTCGGATTGCCTGTTCTGGTTGTCCAAGAGTTTTGATATAGGTTCTTTGTTGAAGGATCTATTTATGTAATGGTGCCGCAATGTGAGGTGACACCAATACCTCACCTTTCTCGGTTTAAATGTTCCTGATTTTGTCCAGAAATTCCTGCGATGGGTGTTTGGAGTGTGGAGCTCCAAGAAGCCTTCGCTGTAGTTTCATGTCTTGTTTGTCGGAGGCATTCTCCATCGGGACACTATGGGTCTGAGGACTGTATCAGGTTTATCTGCCTTTGAGAGTCCGTGGGATTCTGTGAGTGTTCACATCTTCTCGTTTGAAACTTTGTAAGTCTATCTTCGTTAAGAATCAGTTTCGATAAAAGTTATGTCGTGTCTAAATTCTGTTTGCTATTGCTGGTATCGGCTCAGTCTACCTCTGATGGTAGGTGTTTGGTATCTGCAAGCAATTTTTCGACTTTTCTGATGTCTTCTGCTCTGTCCATGACCAATACCATTCGGCCTTTCTCAGCTGGCACTATTATTTTATTTGTGTCCTGTCATAGCCCTTCGATGGCTTCTCACTCCTTTTATGTTCATGTTGGTTTATCTTCCACTTGGCGGTGCGAACAGTGTGGCGTGTCTGATGGTCTGCTGTGTTTCATCGTTAGGTGCATTTGGTTTCATTGTAGATTCAAGTGCTGATAGGAAGTCGGCCTTTCTTGCGTCCCTTGTGGATGTAATTTATTGTCTCACCAATACTCCTTTCTCAGTGTCGCTTTGTTCTCCGTGTCATATATTTCTCACATAGGCGTCTGTTAGTTTGTCTTGTTTATCGTGTTTGGCTTATTTTTTCTTGTACTGCGGTTCTTTTCATATATGTTCTCCGGTTATGTCAAAAGTTTCGAACATCGCAGTCCACTGCTGATTTTCTAGTTTAAAATTTTAACGACTTTGCACACTTAGTTTGCTGTCTGTATCTATGAAGTTTGTTGCGTGCATCTATTAGCATGACTTGCATCATCCTGCAGTCATTTTGTCTAACTGTCCCTTGAAGTTGTGCGTTGTTTAGTGGTAGTGTGTAATTGACACTGACTGGTAATACCGTTTCATTTAAGCATCCTGAAGAAAATGGAGATGCTCGTGGGTCGCGCAAAGGTGGCTGGCCGACGCATCCGACAACATCGATGGCGGTAGTAGGTAAAAACCATCAGGGATTCAATCTGGGTGAGATAGAAGGAGGAAAGCATGCCACGCCACCACCCGAAATGACAGCACCATCTTCACAGACAAACAAAGCCACAAACAAACACACACGCGTGCACGCACAGACACACTAACACATATATGCACACACACACGCACTCACGCACACGTCTGATGCAGGGAAGATTGCAATTACACTGGCGCCACTGGAGTAGAAAATGCTAATGTAGTGTAAATGCAGCCCCCTCTGCAACGTGGAAATGATTTGTGCTTGAAAAGTATTCGTGACACAAAATGTACGAAGAATGTTTCTATTAAAACTTTATCCAAGCAATGCTGAGTGACGATTTTATATGGCGATGAGATGAAATGTGTTCAACACTCTTTAACTTGTATTGCTTTGCAATGCACACTCACATCTTATAAGTGAGAAAGGATTGGATAATTCTGTAACAGACATGGCAGTGGTGGTAATATCTCATAAACATGTCATCAAGCTGATCCTTATTCCGAAAAGGTGTTTCTTTTCTCAAGGATATTGTGTCCTTGCTTTGTTTCAGAGGGATCATTAAACCACTCAAGCTCCAATGCGGCTACTTTGGTACATCGATGGAAAGGGTATTGGCAAGCCTTTTTGTTCGGACATAAAGAGAGAAGACTTTAGGCCAAAGCTTGCAAATTTTAGAAGTGACCTCTACAATTGAAATGGAGTAGCAAGTCCAAAAAACTGAAGTATTTTTTTGAATCAGTTCAGCAGTGAGCTGTGTGGAAGCAGGCTTTGATTCCAGTTACAATATATTGAAGGGATTTGCTAAGTTTGACTGTTGCTAACGTTCGATATATCATAATTAAGCCTAGTTTGAATGGACTGATTGTTGTAGGTAATCTTTCTTCGGTTGTTTGTGTTTCATTCCGTAATTATGTGAGTAAATGTTTTTCTGCTTTAATAACGGGTAGTCAACCCAGTTAACTTATGCCCGGTAATTTCACTGTACACATAACGAAACAAATTACATATTTACGGCCTGGGCTGCTTGCTTAAGAAAGTTTTCAGTGGTCTGGCATAATCCATTAAATACTGGGGGATCTTTGTGGACTTTCAAACGCCGAGTGGTAGGTGCTAGTATCTTTATTTCGGGTGTTGGTTTGGTTGGGAAGACAAAGTTTGAGATAACAATGGCTCTTTCAGTCGCCTAGAGTTTCTGGAGTTGGACTTTATAAGTTTTACAGAAGATGAGTAAGAACAAATTGCTGGAATTATCAGAAAATGTGAAGTTGGAGCTGCCTCCTTCTGTGAGGAAAGTCAGATAGTTAAAGTAATAGCTCAGTTATTAAATTTGCTGGAAAATCCATCAGAATTTGTAGATATGGCAATAATTCAGTTGCAATTGAAGCAACTTGAGTTAGAAGCGAGAGATAAGGAAAGGGCAGGAGAAATGAAACTGTTTCAGATGCGGTTAGAAGCAGGAAAGAGAAAAAAAGAGAAGAGTTTGAACGTCAGAAAGTTACACTTGGAAAGGTAAGTCAGATTAATGGCTAGATATAGAGGTCGAAGGTAAGTTTTGTGTTAAGAGCAGAGAGTTAAATCGGCAAGGCGGTAAAAACAATGACACCAAATGCTGGAAACCAGATTCTGGATCAATGGTGCTGGAAGAGCACAGCAGTTCAGGCAGCATCCAACGAGCAGCGAAATCGACGTTTTGGGAAAAAGCCCTTCATCAGGAATAAATCAGCAAGGTTAGCAGCTGAATTGGCCGATGATTATGAGATGTTCCAAAAAAAATGGCTTCCATAATCAATTTCAGTCCGTGAGGGATTGAAGTTGGGCAATTCGAAAACCTCACGTGGAAAGGGTAAGACAAATCTCAATGGCGATCACAAGCATAACTTACCACAGGGTAAAATAAAACCATAAGAAGTTTTCATTGTCATAACCTGGGTGGTTGTATTGTTGGACGAGGAGAAATCCAGGTGTGGAAACACAGGACATGCCTGAAAGTTTCGTTTGCCTGTTAACATCATGCACAAGGGAAATTAGCCGATACCCTCAGAGTGTACAAGATTATCAGAGATTGATTAAGGAAGAAGTATTAGATCTGCTGAAAAAATGTGCATGCAAGGGTAAAGTTTGTTCACATTAGCCAGGGGTAGCAGGCGAAGAGATTACGATATTAAGGGAGACAGGATTCTTTCAGTCTGTGATGTTGAAAGACGGGGAGCTATGTACCACTGACATACTATTGCCAGAAAAAGTACTGGTAGCGACAATCCATGGTGAGGCAAAACGTGCTAAATTATTTAATGTGAGCCTGGAATGTCCAGAAAAGAGTGGAGCATTTCTGGTAAGAGTACGACACAAACTTTCAGTTCAATGTATATAACTTGTCCTTTCAAATGATATAGCTGATTCACCGGTAGGCGTGCTGCCTACTTCAGTTGGAAAGCCTGTGGAGACTTAGGTTACTGAAGCACTGCAGGAGTCTCATATGGAAATTTTCACAGATTGTGTCTCAACGAGGTCACAGAGGCACAAGCTGAATCAACAGATTTCAAAATGTATAGACACGGAAGCTGAAAGAGGTTTATATGATATTTTGTTTGATAAAGTAACTAGGACAGAATAGGAGACAGAATTGGTAAACATACAAGGTTCCTCAGTTCTGCTGAGCCCGTTGAGTTGCAGCAGGAAGATGAAAATTTAAACTGGTTTTACCATTAGCCATGTATAGAGATGGAGAGTTAATGCATCCCTGTGTGTAACTACCGGAAACATGATGTCTTAAAGAGAAAATGGAGACCATCACACATTCCAGCAGATGAGAAATGGGCAAAAGTTCATCAGATTACTTTGCTTAAGCCTATGGAGAGGGGTGCTACGCGTTTCGAATGAGTTACCACTTGGAGGTCCTGTATGGGTGAGAAAAACACAGGCTAAAATACAAAGCCATTTTTATTGGATTGGAGTACACAAGGATGGAATTGAATTTTGCCAAACATGTCACACATGTTAGCTAATCGAACGATTACAGGCAGTAATAGAACCTGTACCTTTAGTACTTATTCCAGCATTTTATGAACTTTGCACGAGAGCTTTCTTACCCAATCCCAGTTCAGAGTGAGTAGAATGGACCTTAAATACGCCTGCTCAGGTATGAATACTGCTACCAAACAACTTTGCTGTTTCTGTCCAAAAGTTGCATGACTGAATCGAATATTCACCACTTTCGAGCCGGTTCTTGCCTCGGAGCTTCCAGACCACATTGTCTGCTCTAGTCTACCACCACCCTCCCGCCACCCCGATCACTGATGGACTTGTGAAAGTGCGCCAGAGTACGAACACTTCGATGTGTGTAGTTATTAACGTGTATTTGATGTTGCCTTCCAGGAAGCTCACAATACTTCACAGATCCACCAACTAATTCTAGTGGCATGAAAACCATGGCGATTAAAGCTGATACATTTGTTGCAGCCTCCATTCGCCTGCACAGCAGATATGTTCAAAATAACGTCGCCTGCCTTTTCCACCGCTGAGATCTTGATTGCAATGTTCTTTGTCAAAATGGGTGACTAGATTAATTACAGTGTGGAAACAGGCCCTTCAGCCCAACAAGTCCACATCGACCCGCCGAAGCACAACCCACCCACACCCTTACGTTTACCCCTCACCTAACACTACAGGCAATTTAGCATGGCCAATTCACCTGACCTGCACATCTTTGGACTGTGGGAGGAAACCAGAGCACCCGGAGGAAACCCACGCAGACACGGGGAGAACGTGCCAACTCCACACAGTCAGTCACCTGAGTCGGGAATTGAACCCGGTTCTCAGGCGCTGTGAGGCAGCAGTGCTAACCAGTGCCACCGTGCCGCCCAACATTCACTCCACCAGTAGCAACACTACAGCCAACAGCGTTGAGGAGATCTGAGGGCCACCCACGTTTTTCCACCACGACAAACTGACAGTACACAGAGAGTGGATTTGGGGAAAAGCAACTTTTGACTGTACATGATTAGCAAAATATGATGGTTGTTTGTATGTAAATTTAAGTATATTCCTTATATAGAGATTAGCTGTTACTTTAAAGTTATAATGTAAAACCATGGCTTAAGTTAAAGCATTAAAAAAGGCATCCTGCAACAGCTGTAGTCATTTTTCACTTCATTAAATACAATTAACTTAAAGGATTACATCATATAATTTTGTCCCTGGAGCCCGCAGGAACGAATAACAGTCACCATTTTATCGGTGTTGTTCAGATTTCGTTCAAAGCTTCTGATAGAAATGCATGGAGTACCATCAGGTCGTGTATTTATCATTTACTATCCGATCATTGCAGCTATTGGGATTCCAGGTAAAATGTTGGCATTTGTTCAGGACAACATGAAACATTAGTTCACAACAGTAGTCCATCTGTCTTGACAGTATCGTTGCTCTGTGTTCAAATTATTTTGCTGCATTTCGTAATATTTATTTTCCATCACATTGGTATAATGCATTTTGTGTAACTGATGTTGTTTGTCACATTCCCCTGTGCACGTTTCAGTTTAACTATATTAATTCGCCATTGCACCACCATAATTTCTGTATTTGATAATGCCTTTTTTACTCATTTTCTGCAATATTTCTTTCAGTATTCTCTACCTATTTATTTTGCTCGCATACTATCCAACCTCTCTGCATCAGTAACCATTTCATTGCTTTCATAAGGTTATTTATCCTCTTTACTGCTAACATCTTAACGTTGAATGTGGTTTTCTTGTTTGATTGAGACAATTCCTGCAATGAAGAACGGGGCTGTTATCCCTTTGGCAATGACATCGTGATTTTAACAATCTTGTTGCAGGGGAATTACAGAGGAAATGTTTTGAGGAATTGATATTTTCCATCTCATGAATCTTCAGAATATATCATTCATATATGAACTTCAATTATAATACTGCCGTTACTAGTGTGAATGAACTAACATCTTTATATAAATGTATTACAATATGATGTTCTATTGAACTAGACAATTTTTTGATAAGTACAACAAAGTATGTGATGGGTTGGACTGAACCAGTGATTCATTTCCAGCTGAAATCAGTGGGTAAATTTGCAGAAAGTGCGTTATTATTATGCTGATGATGGCAGATATATGATCAATGCTTTATTTGCCATTAAACAGAACATTGATATTTTCTGCTAGGTTGTGAGTCCGCCTTCAGATATTCGCAACAACAGGTTCAGTGTGTAAACAATAATGTAGATCGAAATTTTGCTCTCTCCTAACTCACAGAACACTCACTTTTCCTGAGAAAATCAAAATAGCCTTGAAAATTTCAGCAAGCCTGTTTGAATCTGGGGAAATGAACCAGACTTACAATTTTGAATCCCGTGGCACTTCCTCAGAACTGGCAGTTTTTCTGTTGACAATTTCTATCAGTTAATCATTCCGTTCTTCACGCCGCCTCTCCTCCTTCATATTCACTTCTGTAGTTGGGTCGAAATGGTGAAATCCTGCATTTGGTATTTTATTCAGCTAATTACGTCTGGCTAATCCTAGGATTTACCCATCTTTATTTTTGCCACCTTCAGTGACACTCCACACCAACTGGAAAACCTCAGATTTGCAAGTAACGCTTCTTAATTCAAATAAACTGGCAAGGAGAGGAATAAAACTGCAGTTGGTAGATACCAGTGTCAATGAGTGTGGTCCTGGAAAAGCACAGCCGGTCAGACAACATTCTGATGAGGGGCTGATATTTGAAATGGCGAATCTGCTGTTCCTCAGGTACTGCCAGACTGGCTACGCTTTTCCAGCACCACACGCGATAAAATTGACAAGCCTGAAGATAGCGCAGTGCAACAAAGCGGCTTCACAAGGTGGGCAATGTCTTTTTTCTTGGAATGAGTTGACAGCACCTATGAATTTTCATGGATGTAAATTTTCAAAGACCCTAGATGATGATAAATTTGCATTTCCATGTTGTACCTCATGCTTTGTGGCAATTTGGTCACATTTTCCAATTCATTTTTTTATTTGTTAGATTTTGTAAGTGCTTTTTTGCTTTAATATCCGACTGATTTGGACTCTTGTTAACGCACACGGGTATATTGCAACAAAGACACGAAAATTATTCAGTGAAAGGTACATTCTTCGACTTATGTTTGCATCTTAATGTTTACTGTTTACACATTAATTCTTCATGTCTGTTCTTTTTTGTTTTATTAAAAGACAGTAAAACCGTTTCTCTTGTTCTCACCCCACGGTTTCTCTCTACATTGCAGCTAATCTGGTTGTGATTGTGACTCTTTGTCACAGAAGATGTGGTCTTTCTCGATGTATAATTTATTACGTGGTGGCCATGGCAGCTACAGATCTATTCGTCATGGTCACGGCAGTACTACTGAACCGCATAGCTGGAATTTATTTTCCATCTAGTTTCCTGTCAATTACACCAGTATGCAGTCTGCGCAATGCCTTAAATTTTGCAGCCATAGATAGTTCTGCTTGGTTAACCGTGGCTTTCACCTTTGATCGATTTGTGGCCATTTGTTGTCAGAAGCTGAAAGTAAAATATTGCACTCAGAAGACAGCAGCTTGGGTTATCGGATCCGTGTCTACGCTATCCTGCTTAAAAAATATCGCCAGATATTTTGTTTATAAACCAACATATGTTATTAATAATATGCCTTGGTACTGTGGTATTAAAGCAGTTTTTTATACATCACCTGCATGGATTGTGTATGATTTGATTAGTTCCATTTTAACCCCATGTGCTCCATTCATTCTAATTTTACTCCTGAACGTTCTGACAGTGAGACACATTCTAGCAGCTAATGCAGCCCGCAGAAGACTCTGGGTCCAAAGCAATGGAGAGAATCAAATTGACCCAGAGATGGAGAAGAGGCGAAAGTCAATAATTTTGCTTTTTGCCATCTCTGGCAGTTTCATTATGTTGTACGCATTATATTTTATAACAATACTGTATGTCCGCATTTCAAATGCGACTTATTCATCAGGGTCCAATTCCAACGTTTCCACATTTATTCTCAATGAAGTAGCATTTATGCTTCAGTTTTTGAGTTCATGCACCAACCCGTTTATTTATGCTGGAACGCAGAGGAAATTTAGAGATGAATTAAAAAATGCGGTCAGATATCCACTCAACCTGATTTTCCAAATTTTTCAATCTCCGAGGTAGAAAAGCCCACCATGAGCTATCTCCATTTCACCACCTCATCTTTGTTGCTCCAGAAGGAAATTACAGCTCAGAAATTTGAAGGACAGGTTCACCATTAATCGAGATTAATTTGTTTGTAATTATTTTTCAAGCATTTGTGGATTACAGCAGAGGCGAGCCATTGACTGATGAATTTGTCAGATATACAGAAGTGACTCCAGCTTTCTGGTTTAATAGGGTGCAGTTCCCCCTCTCTTCAATTTTTACCATGTCACCTGTGCGCATTTTATTTGGACTAGTATTCCTGGAACAGCCTCAGCACTTATTGCTCCCACCTGGTGTCTCATCAGTACTTCTAGGCAATGTCACCCGAGCTGATCTGCTTCAGGGAGTTTCCAGCCTACAGAGCCGTGTCCCTTCTAATGGCTCTAAATTATAACTTACTGGAAAACTGTCTGCATGCCATGTTATTTAATTCCATTTCTGTCATGCAAAAGCAATATTGGAATAATTCTTCATGCAACTTCATGCAACTGTAAATGTGCACATCATATTAACGAACAATTAGCAGAAACTCAGATTCTATCTCGACTTGTATATTTTCAACTGAATTAAAACAAATCAATATTCAAAATAAAATACTTCTCACATTCTGAACCACAGACTTTATTATTTGCTATTTATCTCTGCATTAGTTATGCATTGTCGATGTCAGACACTTATCAAAATTCATTGCATTGATATTCCTTTTTAACGTTTGTAATGCAAAAAAAAAGTGCATGATTCATAAGAATCAAAGGCAGGAAAACGCTGCTGAACCGATCCGGCTAGATTGTCTGAAATGTGAGAACCATAAGACACAAAGGAATGAACTTAGAGGTCTGGTTCTATCTTGAACTATGATTTTATTACAATTACGGAGACTTGGCTAAAAAGAGAAAACAGAAATGGCAGGTGAATGTCCCAGGACATAAGTGCTTTAGATTTGAAAGAAATGTACGCCAAAAGGGTGTCAGACTTGCTTCACCACTAAGGGAAAATAACACGGCTGTACTGAGGGATAATACATCAGAAGACAAATGCAAAGAGCAAATATGTGCAGATTTATGCAATCACTACAGAGGGATTGCAGAAGGCTAAATCACTACAGGCATCTCAACAGTCAGTGAGAGATAAAAAAGAGACTATGTGGCCAGATTTTGGAAAGATGTAAATGTTGCAGTGATATTGTTGGCAGTTGAGAGTAACTTCCCCTATTTGGACAGGGACTCACTTTGTACGAGGGATTTTGGATGGGGTAGTGTTTGGTCGGACGATTTAGGAGGGTTTGTTGATGAATTCCAGTCAGGGAAGCAAATATACTCGAGTTAGTTTTGGGAAAATAGCCAGTCCACGTGAATGAAATTTCTGTGATTTGCATTTGATAGGAGGGACCATAATACCATGAGTTTTAAGATACTTCGGGATCGGGGTTATTGCTGCTATCTAGGTGATGATGTTAAAATGGGAGAAGATGAAAAACGAATACATTATGCAGGAACGGGGAGATATTAATGGCAGGCAGTTCTTTGAGGATAAATCCACGTCATACATTCGGGAGCATTTACAATGGCTGCTGAAAACAATTCAGGAGGGGCTCCTTCCTGTGATACATTTCTATAGCACATTCCTCCAACTTAGAAATCTACATAATGAGCAGCAATGATTTCTGCACAGATCCCTGCAGCACTCTGGTTGGTGGAAAAATTTCAAACACAAAAGCATCCCTCCACCGATGTTGCATGAAATTTACCGATTTGCCGTCATTCCCATGGGTTTTCCTTGTAATAGTCTTCCATGTGGGACCTTAATGAAGTCTGTGTAAGCCACATCACCTGTGCTGCACACATTTTTAAACACCATTTCAAAAACTCAACTGAATTCGTCAGGCAAGTTCTTCCTCTCCCAAATCCGTGCTGACTACTCTTAACTGATCTTTGCCTTTCCAAGTGTTGATTCATCTACAGATTATTTTTCCAATAATCCTCTTGCTGCTGATGTGTAACTATCTGTTCTGTAATTACCTAGCCTATCCCTTGTATTTCTTGAACAAGGGAAGGACATTATCTTTCCTCCAAACATTTGGCGTTCCGCCTATGTCCAACAAATTATTAAATACATCCACCAGGGCACCAACAATCTCTTTAGCTCCCTGGGATACATTTCCTTGGGCACTGGGGATTTCTCCACGTTTGTACGTGCGAAAATATTTAATACAACTAATGTCCTGATCTAAACATATTTTAAAACCTCATAATCCCAATTGAAATTCGCGGCTACAATGTCTATTACTCTGCGAATTAAGATGAGAAGTGTTCAATCAAGGCCTCACCTGTTTCCTCTGGCTCTGTGCACAGATCTTCCGCTTGCTTTCTTCGAGGCCTCTTTCTTGAGTTGGGAATCCTCTTACTCCAACTGTACATATAAAATGCCTGCTAGTTTTTTTGACCATATCTGCCAAGGATATTTCTTTGCCATTTTCTGTCCCTCATTTTTAAGCCTCCCCTTGCACTCTCTATAATTTTGAAGGTCGTAGCCTGTTTATGATCTATATGTTCTTTATAAAACATCATAATTTCGCCTGATCAATGTTCGCTGAAAATACTGCCTTTGCCATTCCTACTTCTGGAAACACACTGGCCCTGAAATATTACTCTGTCACTTTGAAATTCATTCTCTTTCCAAACACGAACACAATCTAAATTATTTCCTCCCACTCTCGTTACAGATGTTATCACGTGATCGTGATCATGCATAGTGATAGTGATAATATAATGATAAGGGGGCTTCTCCAAATTTGTACTGTTCACTTCTGCACTGTGTCGATTTTTTTCTTCCATATAGAGTTATGATCACTATCCGCAAAATTCTGATGATCATCATCTTTTCTGCACTCTGTCTGTAACATCTAGCCCTTACAAACTTAACTATCAGTGTAACTTCCTGGAGTCTCCCCAGCACATGAAATCACTGTAACCTTCTCCGGTCGCTGCAATGCTCATCCATGAAAATCTACAACACCTCACACCTTCTTAACATCCACCATCTATGCTCACCTACTTATCTGTAAACGTCGTCCAGTTCCGACGAACATTCCTTCTAACCTTCCTTTTTTGTAACATTCTGAAGCCACTTTAATATTCCCTGGATTTTTAACCATGCCCACTCTCTGCAATCTCCTGTAGCTCTCAAAACTCCTCTGACACTACAATGTTCCTTACATCCGGCCACCTCCAGTCTTTTCTAGCCTTCATAGCTCTCGAGTATCATGCAGCCACTAAAATCATCCATTTGTTTATAACGTCCTCTTGATTGTTGGATTGGAGTCGGCAAATTGGACTCCTGTTTACAATCCAGAGTATTAAAAACTTTATCCAGGTTTGCCAACTGTCCCTAATTCTGTAATTGTCTCCGGTCTTCACAGATTTCCCTGTGGCTGCAATCTCCTCCTGTCCCTTTAATCGACACCATCTGTGTAACCTTCTCCCGTTCCTGATTAGTTTCTGCTCCTGTTCCAATAACTCTCGTAAATTTTGTGACTTGGTCAGTCTTTGCAATGCTCTGCATCATCAGATGCTGGAGTTGTGTCATGGCTAAGTGTTTAGCACGGCAGCCTCAGAGCCCCAAGGGTCTGGGTTCGATTTTCGCCGTAGGATGTTCTCGCCCAGTCTGTGCTTGCTTCTTCTCTGGTTTCCTTCCATAGTCCAAAATTAGCCTGTTAGGTGAATTGGACATTATTAGTGGACCATAGTCTTGAGGGATGTATCGAGTAGATGGATTAACCATGAGAAATACAGGGTTTCTTGGATATTTAGAGGAATTGCTGTGGATGGACTTCTCTTCAGAAAGTTGTTGTGGAAGTGTTGGTCAGGATGGACATTTCCACGCTGTAGAGATTCTATTCAGATCCTTCTGTAGTCCTACCAAGTATCCTTGCCTCACCCCAACATGTTTTTTACTTATGTAATCTTCTCGAGCCTCTATAACTCTCATTGCCAATGTAAGGTTCCCTCAATCATTACGGATTTTCATATGACTGTCATCTTTTTCTGCCGTTAGAAGTCTCCTTATGATTGTAACATCGACCACTCGTTAGAATACGTCCCATCATAATTACCTCCAACAACTCCGAGAACCGTTCATGCCTTTGCAAACTCATCTGCATTGGACAAAATTCCGTTTGACAGAAGCGTCCCCAGACTTGCTCTATGTCAAAAAAGCAATTATGTGATGACAACCCTCATTATTATACTCTACTTCCAACGTTACAACACTGACTATCTGCATAAGCTCTTCTCATCCCTACAGCCTTCCAGTAGAGGTAATCACCTCTAGTCCCCATAATGAATTGTCTGCTACATCCTCCATAGTTCATTAAACTCTCTCGAACACTGTCTGGATCAATGTAACTATCTCCAGTAAACGCAAACTTGCGATTCCTGAAGGAGGGCTCATGCCCGAAACATCGATTCTCCTACTCATTGGATGCTGTCTGACCTGCTATGCTTTTCCAGCAACACATTTCCCAGCTCTGATCTCCAGCATCTGCAGACCTCACATTCTCCTAGTTGATTTTAACCTACCGCGAATCCTCTTGCAAGGATGCCTTCCTTGAAGAAGTTTTCTTCCTCCCTCTACAAGGAGTTCAGTGAGTCCCTCTCTCACTGACCCCCAAGGTCATGTCCTCTGCCCTGACGCTCTTCAGCCAAGTCTTCAAACCGACTCGCAACCACAGCCACATCTCCTTCCTCAGCACCTGTGTATGGAACAAACTGACCCCGCATGGACCCATTCCTGAAGAAGAGCTTATGCCCGAAACGTCGATTCTCCTGCTCCTTGGATGCTGCCTGACCTGCTGTGCTTTTCCAGCAACACTTTTTCAGGAAACCTGCCTATCCAAGTAAACCACGACAGCAGTCCCTATCCCTTTAGCTCCTTCTCCCAATCCAAACATCCATGTCTGTGTATTCACCTTCAATCCTCACATACCTCCTGATATGTGTAACCTTCTCCATTAAAAATGTTTCAGAAACTAAACAGTGCATATTCGTGCACTGTCTTCCAGAACCGAAAATCTCCCTATCTTTAACATTCTCAGATCACACAACCCACACTCTCTGTAACATGATACACTCTGAAGAACTTCCTTTTTTCGTAAACTGCTTAAAAACCATCAACTCTCCTGTAACTGTTGTGGCGCCTACAGCTCTCCTTACCTACATGTCCTCTTACATTCCAAAAGACACCATCACTCTGTGGAGAGCTTAAAATCATCCCTCCCACACCCCCCACCCCTGCCAAATCTTTGTAATTCTGTTAGGTCCTTTCAACAATCCATTACCTGTAATTTTTCCCAATATAGTTCGCACAAGACTCATGAACTATATATCGTCCGCCCATCGCTATTACCCACCATGTCAATGTAAGCTCCTACATTCTCTCCATCCATCGACACATCTCCATATCATGTCCAGCTATTACACCACTATTTGTACTGACGTCAACCTACACTACAAACCCTCAACATAGGAAAATCCTCTAAATTGTATAAAACGTGAAGTGATGGTGTATTGGTAATATTGCTGGACTGCTAATCCAATGACACAGGTAATCTGCTGGAAACCCGGGTTCCAATCCCACCAGGGCAAATTATGGAATTTGAATTCAACAAAACTCTGGCATTTAGAGTTATTCATAATGATAATGAATCCATTGTCCTTTGTTTGTAAATCCCATTTGGTTCTGTAATGGCCTGCAGGGATATGAACTTTGACCCTTCTCTAGTCTGCCCACAGTAATGTTTTTGATACTTAGCTGCACGATGGCAAATAATGGATGGGTTAAAAATACTGACCTCGCCAGCGACGTCCACATCCCATGAATCAATAAACAAATCAAAAAGCAATATTCCCTTCATTGTGTGACTATCCCCAACCAAAATTGCTGTCACAAAATCTGCCAGTTTCCACACAATGCATATCTAAATACGCTCTAAGATACCATATATTTATAACGGCATCTATCACCACTACTCTCCATAAGCCTATTTATTCTCCTAATCTGTACAACTAACTTTATTTTTGCAAGCTGCTCCGTTCCCTTGAACACTCCCTGTCTGTGTAAACCGCCACTATCCTACAATCATCCTTTTCCCTGGAAATCACCCCATTGCTCCCAACATTCTCATCTCAATGAAGCCGTATAGGGCCTCCAGCTCTGCACGTTTTTGTATTCATATGTTTCGCAATGTTTCTCCCTCTCTTTGAAACGGACTCCAGTGACGACAATTTACCCAATTTGTGCCGCTGTCTCATCCAGATCACACAATTGCTATCACTGTAACCTTCTACATTCCTGACAGCTCTTGGCATTTGTGGAAACTCCTTTTGAACTATACTCTCCAGATTCATTATCCTCTATCTGCCATTGCAACCCCTCAATTATATGTAAACTCCTTCAATGCTTCAAACTTCCCCAACTCAGAAACCTACTCCAGTTGCTCCAGCATTCCGAACTGTGAAACTTTCATGTCTCTACAATCTTCCCTCGTTATACAACCTGCTTTAGCACCATGAAACCTCACAATTACTGTAGCCTCTTTTTGACACTGCAATCCTATTCATGTTTGCAAATTTTTCTCTCCTCATATCCTTCCCAATCTCTGTAGCATCCATCACCGTCCAATGCTCTTCTGCAGAAAATTGCAGAGTGGCTTACGTTTGCAGAACCCACACCATGGTATGGAGGTGGGAAGACCTGCAGAATCTGAAGGATGACACAAATTGAGGAAGAGGCGTAGATCCTGTTGGCGTTTTCGGGGGTAGTGGAATTTAGAGAACCTGCAGGATGGGACCAAAAACATGCCGTGGAACCTGAAAAATGTTGCAGTTTGAATCACACTGAATTCACTGCAGAGAGACGAGGAGGCACAGACCAAGAATGGAGACTGGGATATTTCAGATTTCTGTGGTACTCCATGCCAATCTACATGTGTAGCCCTCACTGAATCAGTCCAGTTTCCCATCCTGTCTATGACCTGTCTTCTGCAGATACACAGGAAGTTCCTGACTCAATAGTCGTCCCAACCGCTGGGTTTCCCCTCCATCACCTCATCGAAAAGTGTTGGTCAGCCAGAGGAACGAATGCTAGAGAGATCTGGCATAAACCTGGCAGCGAGGTAAGATCGTTCACTGTGCACAAGCATGAAACAATAAGAATGCTCCAAACATTGGCTAACAAAACATGACATAGATATAGTGCTGGAGGGAGAGGACAGTGCAGATTCATCTCAGGTTCACACACCACCCCGACTATACATTGTGTTGAACTAAGGCAGTCGAGGAAGTTCGCATTATCAGTTCAGGCCTGTGCAGTGTTCGTGACTATCAGTAAAACAGAGATGAAAGCAGGCGAAAGAAGGTAGTAATGATATCTTCGACCAGTCTGTTCTCTCCAACACTTATCTTTGGCACTATCTTCAATCAGTCCAGCTCCTGTAACAGTTCCTCCCTATGTAATCTCATCCCCACTCCAATCCCTCCACATTTTTAAAACTGTTCTGAACCAGGCTAACATCCACATTCTGTAACTTGTTTCAGTCCATATGATATGCCTTATTTTAGTAGTCTCCTCCTCCAGTGACTGAAAACATAGTGATGCAGCACAGAAACAGGCCCTTCAGCCCTTCGTATCTATGCTGACTAGATTTGCAAACTGAATGAGTCACCTTTAGTTGTGTTTAACCCATATACCTTCAAACATTCTCCTCTCCGTGTACCTCCCCAAAAGTCGTACACGTTGTAATTGTTCTTTTTTTATATCTTTTCCTCTGGCAGTTCGTTCCGTATGTGACTATCCGCTGTACAAAATGTAGCCTCTCATGTCCCTCATTATACCTTTGCTCTCTCACCTAACCCTTACCCCAATCCTAGCACTAATCCTAACCCTGACCTTAACTGGAACACTAAACCTGACCCTAAACCTAAGTACTGCTGTGATGGTTCACCCAATCAGAACAAGCACCGTTCCTCCTCTCTTACCTCCCGTTCTAACCTTCCTGTCGCATCTGTACCCTGGGACAATGAGCTGCTATTCCTGTCCCTCCCCGAGCTGTGTTTCGGTAGTAGCTATGTTATCCCTGTCCCATGTTCCGTTCTATGCCAGAGTTCATCTGCTTTACCAATCTGTCAAGCCTCTTCCAGTGAAAGAAATGCAGATTTATTTATCATTTTCCCCTCATTACCTGCTGTGTTATTGTCTGTCTTCTCTATTGAAATTGCTCCCTTTAATTGCTGTAGAAGACGCAAACTTCTTTTTGACCTTATGACTGTAAAGGGACCCACACCCTGCCAGACTATTTTAAATCCTCGTTATTAGCTCCAGCAATTCTCGCCAATAGGGTATGGGTTCCAACCGCTGCTCCCAGTTCAGCTGTATTCCCCACTCCGTCTAAATGTCCAGACACCTTCAGGAATCGCTGTATTTGTCCACCAAGATCCCTGTGTTTGTGAGTATTTCGCAAGGACGTACCGTTACTTCTGTATGTCCTTCACTTATCATACATCCCTAAGGATATCATGTCACACTGGTCATGAGTAAACTCCATCTGCAATTACTTAGTTTATTATCTGATCGATATCAGATTGTAGTCTATGGCCATCCACCTTACTGTGGACCACACTCTCATGTTTCATGTCATCTGCAGATGTATTAATGATACCTTCTACTTTCACCTCAGTCATTAGCATTCATTATAAACAGCAATGGTTCCTTTCCAAACGCTGGTGAAAAGATTCCAACAATAAAAGCAAGCTTCCACCAATTGTAGGTCCAGTTTGCCAATTTTCTTTAGTTACCATGCGCTTTTCCTATTGGATCAGCCTTACATGACGCACCCTGTCAAAGGGTTAACTGAACTCCATGTAAAGCACACTAGCTGCACAGATCTCATCAATATATTCAATCGTAATTTTGACGAAAACTCAGCTGAACTAGTCAGAGAAGACTTTTGCGTGCCAAGTCGATGCTTGCCTTTCCTGTTGTTGATGCATTATGCCCCTCACAACAAATTTCAATAATTTCCCTCCCACTGATGTAAGACTATCTGTTCTCTCATTACGTGGCCGATCCACATTACGTGCTGTCCTTCTTGAACAAAGGAACAACATGAGATAGCCTCCAATTTTCGGCACTTCACCTGTGACAAGCAAAGCTTTAAATATGTCTGCCAGGAGCGCAGCAATCTCCTCCCTTAATTCCCATTGAAGTCTGGGATATGTTTCATTGCACGCTAGTGATTTGTCCACCTTTATGCCTGTGAAAATATTTAAAGCCTTCTCCTTTATGATTTTAACATTTTCCATAACCTCATCACCGGGAATGAGATCCCCGGCTACAATGTCTTTCACCTGTGTGAATACAGACAAGAAGTACAGACTTCACCTACTTCCTCTGGCTCCATGCACAGATTGCCCCTTTGGATTCGAACAGGCCACATGGTATAGCTGGGAATGCACTGACTGTTAAGATATTTACAAAATAACTCATGGCTTTTCCTTCAGGATGTCTGTCAAATATATTATCTGACTATTGTTCGTCTTTCTTCTTTACGATCCCTTGCACACACTATACATTTGAAGGGCTTCTCTAGCTTTTATCGCGCTTTATTTCTTTATCAAATACATGATAATGCGTAATCACTATTCGCTGTACTTGTTGACTTTGCCACGTACTGTTAAAGGCACAAACCGGCCCTGAATGCTCACTGTATCACTGTATACTCCCACTTTCTGAATATAGATCCAACTGCAAGGTGTTCCTCCCTGTCTACGTTTGACAGAACCTGTCTAAAGGGATAGGCTGATCGGAGACTAAATTGTGAGGGTGACAGACGTAAGATTCTGTGGCTGCAGAAGAAACACCAGGATGGTGCGTTGCCTCCAGGTTACTAGGGTCAAGGATATCTCTGATTGGTTGCAGAACATTCTGACGGGGAAGGGTGAACAGCCAGACATCTTATTGCACATCAGTACATTGTCTTAGGTAGACAAAGCTGAAAATGTGTTGCTCGTTTAGGTCGACATAGCGATGGTAACCTCTGAAATGAGTACAATGAAGTAGGAAAGGAGCCAAAACGCAGGAACTCAAGTGTCATCACCAACAGATTACTCACAGCTCGAATTGACATTGGGGATAGAAATAGGATGATAGGCCAGATGAATGCGTGTAGGAGTACAGGTTGTCAGTTCTTGGAGTATTGGAATGTCTTCTGTGTTGGAGGTGATCTGTACGGGGGGACGGGTTGGACATGAAGCGGATAGGCACAAGAAGCCCTTTGGGGAGATTTGCTACTGATACCTTGGAGGGTTTAAAATAGTTTGGCATGGGGTTCAGACACTGAATAAATGAGGAGGCATCGAGACGTCTGGGCAAAATAGATTAGCCATCGATAGCAAGTTTACCATTCAGGATATCCAGGGGCTAGTAAAGGGAGGGAAAAAGGCTCCAGTTTTAAAGTGCATTTAATTCAATATACCAGGCCTGACCGGTAAGGCATGAGAAAGTGAGGACTGCAGATGCTGGAGATCAGAGCTGAAAATCAGAGCTGTGCTTTTCCAGTGACTGGTAAGGCAGACAATCTCAGGATATAGATTGGTCTTTGACCTGTGATATTATACTCATAACAGAAACATGGCTGAGCCAACAACAGGTCTGGCAGCTCAATATTCCAGGATACAGAAGCTCGAGGCGTGTCAAATGTACAAGTAAGCGAGGACGAGCAGTTGCTTTTTTAATAAAGGAGGAAATAACGACAATGATTCGAGCTCATACACTGAAGGTGTCATTACATGAGGCCATATGTTGAGAACTTAAGTGAATGGTGACTCTTTTCGGACTGCATTATAGACCCCAAATAGCCACCGGGTACGAGAGCAGCAGATGTGCAGAGATCACAGAAACCTATAGGAATAATGGAGAAATTAATTCCCCCTGCATTTACTGGACCACCCAGACTGTAAAAGGCCCATACGGGAGTGAGGGGAGTCTATGCCAAACGTGTCCAAGCTATCATCCTCATTCAATATGTGGAGGATCCTACGCTCATCTGGTGGGTGCAACCCTGGACCACTTATTAGAAAACACGTCTAGGCAAGTGACTCAAGTGTTAGATGAAGAGCACTGTGAGATAACTATTAGCTTCACAGCAACTATCTTGGCACACACTAAGAGCCTGGAAACCATTTTGAACTTCATCTTTGTGTTGGCTTGCGAAAACCCGTGTTTCCCATACCCAGCTAAAATGGTTTGCCTTGTGACTGTGCGATACCAGACATACGAATTTCTTTCTTTGCATCTCTGTGCAATATCTCGTTGTATATTATCACCTGCTTATCAGCTACTAACCGACACTGTCCAGACATTAGGTGACTGAAGCTCCTGACTGGGCCAAGTTCCGAGCTTGCTCATTATCCTGCAATTAGCAGCTTGCTAATTGTTAAGCGATTGTAAACTATGCCATCACGCAACTCTCTGCAACTTGTCGGAGTGACTTGTGGCCATCTGATTGTGATGGTAAATATCTCACTCTCCTTGAGCTCACAAATAATAAAAAAAGTCGATTAGCAACTCTTCTGTGGCACAATACTTCGAAATTGGACTGTGATGATTGATTCACACACTACATAACTGATGTCGATCTTCAACAGTTGGCAGAGACAGCAGGACCTCTGCATCACAAGCTTTCACAGAAACTATTTAGTGCCTCCCTGATTTAGCTGATATTGTGACAAGATGGGAGAGGAATAGTGACCACCACAGGCGGGTGAACTGTCAACCACGAGCTACGTGAATGGGACTGGGCTGTAGTAATAGAGGCTAGTTTAGTTCAGAGATCCATGAGCCACGAGCTGGCCAGGCTGTGGCAATAGAGGCTACTTTCAGTTAGTGATTCAATAAAGGTTGAGTATTAACTTGGTGAACCTTGAGGCACAAGCCAGTTGAGCTCTGATGGCAGGGGTTGATTGTTGAAGAACATTCTAACGGAGGAGGGTGAACAGCCTGACACCATTTTGCACGTCAGTACATTGTCTTAGGTAGATAAAGGGCTGGTAACCTCTGAAATGAATACAGGGAAGTAGAGAAGGAGTTAAAAAGCAGGAACTCAAGTGTCATGGGCAACGGATTACTTCCAACTCGAATTGACAGTGGGGATTGAAATAAGAAGATAGAATGCGTGGATGAGAAGCTGGTGTTGGAGAAAAGTTTGTCAGTTCTTGGATTATTGGAATGTCTTCTGTGCACGAGGGGACCTGTGTGGGGGGGGACGTGTTGGACTTGAACTGGATGGGCACAAGATGGGGAGATTTGCTACTGTTACCTGGAAAGGTTTAAAATAGTTTGGCACGGTGTTTGACTCTGACGAAGGGAGGAGGCATCGAGACACCTGGGCAAAATAGATGAGCCATTGACAGCAAGTTTACTATTCAGAATATCCAGGGGCAAGCATGGACAGTGTCAGTTAATAGCTGTGTTCCCTTGTAGCTGGGGGCTGTGAGACGCTGAGGCAAAATTGGGCTGTAGGAGATGGCGCTGGATTTTCTTTCGGTTGGCTCGCTTTGTTTTGTTGATTTTGTTTTGTTCGTTTGCTGTGTTTAACGCACATATTGACCAATGAGATTGCAATTAACAAAGGTCACCAGCGACGGACTACTCATGGGTCTGAGATTAACTTGTCCTATAGAGAAGGGCGGCCTGCAACGTTTCAGACCCTTGATAAAGACACAGCAGCGCCACGTTAAATATGTGAAGTGCAAGAGGGAGTAGGAGAACCGCTGATAGTTTCAGCATCCGACATTGTTTGGAGGAAAGCGGGTGACAGTTGTTATGAGATTCCTTTTGCCCTTGATCTATATGGGTGGTCCAAGGGAAATTGGCTTTGTGCAGATTCATTTAAATTGAATGAGATTGAATACAGGATAGTTAACTTTGTAGAAGTTGTGGCGATTATTCCTGGGATAGCAATTACATGCTCCAATGTGTGGAAGCGTTTAGGGAAATTGCCAAACACAGCAACTCCGTGAGGTTAAAGATCGCCATCGACCCTCTGACCATATTTCTCCTCCCGCAATTGTTTCCACTGCACCCTGCCCTATTGTCACCAATATCCAAAAATCCCTCATCATACTCCCCAATATGAACCTCTCATGAATGAGATTGTTGCATTTGTTGCCCCTTGCAATGGAGGACAAGCGGTGTTCCAGCCAGTAGTGCTTCTGGATTGTCTCTCGAACACCGCCCCCATGAATGTGCTGCCACTACAACACCACCTCAGCTTGCGTCTTCTGCTTCACTGCAGCAGGCACCTGAGTCTTCTTCCTCTGTCCACCGCTACAACACCCGTTCAAATCGGCGACAGCAGCGCGTTAAATCCGATGGAAGCGCCCCCTTAGAAACTGGTAGTCATCCCATACTACATTTTAAAGGGTCATCACTGCTTGACAAACCCTGGAACCTTGCTGTAGTCCACGACATGTTCCAGGACGCCCCAGATCCCATTAAGCACCCTGTTCCCTTTTATAATTGACGTTGTAAGATTTGTAGCATTTGTAATAGCCTTCCACAGAATGTTTAAACTTTACTTCAGTTATCTTACAGTACGCGTTGGGCTAACATTGGGCTGAATTGATCTTACCCCCACACATTGGGCCAATGGTGAGGAGAGCGCTCACTGGTTAGGTAGATGTGTTATGGATGCCATCATGAATTCTTCTCGACAGCAGTGACTTTGGGAGGTCACTCACTGCCAGCAAAAGACAACTGGAACAGCCCACGACTTTCTTGCTCGTTTCAAAGGTATATGGTAGATTACATCGGGCATTCCTACAGAGGACAATGAGAACCTCGCTGTTCAGACCCGAATAAATTCCCTCTTGCCACATCACGTTCAATTTACAAAGCTCAGAATCTCAATTGACAAATTGTCACTTGGAAAAACTCATTCCAAATCATAATAAGGACCGACCAATACTTGTTGATACTAATCATAGAGAGGTATTTCCGCATTTAGAGCAAACATCACCTTAATCTAACAGTCCATTTCTACCTGATAGGAAAATGTGAGGGAATTACTGAAACACTTAGGTTTGTCAGAGAAACAGGCAAGTGCAAAAGAGGTAAGAAAACCTAAACTATGATTGAGGAAAGTAGACGTATAAGACGGACAAATGGAGACAGAAAAAAAGAACGAGAGAGAAAAGGGAGAGAAAGAGGAAAATGAGAGAGAGAGAAGATTCTTAACTGAGCAAAGTGATAGAGACAAAAATAGAGAGGAAGAGAGTAAAAATAAGCAAAACGAGATCGTGTTTGAACTTGAGAAGTTTTGACTTAGTCAACAAAGTTAAGGTAACAAGATGGACATTTATGGATGAGTTGAATGATATCGATGCCAAACCTCTGCCAGATTTCGTTGGGAAAGACTTCAAGCATTCTTTATTTCACTTGAAATATACACGAGACAGATGGAGTGGTCCAAGGATTTATGGGTTATGCTAGTTCAGACTACACTGGTAGCCAAATTCAGTGAGGTATTTGCCACGCTATCAGATGAGGGCTCAAGAGACTATGAAGAGGTCAAACTGGATATTTTACGTGCTTATGGATTGTTACAGGAACCGCAGAGACAATGGTTCAGATACATAAAGTAAGGACGAGGTAAGACTTATGTTGAATTTGCTAACATTAAACATAATCATTTTGATAGACGGGTGCGTGATTTAAAAAGAGATAAGAGCTACGAGGCTCTAAGGGATATTATTCTGTTGGAGGAGTTAAATAAAAGTGATTCCAGAGATGGTAAGGATTCACAGAAGGATGAACAGAAAGTTCAGGAAGTGAGAAGGGCAGTAAAGTTCGTAGATGTTTGTACATAAGACAAACTTTCCACCAGAATTTCGTCCTGTGAGAGAAACAGAGATCCTACACTACGAAATAAGGAGTAAAGGACACTGACAATGATTTACCACACGTTCATGGAGATCAAGAGGGTGGAACGGAAGTGAATGGCCTGAGGTGTTTTCACTGTAATGGAGTTGGACGCGGAAAATTGTAGTGCCGGTGGATTCAGAATGGCACTGGGAAACTATGTTTTCACAGGCAGAAGGTGGGACATGTAAACTCACAGTGCTAGTCGTTAATGCAAGGCACTGTGGGAAAAGATGTGGGAAAGGAAGCTTAGGCATTGGCATGAGTGAAAGTAGTAAAGGAATGTCAAAGGAGCTTCAGGAGAGTGCACCTCCTAAGCAGGGACTGAGGATGGAGTTAGTTCCTGATCTCTAGGTAGAATTCACTGCTGTGGTAAGCTTTACTCTGAAAGAACAGGAGGAGAAGTACAAGAAGTTATAATTTCGAGAGGTGCAGGATCTAACCAGTGGCTCATAGTAAGAGATGAGCGAATTTGCACACTTTCATATCTGTTATCAGAAAGTGTGGTAATTTTTGGGATAGATAGTCAGAAATATAGCATTCCCCTACTTAATATCAGTTTGGAGTGCCAACTCAAGACTGGAGAAGGAACTGTGGATGTGATTGACCGAATGTTAGTTCCAGAAATCCAATTTGTTCTTGGGAATGATTTAGCAGCATTCAAGGTGGGAGTGACACCCCTTGTTGTGGAGAAGCTCAAGGAAGACCAAGTAACTTAGGAGTTAACACAAAATATCGTGATATTTTTTCCAGACTGTGTCGTAACCAGATATCAATATCACAAGTAATAGCACGACCTAAAAACAAAAGAGAAAAGTGAAGGAGTTTATCTTCAGTTAGCAGACACCCTGTTTGGTGCAATGGCGCAGTAAAATCCCAAACAGGCAGAAGGTCAGACAGAAAGGTGAACAGCTTATAACGGAAAGACTAAACGATAAACTATATATCTGCGGATGCACACTCCGAAAAGGTAGTGGAGAATATTCCTGAGGTTTATTATCTTAAAGATAGGATCATAAGACAGAAATGGAGACCATGGCATGTTTGGGCAGAGGAAAATTGTTCCGAAGTGCAATGAGATTGCATTGGCTCTAGCATCTGGGCAGCAAGTGTTCTGGTTAGCATATGAACTACGTGTGTGTGATCATTTCAGGATACAAACAACTCAGGCTAAGGTACAAAAATATTTTTCATGGTCTGGAATGCACAAAGATTGCGTTAACTTTTGTTCCACACGTCATATATGTCAAATGGCAGGTAATTCACCGGTGGGAAAGACTCCAGCACCTTTGTTGTCAATTCCCGCAGTCAACTATCACCCATTTGAAAGATTGAAGAATGTTTCAAGAGTGTAATAACTTATTGTGGAGCTCCCCTTCCGAGAACTAAAATGCACTGTTAACCATAATATAAGTGTCTACCTGATTTCCAGAAAAAAATCCATTACAGAGTATCAAGACAAAAAGAGTGGGGAATGAGTAAATGGCTTTCTTCACACAGTATGGGCTACCCAGAGAGATTCAATCAGACCAAGGGTCAAATATTGATGTTCGCCTGTTTCAGGATGTTACGGGTAGCTTAGGTATACAGCATCTTAAAAGCAATGCGAATCATCTTAAATCTCACGGAGCTTTGGGAAAGTGGTATCAGACCTTTAAGACAGCATCCTGGCAGGATTAACCGAATGCTGGTGATGCAGGTATCTCATTTGCATTATTTGCCATGAGACGTATCCGAAACGATTCGACTCAGTTCACACACTTCGTGTTAATATTCGGGCATGAACTGAGAGGCCTTTTGAAATTAATTTAAGAGAATTTTACAGGAGCAATGTTGGAGATCTTATATTTACATTTTGTATTGGAGATGAGGGAGAGATTAGCTCTAGTAGATGTGGTAGCTAAACAGCACTGATTGAAGGAACAACATAGAATGAAGCAGGGGACATATAAAAGCTGTGAGACCCGAACGTTTTCCCAAGGGAATGATGTGTTAGTCCTGTAACCAGTGATAGGAGATTACTTCAAAGTCAGGATTAATGGTCCTTATCAAAGTGATAAAAAGCTGAGTCCGGTGAACTACCAAGTAAATATGCCAGATTAAAAAAGGAAAGTATCGCGTATGTCATTTGAACGTGTTCAAACTGCATGAAACTATAGAAAAGGAATTGGAGAAACAGGTATTAGCTCGTGCACCACAGAATGAGGAATGAAATCTACATGGTGTGGTTTTTGATGGGGCTTAAAATATGTTAAAAATTGAAGATGTTCTTGAGGAGTTGGTTAGGCTGGTAACCTATCAGCCGCAGGAGCAAAGAACGCAGTTGTGAGGTTTGATAATGCAGCATATGTAAGAATCAGATGAGGAGTACTAATGCCATTGTACATGAAGTAAACATAGTGAATACTGCTCCCATAAAAGAACACTCCAATTGCCTTGCTCCTTTCAACACCACACAAGTCCAAAAGGAGGTGGAGGCCATGATCAACGAGTATATCATCAAACCGAGCCAGATCGAGTGGAGTTCACCGATCATCTTAGTTGTCAAACCGGACGGAAATCAATAGTTTTGTGTGAATTATTGCCATATCAACGCCGTTCAAAATCGTTCTCATATCCAAAAGCGAGAGCAGAGGAAGACATCGAGAACTTTGGACAAGCGCGTTGCATCACAAAGTTGTACTAATGGCTTCATTACTGGCAGGTTCCTTTGTCAGAGATGGTGACAATTTTCGCCATTTATTAAGCCCTTTGGGCGATATCAATTAAAGCCATGTCCTTTGGAATGAACCTGCCACATTGTGAAGTCTAATGAACAGAGTTGTGGCTGGGTTAACAAACTGCACATTCTCTGTGACGATGGATTGACCCGTATTAATCCTGGACAGATCGCATGATACAGTTGGCAGATCCTTTCGAACGACTACGAGAAGCAAGATTGGTAATAAATTTAAACAAAATTGAATTCGAGAGAGCAGAGGTGATATTTTTGGGACATGGCATCGGTCATGGAAGTTTGCACCCATGGAAAGCAAAGACAAAGGCAATCGACGAACTTCCACGAAAATCTTTGAAGAAAGACTTGCACCAATTTTTGGAATGAAACAGATTCCATATAAAGTTTGTTCCAAACTTCAGCAGTGTAGTGGCATCGCTTTGCTGAAGAAGAACACAAGGCTTCGTTGGTCAGAGGCATTCGATTATTTTCATGAAATATTAACCACCACAACCGTTTAAGCGACTCCAACCCTTTCGAGAACTTTAAAAGTTGCCATCAATGTAATTGTCACAGGATTTGGAGCTATACTGTGACAGGAAGATGATGATGGGATTAAACTGCTGGCTGGTTACTTTTCAAAGAAACTCAACGTCCACCAGAGGAAATACTCCATGATCGAAAAAGAATGGTTGAGTTTGGTGCTGGCCTTACAACATTTTAAAGTGGATGTCATAAATAATGTGTCCGAGACGAATATCTACACGGATCATGATCCTCTTCCATTCTTAGAATGCTTCAAAGACAAGAATATGATTTTGGTTTGTTGGAGTTTTATGTTACAAACTTCTCAATTACATGTTGTGGGTCGTGAGGACATAGTCACACATGCATTACCGGAAATTTAACTGATAAGGTACAAATAAGATTGGTATCTATGACATGTTATATTGAAGTGAAAAGTTATTCAGAACTAAAATTAGATTCATATGCAAGTCGTGAAAACGTGTGTATGTATTAATTAAGAACTGAAGCCATCTTTTCTTTTCTTTTTTGTTTGGGGAGAGCTGTTACGAATGTGTAAAGGTGTACTGTACGTTTAAAAGAACTGAAAAGTTTGCAAAGACTGAAACAGGACAGAGTCCTGTGGAAGATAAAGGCAAGAAAGGTAACAAATGGTCGAAAGAAATAGCTGCAGATTGAAACAAAAACAAATTTAAATTCAGCCAATGAGTTTAAATTATTGCTCAAGAGTGCAAAATCCAATCAAGTTTGAATTTTAGAATTTAATACTATTAAAACTCATGAAAATATCTGATATTTTGGGGAGAAAACTGGACTTTTTGAACTGTTTTGGGGAGAACTACCAAGAACATCTATAAATTTGGATTACTAGCTGAAGAGTTCTCTGAAGGTACCTATCTAAAACAAGTTTGCACAGCAGAACTTCGAAACTGACTCAGAGAAACTCTACAGCGGGAAATCTACAAAGGAAAATCGACAAAGATGACTTGTTTTTGATTGGACGAAGATGACGTTTTTCTTCTTAACTCTTAATTGCGATTTTTTATTGGTTTAGTATTGTAGGGTAGAAGGTAACAGATGGTTTCAAGACAAAGGAGTTGCAAATAGTTCTTGATTTTAATATTCTCTGTTAGACTTAAAGAATGCAGTTGACATTTTTTAATTTAAGTATTGACATTTGGGATCGTCCTTTGCCTCTCCAATTTTAACACATTACTGCACGAGATGAACGTTTTCTGCGTTTCGATCAGAGGGGTGCTGGAAAAGCACAGCAGGTCAGACAGCATCCGAGAAGCAGTAGGTTTTCCAGCACCACTCTAATCTAAATTCTGGTTTCCATCATCTGCAATCCTCACTTTCGTCTAGTTGAACTTTTTTCTGAGTACATGGTTTAAAATAGCAGAGCGATTTACCGCGTGTCTTAACAGTACAGACCAAAGATCATCCTGCATAAGCCATTGTCACTTGCACTTTTCATGTTCAGCATGGGTCCGATATTGATTCTCTGACTGCCCACACTCTCCTCATAAAAGTTTCCCAACACAGGTGCAGCAGAAGGTTAGATAAAGTTCCTCCTCCACTAGCCCTTGTCAAAAGCACAAATGCAAAAAAATCGGAGACACTGTTAAAAAGTCTAATTGTTTTGGAGCCTAAGTTTCAACAGATCCTATAATTTGCATTTTAATCAAACGAAACTTGTGCTGGCTTCATGTCCTGCTTCTTCATACATTTCTCCTATTTCTGCAATGCAGGAATGACAAAATGAACGCAGGTTCTGTTACATTTGGCCCTCTCTTTGCTAACAGAATCCCAATTCCAAACTGAAGCCATCTCTGTGTCCTGGTTAACATTGTCGGGTTTAGTTAATGTTGTCCCTCCCTCGGTCTGATACCCAGTTCACATCTCGTGACATTTCAAGTGAGAGATTAGATTACTTACAGTGTGGAAACAGGCCCTTCGGCCAAACAAGTCCACACCGACCCGCCGAAGCGCAACCCACCCATACCCCTACAATTACATTTACATTTACCCCTTTCCTCACACTACGGGCAGTTTAGCATGGCCAATTCACCTGACCCGCACATCTTTGGACTGTGGGAGGAAACCGGAGCACCCGGAGGAAACCCACGCAGTCACGGGGAGAACGTGCAAACTCCACACAGTGATGCGGGAATTGAACCCGGGTCTCTGGCGCTGTGAGGCAGCAGTGCTCACCACTGTGCCACCGTGCCGCCCACAAATGTATACGAAGATAATGTACGAAGTGTGAGTTATGGTTTAATGTGAAAATCAGGCGAATAATTCGAAATTTGTCAATCTGCCGGCCAGTTTAGGTTGTTAATGGAAGCCATTTCATGTTAGCACAGAACTGACGCTCACGTTATCAAAAGAGAAAGGCAAGACAGAGTGGGGACTTGGGGATTTCAAGACCATATAAGTGCAGTGTTGATTCACCAGAATGACAGCTGGCCAGCAAGAGTTGAATGTCGATGGATTGAAAAGCCACATATACAAGTTTTATTTCTATAATTTAGCAGAATCTCAACGAGTAAAGTTTTAAAGAGAATTATGAGAAATCCTGGGATAGAAAGAGAGAAAGGCATATTGATGTGTATGGACCTAGGACGAGGATCATCGTCAAAAAACCTAACATTACTTCGAAACTTTCAGAGCTGAAACGAAGACACAAAGCCTCGAATTTGTCTGCATTATCAGAAAGTTTCATTATCAGAGCAAAAACAGTGCAACTTTATGTGAAGCATTAGAAAAAAGCATTAGAACTGCATTTGAAGCGGGTTTAGAGACAGATAACTTACCTGATTGTTGGGATTCCGTGTTCGTCAACTGTGGAAATGTTGCGAGTCGTGTATATGCCCACTAGAGTATATGTGAAGAAGCAATAATTTCTTAAGACGGGAATGGGACAGCAATGATTTGACAGTGAGCTGCTGAGATCATGTTTTCCCAGTTGAAGGTGTCAGAAACGATTACACAGTTTAAACTGTCGGCGCCCAAATTTCAGGCGAATGTAAGCAGATATTTATTCTCCAAAATATCATCTGTAACCGAAAATACTCGATCTAGGCAAGAAAGGAGCTTTTAATTCTTGCTTGAATAGTGAATTAAGGTTTGTGTGGAACAGATTTCAGCAACTGAATTATCTGCATCTGTTCCTGTAATTGTTCTTGTGCCACATAGCTTTTAATGTAGTAAGAAGGAATGTACTTTAAAAACGAAGAATCTCCCTTTTAACATTTATGTAATGAAATTTTATTTTTCTGCTGGATTGCTTTCCCAGGGATCAGGGCATTCTCGATTATTTAAAAAAATATTTTCAGCTTCACAGATCTTTAGTAGACCAAGCAGGAAATGTTTATTCAGAACAGACAGGAAAGGGATGTTCAGCTGCAATCAGATCAGCGACGATCTCTAAATAATACAACGGTCTCAGACTGCCGAATAACCAATGGCAGTTGTTTTAGCAATCCTTCAAGGTAGCTGTTGTGGCAGAGGAATAAACTGTTCAACTACTTAGAATCATTACCTTCGGAGATCAAAAGACTATAACTCCATAAGACATAGGAGTCGAAGTATGATCATTCGGCCATTTCATCGTGGCGCATGAGTGTTTCAATTCCACTTTCCCGCACTGTTCCCATAGCCCTTAATTCCTTGCCAGATCAATAATTTATCAATCTCTGCCTTGGAGACACTCAAAGTCCCGGCCTCTACTGAGCTTCATGGCAATGAATCCCACAGTCCCACTGTGCTCTGGCTGAAGAAACGTTTTCTCATTTCCATTCCAAATTGACAGCCTCTAATTTTAAGGACATGCCCACATGTCTTAGTCTCCTCGCGGAACGGAGGCAATTTCCCAACGTCCACCCTCTGTAAGCCAAACATTATCTTGTAAGTTTTTATTAGGTCTCCCCTCATCCTTCTAAATTCTAATGAATACAATCCCAGAATCTCCAGCCGATCATCATATGTTAGGCCTTCAGTTCTAGGAATCATCCGTCCGAACCTCTACTGGACACACTTCAGTGCCAATACGTCCTTCCTGAGGTGTGGGTCCCACATTTGGACTCAGTGATCTAAATGATGTTTAACTAGAGCTTTATCAAGTCTCAAAAGCGTATCGCTGCTTTTATACTGCAACCCTCTTGAAATAAATGATAACATTACATTTGTTTTCTTAATCACAGACTCAACCTGAATATCAACCTTTCTAGAGTCGTGGACTAGCATTACCAGATCCCTTTGTACTTTGACTTTGTGAATTTTTTTTCAGCGTTTAAGAAATCGTGCATGCCTGCATTTCTTTTCCCAAAGTGCAAGATCTTGCAGTTGCTCACGTTGAATTTCATCAGCCAAATAACATTCATTTCCACCAAAAGTCAAGGCAGAAGCAGGATTATAGAATGCATTCATTTCAGCATAATAGATGTCACGAAATATGGCCTATAAAGCTGCAAGACCAGGATCAGAGGTTCCCCCGCGTAACCTTGTCGATATACATGCATAAATGCAAGGATTGTGAAGCTGTACATAGCGAGTTCCGTCAAGACCAGAATTGGATCTTCAACTAATTACGATTTATGTGAATGGTTTGAATGAGGGGATTGAATTTAGTGGAGTTCAGTTAACTAAACTAACAAGATGCTCATTCAATAAGTTGTGAAGTAGAGTAAGTGAGTCCCTAGAGGGATAGGCAGGGGAAGTGAGTGTACAAAAAAAAATTGTAAGAAACAGTAACACAACATAAGTTATGGCAAATTGACTGTCATGGTAGGAAAGATAATATTATCGTCTACTATTAAAATGGAATGAGATTTCAGAATTTGGTGCAACTGAGAGATTTTGCTGTCCTGGTACATAAACAACAACAACAAAAAAAAATGTAGATGCAGGAAATGTTTCCGAAGATAAGCAAATGATGTTTTCCTTTCGCAATTGGCACTGAACATAAAAACAGTCATGTTTACTGCGTTGTACAGGGCATGTATGAGACCATATCTAATATGCAGTTTGATCACGTTAACTGAAGGAGAAATGCATAATTTCTTTAGATGATGTTCAGGCATGTTTACCTTTTGCCATTCCTGCAATAAACAGCTTATTTAATCTCAGTTTAGTTGGTTCGATCTGTGAATGAATTAAATTTTATTGAACCACAAAAGACCTTGAAGAGAGTGTTTAATGTCCATACCTAATAGATATTTCTTCTCAATGGGCCTTAACCCAATCAATGTTTATCAATGCAATGTTTTCATTTTAACACAGATCGTATGAAAACGTGAGTCTTAAAAATCCCTTGACCGACATGAAAAATAAGTAGTACTTCCTGAAAGGAAATATGTTTTACTCCTGGAAATTTCAGAGTGCTCATATGATTCAGTTTGGATTTGCAGAAATCCCGATTTCAGATTGGACCTCAAAGAGGGAGAGGATTTGTCCTCCCTGTGATGCAACGGCTCATAGCCCTCTCTTTTATCTTAACACGAAAAATAATAAGTTGAGAAACCTAAAGTCATCTTTACCAATTGTGCAGAGCATACTTTGTTACCAACTCCGTCAGCTGAAGATAAATAATCCAGCCAAAACAATCGGTCACTGGTGGGAATACAGCAGCAGCAGCTTGTGTGAGCTGAATAGCTTCGGAACACCATCTGGGGCAATCTGATATTTCGTCTTTTGTCATGAGTTTAACTTTCACTCAGTCGAAGTGTTTCCAGTTAGCATTGAAGCAAATTAATTTTCCACATAGTATTGTTTGTTTGTGGAGAGTGGCTTGGTAATAACCACGTTGTTGTTGCTGAATAGGTGAATGCAGCAGACATGTTTGCCCCCTGAACTCGATTTTTTTTAATAAAAAACGTTATTGTCACCAAACTGTTTGCATTTAAAATTATATTGATTGGAAGAGATATGGGACAAGTCATTAAGGAGGGATCCCTTGGATTTCGAACACAGAATCTTCGATGCGAGGTGCAAAGATCCAGCATTAATGTCTTTGAACTTATGACAAGATTCAATATGATCACTGATTGTCCTCTATGGCAAAAGCATCTTCCCACTTTGTTTCGATTCCGCTATAAATAGGGGCAGCACGGTGGCTCAGTGGTTAACACTGCTTCCTCACAGCACCACGGTCCCGGGTTCAATTCTAACCTTGGCTAACTGTCTGTCGAGTTTGCACATTCGCCCCGTGTCTGTGTGGGCTTCCTCTGGGTGCTCTGGTTTCTGTCCAAAGATGTGCAAGTCAGGTGAATTGGTAATCCTAAATTGCCCATACTGTTAGGTGCATTAGTCAGAGGGGAATTGGTCTGGGTGAATTACTCTTTGGAGGGTCAATGTGGACTGGTTGGGACGAATGGGCTGTTTCCCATAAAATCTAATTTTAAAAAAAATGTCTAAGTAACTAGTTCGTGTTTTTGTCTATTGCGACTTGGCTTTTTCTCTTCACTTCACAAAATCCTTTTCCCATCGCAGAGGACACTGAAACCGGTTTCTGTGTTGTGAAAACACTGAAGATATCCCGATTGCATATAGTCTGTCCTGTCCTGTAAAATTCAATCGTTTTCCCACTGTGTCCTTCACGTGTTCTTATAACACCTCTTTGTACATTGTCAGAACTTGTTATTCCTTCGCAGACAGCCTTCGCTCGACTCAGCATTCAATTGAATTCACAATTTAAACTCCACTGTTCACACATTAGTGACTGGGGACGATATCAGAACAGCTATCTTCTCAGACTTTCTATTTATGTTCTTTTAATCAACAGCAGATCGTCACTCATCCTTAATCATTGCAATTATGTTTTCTGAACAAGTCCAACTAACTGACACTTGAGCATATTTTGTTTTGATGCTTCTCGATTCGCAAACATCTCCAGCTCAAACACAGGCCCTTCAGCCCGTTGTATCTGAGGACGGAAAATAATTCAGAAGATAAAAGTTTCTATTCAAATTTCCAGGTTGCTTTATTTTCCTTTTCAACATGTCCTTTCTAAGCAAAAGCTTATTTCCCCAGGTGCTGTACTCTGCAAATTTGTAAATTAATTTGATGATTTCGATGGAGAATACAATGGTAATGGTTATTCCCTCTGCCATCATCCAATATAACACCAGAAATGGTGCTATATTGGATGAAGTTAACTCGAACTTTTGCTCAATGACTTTAATTATGTCAGTCTCCATGGACTCTAACTATGTCGCTGGAGAGTCCGCCTCTTCTATTTATAGAGACTCCATTCAAAGTGCTACCCAATACTATCAGCAAGAGCATCCACTCCGACACTTACAGGGGCCAGCAGTTTCAGATAAAGGAAGAGGAGAGATCGGAATCTGAGAATAACATACTGGAACGTTACAACAATGGATCGGAATCTGAGAACAACGGACTGGGATGTTCCAACACTGGACAGGAGTTTATCCTGGGGTCTTTCCTGGCTTTCGCAGGATTGGCCACTCTTGCCAACGCGGATCTTGTGTGTACTTTGGGTGATCCAAGCTGGTTATTATCCCATCCTCGCTATGGTTGGCGTTCCTGGTAAGTGTCTCAATCTGACTATTAACTCCATTGAACATGTTGCACTGAATTCCGGTCCTAGTTACTTAAATTCTGGAAGGTTTGGGGCAACTGTCATAATTGCCATTCATAATCTCTATCCCTTACCTAAAAGATTAAAGCCAAAAACAAAAACAGAAGTTACCATAACAGTTCAGTTGTCTGTGGAGAGAAAGTCGAGTTAATAGTTCTTGTCCAATGATCCTTTCCTCAGTTGTTTTGATGTTTATGTTCAAAGCCGATATCTGAGGTGGAATCAAGGAGTGAGATTGCCCTAATCCGATTTTTATTTCCATATTCACCCCAGCACGAACATTGTACAGTACCAACTCCACATAACGCTCGTCTCCACCTCAGCTTTACGCCAGCTGCTGAATACGCTATCAGCTGTGTTTTCGTTCTACTTAGATTTGCGTATTCCAAGTCACTTCCACTTACCATTCTAACTGAAAGTAATTCAGCAAGAAAGGTTTCCTGCTCTTCTGCCCACAGATGCTGTTTCCCTGGAAGATGGCGAGATTGTGGTGGTGTCACTGTAATGGTAGCGCAGAGCCCAATTTTCACAGTTTGGAGACATGGGGGGTGGGGAATGTGGTCCCTACCACCTTGCAGCTGCTGTAATGTCCAACTAACCTGTGCTCACCATTACTGCCTGTGCACTTTCGAGATTTTAACACACTAATTTTGGTTCAAGCATCCATTAGAAAAAATATATTGCAGTTCTTGCTCAATCTGTGCTATCTACAACTCTAGACAAACTCAAATATAATTGAGTGTGATTGGTCCTTGAGAATGACCGATCAAACCACTTAATTCAGGGTAACTCAGGTTAGACAACAAATTTGTTCTTGCCAATATTGCCCACGTCATGAAAGATTATCAATAAGTGAGTCACTTTCCCCTTTCATTACGTTTTTGCTTCCTAAAGATCATTTCCATTTCTGTATGTACGTGAATCCTGCTTAACGTGAATTCATTTCCAATTTGTCTCTCCCTGAGTACGGTGTTTATTGAGATTATTGTGTAAACTTAAAACGCATGGTATTGGTCAAAGTGTATTAAAATGAGTAGGCAACTGGTTGGCAGGGAGGAAATAAAGAAGAGGAATTAATGTTACCTTTCAATTTAGCAGATAGAACTTGTGAGATAGCATAGGCATCAGTTCTCGGGCCCAGCTATACAGAATATGCAAAAATAATTTGGGTAAAGGAACAAAACGTAACATCCCAAAATTTGCAGATGATATTAAGTTAGGTGGGAGGGTGAACTCTGTCAAAGATGCAGACGTCCTCCACCATGATCTGGACATGAAAATCAATGGCAGATGGAGTATAATTTTGAGAAATGTGAGGTTATTCACTTTGGAAGCAAGGATTGCTATCTGGCTGTACTTTTGGAGAAGGGATTATGCAGCAGGACGTGGATGTTGCTGCGAACCAGTCACTGAATTGAATTGAATTTATTGTTACGTGTACCGAGGCACAGTGTGAGCAATACAGGCTCATCACATAAGTAAACAGCATAGATAGTAAATAAAGGCAAGCAACGGCAAAGAAACAAAAAACACAGGAACAGGTGAATGTTAAGTGTTTGCAAGTCCATTCAGTATCTCAACATCATGAGGGTAGAAACGATTTTGAAACCGGCTGTTGCGTGTATTCAGGCTTCTGTACCTTCTCTCCAATGGTAGAGGCTGGAAAAAATCATTGCCATGTTTGGATGGATCTTTAAGAATGCTGGAGGCGTTTCCTAGGCAGTGGGCCTGGTCGATGGATTCTCTAGATTGGACGTTGGCCTTTGTAATGTCCGGCCGAGATCACCACTCTTCGTAAACGTCTCCGATCTTGAATGATCCATTTGACATGCCAGGTAGTGATACATCCAGACAGAGCCTTCCCCATGGCGCAACTATCAACGTTGGCAAAGTTATTGCTGTCACACCAAATTTCCACAGCAGCCTGAGGAAGAAGAAACATTGTTGGGCCTTTGCAACCAGTGTGGCCATATGAATAGTCGAAGAAAGCTTGTTGTGGATGACAACTCCCATAAGATTGACATTCTCCGCGCTTTTCATCTTTGTGCTGTTAATGTGTAGGGAGGAATGAGTAACATCCTGCTAAAGTCAATAATGAGTTCCTTGGTTTTACAGGGTTTGAGAGCGAGGTTGTTCTCAGTGCAATATTTTTCCAGGTCTTCCACCTCTCGCCTGTTTCGTCGTCATCTGAGATTCGAGCTGCTTGGTGGCGTCATCAGAGAACTTGTAAATGGCATGAGTCTGACAATTGCTGAAACGGTCATGGGTGTACAGTGAGTACAGTAGGGGGCTGAGTATGCATCTCCAGTGTTGAGTGTTAGTACCAATGAAATATTTTCCCAGTCTTCACTGATTGTGGCCTGCAGGTCAGGAAACTGAGTATACAGTAGCAGAGAGTGGGCACTGAAAGTAAGTATGCAGCAGTGTTTAAGAATGCAAGTGACATTTGACGTTCATTGTGACCGAGGTAGTGTGAGGAGGAGGGATGTGTTGTTGCAAGGCCTTGGTGAGACAATGCCTGGAATATTATATGCAGTTTTCATCTTATTTTCTGAGAAAGGATGTTTAGCTGTCGATGGAATGCAACGAAGCTTTATCATGCTGATTCTTGGGATAACAGGACTGTCAGATGAGGATGCATTTACATGTATGGGATTGTTTTCGTTGGAGTTCAGTCGAACGGGTTGGGGGAATGGCTCTTTTAGAGATTTACAGAGTTCTAACAGGACAAACAGAATACATGTAGAGAGAATGCTCCCTATTGTGGGTGAATTCCAAAAATAGAGCTCACAGAATGGCAATTTGTGATGGACATTTGGGACGGAGATGGGGAGATAGTTCTTCATCCAATGAATGGCGAATCTGTCAAATTTATTACCACAGGGATTAGTTGATGCCAAAACATTGAATGCATTCAAGGCGTGGCTAGATATAGCACTTGGGGCAAATGGGAACTCTTGACCACTCTATCCACCTGGGCAGTCACTTCAGGATACAATGGAATGAACTGCCAGATCTCTCTGCTCACCAACTTTTCCCAAGGCTCTTTCGTTTACAGTACAGTTCGCTCTAGAATTAGACTTTTCAAAATGAATCACCTCACATTTGCCTGGATTGAATTCCATCTGCCATTTCTCCGCCCAAATTTCCAGTCTATCTGTGTTCTCCTGCGTTCTTTGACAGTCGCCTATGCTTTCTGCTACTTCACCAATCTTCGTGTCATCTGCAAACTTACTGATCAGATCACCAATGTCCTCTTCCAGACCATTTATGTATTTCACATACAATGGTGGCCCCAGCACTGATCACAGTGGAACATCACTTTTCACCTTTCCCCATTTAGAGAAACCCATTTCAGCTATTACTCTCTGTCTCCTATTGCACAAGCAGTTCTTTATTCATCTAGCTAGAACACCCTATACATCTTGTGACTTCACTTTCTCCATTATTTTACCATGTGGAACCTTATCAAACGCCTCTTTAAACTCCATGTGTATGACATTAACAGCCCTTCCTTCATCTATCAACTTGGTCACTTCCCCTATGATCGCTATAAAGTTGGTAAGGCACGATCTAACCCGCAAAAAAATACGTTCCCATCACTGATATGCCCATTCTTTTGCATATAGAAATAGATTTTATCCCGCAACACATTCTCCAGCAATTGACGTCAGGCTCACTGATCTACACTTACCTGAAATATCCATATTACCTTTCTTGAACGTGGGGCCAACATTAACAACGCTCCAGTTTAAGGATGTTTCAAACATATCTGTCAGGGAGGCAGAATTTTACTCTCACGCCACGTAAGCAATCTACGATAGATACCATCAGACCTGGGAATATGTCCACCTTAATAATTTTAGCCTCCCGAACACATTTTCCCTCTTTATGTCAACTTGACCAGAGTAAACAAACTTCTATCTCTAATCTCAACACTCATAATTTCTTTCTCCTCAGTGAACACTGATGCAAAGTAATCATTAAGAATCTCACCCATTTTCTCAGGTTCGGCACACCTTCCTTCCTTATTCTTTTGTGGAACACCCCTTTCTCTAGTTACCCGCTTGCTTCGTATGTATGATTATCTCTAATTCTGTTGATAAGTTGGAAATAGATATAGTGACCATATAGAAAATGGAGCTTAGAATGTTAACTAAAATGGCTGAAGCACATTGGCTATATTGCCCAGCATCCTGAGCGAACAAATTGCTAATACAGCAACTTGCACAGGCTGGGTAAACATATCCAATCCCACAGATCTGAGAATGACATAGTACCAGCACTAGGTCAAAGGGCAGCCATCAGAGGAGTACTGGTGCCTTACGGTCTAGCTGTAACACAGTAATGAGGTTTGAATGTTTACATTTAAAGAGCATCTCTGAGATTTGACTGTTGCCTTGAAGAGTTAGAAAAATAATGGGAGTTAATGTCTGACTTTAAAGATAGTGTTAATATCTTAACCAGATGGGTGCTGGTGTCTGTGTGTTAGATTTAGAGCATGTTTTGATGTGTAAGCTTACAATTAAGTATACTTTGATTAATATACTTTGCGATAGCTTAATGACACGGGACTCTGTATTGCGTGAGAAGTTATGTATAAATGTAACAACTTTCCCTATCAACGGTGAGAGAATCCACTCTTTAGTACCCAGTGTGGTCTAAGTGGCTTTTCTCTCCCAAGCCTTGTTAGTATATTCATGTACTGATAGTCTTGAATAAAAACAGTACTGTTGAAGTGTATTAATTAAGTGGTGGTTCTCTGTTCTTGGACAAGCGTTCACAGAAAGCCAGGTAACGTGGCTGAGCTTTCACACTGTCACCTAAAGTTATTTCATGACTCCTTTTAGACAGCCTGATTTCTCGTTTAAGATTGATCCTACTCTCCCAACATTCCTCCAAAGCCCGTTCTGTTCTTAGCTGCTGGGACCTTATGTACGCTTCTTTTTTACTCTTGGCCAGTCGCATAATTTCTCCTATCATGTACGTTTCACCAATGTTGCCATACTTAACCCTTGCTTTCAAAGGGACATGCCTCTTCTGCACTATATTCAACGTATCTTTGAAAGCCTCTCGCATATCAAATGTGGACTTTCCTTCAAGTAGCAGGTGGAGAACATTGATAGATTGTTATGTGAGAGCTTCATACCAGTTTTACTCTGGAGAAAGATGATGTAGCTCTGATTTCAAGAAAACTAACTGTGAAGTTCTTGAGTAGATTGACATAAGGACCCAAGCAGGAATTAATGTTTCTTACTAGTGTAAAATTGGACAAATCCCCAGATATGGACAATTTAACTCTCATGTTCCTGTTGGATCGGAGGGAGGAAAGGCCCTGAACCAAATGTTTAAGTAGAATCTGACCACAGCGGTGATGCCAGTGGACTGGAGAATATGTAATGTGGTTCCACTTTTCAGGAAGAATCGTAGAGATAGATCAGGGAACTTTAGACCATAGATCTATAGACCAGTAAGTATCAGATCAATGCTAAAGTAACTACTGCAGAAATTAGGCAGTTAGAAAATCAATTCCATTCAGAGGCAAGGTTTGATCAGGGATTGTCAGCAAGATGTTATCAGAGCGAAGTAATACCTAACGAGCATTATTGTAGTTTTTGAAAAGGATAAGTTTAAAGGGGTATGGACAACCGCTTTTCCTTTTCATCGAAGGAACAAGGACAAAAAAATCCCACAATTTTAAAGTGAAGGTTTTGAGGTATAGATAGGATTTGAGGTTTGTGTTTCATTTAGAGGGTGTTGAGGTCTGTCATGCACTTCCTTAGACAGTCGTTATGGTGGGTAACCTTGTAAATATTAAAGACGTACTTGGACCAGCATTTGAAGTGCAATAATATTCACAATTACTGCTGTCGTGAATGAAAGTGAGACTAAAGTACACCGTGCTGCCTTTCTAACGGCACAGTTTCTATGCTTCTGTGGTTGTATGACTGTGGTAGATCAATCATTGAGCAGCTTAAGGCAGGAATTGATATGTACCTAATCACAATATTAACAAGGCTGATAAAAGTGAACATAATTCCTTCTAAATATATGTTAATGGGAAAGGTAAGCTAAAATAACTGCAGTTTTCTTAGAGTCTGAAACCAGAGAATAGAGACTGGAGTAGAGGGGAATGGAACAATGATGAAAGAAGTACTTCAATTTTTTTCAGAGAGAATCAAAACAAAAATAAATACCCAGAAAAACTCGGAAACCTAAATCAGATAAAAGTTGAATTTTATTAGTAAATTAACAGTTTTAGAGAAATCATTAGGACTGAAAGTTATGGGCACAGAGAAAGCTAATATAGATCTATTAAATGAGAAATGTATTTGAGATAGCGCATACTAGATAAACAATGGAGGAGCAATGCATTTTGATTTTCAGAAAGAGTTTTGACTAATTTCTAAACCTAGTGTGGAAAAGAAAATCTCATTTGGTTGTGGTTACTAAATGGACATGAATTCAGAAATGGACAGCTGGCAAGAAGCAGTGAGTAGAAATCGAACACATTTTTTTCGGAATGGAAGGCACATGAAGTGTTGTAAGAATGAATTATTTGGTTCCAGCTCTTCACAATATTTTTCAAATATTTGGTGAAGGGAATCAATTACAATATTTCCAAGTCTTCTGACAGCACAAATTTATGTTGGATGGTGTGAGTGGAGGAAGATATGGAAACACCTCCAAGATGATCGAGACAAGTGGAGATAATGGTCAAATACGTGGCAGATGAAGAGCAGCATGGAACGATGTAATGTACGTTTTGGTGAGATGAATAGAATGACAGCCTACCACTTTAAAAAGGTATATATCAAAAATGTTGATCTCTGACGGAATTATGTGCCTGTTTGTGTGTTCTCATGCATAGACCTCCGGATTCCATGAGGGCAACAATTTCTGCAGCCAACAGTCAATACTGGAAATGGCATTGGCGTGCTGACCAGCGGACATAGACCCAGAAAATGGGTAGCTTTAACGGTGAAAAGGATCGGGATCTCCATGTAAAACTGTCACTGAAAGCAAGAGAGCAATATTAGAAAACAGATAGGAAGATAAACAGTGTCTGACATTCATTTCAGGGGGATTCGAGGACGACAGTCACGGTGTCTCACTTAGCTGTACATGGCCTTTGTGAGACCTCACCTCGAGCATTGTACAGCATTATGTGCAGTTTTGTGTCTCATTGCCGAAAACCAGGCAAACCTGACATTATTTGGAGACTGATTTGGACTGGGGTGTACAAAGTTAAAAATCACACAACACTAGGTTATAGTCCAACAGATTTAATTGGAAGCACTAGCTTTCGGCACTCTGCACCTTGATTATCCCGACATTGAGGGATTACAGCGAGGGATGACCAGACTAGTGTCTGCATTGGCAAGTGAGATGTGCGAGCAGAGTGAGGTCTATGTTTTGAGGAAAATCAGTGGAGACCTCGGAGAGATACATGAATCTCTGACCGGGTGAGTCAAACTGGAAGCAGGGGATGATAATTCCCTGGACTGGGCTGTCTAAAACAAGGGGCAACAATGTAATGCGCAGGTAGACCATTTTGCATTGAGATAAGAATTAATGTCTGCACTTAGAGACCAGTTAAACTGGGGAATTCTGAATTGTATAAAGCTGTGAAAGCCAAAGCACTAAAAATAAATAAAGATTTCAAGACACGAAAGGGACGCGAGACAGCAGGAGTATGCGAATGATATAAATGATCAAACTTCATTATATTGAATGAAGGAGCATATTCTACGGACTGAAGGGACTATTGCAGTTCCCATTTTACATTTCTATGATGGACAATCGCTTTAACAGGCATGGACATTCTGTACGACATGTGCACTGTGAAGATGTTTGGCCTTGCCCTAGAATGGGGAAGACTCAATAGATTTAATACACTATTTCTTTCCCAATTTTTCTGTGCAGTCTGTGCAAAAGCTCTGCAACTGTGTCACAAGCTGTCCGACATTAGGAAGGAATCTATGCAGGATGGACAGGAATGTAGTTCCTAATCCCTTTTCCGATAGTGAGGTTAGTGCCAAGTATTCTGACCGGCTTTGTCCTTTAAGACCTCGGAGCAGTTTGATACAATTGACTGGTTTGCTTGGGCTTCAAAGCGATCATTAAAGTGTATATCATATGTCCGTGTGTCTGGAGTAACTTTAAAGTCAGGCGAGGAAAGCAAAGTAGATTTCCTGTCTGAAAGTACATTGGCGAAGCAAATTGGTGTTTTTATTTAATCGACGTTGCCTTCAAGTTCACGATTACTGATACCACAGTTTAGAGCTCGATGTTTAAAATTGTTTTTAACTTCCATCAGCGACGGGAGCGTGAGCTTAGTTTGGATTAGCAATCCGGTGACATTTCCACAAAAGCTCCAATTCCACATGGGAAACTATCTGAAGTCACACTTTTTTTTCCTATGATGCCTGAGAGCTCAGTCAAAATGAACACCCCCCAATTTGGGTATAATGATCGGACTGAGGGCGTGGTAATTGGTGACTTTGCATTTACATTTCGATCGGTGGATTAGACATAGTTGAGCAATTTTCCACATTCCCTTGTTGATGTCAAAGTTGGAGATACAACGAAACAGCTTCACAGAGAAAATATTCAGTCTTCTTACACGAATGTTGTCAAAGCTCATTGTCTTTGTCGTATCGACTGTGCTGAGCTGTCACTAAATGTCACATGCAATGAGTCGAATTGGTTGAAAATTAGTGTATGTGATTCTGTGGGTATTCAATGAGAGTGATGTGGATAATCCACTTGACACTTCTGGCTGAGGATGGGGCAGATTTGACATCCTTGTCTTTTACACTGATGTGGACGGCTATTTACTTATTTAATATTGGGATATTTGTGAAGCTCTCTCCTCCAGTGAGTTTTTCCATAACCCCTTTACAATTATGTCTGAATGTGGCAAGACTGCAGGAACTTGACCTGACGTGTTGGTCTTGGGATCATTTCGCCGTCTCTATCAGATGTTAGTTTATTCTGTTAGAATTCAAACAGTCCAGTGCTGTAGCTTTAACGAGTTGTTATCACTTTTAGGTACACATGTTTTAGGATCTTGTCATGTTCATCCACGTTCGTCACTGAAACATAGATTGGTTTGATGGTACTCTGAGGAATTATCTGAGCCAAAAAGGAATTTATTGTAGTAGAATACAATTCCATTTCTGCTGCTACTGCAGTCCACAGCACCACATGGATGCCCAATTTGAACTGTAATATCTGTAAAGCAATTCTGCTGTCTGAACCCCATTACTACTCAGACCACTCACCTACCAGATCCGTAGTCAATGAACAACTCTTGTTTCTGACATGATGACCCTTGCACTTTAATATTCCCATTCTTCTGAGTGTCTCCAATGTGTCGCACCTCCAATTTGTCACATCCCTCAAAACATTTCAACAGACTTGTATTCAATACATTAATATATCTGAATCTTTTTCCCTTCCAGTTACCATCATCTACGTTTAAAGTGAATGTTTCCCTCTATATCTCCCCGGACCATGATTAAGAGCTCTGCAGTGCCAGTGATGGCAGTCATATGTAGTTTCAGAACCAATGGATTTGTGCACATTCAATGAATGTTCACATCCCAGCGCATGAAACTACATATTGAACAGGGCTTTGCAGCAGCTTTGACACACGTCTTTAAAACTTATTCAAAACTAGAAATTGCTGGAGAAAGTCACCATATCTGGCAGCATCTGTGGAGCGAAAGCAGATTTCAACTTTTGAGTCCAGTGAGCCTCCTTCAAAGATGTCAGTTTCAACTTTTTTTTTGGTTTTGTTTCAGATTTCCAGTATCAGAAGTTCATTGTTGTATTGAAGATATATTCTGTGCCTACTGATTTCTCGAAAAACGCAGCAAAACTGGCAGCATCTGTCGAGACAGAGCAGCTGTTGAAACGTTTCTCGTCCAGCGTGACATTTCTTCAGGACTGGGCAGGATGGAAAAATGGTTTATTTAATGCTTTTGTACACGTGGAGGACGAATGATGGAAAATAGAAGTTGAGGAGGTCAGGGCAAAAGACAAGTAAGCCCCCAGTTGTTAAGAAAGAGCAATAGATGTAAATTTGGAGAATATTAAGTTGAGAATGGAGGAACATCTCATTGGAAAGTAAAAGATGCGAAAGACGCAAACTAGCTAAGGCCATATGAACTAGATCGGAAAATGTGTGAAAAATGATGAAAATAATGGGGTGAGGCTGTGAAGTTGTCAAAATACGTCCTACAGGCGGTAACACACCAAGTTTGAATTAATATGTAACTCGAGGTTGGTTTGTGCTTCTTTGCAACATTGCAGCAGACAAGTATAGAAATGTTAGTGTCAGGGGAAGGTAGGATATGGAAATGGGAAGCAATGGGAAAGTCAGTGTTTCTCCGACAGCGAGGACCCTGGACTCCCAATGTAAAGTAGACGGCATTGTGAGTAGCAATGACACGACACGTGATTGAAAGATTGCAAGTGAAATGCTACTTCATTTGGAAGGTATGTTTGGGTAATTGGAATAGGGGAGAAGAGGCATATAGGCAAGAGTTGACGATTCCACAATTGCATGGGAAGGCTCCATGGGGGAGTGGGGAAGTGTTCAGGGTGATCGAGGGTGTCACAGAGGGAACGATACCTGTGAAATGCTGACAGTGGATGAGAGATGACGTGTTTAATGATGATGCCGTCGTGGAGGTTGTAGACGTGGCGGAGGATGATTCCGGGTTGTAGATTCTAGTGCAATGGGAAGTGGGAACATGGGGATTGCTATCAATGTTCTGTAAAGAAGGGGATGGGGTGATGGCAAAGTTGCGGTAGATAGGGAAGGCCGAGTTGAAGGCCCCGTCCACTAGAGATAGGAGGATTTCTCCTTTGAGGGAAAAGCAGGTAATTTCGAAGGCTTCCCGCTGGATTGTGGCATCATGGAACAGAAATGACAGAGATGGAGAAGGTGGAGACGGAGTCACAGTCACCTAATCGTATGTTAAGCCACATGCAGATGGTCCCCATGAATGCATAAAAAGAACCAGGCATCTTAATTCCAGCTTCCCGTCTTCCATTTGGGTCTGATGTGGAATGTGGAAATGCACCGAGAGCAAGTTCATTTGGTACACAGGGCAGAAATAATGATCAACAATGGCTGTTCCTGTTCAAAAAGGTTAACTCAATAAGAAGGCGAATCACCCATCGTTCATAATGGGCATAAAGAAGAATACTCAATCACAAACTAAAGAATTCAAATTGGCAAGAACTGATGTAGTTGAAAACTGTGGCACTGGGAAAACACAGCGTGCCAAGCAGCATCCGGGGAGCAGGAGAATCGACGCTTCATGCATAAGACCTTCATCAGTAATGTGACTAGAGTTTGGAATCTTATTGTTGTAACCAGAATCGGATAATACTAAGCAAAAACGAAGAGCAACATTATGAAGGCAAATTGACAAAAAAATAATAAAACCATCAGCAAGAACGCATCTGTATATATCAAACATAGTTCAAGATGGATGTTTGGACACTGGAAGAAAGAAAGTTCGGAAAATATAAGTGGGACGCCTAGTGGATGTGATTGTAGAATTGGTTACAGGTAACAGACAGATAACTTACATCAATATTTCGCACTGTTCTTCACAGTGGTGACTTTATAAGGATTTCAATGATATTATCATGATGGTAATATGAAAGATCTTGAACTGTCTCTAACAAAACGAAAACAAGGATTTTGACAAATGTATGTGGTGAAGGATAGTCAGGTTAGCAGCAACAAATACAGAGTTTCAAAAACACTGTTTACAGAGTGACTGGCGACATTATTTGAAGCATTTCATAAGTGTCTGGATTTCAGGAGTGTTCCAGTGAAACTGGAGAACCTCCAACGTGAGGACTGGCTTCAAGAAGAGAGCGACGCAGAAATCAGGAATCTATCGGCCATTCAGCCTAACAATTATTGCTGTGAATCTGCTGGACTCATTTATTAAGGAATGAATTGCAAAACATTGAGAAAATTTCAATTAATCAGATCAACATTGTTTTGTGAATGGGTAATTATGTGTTGGCCTGTGAAGTCATGCGAAATTTTGCTGGAGTCGACTGAGAATATAAATAAGCAAATTTGTTGAAGAAGAACTGACAGACCCAGTATGTCACTTTCCAGAGATATGTCATAAAGTATCACAAAACAAAGGTTCTTATAAAAACCAGGAACTCACAGTGTGATGGATAATGCATTAACATGAAATGAGGATTGATTAACACACAGAAAACGGAGAATGGGATTTAACAGATGTTTGTCTGGTTAAAAAGCTGTATCCACTGGATCACCTCAAATATCAATTCTATGGCACCAGTTATACTGATGGATTGAAGGCGGTGAGTGGGATGATTACAATATATGTCCGGCTTCCCGAATGAAATTCGTGTGGAGACATGTTATAATGATGAAATACGGACTCTGAATAGGGATGTAAATGCAGTTTGTGAGTAGGCAAATAATTGGCAGACGGAGTTGATTGTAAAAAAATAAATGAGGTCATGAACTTTGGCACAGCAAAACAAAAAGCAGGCAGTCATTTAATGGTGAGGGCTCCAGGAAAAAGATGCAGAACAGAGGGGTTGGGGCATACCTGATTATGGAACATAAAGTTAGTATTATGGCCCAGGTTCTTTTAATAGGCTGGTTTACGTGATAAATGTGTTGAATTATCAAGAATGTCTCAAATAATTTTGGTTTTATTGATTTTGGTTGAAATGAATGAGCTGTGCCATTACTGAAACATACAAGATACGGAGGGTGCTTGACAAGGTAGATGTAGAGAAGGGGTTGCACTTCTGGTGGAGTCTCGAAGTCAGGGATGTGGGTAAAGAATCAGACACTTCAATTTAAAGATCGACGTCGATGATATGCGAAGAGATTTCTTCTCTCTGAAGGTAGTGAATATCTGGAAAGCATTAATCCAGAGAATTGTTGAGGCTTGATCACTCAAAGTATTTACAGTTGAGTTGGATGAGATTTTGGCATATCAGTGAGTTGAAAGATACAAGGAGTTGGTAGTAAAGTGGATATGAGCTCTGGAGAAGATCAGCCATGTTCTCATTAAATGACAGAGCAGACCTGATGGAATGATGTTATTTCTTATGTTCTTATGTTCTGTGTTTGGAAATTAACTGATTGTTTTCCTGGAAGTTGTGTTGTGCAATGTAACATTCAGGAAGAGCAGAGGATTCGGGTAAGCTAATCCTTGTTGATGTATTTTGGGGAGAGGGTATTCCCAGTGACTCTGGGTCTGCATCGTGACCAACAAGTGGATCAGAAGTAGCAGAGAATGGAAGTCTGGAAAAAGGAATGGGGGAAGGCCTCTTTCTCACCCAACCTGTTTTTTCTACTACATTGCTCAACTTACACCTAACCACGAAGTGGTCTTTATTTACTCTTTAATAGCAGTTCCAATAGGCTGAATGGAGCACCAGAACAATGGACTGAGCAACATAATTGGTCGATTCGCCACAACAGTAAATAAGATCTGGACTCTTCTCATTGTGGTCCCCGCCTGCACTTTTCTTTCAATGCCCCCATTCACCTTTCTACCAAAAAATAAACGAAATTAGTATCGATGGATCCAGCCACGACAAATATCTGGGAAAGGCAATTCACACTGGAAACCAATCCAACTTTGTGAATCCCCCCCCCAATCCCAGTCTTGAGACAGTTTGGAGGGGTTACTTTATCCTTTTCTAGTTCCTCTTATCTTCTTGTCAAAACAGGTTTGAAACGTAAAAACGTTGGTGATTTGGTCTAGGTCGCATGGCTACCAGTCTCAGAATAGGTCATGTTTAGTGAAAGCAACAGCTCAGGCAGATTTCTTCAGTCAGCAAGAAACAAAACGTTTATTGCTGAATTAATCTTCCTCAACAAAGGTACAAAGCCGAATGGCAAGAATATTGACCTGATTCACTCTGTTCAAGGTTTCGTTTGACTCTTGAGCTCGAAACGTCGAGTTCTCTATTCCTGAGATGCTGCCTGGCCTGCTGTGCTTTGACCAGCAACACATTTGCAGCAATATAATCAGACCTCATTTCAAGTTAGCATGTTAAAGCCTCCACAAAATAAACTCTTTAGCCAAGGAATACGTGAAGTGAAACAGTCCAGACTACTTCCAATATACTTATGTCGTTTCTCAGGTAAGAAGCCAAATGCATCTTCACACAAAACACTCTGGATGTGTTCTCACTCTGAATGAGTGCAGCTGCGGCTGTCCTGCTATGCAGGTCCTTGAAAGCGCAGCGAGCGGGGCTATGTTATGCTTGGTTTTCCGTAATGTTGTATGACGTTGGAATTCTAACACCCCACCACCCCGACCCCCCACCCCCCGTCCCCAAGAGCACTGGAGGCAGAGATATTGATTTTTTTTTAAACGCAGAGGTAAAAAGATTCATAGAGAACATCGGTGCCAATTGGGTAGTGCACAGGAATGTGTAATGTCATCAAAAATGCTGGAAGTGGTACAAGACAGAACTGCAGATGACTAGAATAACCAGGAATGCAATGCAAACGAAATAATAATGAAGAATAGAGTATAGAGACATAGAATGCTATTAGTGTCCGAATGAAGAAGGGAGCATCCCAGAGGATCATGGGTCTGCACTCAGATTTGACAAAGTCCAATCATGGTCATTTAAACTGAGAGTCCCCACATCTCGGGTGGGTGGAGGCGTGTGCATTCCGAAAGTGGATTCTTCATGGTAATTGCTGTCATCATGGGTAATAGAACCTACGCTGTTGGCGTCCCTATGTATCATAAATCAGCCAAAGAGTATGGTGCTGGAAAAGCACAGCCAGTAAGGCAGTATCCAGCGAGTAGGAGAGTTAACGTTTCAATCATAAAACCTTTGACAGGAATTCTCGATGTAGGGCTAATAACAGAAATGCTGAATCCACTGCTCCTTGGATGCTGCCTGACCAGCTGTGCTTTTCCAGCGCCAGACTCTCGACTCTGACCTCCAGCACCCCCAGTTCTCACTTTCTCCCATCATAAACTAGCCATCTAAAAAAATGCAGGAGAGACCTTGTAACTGCGCTAGACAGAAATAGTCAAAGATAAAGAACAACAAGGAAGAAGCTACATGTGACATACTGGTTAAGATAATGGCTCAGGTCAAAAATGAATCTCTGCTGAAATCATCTTTTACAATGAGGTAAGTATTTAGATGCTCTCTTTAGTTGGAACAAGTGAAATGACCAGAATTACTGATTGTGATGAGATATTGACAACAATAAATACATGTACATTTTTGTTTGGTCTGTGTAAAGTACACTTACGAACACAGTCTAAATCTGATGTAATACAATCTTTGGAGAGTGCGTCCTCATGGAAAATGGCTCCCAAACACATATTGAAGGAGTTTTCTGCCTATCTTAATACTGTTGACAAATTTAATTAGAATGCCTCTATACCATTTATTGAAGTTATTGATTTCATTCGCAAATAGTTCAGGGTTCAGCAATTCTCACTGCAGTCATTCATTTCTGTTAAACTGATAAATCCTAATTTAGCCCTATTTTATCTTTGCTTCTGCCTCAGTAATCAATACTCCCCGTAGTCAGATGTAGCAGCTTTGAAAGGCTGAATATTCGCTTTCATTACTGTGTAACAGGCACGAGAGCTTTAAAATCTGCTGAAATTGCTGAATATCAGACTCGAAAGGCTTAATGACCTCATTCTGTTTATCTTTCAAAACGCTGAATAGTTGAATAGATTATTTCAATATAGTTGGGGATGGTGCAGATCATTTTGGATTCCTCAGTGAACAGGCCATTTCTGACTTTATGACAGAGGGACAGTCATAGGTACCGCAACTGCTGATAGTTCCCACGACCTAATGGATGCCCAGATTCCATTTGCTCAGACCTGCAGATACACGCTCTGCTTTGCAGGAGATAGCGTTACACAATATTGTGGGCAGTGTCTTCAGTGTGAGAATAAAAGTTTCCTGATTCCAGGACTGTATGTTGGGTATTATTACAGACACTGTAAGGGACAGACACATTGGCGACATGTAGTTTTCTGAGAACTATTCCCTCTCCTTAGTTCCTCATCACCGCAGTGTATTTGAGACCTCGCCCAGCTCAGTCTGTGGTGAGGTTGTGGACACACTATTGGTGATGAGCATTCAAGTACCACATCCGGAGTATGTTCTGTATCCTTATCATCCTTAGTGTTATTCTGGTTGCTTTTCAACATCGAGGGGTACTAAGTTATCAGGGCGGTGTGGACGGCAATAGATGTCCATCATCAGACGATTTATTTGATTACCATTGACTTGTGACCATGAGATTTCCCGGGTTCTGAAACTTTCCTGTTGGAGAATTACCGGGTAGCTCCTTTCATGACTGTATCCTACGGTGCTCCCATCACTGGTGGATTTGACCTACAAGTGGGACAGGATGTACCCAGGGATAGTGATAAGCATTCATGAAATGCTACTCATCAAATCTGACTCCATGAATGTAACGACGTTAGACTATTTCCTGACCAATGAATATGAGAAATAAAGGTTAACGTGGAGAAGAGAATAATAGTGTTAAAATCTGAATGAAAGGCACTCGCCCAGGTTTTGTGCTGCATTCTTTAAAAAAACATCGTGCAACCTTGAGGCAAAGGCATATCGTTTAATGGCATTAAGGCAAATGGCTGCAAGGTGACCAAGTTTGGAGACTGAATACCTTGAATATTCCACAGCTGAAAGCATTATGCAAACTGAAAAGGAGGTGAAGGAGATCTCCGAATACGTGAGTGCATCTGTACGATTTATATTAAGTATTGGAGGTACTTTCATAATTGTAATGCTGTAGTAATGCAGAGTACCAGCTGAGTTGCATTTGGTGAGTGATTCCCTCAGTGAAGCTAAGTGGATCTCACCAAACATAAAGGGAAGTGGGGACATTGTGTTGATGTATTTATAACGACCGTATTCTGTACCTGACATTCCCCAGAACATTCTATACCCAACATTATCTGGAACATTCTATCCCCGATATCCCTCGAAGCATTCTCTGCCAGATATCCATGGAACATTCCATACCCGATATTCATTGATCTATTGTACACATGTTATTCACGGGAACATTACATAACCGGCTTTCCCTGGAACATTCCATTAAGGACATTCCCCTGAACACTCTGTACCCAACATTCCATACCCGATATTCCTTGCAATAGTCTGTAACCGACATTCCCCACAGTATTCTGTGCCATATTCTCACTGAAACATTCTATATCTGATATACACCAAAAATTTACAAAACTGACATTTCCCGAAACATTCCAGAGCCTATATTCCCTGAAATATTCAATTTTCGACATCCACCAGAATATTCTAAAACAGAAATTATCCAGAAAAATATTTAACTGACATTCTCCAGAACGTTCTATGTCTGACTTTCCGTGGAACATTCTATAATGCCATTCTCTGTAGCGCTCTATGTCCCACGTTCCCCAGCACATTCTATAATCAATTTATTGGTAAATGGCTGGACTTCAGTGAATTGAACAAAAGGTAATATCGTGAGGGAAGAGATCCCATCCCAGGAAGACAGAAACACTGCTTCGAAGTCCCCTCAGGCAGTTAAAGGTTGAATACATTTCTCCTGCATTTACATTTCTTCACGACAGAGGTCAAACACAATTGAGAAAATAGGACAAAAATTTTCATCCTCCGTATGTCTTCAAGGAACCGGAAGAAAATCCTTCAAGATGGAAATATTTTCACCCTCTGTAATAGTAAGAGTGAAGAAGTGACCGCTGTCTGCTTTCGAGTGATTGAATGTGTGGGAATGAACTGGAAAACATTTGTTCTGTTTAATGTATGTTGGCGTGTTTGGGGAAGGAGGGATTCTTGTGATTTACACCACATTTCTGTCAGTGATTCAAAAATTCCGATTTGTTATTTCTGCTCCAAATATTTTGATAATTCTCGGAATGCAGTAACACAGCTGAAATTCTCACTCTATCCACAATCAAACCAGTAACCATGCCTCCAGGCTGATGTATAATATTTTTGTTTCCCATCCTTGCAGTTAATGTAATAACGATCTACATCCTGCTTTACAAAGATTGTGGACTGACTCCATGTGTCAAATGTTACCTGGGGGCCATGGCATTGGCGGATCTCCTGGTTATTATCCTCGACCTGATACTGAGACACATTCCTATTGTTTATTGGGAAGAGTTTTATTTCCTGCTTTTCATCCCCATGTGCAATATCCACGCCGTCCTGCTTTATGCAGCCACTGACTGTTCTGTCTGGTTCACTGTCACTTTCACCTTTGATCGATTTGTGGCCATTTGTTGCCCGAAGCTGAAAAGTAAATATTGCACCAAGAAAACGTCAGCTGTGGTTCTGGGAATAGTGACTGTGCTGAGCTTTTTAACGAACATTTTCTGGTATTTTATGCTCCAAGATCGGTATTGGCTGGTGAATGAGCCCTGGTTTTGTTATTTAAATGAGAATGTTAACGAAGTTTATTACGCTTATCTCTGGGCCATAATAGAGTTCCTCCACCACATTTTAAACCCGGCTCTCCCATTTCTCCTGATTCTGCTGCTCAATATTTTCACCGTCAGACACATTTTAGTCACCAGCAGAGTCTGCAGGAGACTCCGGGCTCACACCAGTGGTGACGGTCAGAGTGACACAGAAATGAAAAACCGAAAAAAGTCCATCATTTTGCTGTTTATGATCTCGGCCAATTTCATTTTCTTGTGGTCAACGTTAATGGTGTTTTCTATTTGGAACCGCATGAGGCATATTATGTATCAGTCGGTGCATCTAGATAGGTTTGTGCAGGAATTGGGCTTCATGTTACAGCTCCTCAGTTGCTGCACAAACACTGCGATTTATGCAGTGACCCAGACTTTGTTCAGAAAGCAGCTGAAGAATGTGTTGAAATATCCTTTTACTCAACTTCATCAATCAATGATATTCACTCGTTAAAAATCCATCCGGGATTTTCCCATTTCAGTTCAAAGCTTCAACAGGAAACATTCGGTCACTATGGTTGAAGGCACTGTTGGTTTGTCCAACCTTATCCCAAAGGGGATTTCAAGGACACATTTCAATATTTCCCTCAACTGAGAGGCCAGTGTGAAAAGACACAATTTCTCTGACTGTATCGATGACTTCAATTTAAAAATAATAAAAAAAAAGTTCAATACAAAGTACCAAACAGCAGAGTGAACTATCTTGTACCTTGTTCTAGCCTGGTCGTTGTCCTTAACACTGCTCCTCGAGGAATGGTAAGGAACCTGGACTGAGTTCAGGTTGAAATCACTCTGTCCTTGATTTCGCCTCTGAGTTGGCCTTGGCAGAATTAATCCCGTGTTCCATCACCGTCCATATCTTCCTTTCGCCGTATCCTTTTGTCTCCCTCGCTCTCCTCCTCCTCTTCTCTCTCTTTCTCAATATCCCCCTCTGACCCAAATCTCCTTCACACCCCTCCGCTTTGTACTCACCGCCTCGCATTAGCTGTCCTCCAATACAAATCTTCCTCGAATCCTACCTCACCTTCAGTTGCAACAGAGAGGGCTATGGAGCTTCTGGTCGTTGTTAGGATATCAATGTGAGCGTTGAGACAAATGCCAGTGCAAGGGGAGACAGTGACCCTGAGAACACAGACCTTTTGTTAGCGTAAAAATTGGGGTCTGACTGTTGCTAGGTCAAAAGAGTTGGGGAGGGGGGGGAGAGGAAAATAGGATTTTGCAAACGGAACAGCTCTTGCAGGGGCACTGTCTACTGTTCGGAGAACTAAGTGTGAATGAGTTGAAAGGTGATTTCGAGGAGATGAACTGGAGATGTATTCACTGGCCAGTGTTCAGTGCAGACAATGTGGATGAATTTAGCGGTCGTTGTTAGGGGATGTAAGGCAGTGTAAGGGAACGCGTGGGATTGCGAGGGAGTGAGTGAGACTGTGAGGGAGTGAGTGATACTAAAGGATTACATGAGATTAAGAGTGATTGTGCGAGACGTAGGATGACAGTGACAGAGTTATGTGTCAGTGAGTAAGACTTTGAGTGAGAGAGCAAGACGTGAGAGAGTGAGCGAGATGGCAGGGAAGTGAGAATCGGGGAGTTATTTTTACAGTGAGGGAGTGAGAGGGAGGCATTTAGTGAGACTGTGAAGGAGTGCATGTGAGGGAGTCAACATGACAAAGAGGGAATCAGGGTGCCAGTGAGGGAGTGAGCGTAACAGTGAGAGAGTGAGTGTGATGGAGTGTTTGCGAGGGAGTGAGTATGACATAGGGACAATAAACATGACATTCAGATAGTGAGCATGAGGGAGGGTGAGACAGACAGTGTTACGGTGAAGGATTGCATGTAACAGTGAAGGAGTGAGTGCAAGGGGGTTAGTGTGACTTTAAGGAAACGAGTGCGACAGTGAGAGAGACTGCGAGAGACTGAGCATTAGGGAATGAAAAAGACACTGGGGACGTGAGTGGGAGCCATTGAGTGTGAGCGTGTGAATGATTAATTGAGGGAATAAGTGTGACTGTGTGGGATTAAGTGCTAGTTAGGGGAGTGAGGTGATGGTGGGGAATGAGTGTGCCAGTGATAGAGTGGATGCCAGTTCGAGACTGAGTGTGACTGTGAGGGAGTGAGTGTGTTGATGGAAGACAGAGTATGATTATCAGGCAGGTGATGTGTCCGTGAGGGCATTAGCATGACTGTAAGGGAGACAATGAAAGAGTGAGGTGCGATAGTGGGGCAGTGACAGTAAGGTAGTGTCGGTGATCATGAAGGCATTTGGAGGACAGTGAAGGATTGAGTCAGAATGAGGGAGTACTGTGAAGAATTGAGAGTGACAGTGGGTGAGTCAGTGTGTCAGTGATGGAATTACTGATGGAGTGAGTGAGACTTTGGCTTAATGTGTGGGACGATTGGAGAGTGAGTGTGTTGGTGAGTGAGTGAGCGTGGGGCAATATGGCGAGTCAGTCTGTCAGTGAGGCATTGGACGTGAATGAGTGACTGAGAGTGTAAGGGATGCCGCGTGACAGAGGGTGATTGAGTTTGAGGGGTGAGTGTGACAGTGAGTGAGGGAGTGTGAGGGAGTGAGTGAGATTGTCATGGCGTAACTGTGACAGTTAAAGATTGAGTGCGGGAGTGAGTGTGGCTGTGGAGAGTGAGCTTGACATTGAGGGAGTGAACGTGGCAGTGGAGGAATGAGTGCGGCCTGAGGGAGCGAGAGTGATGGTGAAGGAGTGAGCATGACGTTGAGGGAGTGTGTGCAGCTGTGAGTTAGGGATGATGACTGTTGGGGAATGAGGACGACAGTGAGGGAGTAGGCGGATGAGTGAGTGTAACTGGGGGAGTGAGTGTGACTGAGAGAGAGAGAGAGAGAGAGAGACCCAGAGCAAGCGAGCGGAAGAAAGAATTAAATTGAGCAAGGGAGAGAGAGAAAAAGAGAATAGGCGGGTTACAGTGAGAAAGAGAGAGAGAAAAAACGAGTGAAAGAGAAAGAGAGAAGAGGAAGAGACCGAGAGAGTGAGTGAGAAAAAGAGTGATAAGAGATAGAGATACTTAAAGGGCAAAGAGTTGTGTGTGTTCACGTTCTCCCCGTGTCTCCGTGGGTTTCCTCCGGGTGCTCCGGTTTCCTCCCACAGTCCAAAGATGTGCAGGTCAGGTGAATCGGCCATGCTAAATTGCCCGTAGTGTTAGGTAAGGGGTAAATGTAGGGGTATGGGTGGGTTGCGCTTCAGCGGGTCGGTGTGGACTTGTTTGGCCGAAGGGCCTGTTTCCACACTGTAAGTAATCTAATCTAATCTAATCTAATGATTCATTCTGTGTCTAACCCTGTGCTGTCCCTCGCCTGAGCGTGTTTGAGGACGATAAAACGGACGGACATTCACTCTGTATCGCATCCTGTACTATATCTGTCCTGGCGTGTTTGAGGAGGATAATGTGGAGGGACATTAACGATGTAACTAAACCCGTGCCTTACCTGTCCTGGGCGCAGTTGAGGAGGAGGATGTGGGGGGACGTTGACTATGTTTCGAACCCTGTGCTGACCCTCTCCTGGCGTGTTCGAGGAGGATAATGGGGAGGTGCATTCTCTCTGTATCTAATACCGTGCTTGACCTGTCCTGAGCGTATTTGATGTGGATTGTGTGGAGAAAAATCTTGTCCCGAAGCCAAGTTGATTCCTGAGGACAGGAAAAAAGCAGTACTTCTCTTCATATCGCCTCTGCTGCAACAGAGTTGTATGAGAAAAATAAAATTTGCAACAAAATAAAGCATTTGGATGGAATGTGTGTGCGTGCACACAAGCTTATGCAACAGTGTGTGCATATGAGGAATTAAGGGCTACGGGGAGAACGCTGGTAAGTGGAGTTGAAATGCCCATCAGCCATGATTGAATGGCGGAGTGGACTCGATGGGCCGAATGGCCTTACTTCCACTCCTATGTCTTATGGTCTTATGTAGATGAGTTTTTCATTGAGTATATTTGAAGGAGAGTGTTTAATTGTGTGGGAAGATGTGTTCAAAATTGACACATGTGCATGCCAGGATTGCAGACACTGTTGTGAGATTGTGTATGTGTGTGTGTGACTGACAGAGTGAGTCCATGACTGAGCATGTTTGTGCGCCGGTATAAAGGGTTGTGTGTGAGATTCATTCATTGTGTTTTGCTGTGGTTGTTTTTGAGGCTGAAAGCGAGATCAAGAGCTTGCATGTGTGTGTATACAATATGTCACAGAACGACAATCTGAAGGAAAAATTGCAGAGATATCAATACCTTCAGTGAAAGGGAAAATCTGATCTGGAGGGTGGAAATACCTATCAATGTGTCAAGTGCCCTCTGCGTAGCTGAATCAACAATTCACTCGAATTTCTGATCCTACAAACCACTCTGGACAAGAACGCTTAATAATTTCTCACAATGTATAAACAGTATGAATCACTGTTCTCACCACTACACATGTCCACTGTTATTTTTAACGATGATAAAAATCACACAATAGCAGATTATCGTCCAACGTTTGAAAGTACAAGCTTTCTGCGTGCTACTCCTTAACCCGATAGCTCCAAAAGCTTGTACTTCCAAGTAAACATGTCAGACTATAATATGGTTGAACATAGAACATAGAACAGTACAGCACAGAACAGACCCTTCGGCCCATAATGTTGTGCCGACCACTGATCCTCATGTATGCACCTTCAAAGTTCTGTGGCCACATGCATGTCCAGTAGTCCCTTAAATGTCCCCAATGACGTTACGTCCACAACTGCTGCTGGCAACGCATTCTATGTTCTCACAACTCTCTGGTGTTGTGTGATTATTACGTCTGTCCAGCTCAGTCCAACACCGGTAACACCATACCATTTATTTTCCAATATAATCCGCACTATTCAGCAAAGTCAGTGATATGATGAGACATAGTGAAATCTGCTATACCCTGTACTTTTATGTTTTAATTTAATCATAGCCAGTCAGAAAATAGCCCTCCCTCAGGGACAAAACCTCGCATGGTCTGGAGGTGTGGATTGGGCCCGGAATGAGGATATTAATCTGTCATTGAGTTGGTTTGCAAATATCTGCTGCTCATGGATATCTCTGCACATTGTACTCCATCTACCAATTCCTTGCATACTCACTGAGCTGTCTATGGCCCCTTTACAGCCTGTTTGAACGTCCGCCAAGCTTTTTCTTCCACTGAACATGGGTTTTGCCAGTGATCCTGGAGATGTTACATTTGTTTCCTGTTTACTATCCTCCAGCCAATCCTCCCCCCACCCAACCCACCCCCCGCCCGGACAGAGAAAATACAGCTATCCTCTGTGCATACTCTGCCTGAATATTGTGCATTATAAAAAGGCAGTCAGAGGACTGTCAGAGAAGTGGTTGTAAAAAAAAACAGACACAAGCAGACAGCGAGAGAAAGACAGAGAGAGAGAGAGAGAGAGAGAGAGAGAGAGAGAGAGAGAGACAGAGACAGAGACAGAGACAGAGGCAGAGATAGAGAGACTGAGGCAGACAGAAGCAACAGACAGGGACAGAGGTGGGGCTTGTGCTGTGAGAGCTCACTGACCTAAATCGGCCCCGAATTACATTTCAATATTAAGATTCGAACACAGTGGAACTTCCCAACTTTTTTCAGACTGTTAGATGTAAGTGTAACTGAAGAATTCTGAGATCCACACTGACTCTGAAAAATCTTACTGAGATGAAAGCCGAGGTCTGTCTGGCTATGTCAGGAATGCAGATGTTGGAGATTGGAATCGACAATGTGGTGCTGGAAAAGGAAGGCAGCTCAGGCAGCATCCGAGGAGCAAGAGAACCGACGTTTTGGGCAAAAGCCTTTCATCAAGAAGGTCGTGTAGCCGTTTTAACGTTGCTACTGGTGCTTTTAAACTACCTTCCCTCAGACTTCCATCTGGAATGAATCTCTGCCCCTTTCTCGGTGTTTCAATGAGCTGCCGTGTGCAAGTCCCAACACGTTGAAGCAAGCTGTAGGTTATGTGCTCACGGACCATCAGACCTGATATCTTTGTAAACCAGTCCAGCGAAACAGGCCAACAGCAGAAAGCAGTTTACAAGGCAAATGCTACTTTGGCCTTCACATTGAGAGCATTGCATTTCTGACATAGCGATGTCTTACTGCAGTGATACAGAAGTGGTGATGAGACTAGACGAGGAAGAGTGCGTGCAGTTTGGATCTCCCGATCTAAGGGAAGATATCCTTGCAACAGAGGGAATAGAGTGAATGATGACTCACTGACAGCAGAGATGATAGGATTGCCCATGAACAGCGGTTGGTTTTCCAGAGCCTGTATTTGGACGAATGAACGAGGTGATATAATTGAAACGAATCCAATTATAACAGCACCTGTCAGATTAGAAGCAAGTCTAATGTTTTCCCTGGCAGTAGGACATAGAACACCCAAAGTGTTGAAGAAAGCCTTGACCCAAAAAGTCCACACCGACCTACAAATTGTATCTATCCCAGAACGATCCCTGCAACCAATAACCAAAATGCCCCATGGCTGATGCTCGTAAATGACACATTCCTACATGCTATGGGCAATTGATCATGGCCAGTTCACCTAACGTGCAAATCTTTGGACTGTGGGAGCACCTAGCTGAAACCCACGAAGACAGGGGCAAAATGTGCTTTCCCCCGACTGAGAACCATACGAGGCTGGAACCAAACCTGGGACCCAGACACTATGAAACAACAGTGCTAACCACTAAACCACTCTACTACAGTCGAGTCTTGACTGCAGATAAGGCGAACTTTCTTCACTCAGACGGTGGTCAACATGTTGAATTCTCTTCCACTGAAAGCTGTGGACGTCACTGACTTAATATATTCAGGAAAGAGATTGATAATTTTACTATTGGTTAAGGATTTCACGGGGTATGGAAAGCAAGTGGGAATGTGGCATCGAGATCGAGAATTAACCATGAAAATACTAAATGTGGGAAGAGTCGAGAGGGGCTGAATGGGCTTTGCCTCCTCTTGGTATCTGAAAGTTTCAGAAAATTTGACGTCCTCCTGAAAATCTCAGACTGAAAAGTATTGGCAGCTGTTTACATTTAGACGTTCCCGCATCGTGAAAATTTGATCTTTCATTGCATAACCTGTTTCAATTCAGTTTGAGGATGCACGTGGTCCACAGAATTGCTGACTGTAACTTAGTGACGGTAAAGGAAGGACCAATAAACTTCCAAGTGAGGTTAGTGCGTGGTATGGAGTGTAGGTCACAGGTGGTAATGATCTCGTGTAGCTGCTGCCCTTTATCGAGACAGTAGAGATTGAGAGTTTGAAAAGCGCTGTCTAAGTGCGTGGATGTTGTTGTTGATTAACAGCAGATACAATTGCTGTTCTAATTCATGAATTCAGTCATGCTTCACATGTCCGATGACACCACAAATTCCTTTCCACAATCAAAGAAACAAAGAAACAAAGAACTTTTGCGGCCCGGGAACAAACCATTCGGACCTCCAAGCTTGTGCCTATCCAAATCCATTGTCAAAACTTGTCGCCCAGTTCCTAAGCATCTGTATTCCTCTTCTCCCCACTAACTCATGCAACTGTCCAGATGTATATTAAAGGGATCTACCGTGCCTGCCTCCAATACCCCTACTGGAAATGCGTTCCAGGCACCTACCACGTTCTGTGTGCATCCCCTTAAACTTTTCAACTCTCATCTTGAAAGCGTGACCTCTCACGAGTGAAGCCTTCACTCTGGGAGAAAAGCTTATCTCTATCTACCTGTCTATACCTTCATGACCTCAAACAGGTGCCGCAATCTCCTTTTATTCGAATGAAAACCATCCTAACCTACTCAACCTCTCTTCACAGCTAGCACAGTCCATAACAGGCAACATCCTCGTAAACCTTCTCTGAAACCTCTCCAAAGCGTTCATATTCTTTTGGGAATGTGGCGGCCAGAAGTATGCACAGCATTGCAAATGCGGCCAAACTAACATCGTGTACAATTTTCCCATGACCTGCCAGCTCTTATACTTAATATCCTGTCCAATGTATGGAGGCATACCGTATGCATATTTGACCATTCAATGCATCTGTACAGTCACATTCAGCGTACAAGGGACCTACATTCCCAGATGACACTTCTCATCATCTTTCCCCAAGGCGCTTCTGTTTACTGCATAATTCCCTCAAGAATTAAGCTTCCCAAAACGCATCATCCAACATTGGCCTGGATTGAACTCCATCTGCCACTTCCTCGCTCAACTCTCTCGTCTATCTCTATTTACACTATTCTTTGACTGTCCCTTGTGCGTTCTGCTACTCCATCAATCTTCGTGTCATCTGCAAGTAGCTGATCATACCAACAGTGTGCTCTTCCAGATCATTTATGCATATCACAAACAAAAGTAGCCCCATCACTGATTCCTGTAGAACACCACTGGTAAAGTTTCTCCACTTGGAGAAACTCCCTTCAACTTCTACTCTCTGTCTCCTGTTGCTCATCCAATTCTTTACCCACCTAGCTGAAGACAGACTCCATGTGGCTCCACTTTATCTAATACTTTACCATGAGGAACCTTATCAAACGCATTACTAAAGTTAAAGTATATGAGATCGACAACCCTTCTCTTCATCTATCAAATTGGTCATCTCCTCAAAGGACTCTATTAATTTGGTAAGGCATGATCCCCTGCAATAATCCATGTTGCCGATCACTGCTTATCCAATTCATTTCTACATATACATAGATCCCATCCCTCAATACTTTCTCCAACGACTTTCCCACCACTGACGTCAAGCTCAATGGGCTGTAGTTACACAGAATAACTGTACTACCGTTCCTGTACAGGGGACAGCATGTCCAGCCGTGTGGCATGTGGCATACTAGTGTTTAAGTATGCCACAAAGACATCTGTCAGGGCCCCAACTATTTCCTCTCTTGCCTTCCTCAACAATCAGGGATAGGTATCATCCGGTCGTGGGGATTTGTCCCAGTGAAGGCAAATCTGAATTCACGAGTGTCTCAACAGGATGAAGTATACACTGATATTTTCCCACATTCAGAGCAGGTGAATAGTAACTCTCCACGACTCACATTTCAACAGTTTCTCCGTCTTATGCGTGTCTTTGACTCATTGCAAGGTCAACATCCACAAAGATCACGATGGGAGTGAAGGAGTTAAAATGGAAAACGGGAGAGAATCACGGCTGTCAGAGCTGATCCGTTGTTGTGGTCTTTTATTCAGGTCTGGAACTGATTTCCTCGATCTCTTGGAGCAGTGATTTTTTTTTTAAATATGTTTTAGTTTGTTTTGAAAATTTAAGGAAAAGTATCAAAACACACTAAACGAAACAGGAGAAAAGAGAATAGAGCAAGATAGCAGGTGGGAGGCCGATCAGCATACAGCTCTGACTGTGAATCTTCGCTTTCTGCCATCCTATGAAAGGATTGTTTTTAAAGTAATGAGTACAGATTAGAAACTCGGAGCATACAATTCTAAGTTTATGGGAATTGCTTTGTTTTATCTCCATACCTTCAAATTTTTAACAATCCCGCACACAGACGCATCCCACTATTCTCACTCTGCTGCTCCTAATGTAGACATTCCAAAATCTCCTGAAGTTACCGATAAACAGTTCCGTGCTTCTTGTCCTGGACAGTCTCTGCTCCCTTCGTGGCTTCACTTCGTTTCCCTTCAGTTGGTACAAGAACATAATTTTACCCCAGAATTTAAAAACAAGGAAATTAACAGAAAAATTAAAGCCTGTGTTGTGCTGCCAGGTGATGGAGAGAGGGGCAGCAGCAGTAGCTTCACAAGCTCATTTTTCAGCCTTTACACTCAGATAAAAATGGCGCTTGATTGGTTGAGGACCAGAGTACTTCCGGTCCTCAGGTATTTCCCATTGATCCATTGCTGTTATAATACAACAGAGGGGGTTGAAAGATTTGGGGTGACTTTGATAGAACGAACGACTGGCCGAACTACTGTCGAATAGGGTGGTGCTGGAAAAGCAGAGCCAATCAAGCAGCATCTGATGAGCAGGGGAGTCGATTTTTCAGCCATGAAACCTTCATCTGGATGAAACAGCAGCTCCTGCTCCTCGGATGCTGCCTGACATGCTGTGGTTTTCCAACGCCACACTCTTCGACCCTGATCTCCAGGATCTGCAGTCCTCACTTTCTTCTTGACCGAACAGTAACTGAGCGTTGCCTCCTCCAATCAATCACGAAGCACAATGTGTTTCACCCAATTCCTCAGCGCACATAAGCAGATTGCCATGCTTCTGTCACACGTGCTCTTCTTAGTTTTCCTGCCTCAGGGATTGTTGGAGTCGGAGTCACCAATACGCCAGTTGAGGTCTTGTTCTGGGAAGTGCGTGGTGGGCGCAGTACCCCCATTCAGACGCAAGTAATATGTCATCAAATACTGGAGTTTAATGTGACAGCCCCAATAGCCAAAACGTGTTTTGACATCAGAAATAAGATTCAGCCATTAGTGAGATACAGGAGTATGGAGAAGTATAGATTTAAACTGGGGAGACTTATACATGCTTCAAAGTTCAAGTTTTGCGGAAGGATTTGAAGTTCACGTGCGGTTATCATAGTTGTAAGTATGTTCACTGAACTTAGAAGTTGATTTGCAGACATTTCGTTCCGTGTCTATGTGACTTCTTCAGTTTCTTTTTGGTGGGGGCTCCTGTGAAACATTGCCGTGCTGCGGTTTCCAGAATTTATTTAGCTTCCTTCCTACTGCTTCTGATTGCCCATTCTGCTTCTTCATTGTAGTGGCTGGTCTATTGGGTCTCAGTCTATGTGGTTCTCGAAGCATGACACTCACCAATCAACGCCAGCAACAAATCTCTAGACCGAGTCCCAACACACCAACCACCATAATGAACTACCAGAACCGGAGACCAGAAGCAGTAGAAACTCAAAAAATAAATTCCAGAAGATACAGTACAACAGCAGTTCGCAGGAAGCTCCAAACACTAAAGATGTCAAATCGACAGGGTTGAAACCTTGCCAATTCAACTTCTCGGCTCGGTGCACACAACTCACAGTTTGCTTCAACATTTTGGGAATCTGAGTGATTCACTCCCCGAAATGTGTGGAATACAAGGCATGGAACAAATTTAATGCAGTGACACAGAACTTTAATTCATAATTGTTTGAAGAGTTACAGGCTGTTTAGGGAAGTTGAGAATGATTTGAGAACAGACATCATCGTATTAAATACTGGGGTAGACTGGAAGGGATGAATAGCTTCCCGTGTCCACAGTTCTTATATTCTTATGTTAAGTAATTGAGAAGCTGAATCCTAAATTATGCAGCTTCGCCAAAAGGAGGATTGGGAGATAGTCGCATTGCAAGATTAGATGAAGATGAAGTATGTGCCAGGTAATTTTTGACTGGAAGGCATAACAATAGCATTCAAAATAATCTCTACTGAACATCTGTACTTACGTTACAATAATGTCTTTCGCAAAATCTCATCCTTCTATTGAACGGTCCCTAATGATGGAGTATGACTTCCATCCTTTGCAGTGTTGTGCGCCCTGAAGTGATCACAGAGTTCAGCTTTGAATCCACATTCTCTAACATAGATGGGGCAGCTGCAAAGGTGGTGGGTGAGATGTTCAGGTTTTCAGGCTCATTTAAGATTGTCAGTGATATACAACATGCTTAGTTTTTCACAAATGAATCTTCTCCAAATTATGTAGCATTGACCTCGATATTCTCCCAAAATGTTGTGGATATTGCATTTTGCTGTTTTCTTCAGAGAGCATTTAAAGACATCCTTGAACTATTTCTTCTGCCATTTTCGATATCACTTGCCATGATGATGCTAATCCAGATTAGAGAACTTGATTCAGGAAATCCTTTGACAGGTATATGAATAATATTACTTACTAATGATGGATTATAACCAGTTGCATGATATTGCGCTGTTCACATATGAGAATTGGTGTGTCAGTCTTCTAAGGGAGTTGAAAGGGGAATCATTGTTGACATTTCTTAAATGATTTTATGCCTCTTCTCAGAGATCATCAATAAGTAACGTTTATTTATTACATCAGACCAGCAAAAGGTGTGCTTGTAAAATTATTCTGAAAATATCAGATTTCCTAAATCTTGAAATCTAAAAATTAAGACTCGTGACATTGTCTTCATGTGTTAATCAGAGAGCCCTTCTGTCTTCTCAGAAGGCAATCAAACAAATGATCCCAATTCGAAGGGGAGAACCAGGAAGTGAAGTTCACCCCAATGTCCAGCTTTCCAATATTTATCCTTCAACCAATGTCAGGGAAAAGCGGTGATATGGCCACCATCAAGTTTTGCCTGTGGGATCTGATTGTGAAATGTTTTGAGATGATCTGAAGGTGGAAATCACTTTTTAAATGCATGTTTTTTTTGTAAACAACACACATTTCTAAAGACACTCAATCCTTCCAGAGATTGTTCAGCATGACGAGAAACCAGATTCCGGAGGGCAGGAATTCCCAAAGCAGACAGAGGCTGGCAAATGAGCCTGTCAAGATGGACCTGTAAATACTGGCCTCACATCTCATTAAGTTTTCCTCAGGCTGAATATATACAGCAGAATTTGTGAACGGAATGAACGTTATTTTATTCTTTTCCTGCCAGGGATATGGATATCACTGGTTGGAGCTTCACTACTCAAAGTGGGAGAGGTAATGTTCTCAACGCAATGCTTTGCAGCACAGTATTTTGTCAAATTCTGTCATTAGATTACAGCAGTTCATCAAATTTAGAAACGCATTGCTTCACCAAAAGACATTCAGTTGCTTTCAAGCATTGAAAATTCTATTCAAATCCTTTTCCCTGCCTGTCAGGCTTAGTTAACAATCATATGGAGGGTTCCAAGAAGATCTGTTATTTTCAGTGTCCATGCCATGCTATCTCTTTAAATGTCTATGCATCCTTTTCTGTCTGAAAGACAACTCAACTACTTCCATAACATTTTTTCTTTAACCAAATCCATTTCTGGTCCCTTTCTTCACTTTTGCTTTCACAGTAAAACACTGGACAGCGTCTGCTTTAAAACTAAGTGGTCACTTACTCCTCCAATGATACTTTCGGATATGTTCTGAAGTTGAACTAACAGGAAATACAGCAATTGTGGGACTTAAGCAATCAGCTTTGCAGAAGGTGGAGTCTTAACGCAGCATCTCAGAGGGCTTTGCAACATTGCCATGGCAACAGATCCCAGTTTCCATTTTCAAATGTTGTAGTATTCACGTGCGATATTTGCATTCTGTATCACTGACAAATCCAAAGTCATGTGATCAAAGGCACGAATAAAGCCTGACAATTAAGAAGTAACATGGCGTTCATGTCAATGCCATCACCTTTACCAACCGATTCCAACCACACTCCCAATGTTCACAGTGCTAATGTTGGCAGACTGAGTGCAGTGTGGATTGTGTAAACCAGTGAACAAGCACAGTGTTGGGCAACTCCTGGAGCAGGTGTGGAAGTAGCAAGTGATCCAGTTGGCGAGACACAGAGTGAGATGTGAGAACAGAGAGAAGTCATTCAGCCCATCAATTCGTTTCCCATTCAATGATCTATTAATTTAAGTCCCATCTTCAAGCCTTTCCCCCATAAGCTTTCATTCCCTCATTGATCTGCTATGAAGTTACTTCAGTCTCGATACATTGGCTTTGTGTTTCTCCCCACAGATGCTGCCAAGCCTCTGAGTTTTGACAGTGTTTTTATAAAATTTAGTGGTTCCCCAGAATTTTGTCTTAATTCAATATTTTAAATAGTGTTGATCATTGCCTTGAAACATGTAAGATGTTTATGAGGTTTGAATCAGTAAATGCTGAAAGGTTGTATCCCTTCATGGGAGTGTCTATTTTATCGACGGTTGGTGTGGCTTGTTTCCAAACTATGGTGATTCACAGTGGGGTTTATGTGCTGATAGATTGACACGGACATACTCTTCTCCATCCGCAGGAAAAGCGCAGGGAGCAGGATTTATCTGCTTACTATTTCTTAGCAGATCTGCTTAAAGTATTAGGAGTGATAAGATTTTGGGGAAATTTGCTCTAATCCAGAAGTCTTCATTTCGGTCTCTGTTTTATATAACCACATTCCTGTACTCTCAAGTCTGCGAACACATCTGACAGTTGCAGCTGAAGACTGGCCTGAAACAGACCCAACACCAATTAAGTAACCCACAAGGACACCTGATAACCGTAAAATAATTATACCATCTTTCGGGGAGATAGAAAACAGAGACTGAATAATGTGATAAGAAATGAGATCATAACATTTAAAGTTCAGGAAAAAAATTATTAAATCAATGCTTCCTAAAAGTTTCCCAGTGTGAACTCTTTTCATTCCCCAGAATTTGTGTCACACAACAGTAAAATATTTAGTGAAGAGGGTAAGATATTGCTGATCACTGGAGGAAAGGGGAGCCTAGTGAGTGCTAACAACAGATTATTCATGTGTTTGGGTACTCATTTACTAATGTGATAACATTCAGATTGTTCATCTTTTACAATCTCCAAGTGGCTACAATGTAACCGGATCGTATCAGTCGACGTAGTTGGGTTTTGATAAGTAATTGCAATCGTTTTCTTATTTTTGCGTTTGTGGTGAAATTATTCTCATTTTTTAAATTTTCGAAGCAACTGATTATTCGTGAAACAGGAATGCGTAAGAAATCACATCCTAGCTCATTTTAACGTATAACATAATATTTGAAAGAGTAGATGGTGGCCATTTGGCCCTTCATATACGTATTGTCTCTGAAATTGCTGTCAATTTGTCTTTCTCCCATTCTCCCTTGCCCTGTAAACATTTCCTTCTGGTGGAAAATTCCATGTCTCTATTGAAAGTTCGGCTAGAATCCTGAGTGTGTGGAAACAGGTCATTCAGCCCAACAAGTCCACACTGACTCTCCAAAGGCATTCTGTCCTACTCTATCGTCCTGCATTGCCCAAGGATAATCTACCTAACCTGCACTTTATTGGACGCTATGGCAAATTTTGGATGATCAATCTACCGAATTGACACATCCTTGGACCGTGGAAAGAGAGCGAGAATGTACAAACCCCATACAGATATCCCCAGTGGGGAACTGAATCCAGACCCCCGGCGCAGTGAAGCATCATAGCTAACCACTGAGGCACTGAACCTCCCCTGTTGGATTTGTGTGCACCAGAATTTCAGACAATGTCCTCCAATTCATTAGTACTCACTCAGTAAGATCATCTTCCATCGTCCTCTCGTGGATTTTTTGCCATATAATTTGATTTTTTTTTCTGTGGTTACTAACCATCATGCAGTGAAAAGCTTCTCTCTATGGAAATGGAAAATGCATAAATACTGCCAAACTTTGCTAGCATTACTGTTAACCTCTTTGTGCAAAGGCAATAACCTGCTTCTCTCTGCGTTATGTGATCAGAGACTCACTTGAGCTTGCATTTAACATCGAGATTGTGTGGTTGACCCTCACATATTTCCCAGGGAAATGTATGGACTCCGCAGTTAATGAACAGATTTTGTCGTGGTAACTGAAGACAATGGCTTTGTCTTCTGTGCTTTTGCTTGGTGGAAAGTTCTGTTCATCTGTCATGGTCTGTGTAATAATCAGTTGATAATTTCGAGACAGTGTAGAAATGTAGATAGTTGCTTGTGAGACGGGACCGAATGTCAGAGAGAATATGTGTAAAGGAGCACTGTATTCACATAGTGTGCTCAGTGATGTGAAATATAAGGGAACCAGGAGAAATGTTTGGAGGACACCCTGGTAATCAGGTTCAGCGACTCAGAAGTCGGTCAAATGGACAATTGAGAACTGACAGGTCATGGCGGGAGTTGGAGAGGAGTTGTAAAATAATACGAGTCAGGTGTTCATTGAATGATGTTAGAGGTAGGTTCGCCTGGTGAGCTCGGGGAATCGATATGGCAGAGGTTAATGATCAAATTATCAAACTGTTACTGGCAAAGTACACCAGTTCCTCACTTGTTGGTGAGGAATGAAGGAGGTGTGCGGGAGTGGAGTGGGGGAAAGTACTTGAACATGGAGCAAGAATAACGCTATCGGCTCTGATCATGCTTCACCCCACAATGAGATCATGGATGGTCATTTCTGTCCTGCAATATTCCCATTCACGATAATGTCATTCCCAAGATTCTTCCAGTTCCGATTTAAATTTCTACATTGATTGATCTTCCACGAACCTATTAGTGGATTATTTCAAAGATTCATGATCTTCTGATTGGTCCTAAATGGCTGAACCGAGTTTCTGAGACTAGGTCCCCTGTGGTTGAGCGGGGTGAGAATAGTGAGAGGAAGGGTATATTGAACCATGTATCAAGAGGCTGCCCTTTATCCATAGATGCCACAGTTTCTTTCCACGTGGAGAAGTGAAGACGATGGGAATGGCTGACTGCGTCTGAATGAAGAGATTGGCTGCTGCCTAACAGTGGGTATTTACCACTGAGATGTACTGTGCATGGGCACACTGCAATGTTAATTGAGTGACAGTTTGGAAGGTCCAACCCGACGAATGGGAATATAATATTATATTAGATTGGATTACTTACAGTGTGTAAACAGGCCCTTCGGCCCAACAAGTCCACACCGAGCCACTGAAGCGCAACCCACCCATACCCCTCATTTGCACCTTATCTAACACTACGGGCAATTTAGTATGGTCAATTCACTTGACCCGCACATCTTTGGACTGTGGGAGGAAACCGGAGCACCCAGACAAAACCCACGCAGACATGGGGAGAACGTGCAAACTCCACACAGTCAGTCGCCTGAGGCGGGAAATGAACCCGGGTCCCTGCGCTGTAAGACAGCAGTGCTAACCACTGATATAAAGCCATTTCCAGATCAGCTGAAATTGTTAGTTAAATCACATCCTAAATCCACCACTCAGACCCAGCCCTGACACCATAGATTCAGATGAGATATCCATTTAGCACATGGTATTTTGCTCGGTTCTGCTCAGTCCAATTGAGCAATCTGTCAAGAGTGGAAAACTATGTAGACCAAAGCATTGCACTCATGTATAAATCTTGATGAGACCTCTGTCCATCACGATGAGCTGTACAGATAGTTCGTTGATCTGTCACACTAGGCTGGATATCTGTCCATCACAGGGCGCAGTGCAATGAACAATAAGGCATTGAATTGTAAACGTGGACAAGGTGGACCGCACCAGTCCTAATGTATTCACACCATTCTGAGTGAAGTACTTTGGTAGAGGTTGAGATGAATATCATTGCACTTTCTCTAATTTTCAATGTTTTCTGATGTACTCTTCAAAATTATAGTGAGAATTCATTGTACAAAATTGAAGCTGATCTAATGGTAACCGTTGGAGCCAGAGGCGGGTATGTTCATCCTCTGGTCTTAATACATCAGGGACACGATTGCAAGGAATGGGATAAACAAAACACTGCTGAATTTCGAAACCTATTCTTCGAGGGAGCAAACAGCTGCAAAATGTCCTAAAGATGGCAGAAAAGTTGGAATGAGAAAGCCAGAGCTCCTTTGCTCCAGTCATTCATTTCATGTTTCCCCTTTTCCCTATTCTCTGGAGATCTTTTTCGCCAAATTTCCAACTTTTCAAAGTTACTTGGAGGAGAATGGAGGAGGTGAGTTCCCGACTGGAGGATGTCATGGGAGGCAAGCCACAGAGGCAGTTCACGGAAGAAAGGCAGGTGAGGTGAGGCGAGTCCCAGAACAGAGTCTGTCACGGGAGGCGAGTCCTGGCCCTGAGGCTACAGTGGGGAGGCGAGTCCCGGAATGGAGACTGGTGTGGGTTCCTGAGTCCCCGAGGTGAGTCCCGGATTTTAGACACTGCAGCGAGGTGATCCCCGAGTTGTGTCCTGGACCAGCGACTGGTTCAGGAGACGAGTTCTGGACTGGATGCTGGCGCATGAAATCGAGTTCTGGACCGTAGACTGGTAAGGGGAGGAGAGGCCTCGTGTTTTGAAGCCTGGAGCAGTCTGGAGACTCAATACCAGCACAAACTGGAGTGAAAGGGCTGTAATCGAGTCCGTTCTCGTTTCCTTTCCATTTTCTAAAATACTGGACTTCCTTTTATTATTCATTTCATTTTGCACGAAATACTTAAGAAATAGGACATAGGTATCTTGAACCTAAAATAAGTGATGACATTGCAAAATTTTCACTGCTCTCATTAGAGTACACATGACAATATAGATAATGCGATTCGACTGTGAAATAAACACTATCTCTGATGTCTTTCCAAACAATGATGTGGATGCGCTGGTATCGAACTGCGGTGGGCAAAGTTGGAAGCTACACAACATCAAACTCATAGAATTATGGTCAGTGCTCCCACTCTAACAGCTCTGTCGTTCGCCCTGCTCATTTTCCAAGTGGAAATAAATTTGAGGCCTAGATAAAATCAGCTATAAATATATTAAATAGTCCACTAGGTTTATTTGGATACATGAAGTTTTTGAAGCGCTGCTCCTTCAAAAGCTACCTCATGAAAGAGCAGCGTTGCGAAAGCCAGTGCGTCCAAATAAAACTAACCTGTGTTGTGTGATCTTCAACTTTTTCCAAGCAAAGCTGCTGTTTGCACAGTGGCATACGGCGGCTAGAAAAGGATGGTATTACATCACTTTAAACAGAAGAGGAAGAAATCGACTGAGAGAAAGTCAGAGACTCGGGAGGGACATTTTGATCCCCATTTCAATGGATACACTCCCAAAACAACAGAAGGCCAATTGCCCAAAAATGCAAACTCAGAGATACACACATTTTCATATTAAAGCACACACACCAACACAGGCAAACACAGATACACACATTTAAAAACAAGCAGAGTTACTCACAAACTCGAACATTCAAGCCTGCCTTGCCATTTAATGTATTCATAGCTGATTTTATCTAGGCCTCAAATTTATTTCCACTTGGAAAATGAGGCAGGGCGAACGACAGAGCTGTTAGAGTGGGAGCACGTTGAGATCATTGACCATAATTCTATGAGTTTGAAAATATTTCTCGAAAAAATAGTTCTGATCCCCAAATTAACGTTATAATTTGCGGCAAAGTTAATTTTGATAATGTTAGGCAGGAACGTTCAAAAGATTTTTGGGGAAGAGATTCGTTGGTATGAAAAAGTCTGGCAAGTGGATGTCTCAAAAGCGAGCTAATGAGTGTTCAGGGCAGCATGTTCCTGTTCGTGTGAAGGTCGCTGCTAGCATGATTAGGGGAACAATACATGACAGGGCTCACTGAGACTCTGATCAAGTAAAGAGAATGAGCTATATGCCAACTGTAGACAGCGGACATCATTGAATCTCTTGTGGAGCATGGCAGTGCAGGTGTACATTTCCAGTGAAAATCAAGAGAGCCAAAACAGACATCAGATAGCTTTGACCAATAAGGTGAAGGAAAATCGAAAGAGATTCTACAAGTATATTAATGAGAGAATGGAAGCAAGAATGAGAACAGTGTCCTTTAAAAATCAAAATAAAGTATTTGTGGAACTGCAGGACATGAATTAGATTTATTAATATTATTGTCACGTGTTCCCACTAGTGAAAAGTTTACAAGTCACCACATGTACAATCTTATGTACAAATGTACCCTTCCCCCAGTATAGAATCTTGGGGTAAATGGAAAAATAAACAAAACAAAGTGAAAATGTAAAGCATCACAGCACTTCCGATAAAAGTTAAAAAAAACCAAAGAAACATAGTTAACTATTCGAATACACAGTGCATAAGCTCGTCGTCATGTTGAGTTCACACTTCTCACAAGGACATGACTTCACCCACGCCGCATCATTATAGTTAGCTCCTGCTAGATGAGTGAGATTGTATGCAAAATATTGCATCAGTATTTACTTTGTAAAAAGACATGGAAGCTAGGGAACTCGGTGAAATTAATGCATGTAATGATATATTGAGATGCAGGTATCATTACTGAAATGGAAAGGATGGAAATACGTAGCCGGAGAATAATTCTCAGGAGCTGTTCAAGCCTATCCAGATCATTGCAGGAAGCTAGATAAGAAATTGGATGCCCCCTAGCTGAGGTATTTGTATAACCCAACGGAATTTCGAGGAAGGGACGCTGGACCAGAAACATTCCCTCTGACTTCTGTGCATAGATGCTGCTAGACCTACTTAAGTTATCCTGCAACGTATGTGTTAGTTTTTAATTTACAGCATCAGCTGTCGTTTCGGGTATTCTTTGTATCATTGACAGTCACGGGCGAGGAGATGGAGAACTATAACAGAGCTAATGTTGTGACATTGTTTTTTTTCTTCAAGAAAGGCTGCAAGGAAATGCCAGGGAACTACAGACCAATGTGTCCAATGTCCATGGTGTTTCAGCGTTTTGGGGGAGATTCTGCAAGACAGGATTGACCACATTTGTAAAGGGAATGACTGATTTTGAATAGTCAGCATAGCGTTGTGTGTGGGAAACCGTGACTCCCGTGCTATTTTTCAAGAGGTGACCGCTGTTCCTCGTTATTTTTATAAATGACCTGGACGAGAATATTAGAAGAATTGGTCGATAACATCTGTCGATAACACCAAAACTAGAGGTATAGTGGGCAGTGAAGAAGGTCATCTAACAAAGCAACAGGTTCTTGCTCAATGAGGCCAGTGGCTAATGAATGGCAGATGGAGTTTCATGCAGATAAATCAGAAGTGTTGCATTTTGTAAGACAAGCCAGAGCAAGCGTTACACAGAAAACAATAGGGCCCGGGTGAATCTTGTACACGGGTGCATATGAAGTTCCTTGAAAGTGGAGTCGGAGGTAAATGGTAGTGGAAATTGTGGACAAGGAGTTAGGCACACTTGTCTTAATCAGTCCGAGCACTGAGTAGAGGTTTTGGTACAACACCGTGTCACTTTACAAGAAAATGGTAAAGCCACTTTTGGAGTATTGAGTAAAATTGCTGTCTTTCTGCCATATCAATGGTCTTACAAACTAGAAAAGGTGCAAATATTTAAATAAATAGTCTGGACATGTTGAGATATATGGATAGCCTGGAATTTTTCCCTTTTGCATAGGAGGCTAAGTGATGGCGTTATGAAAGGGGAAAAAAAACATGAGGGGAATGGAAAGGGCAAATAGCCAAGGGCGTTTCCCCTGGGTAGGGAATTTCAAAACTAGAGGACATAGGTTTAAGGTAGGCTGGGAAATATTGAAGGGACTCTCAGTGGCAACTCTTCTGCACAGCCATTGGTGTATGTATGGAGCAAGTTGTCTAATGATTTGGTAGAAACGATGACAATTACAACATTTAAAAGTCGTTTGAACAAGTCCAAGGATAGGAAGGGCTGAGAGGGTATGAATCAAACATAGACAGAAGAGTCTAGTTCACCTTAAGAAACGTTCTCGTCATGCAATGAAGGATCTTCTTCCACACAAATTTTCTGTAATACTTAGAATTCTCTTCTATGATCATTTGAATGGACCTCTAAAATTATTTCAGATCAAAGATCTTCATTAAATATTTTCAATGACCTAGCTCCCTCAACTTTCTTCAATAGAGAATTTTTGACATCGGTTTGGTGCTGTAGTCCAGAACTGCAGCAGCAGAATTACATTCAAACACAATCTGTAATTTTTTTGCACGGGGTAATCACTCAATCTACCATCATCATCACCGTTGAGTGAAAAATGTGTGTAAATATGCCAGTATCAGAACTGTGTGTCGCTAAAACTGATGGCAATCCATTAAAGCTAATGCACCTGACTGTTTACATAGCAAATAGCAGAACTAACATATTATCGAGGAGGTGAGGTGATCCCAAGACACACTACACTTATCAATCCAACGTATAGAGCTACTCTTACTCAGTCAATGCCACAAGCTTCATGTATTGTCTCAAACAAACTGGACACATTCACTCCATGACTCGACACACTCGTGTTAATTAAATTAGCCGAGCTTCTCTCGTTCTTTCAATGTGTCAAGCTCAACGCTTTGATTCAAGGAAACACTGCACGCAATCATTCAAAGGTAAGGGACAGAAAGTCATTATTCAAAGCGGCGAGCTTCTCTCATTCATTCCTTTTGTCAAGCTCAACTCTTTGATTCAATGAAACCAACCGCTTTCATTGATTCAGTGAATCAAACTTCAATCATTCAATGAATCAAACGTTATTTATTATTTCGTTGAAACAAAGTTAACGCACGTATTTCCTGAATCAAAATACACACATTCATTCAATGAAATGCACTGAACTTGTCAATTCAATGAGGAGAGCTACTTTTATTCAGTCAATGCCACAAGCTTCACGCATTGTCTCAAACAAACTGCATTCTTTCATTCCATGAACCAAACTGCACATGTTAATTCAATAAGTCGAGCTTCTCTCATTCATTCAATATGTCAAGCTCAACGGTTTAATTCAATCTAACAAACTTAACTCATACACATCAATAATCAACTGTATCCATTTTTTCAATGAAATACACTGCACACCTTAATTCAAAGAGGAGAGCTCCTGCTATTTATTCATTGCCACGAGCAAAACACATTCATTCACTGAAACAAAACTGCGTTTATTGCTCCCTGGAATAAAACTTCAGTCATTGATTCAATGAAACAAACGTTATTCATTGTCTCAGTGAAACGCGTAGAGCATTTCTCTTCCATTCAATGTCTCGAACTAAACGCATTCATTCAATGAAATAAGCTGCATTCAGTGATTCATTGATTCATATTTCAATCACTGATTCAAAGAATCAAATGTAATTCATTCACTTGATTGTACAAACTTCACTCATAATTGGAGTGAATTTAACTGCATTAATTCGTTCAAAGGGTCAAACTGCAAACATTCTTTCGATTAAAAACATTGCAAGTTGTTTCATTGAATGAAAGCGTTGAATGTGACAATGTGAAGCTTGTGGCATTGATTGAATAAGAGTAGCTCTATACATTGGATTGATAAGTGCAGTGCATTTCGTTGAATGAACATGTCGTTTGATTCACAAAATAAGTGTGTTAAGTTTAATGATTGAATGAATTAAAGATTTAATGTTTGAAAGATTGCAGTTGGTTTTATCGAATGAACGTATTCAGCTCGAGACATTGAATAAACGATATAAGCAATTGACTTCAGACTTTGTTTCATTGAATGAATGCAGGCAGTTTGTGTCAGTGAATGAACGCGTTCAGTTTCTTTCATTGAATTAGCACTTGCAATGTTTCTAATCGAATGCATGTTTTCAATTTGATTCTTTGAACGAATGAATGCAGTTAAATTCACTCCAATTATGAGTTAACTTTCTTTCAATGAAATAATGAATAACGTTTGATTCATTGAATGATTGAAGTTTGATTCAATGAAATTGACACATTAAAAGAACGAGAGAAGCTCTGCTGAGATAATTAACACGAATGGTTCGATGCTTGGAGTGAATGTGTGCAGTTTGTTTGAGACAATACATGAAGCTTGTGGCATTTACAGAAATAAGAGTAGCTCTATACATTGGATTGATAAGTGCGGTGCATTTTATTGAATGAATGTGTGTAGTTTGATTCACAAAATAAGTGTGTTAAGTTTGTTTCACTGAAACAATGTATAACGTTTGTTTCATTGAATGAATGATTGAAGTATTATTCAAGGGTGCAATGAACGCAGTTTTGTTTCCTTGAATGAATGTATTTTGCTCGTGGACTTAAAGAAATAGCAGGAGCTCTCCTCTTTGGATTAATGCATGCAGTGTATTTCATTGAATTAATGGATGCAGTTGATTCTTGATGTGTATGAGTTACGTTTGTTCGATTGAATTGAAGCGTTGAGCTTGACATACGGAATGAATGAGAGAAGCTCTACGCATTGAATTAAGAGTGGCTTTCGAAATCATTGAATACATCCGTGTACTTTTGAATTATCATTTCCAGTCAACTTTCAATATACGAGTGCAGTAGGATTCACTAAATAATTGAGTTACTTTCGTTCAATGTAAACACGGTACAAGTTTTGATGCATTGAATCAATGATTGTAGTTCGATTCAATGATTCAATGAATGCAGTTTGTTTCATTGATTGAAAGCGTTTGGCTTGAAATATTGAATGAATGAGAAAAGCTCGACTTATTGAATTAACATGTGCAGTTTGGTTCATGGAATGAAAGTATGCAGTTTGTTTGAGACAATGCGTGAAGCTTGTGGCATTGACTGAATAAGGGTAGCTCTACTCATTGAATTGACAAGCTCAGTGCATTTCATTGAATGAATGTGTGTAGTTTGATTCACGAAATACGTGTGTTAACTTTGTTTCAATGAAATAATGAATAACGTTTGATTCATTGAATGATTGAAGTTTGATTCAAATAATCAATGAATGCAGTTGGCTTCATTGAATCAGAGTGGAGTAGGATTCACTAAATAAGTGTGATTCTTTTGTTCCATTGAAACAAGGAATAAGGTTTGATTCATTGAATCAAAGATTGTAGATTGATCCAATGATTCAATGAATGCATATTGTTTCATTGAATGAAAGCGTTGAGCCTGACACTTTGAAAGATTGAAACAAGCTCTACCCATTTTATTAACACGTCTGGTTTGTTGGAGTGAATGTGTGCAGTTTGATTGAGACAATGTGAAGCTTGTGGCATTGAATGAATGAGAGTAGCTCCAATCATTAAATTGACAAGTGATGTCTCTTTCAGTGAATGAACGTGCGCAGCTGGATTCCCGAAATAAGTGTGTTAAGTCTGTTTCACTGAACATGTGCAGTTTGGTTCATGCAATGAAAGTTTGCAGTTTGTTTGAGGCAATGCGTGAAGCTCTACTCATTGAATTGACAAGTTCAGTGCATTTCATTGAATGACTGTGTGTAGTTTGATTCACTCAATAAGTGTGTTAACTTTGTTTCAATGAAATAATGAATAACGTTTGATTCATTGAATGATTGAAGTTTGATTCAAATAATCAATGAATGCAGTTGGCTTCATTGAATCAAAGAGTTGAGCTTGTCAAAAGTAATGAATGAGAGAAGCTCGCCGCTTTGAATTATCTCCTATTGTCTCTTATCTTTGAATGATTGCGTGCACTGTGTTTCATTGAATCAAAGCTTGACGCTTCGAAAGAACGAGAGAAGCTCTGCTGATTTAATTAACTCGAGTGTATCCAGTCATGGAGTGAATGTGTGCAGTTTGTTTGAGACAATACATGAAGCTGGTGGCATTGACTGAATAAGAGTAACTCTATACACTGGATTGATAAGTGCAGTGCATTTCATTGAATGAACGCATGTTGTTTGATTCACTAAATAAGTGTGTTCAGTTTAATGATTGAAAGAATTAAAGATTTAATGTTTGAATGATTGCACTTGGTTTCGTCGAATGAACGTGTTCAGCTCGAGACAGTGAATAAACGATATAAGCAATTGAATTCAGCCTTGCAGTGTGTTTCATTGAATGAATGCATGCAGTTTGTTTCAGTGAATGAACGCGTGCCGTTTCTTTCATTGAATTAGCACTTGCAATGTTTCTAATCGAATGAATGTTTGCAATTTGTTTCTTTGAACGAATGAATGCAGTTAAATTCACTGCAATTATGAGTGAAGTTTGTACAATTAACTCAATGAATTACATTTTATTGTTTGAATCAGTGATTGAAATATGAATCAATGATTCAATGAATGAAGCTTGTTTCATTGAATGAATGCGTTTAGTTGGAGACATTGAATGGAAGAGAAAAGCTCTACACGTTCATTGAATCAACATGTGCAGTTTGCTTCGTGGTCTAAACGTTTGCAGTTTGTTTAATTGAATCAATGCATTAAGCTTTTGGCATTGAACGAATGAGAGTACCTCTCCTCTTTGAATTATCATGTGCTGTCTGTTTTAATGAGTGCAGTAGGATTCACTAAATAAGTGAGATTATTTTGTTCCATTGAAACAAGGAATAAGGTTTGATTCATTGAATCAAAGATTGTAGATTGATCCAATGATTCAATGAATGCATATTGTTTCATTGAATGAAAGCGTTGAGCCTGACACTTTGAAAGATTGAAACAAGCTCTACCCATTGAATTAACACGTGTGGTTTGTTTGTTGGAGTGAACGTGTGCAGTTTGATTGAGACAATTTGAAGCTTGTGGCATTGAATGAATGAAAGCAGCTCTAATCATTGAATTGACAAGTGAAGTCTCTTTCATTGAATGAACGTGTGCAGTTTGATTCCCGAAATAAGTGTGTTCAGTTTTTTTCACTGAAACAATGAATAATGTTTGTTGCATTGAATCAGTGACTGATGTTTTATTCAAGGGAGCAATGAAGGCAGTTTTCTTTCAGTGAATGAATGTGTATTTATCGTTGCATTGAATAAATGGCAGGATCTCTCCTCTTTTTGAAGTAAAGCGTGCAGTGTATTTCATTGAATGAATGGATGCAGTTGATTCTTGATGTGTATGAGTTAAGTTTGCTAGATTGAATTGAAACGTTGAGCTTGACGTATTGAATGAATGAGAGGAGCTCTTCACATTGAATTAAGAGTGGCTTTCGAAATCATTGAATGAATGCGTGCAATTTTGATTTTTCACGTGCAGTCTCTTTTCTCACTGAACGAGTGCGGTAGGATTCACGAATTAATTGAGATACTTTTGTTCCATTTAAACACGGTACAAGGTTTGATGCATTGAATCAAAGATTGTAGTTTGATTCAATGATTCAACGAATGCAGTTTGCTTCTTTGAATTAGAGCGTTGAGCTTGACATATTGAATGAATGAGAGAAGTTCGACTTATTGAATTAAAATGTGCAGTTTGGTTCATGGAATGAAAGTATGCAGTTTGTTTGTACAATGCGTGAAGCTTGTGGCATTGCCTGAATTAGAGTAGCTCTACTCATTGAATTGACAAGCTCAGTGCATTTCCTTGAATGAATGTGCGTAGTTTGATTCACTCAATAAGTGTGTTAACTTTGTTTCAATGAAATAATGAATAACGTTTGATTCATTGAATGATTGAAGTTTGATTCAAATAATCAATGAATGCAGTTGGCTTCATTGAATCAAAGAGTTGAGCTTGTCAAAAGGAATGAATGAGAGAAGCTCGCCGCTTTGAATTATCTCCTATTGTCTCTTATCTTTGAATGATTGCGTGCACTGTGTTTCATTGAATCAAAGCTTGACGCTTCGAAAGAACGAGAGAAGCTCTGCTGATTTAATTAACTCGAGTGTATCCAGTCATGGAGTGAATGTGTGCAGTTTGTTTGAGACAATACATGAAGCTGGTGGCATTGACTGAATAAGAGTAACTCTATACACTGGATTGATAAGTGCAGTGCATTTCATTGAATGAACGCATGTTGTTTGATTCACTAAATAAGTGTGTTCAGTTTAATGATTGAAAGAATTAAAGATTTAATGTTTGAATGATTGCACTTGGTTTCATCGAATGAACGTGTTCAGCTCGAGACATTGAATAAACGATATAAGCAATTGAATTCAGCCTTGCAGTGTGTTTCATTGAATGAATGCATGCAGTTTGTTTCAGTGAATGAACGCGTGCCGTTTCTTTCATTGAATTAGCACTTGCAATGTTTCTAATCGAATGAATGTTTGCAATTTGTTTCTTTGAACGCATGAATGCAGTTAAATTCACTGCAATTATGAGTGAAGTTTGTACAATTAACTCAATGAATTACATTTTATTGTTTGAATCAGTGATTGAAATATGAATCAATGATTCAATGAATGAAGCTTGTTTCATTGAATGAATGCGTTTAGTTGGAGACATTGAATGGAAGAGAAAAGCTCTACACGTTCATTGAATCAACATGTGCAGTTTGCTTCGTGGTCTAAACGTTTGCAGTTTGTTTAATTGAATCAATGCATTAAGCTTTTGGCATTGAACGAATGAGAGTACCTCTCCTCTTTGAATTATCATGTGCTGTCTGTTTTAATGAGTGCAGTAGGATTCACTAAATAAGTGAGATTATTTTGTTCCATTGAAACAAGGAATAAGGTTTGATTCATTGAATCAAAGATTGTAGATTGATCCAATGATTCAATGAATGCATATTGTTTCATTGAATGGAAGCGTTGAGCCTGACACTTTGAAAGATTGAAACAAGCTCTACCCATTGAATTAACACGTGTGGTTTGTTTGTTGGAGTGAACGTGTGCAGTTTTATTGAGACAATTTGAAGCTTGTGGCATTGAATGAATGAAAGCAGCTCTAATCGTTGAATTGACAAATGAAGTCTCTTTCATTGAATGAACGTGTGCAGTTTGATTCCCGAAATAAGTGTGTTCAGTTTTTTTCACTGAAACAATGAATAATGCTTGTTGCATTGAATCAGTGACTGATGTTTTATTCAAGGGAGCAATGAAGGCAGTTTTGTTTCAGTGAATGAATGTGTATTTATCGTTGCATTGAATAAATGGCAGGAACTCTCCTCTTTTTGAAGTAAGGCGTGCAGTGTATTTCATTGAATGAATGGATGCTGTTGATTCTTGATGTGTATGAGTTAAGTTTGCTAGATTGAATTGAAACGTTGAGCTTGACGTATTGAATGAATGAGAGAAGCTCTTCACATTGAATTAAGAGTGGCTTTCGAAATCATTGAATGAATGCGTGCAATTTTGATTTTTCACGTGCAGTCTCTTTTCTCAATGAACGAGTACGGTAGGATTCACTAATTAATTGAGATACTTTTGTTCCATTTAAACACGGTACAAGGTTTGATGCATTGAATCAAATATTGTAGTTTGATTCAATGATTCAACGAATGCAGTTTGTTTCTTTGATTGAAAGCGTTGAGCTTGACATATTGAATGAATGAGAGAAGTTCGACTTATTGAATTAACATGTGCAGTTTGGTTCATGGAATAAAAGTATGCAGTTTGTTTGTACAATGCGTGAAGCTTGTGGCATTGCCTGAATTAGAGTAGCTCTACTCATTGAATTGACAAGCTCAGTGCATTTCCTTGAATGAATGTGCGTAGTTTGATTCACTCAATAAGTGTGTTAACTTTGTTTCAAAGAAATAATGAATAACGTTAGATTCATTGAATGATTGAAGTTTGATTCAATGATTCAATGCAGTTGGCTTCATTGGCCAATGAATTCAAGCCAATGATTCATGGCGTGAACGTGTGCTGTTGGTTTGAAACATTGCATGAAGCTTGTGTCATTGACTGAATAAGAGTAGCTCTATACATTGGATTGATAAGTGCATTGCATTTCATTGAATGAGCGTGTGCAGTTGATTCACTAAATTAGTGTGTTAAGTTTAATGATTGAATGAATTAAAGATTTAATGTTTGAATGATTGCAGTTGGTTTCATCGAATGAACATGTTCAGCTCGAGACATTGAATAACCGATATAAGCAATTGAGTTCAGACTTGCAGTGTGTTTCAATGAATGAATGCATGTAGTTTGTTTCTGTGAATGAACGCGTGCAGTTTCTTTCATTGAATGAAAGGCAAAAACTCGATTCATACGATTAGCAGTTGCAATATTCCTAATGTTTACAGTTTGATTCTTTGAACGAATGAATGCAGTTAAAATCACTGCAATTATGTGTGAAGTTTGTACAATTAACTCAATGAATTACATTTAATTCTTTGAATCAGTGATTGAAATATGAATCAGTGAATCAATGAATGCAGCTTGTTTCATTGAATGAACGCGTTTAGATCGAGACATTGAATGGAAGAGAAAAACTCTACACGTTCATTGAATGAACATGTGCAGTTTGCTTCGTGGACTAAACTTTGGCAGATTGTTTAATTGATTCAATACATTAAGCTTTTGGCATTGAACGAATGAGACTACATCTCCTCCTTGAATTATCATGTGCTGTCTGTTTCATTGATTGCAGTAGGATTCACTATATAAGTGACTTTCTTTTGTTCCATTGAAAAAAAGAATAAAGTTTGATGCATTGAATCAAAGATTGTAGATTCAATCTACAATGATTCAATGAATGCATATTGCTTGATTGAATGAAACCGTTGAGCTTGACATATGGAAAGATTGAGAGAAGCTCGAGTCATTGAATTAACACGTCTGGTTTGGTTGTTTCAGTGAATGTGTACAGTTTGATTGAGACAATGTGAAGCTTGTGGCATTGAATGAATGAGAGTTGCTCCGGTCATTGAATTGACAAGTGAAGTCTCTTTCATTGAATGAACGTGTGCAGTTTGATTCGCGAAATAAGTGTGTTCAGTTTGTTTCACTGAAACAATGAATAACGTTTGTTTCATTGAATCAGTAACTGAAGTTTTATTCAAGGGAGCAATGAAGGCAGTTTTGTTTCAGTGAATGAATGTGTTTTGCTCGTGGCATTGAATAAATGGCAGGAGCTCTCCTCTTTGAATTAAGGCGTGCAGAGTATTTCATTGAATGAATGGATGCAGTTGATTATTTACGTGTATGAGTTAAGTTTGTAGGTTGAATTGAAACGATGAGGTTGACATATTGAATGAATGAGAGAAGCTCTACGCATTGAATTAAGAGTGGCTTTCGAAATCATTGAATGAATGTGTGCAATTTTGAATGACCATGTCCAGTCTTTTTTTCAATAAACGAGTGCAGTAGGGTTCACTAAATAAGTGAGTTACTTTTGTTCCATTTTAACACGGTTTAAGGTGTGATGCATTGAATCAATGATTGTAGTTTGATTCAAAGATTCAATGAATGCAGTTTGTTTCATTGATTAAAAGCATTGAGCTTGACATATTGAATGAATGAGAGAAGCTCGACTTATTGAATTAACATGTGCTGTTTGGTTCAAGGACTGAAAGTACGCAGTTTGTTTGAGACAATGCGTGAAGCTTGAATTAGAGTAGCTCTATTAATTGAATTGACCAGCTCAGTGCATTTTATTGAATGAATGTGGGTAGTTTGATTCACTCAATACGTGTGTTAACACTAAATGATTGAATTTTGATTCAATGAATCAATGAATGCAGTTGGCTTGATTGAATCAAAGTTGAGCTTGACAAAAGAAATGAATGGGAGAATCTCACGGCTTTGAATTATGACCTTCTGTCTCTTATCTTTGAATGATTGCGTGCAGTGTGTTTCTTTGAATCAAAGTGTTGAGCTTGACGCATTGAAATAACGAGAGAAGCTCTGCTGGTTTAATTAACACGAGTGTCTCGAGTCATGGAGTGAATGTGTGCAGTTTGTTTGAGACAACGCATGAAGCTTGTGGCATTGACTGAATAAGTGTAGCTCGAGACATTAGATTGACAAGTGCAGTGCATTTCATTGAATGAATGTGTGTAGTTTGATTCACTAAATAAGTGCGTTAAGTTTAATGATTGAATGAATTAAAGATTTAATGTTTGAATGATTGCAGTTGGTTTCATCGAATGAACGTGATCAGCTCGAGACATTGAATAAACGATATAAGCAATTGAATTCAGACGTGCAGTGTGTTTCGTTGAATGAATGCAGGCAGTTTGTTTCAGTGAATGAACGCATGCAGTTTCTTTCATTGAATGAAAGGCAAAAACTCGATTCATACGATTAGCACTTACAATATTTCTTATCGAATGAATGTTGGCAGTTTGATTCATTGAACGAATGAATGCAGTTCAATTCAAACCAATTATGAGTGAAGTTTGTATAATTAAATCAATGAATTGCATTTGATTCTTTGAATCAGTGATTGAAATATGAATCAATGAATCAATGAATACAGCTTAGTTCATTGAATGAATTCGTTTTGTTCAAGACGTTGAATGAAAGAGAAAAGCTCTACACGTTCATTGAATCAACATGTGCAGTTTGCGTCGTGTACTAAACGTTTGCAGTTTGTTTAATTGAATCAATGCATTAAGCTTTTGGCATTGAAAGAATGAGAGTACCTCTCCTGTTTTAATTATCATGTGCTGTCAAGTTGATTGGGTGCAGTAGCATTCACAAAATAATGAAGTTACTATTGTTGCATTGTAACAAGGAATAAGGTTTGATTCATTGAATCAAAAATTGCAGATTGATCCAATGATTCATGTATGCAGATTGTTTTATTGAATGAAAGCGTTGAGCTTGACACATTGAAAGATTGAGAGAAGCGCTACTCATTGAATTAACACGTCTGGTTTGGTTGTGGGAGTGAATGTGTGCAGTTTGATTGAGTCAATGTGTGAAGCTTGTGGCATTGAATGAATGAGAGTAGCTCTAATCACTGACTTGACAAGTGAAGTCTATTTCATTGAATGAAAGTGTGCATTTTGATTCACGAAATAAGTGTGTTAAGTTTGTTTCATTGAATCAATGATGGAAGTGTTATTCAAGGGAGCAATGAACGCAGTTTTGTTTCAGTGAATGAATGTGTTTTGCTCGTGGATTTGAAGAAATGGCAGGAGCTCTCCTCTTTGAATAAAGGCGTGCAGTGCATTTCATTGAATGAAAGGATGCAGTTGATTCTTGATGTGAATGAGTTAAGTTTGTTAGATTGAATTCAAGCGTTGAGCTTGACATTTTGAATGAATGAGAGAAGCTCTACGCATTGAACTAAGAGTGGCTTTCGAAATCAATGAATGCGTGCAATTTTGAATTAGCATGTGCAGTCTATTTTTCAAAGAACGAGTGCAGTGGGATTCAATAAATAAGTGAGTTACATTTGTTCCATTGAAACAAGGTATAAGGTTTGATGCAATGAATCAATGATTGCAGTTTGATTCAATGATTCAATGAATGCAGTTTGTTTCCTTGATTGAAAGCGTTGAGCTTGACATCTTGAAGGAATGAGAGAAGTTCGACTTATTGAATTAACATGTGCAGTTTGTTTCATGGAGTGAAAGTATGCAGTTTGTTTGAGACAATGCGTGAAGTTTGTGGCATTGACTGATTAAGAGTAGCTCTACTCATTGAATTGACAATATCAGTGCATTTCATTGAATGAATGTGTGTAGTTTGATTCACTCATGTGTGTTAAATTTGTTTCAATGAAATAATGACTAACGTTTGATTCATTGAATGATTGAAGTTTGATTCAGTGAATCAATGAAGGCAGTTTTGTTTCACCGAATGAATGTGTTTTGTTCGTGGCATTGAAGAAATGGCAGGAGCTCTCCTCTTTGAATTAAAGCGTGCAGTGCATTTCATTGAATGAATGGTTGCAGTTGATTCTTGATGTGTACAAGTTAAGCTTGTTAGATTGAATTAAAGCGTTGAGCTTGACATATTGAATGACTGAGAGAAACTCTACGCATTGAATTAAGAGTGGCTTTCGAAATCATTGAATGAATGTGTGCAATTTTGAATTATCATATGCAGTCTTTTTTCAATGAACGAGTGCAGCGGGATTCACTAAATAAGAGAGTTACTGTTGTTCCATTGAAAAAAGGCACAAGATTTGATGCATTGAATCAATGATTGTAGTTTGCTTCAATGATTCAATGAATGCAATTTGTTTCATTGATTGAAAGCGTCGAGCTTGACATATTGAATGAATGAGAGAAGCTCGACTCATTGAATAAACATGAAGAGCTTGGTTCATGGAATGAATGTATGCAGTGTGATTGAGACAATGTGTGAAGCTTGTGGCATTGAATGAATGAGAGTAGCTCTAATCACTGAATTGACAAGTGAAGTCTCTTTCATTGAATGAACGTGTGCAGTTTGATTCACTCAATAACTGTGTTAACTTTGTTTCAATGAAATCATGAATAACGTTTGATTCATTGAATGATTGAAGTTTGATTCAATGAATCAATGAATGCGGTTGGCTTCATTGAATCAAAGAGATGAGCTTGACAAAAGGAATGAATGAGAGAAGGTCGACGCTTTGATTTATGACCTCTGTCTCTTATCATTTAATGAATGCGTGCACTGTGTTTCATTGAATCAAAGCGTGGAGCTTGACACATTGAACGAACGAGAGAAGTTCTGCTGATTTAATTAACACGAATGGTTCGATTCATGTAGTGAATGTGTGCAGTTTGTTTGAGATAATCCATGAAGATTGTGGCATTGACTGAATAAGAGTAGCTCTAGCCATTGGATTGATAAGTACAGTGCATTTCATTGAATGAACGTCTGTAGATTGATTCACGAAATAAGTGTGTTAAGTTTGTTTCATTGAATCAATAAATAACATTTGTTTCATTGAATCAATGATTGAAGTTTTATTCAAGTGATCAATGAACGCAGTTTTGTTTCAGTGAATGAATGTGTTTTGCTCGTGGCATTGAATGAATGGCAAGAGCTCTCTTCTTTGAATTAAGGCGTGCACTGTATTCCATTGAAAGAATGGATGCAGTTGATTCTTGATGTGAATGAGTTAACTTTCTTAGGTTGAATTAAAGCGTTGATCTTGACATATTGAATGAACGAGAGAAGCTCTACGCATTGAACTAAGAATGGCTTTCGAAATCATTGAATTAATGTGTGCAATTTTGAATTATCATGTGCAGTCTTTTTTCAATGAACGAGTGCAGTAGGATTCACGAAAAAAAATATGAGCTATGTAGAATGTGGTCACTATCACCAAAATGCTAACACACTGCAAGATCTGACACCTGCTCATTGCCAAGCACCAAATCCAAAATGGCCTCTACCCTCGTCGACCTGTCAACAAACTGAGTTAGGAAACTCTCCTTGATCACACCTCACAAAAATCGGTCCTTCCAAACCATCTGTTTGAAAGAAGTTCCAATCAATGTTGGGAAAGTTAATGTCACCCATTACAACAACCCATTCACACTTTTCCAAAATCTGCCGACCTATGCTTTCTTCAATCTGGAATATTGGGAAACAAAACAATGAACTGAGTGTACAGATGCAGAAACAGCTCATTGAACTGAGAATACAGATAGAGAAATAACACAATCAACTGAGAGTACAGATAGAAAACTAACACAATGATCTGAGTGTACAGTTACAGTAACAGCGCTCTGAACTGAGAGTAGAGATAAAGAAACAGCACACTGGCCGAAGAGTACATAAAGAAAAATAAAACAATGAACCATAAAACAAATCAGCACACGGACCGGAGAGAACAGACAGAGAAATAACACACTGAACCGAGTGTACAGGTAGAGAAATAGAATTTTGAACTGAGAGTAAAGATAAAGAACTAACATAATGATCTGAGTGTACAATCACAGAAACAGCACACTGAACTGAGACTACAGATAAAGAAACAGCACACACTGATCTGAGTGCATATTGAGAAATAAAACATTGAACTGTGTGCACAGATACAGAGAAAGCTGACGGAACTGAGAGTGCAGATAGAGAAATAACAAAATGAACTGACTGTCCAGATAAAGAAACAGCACACTGAGCAGAGAGTATGGACAGAGAACCAGCACACTGCACAGAGAGTACAGTTGTAGAAAAATCACACTGAACTGAGTGTACAGATAGAAACAACACACAGTACAGAAAGAGAAACAACACACTGAACAGCAAGTTCTGATAAAGAAACAAAATACGGAACTGCGAGTTCGGATAGAGAAACAAAACACTGAACTGAATGTGCAGATACAGAAATAGCACACTGAACTAAGAGTACATATAGAGAAATAAAACGAAGAACTCAGTGTACAGAAGCAGAAACAGCACACTGAACTGAGAGTACAGATATAGAAACAACACACCGAACTGTGAGTGTAGATTGAAAAAGAAAACACTGAACCGTGAGCACAGATAGAGAAATAACACAATGAATTGAGTGCAAATATACAGGAACATTACACTGAACTGAGAGTACAGATACAGAAAAAACGCACTGAAATGAGAGAACATATGGAGAAACAATACTGAGAGTACACAAAGAGAAACAACACACTAAACAGAGAGTTCAGTTATAGAAAAACAGTGAACTGAGAGTACACATAGAGAAATAAGACAGTGAACTGAGTGTACAGATACAGATAGAGCACACTGAACTGAGAGGACTGATAGAGAAATTACACACTGAACTGAGAGTACAGATAAAGAAACGACACAGTGAACTGAGAGAACAGATAGTGAAACAGCACACTGAAATGAGAGTACCTATTAAGAAACAAAACAATGAACGGAGTGCACAGATACAAAAACAGCACACTGATGAGAGAGTACAGATAGAGAACTAAAACAATAAACTTAGTGTGCAGATGCAGAAACAGCACACTGAACTGAGGGTACATTCAGCGAAACAACACACTGAACTGAGAGTAGTAATAGAGAAATAAACACAATGAACTTAGTGTACAGTTACAGAAAAATCACATTGATCTGAGAGGAGAGATAAAGATACAGCACAATGGACTAAGAGTAAAGTTAGAGAATCGGGACACTGAACTGAGAGTACATGGAGAGAAGTAAAGCAATGAACTGTGTGTAAAGGAACAGAAGGAGCACACGGAACTGAGAGTTCAGATGGAGAAACACCACACTGAATTGAGAGAACAGATAGAGAAATCACACACTGAACTGAGAGTACAGATAGAGAAACATCACACTGAACTGAGAGTACAGATAAAGAATCAGCACGCTGAACTGGGAGTACAGATAGAGAAACAAAACATAGAACTGAGAATAAATAAAGAGAAATAACACAATGTACTGAGAGTTCAGTTGAAGAAACAACACACTGAACTGAGAGTGCAGATAGAGAAACAACACACTGAACTGCATGTCCTGATAGAGAAACAAAATACCGAACTGTGAATTCAGATAGAGAAACAAAATACTAATTTAGTGTGCAGATAAACAGAACACTGAAATAAGAGTACAAGCAGAGACATAACACAATGAACTGAGTATACAGATGCATAAACAGCACAGTGAACTGTGTGTACTGACAGAGAAATAATACAATGAATTGAGTATACTGATAGAGAAACAGCACACTGAACTGAGAGTACAAATAGAGAAATAACACAATGAACTGTGTGTACAAATACAGAAACTGAATACTAAATTGAGAGTAGAGATAGAGGAACAACAGATCAAACTCAGAGTACAGAAAGAGAAACAAAACGCTGAACTCAGAGTACAGATAGAGAAATAAAACAATGAAATGAGTGAATAGATACAGGAACAACATACTGCAATGAGAGTGCAAATACAGAAACAACACACTGAACGGAGAGTACAGAAACCGAAACAATGCACTGAACTGAGTGTTGAGACCGAGAAATAAAACACTGAACTGAGAGTACAGATAAAGAAACAGCACACTGAACGGAAAGTACATATAGATAAAGAGCACACAGAGTGCAGATAGAGAAGTAACACACTGAACTGAAAGTACAGATGGACAAATAACACAATGAACTGAATGTACAGATACAGAAACAGCACACTGAACTGATAGTACATATTGAGAAAAAAAACAATGAACTGAGTGTACAGATGAAAGAACAGTACACTGAACTGAGAGTACAGATCGAGAACTGACAGATGAACTGAGTGTACAGATGCAGAAGCAGCACACTGAACTGAGAATACACAGAGAGAAACGACACACTGAACAGAGTGAACAGATCGAGAAATACCGCAATGAACTGAGTGTGCAGATACAGAAACAGCACATTGAACTGGGAGTGCAGATAGAAAACTAACGCAATAAACTGAGTGTACAGATATAGAAAGTACATACTAAACTGACAGTATAGATAGAGAAACAACAGACCGAACTGAGAGTACAGATAGAGAAACAAAACACTGGCATACGAGTTTAGATAGAGAAACAACACACTGAATTGTGAGTACAGAGAGAAAAATAACTCAATGAACTGAGTGTACAGATACAGCAACAACATATTGAAATAAGAGTTGATACAGAAATAACACACTGAACGGAGAGTACAGAAAGATAAACATTACACTGAACTGAAGGTTCAGATAGATACAAAACACTGAACTGTGAGTACAGATAATGAAACAGTAACCTGAACAGAAAATACTTATAGAGAAATAGCACGCAGAAATGAGACCACAGACAGAGACATAAGACAATGAATGGAGTTTACAGATAGAGAAACAGCACACTGAACTGAGAGCATAGATAGAGAAATTAAACAATGAACTGTGTGTACTGGTACAGAAACAGCACATTGAACTGTGAGCACAGATACAGGAACAGTACACTGAAGAAAGCGTAAAGATAGAGAAATAACACAATGAACTGAGTGTACAGATATAGGAACAGCAGATTGAACTGAGAGTACAGATACAGAAGCAGGAGACTAGACTGAGAGGGCAGATTGAGAAATAACACAACGAAATGCGTGCAATCCTAGTCTCCTTCCTATCGGAAAGATGTTGTGAAACTTGAAAGAGTTCAGAAAAGATTTACAAGAATGTTGCCAGGGTTGGAGGATCTGAGCGACAGGGAGAGGCTGAACAGGCTCGGGCTATTTTCCCTGGAGAGTGGGAGGCTGAGGGGTGACTTTATTGAGGTTTACAAAAATAAGGGGTATGAATAGAATAAACATACAAAGTCTTTTCTCTGGGGTCGGGGAGTCCAGAACTAGAAGGGTGAGAGTGGAAAGATATAAAAGAGACCTAAGGGGCAACGTTTTCACGCTGAGCTGCAAGAGAATGTGGTGCAGTCTGGAGAATTGCAACATTTAAGGGGCATTTTGGATAGGAATGCGTTTGGAGGAATGTGGGCCGAGTGATGGCAGGTGGGACTAGATTGGGTTGGGGTATCTGGTAGGCATGGATGGATTGGACTGAAGGGTCTGTTTCCATGTTGTACATCTCTATAACTGAGTATACAGATGCAGAAACAGCACACTGAAATGAGAGTACATATTGAAAAAAACAATGAACTTAATGTACAGATTCTCAAACAGTACACTAAATTAAGAGTGCACATAGAGAAAAAAACACACAGAACTGAGTGTACAGTAACAGAAACAGCACACTAAACTGAGAGTTCAGATAAAGAAACAGCACGCTGAACTGAGATAGAGAAATAACACAATGAATTGAGTGAACAGATACAGAAAAAGCACACTGACCTGAGCGTACAGATAAAAAAAATGCACTGAACAGAGAAATTTGATAGAGAATTAACACACTTATTGGACAATACAGATAGAATACAGATACAATAGATAACCATCGCAAATTCACCTGCATCTCCGCGCACATAATTTACTGTACCTGCTACACCTGATGTGGTCTTCTCTACATTGGGGAGACAGGCCGCCTACTTGCGGAATGTTTCAGGGAACACCTCTCGGATACCCGCACCAATCAACCAAACCACCCGTGGCTGAACACGTTAACTCCCCCTCCCACTCCACCAGGACATGCAGGTCCTTGACCTCCTCCATCACCAGATCCTGGCCACACGACATCTGCAGGAATAGCACCTCATCTTCCGCTTAGGAGCCCTCCAACCACACGGGATGAATGTAGTTTTCTCCAGGAATTCTCCCCTCGGATTCAACACCGACCTCTTGACCACCGCAATCTTCTTCCCGACCTTTCCGAACCGACCCCCTCGCCGGCCTCTTACACTCACCCTCTCCTCCTTCCCCCTATCTTATTCCCAGCGCCCCTCCCCCAATTTCCCTCCTCCACCTTTTATCTCAGCTTGCTTGGCACACAAGCCTCATTCCTGAAGATGGGCTTATGCCCGAAACGTCGATGCTCCTGCTCCTCGGATGCTGCCTGGCCTGCCATGCTTTTCCAGCAGCACATTTTCCAACAATACTGATATGGAAACAACACATTAAACTGAGACTACAGATAAAGAAAAAAACACACAACTGAGAGGGCAGATAGCAAAGTAACATAGCGAACTCTGAGTAAAATAGACAAACAACACACTGAACAGTGAGTTCAGACAGAGAAACAAAACACTGAACTGAGAAGACAGATACAGACATAAAACAATGAACTGAGCGTACAGATACAGAAACAGCAAACTGAACTGAGAGTTACAGACATAGAAACAGCACACTGAATAAAGAGGACTGAGAGAGAAATAACACAATGAACTGAGTGTACAGATACAGAAACAAAACGCTGAACTGAGAGTACAGATAGAGAAATAATGCAATGATCTGAGTATACAGATACAGGAACAGCACACACAACTGCGAGTTCAGATAGAGAAACAGCAAACTGAAAGAGTGTACAGATAGAGAAACAACACACTGATCTGAGAGTACAGATAGACAAACAACACTGAAATGATAATTCAGATAGAGAAACTACACACGGAACTGAGGGTTTGATACAGAAACAAAAAAACTGAACTGAGAGTACAGATAGAGAAACAATACACCGAGTTGACAGCACAGAAAAAACACACATATAAAGAAAAAGCACACTGAATTGAGAGTACAGATAGAGAAATAACACACCGGTCAGACAGTACAGGGAGAGAAACAGCATACTGAACTGAGAGTACAGACAGACAAATAACACAATGAACTGAGTGTACAGTTCCAGAAGCAGCACACTGAACTGAGAGTGCAGATAAAGAAACAACACACACAATGGAGAGCACAGTTCATGAAATAACGCACTGAACTAACAGTACAGATGGAGAAACCGCACTTTGAACATAGAGTGTAGATAGAGAAATAACACAATGCAAAGAGTGTAACAGATACAGCAGGAGCACACTGAAATGAAAGTACAGATAGAGAAACTGCACATTGAACAGAGAGTACAGATAAAGAATCAGCACACTAAACAAAGAGGACAGATAGAACATAGAACATAGAACATAGAAGGATACAGCGCAGTACAGGCCCTTCGGCCCTCGATGTTGCGCCGACCGAATCCTACCTAACCTATACTAGCCCAATAACTTCCAATGCCTATCCAATGCCCGCTTAAATGACCATTAGAGAAATAATACAACGTACTGCGAGTACATAGAAACTACACAGTTAACTGAGAGTATAGATATAGAAACAATACGCTGAACTGAGAGCACGGATAGAATAGCGGCGCATGGAACAGGGAATAGATAGACAAATAACACAATGAGTTGAAAATGTGTCGCTGGTTGAAGCACAGCAGGTCAGGCAGCATGCAAGGAATAGGGAATTCGACGTTTCGGGCATAAGTCCTTCATCAGGAAGCCCTTCTAACCTGATGAAGGGCTTATGCCCTAAACGTCGAATTTCCTATTCCTTGCATGCTGCCTGACCTGCTGTGCTTCAACCAGCAACACATTTTCAACTGTGATCTCCAGCATCTGCAGACCTCATTTTTTACCCGAAAATAACACAATGAACTGAGATTACAGACAGAGAAGTGACACTGAACTGAGAGTACAGATATAAAGACAAAACACGGAACTGAGAGAACAGATAGAGGAACAAACAACTGAACTGAGAGTATAGATAGAGAAATAATAACACAATGAATTGAGTGCACAGATATAGAAACAGCACACTGAACTGAGAGGACAGATAGAGAACAACCACAACGAACTGAGTGTACAGTTACAGAAACAAAAAACTGAAGTGAGAGTACTGACAGAGAAACAGCACACGGACCTGAGAGGACATATACAGAAATAACACAATGAACTGAGTTTACAGATACAGAAACAGCACACTACTGAAAGTACAGACTGAGAACCAGCACACTGAAGAGAGAGTACAGATAGAGAAATAATACAATAGACTGAGTGCAGAGATAAATGAAGAGCTCACTAAACTCAGTATACAAATAGAGAAACAGCATACTGGACGGAGATTACAGATAGAGAAACAAAACACTGCACTGCAAGTTCAGATAGAGAAACAAAACTCTGAACTGAGAGTACAGGCAGAGAAATAACACAATGAACTGAGTGTATAAATACAGAAACAGCACACTGAACTGACAGTACAGATTAAGAAGCCGCAAATTGAACTGTGAGTACAGGTCCAGAAATAACACAATGAACTGAGTGTACAGATACAGAAAAGCACACTGAACTGAGAATACAGGGAGAGAAACAGCACACTGAACCGAGAAGACAGAGAAATAACACAATAAACTGAGTGTACACATACAGAAATAGCAGACTGTACTGAGAATACAGTGAGAGAACTAGCACATCGAACAAAGTGTACAGACAGAGAAACAACACACTGAACTGAATTAGCAGAGACAGAAATAACACAATGGTCTGAGTGTACAGATACAGAAACAGTATCTGTTTCAATTGACAGTACAGTTAAAGACACAACACACTGAACTGAGAGTTCAGATAAACAAATAACACACTGATCAGACAGAGAAACAAAACACTGAACTCAGCACGGTTTCAGAAATAGCACACTGAACTGAGAGTATAGGTAGAGTAATAACACACTGAACTGAGAGCACAGATAGTGAAACAGCACACTGAAGTGAAAGTACAGATGGCCATACAGCACACCAAACTGAGAGTACAGAGAGATAAATAACACAATGAAATAAATGAGTGTGCAGAAACAGAAGCAGCACACTGAACTGAAAGTACAGATAGAGCACCAGCAGACTGAAATGAGAGTACAGATAGAGAAATACAACAATGAACTGTGTGTACACACAGAAAAATAAGACAATGAACTGTGCATAAAGATATGGAAACAGCACACTGACGGAAAGAACATATAGAGAAGGAGCACAGAAAAATGAGAGTACAGATAGAGAAATAACACAATGAACTGAGGGTACAAATACAGAAACAGCACGCTGAGCTGATAGTACAGATAAAAAAAGCAGCACACAGAATGAAAGCACAGATAGATAAATAACACAATGAACTGAGTGTGCAGATACAGTAACAGCACACTGAACTAAAAGTACAGACAGAGAAACAACACACTGATAGGAGAGAACAGATAGAGAAATAACACAATGACCTGAGTGTACAGATACAGAAACAGCACACTGAACTGAGTAAACAGAGAGATGAACAGCGCAGTGAACTGAGAGTACAGATAGAGAACGAGCACACTGAACAGAGAGTATAGATAGAGTAATGGCGCATGAAACAGGGAATACAGATCGACAAGTAACACAATTAACTGAGATTACAGACATAGAAGTGACACTGGACTGAGAGTACAGGTATAAAGACAACACATTGAAGTGAGAGTACAGATAGAAGAACAAAACACTGAACACAGAGTACAGAGAGAGAAATGACACAACTAACTGAGTGTAAAGATATTGAAACAGCACACTGAACTCAGAGAACATATAGAGAACTAACACAACGAACTGAGTGTACAGTTTCAGAAACAGCACACTGAACTGAAAATACTGACAGAGAAACAGCACATTGAACAGAGAATGCAGACAGAGAACAAACACAGTGAACTGAGTGTAGAGATACAGAAACAGTGCACTGAACTGAAAGTACAGATAAAGAATCAGCACATTAAACAAAGAGGACAGATAGAAAAATAACATGATGTACTGAGTGTGTCTCGAAACAGTTAACAGAGAGTACAGATATATATAAACAAAACGGTGATCTGAGAGTACAGTTGGAGGAACAAAACACTGAACAGAGTGTGCAGATAGAGAAATACCACAATTAACTGAGAGTACATTGAACTGAGAGTACAGATAAAAAAAACAACACACACAATGGAGAGCACAGTTCGTGAAATCACACACTGAACTAAGAGTACAGTTAGAGAAACAGCACACTGAACTGAAAGTGCAGATGGAGAAACTGCACCCTGCACATAGAGTGCAGATAGAGAAATAATACAATGAACAGAGTGTACAGATACAGTAACAGCACACTGAACTGAAACAATAGATAGAGAAACAGCACATTGAACAGAGAGTGCAGATAGAGAAATAACGCAGTGAACAGAGTGCACAGATACAGAAACAGCACACTGAACTGAATTAATACAGCGTGTTTCATTGAATGAAAATGTTCATCTTGAAACATTCAATGAATAGCAAAGCTTTACTCATTGAATTAACCGTGCAGTCTTTTTCATTGAATAAATGTGTGGAGTTTGTTTCATTGAATCAATGCGTTAAACTCGTGACATTGAATGAATGAGAGCGAGCTGCTTATGGAATTAACACGTGCAGTTTGTCTCACTGAATGAATGCATGCCGTTTGTTTCATTGAATGAATGGCAAAATCTCACGCATTGGTTCAGCACATGCAAAGTGTTTTATTGAATGAACGGGTGCAGTTTGATTAATTGAATGAATGCAGTTGGATTCACCAAATAAGTGAAATGGAGACCAATGCATTTCAGGCAGATGAGCAATGGGCAGAAGTTCATCAACTCATATTGCCAATGTGATATGTAAGATGTTGTGGACATCGCATGATCCACCCATTCTGGGGTAAGAAAATTTAAGAAAATATCCAAAAAAATGTTTACTGGTCGGGACTGCAGAACGATGCATTTGAAATCTGCCAGGCAGGCCATAGATGTTAGAAACTTGATAAATTGCATGCACTATAAAAATCCACACCTTTAATACCCTTTCCTGCATTTGCAGAATCCTTCACAGGAGTCTCATTTGATTATATAGGATGCCTATTTCAAACAAAACGTGGAACTCAGTAATTGTCAACTATAATGGATATGTAACAATTTTCCAGAGGCCATGTCATTACATAACATCACAGCTAAACGGATAGGAGAAGAGTTACTCAATTTTTTGACGAGATATGAATTATCCACAGGGGAAATTGTGAGTACAGCAAGAGGAAAAGGGAACACCCATCCCAAGCTTTGGACAAACATTAGGAAATAGGACCAATCTGAAACGAGGCATTGAGGGGGCTAAAAGTGGTCATGAAATATTTTTAGCAAACACAGTTCAGGAAAATCCCAAAACGTTCTCTTCATATATAAGGTGCAGGAGGGTATAGAGAGAAAGGGTAGTGCCAATCAACAGCAAAGGAGGACAGTTATGCGTGAACTCAGAGAAAATGGATGAGATTCGTAATGAGTACTTTGCATTGGTATTCAACGAGGAGAGAGACATGACAGTTGCGAAGTTAGGGATAGTTGCTTGATTACTCAAAATCAAATTGGAACAAGGAAGGAAAAAGAATTTGGAAATATAAAAGGCATAAAGTTGAACAAGTCTGAAAAAGATCTATTCCAGGTTACTGAGGGAAGCGTGAGAAAAATATCTGGTTCCTTAACAGATATCTTTGCAGCATCCATGAAACGGGTGAGGTCCGGAAGAGTGGACCATGGCTAATGTTGTCTCCTTTTTTTGTGAAGGGTAGCAGCGATAATCCAGTTAATTATAAACCGGTGAAACTGACATCAGTGGTGGGATGCTGCTGGAGAAATACTGAGCGAGATTATCTTTCCCAATTGGAAGAAAATTGGATTATCAGAGATAGGTAACATGATTTATACAGGGAAGGTCATGTTTTGTTAAAGTAATTGAATTCTTTGATGAAGTGATAAAGTTGATTGATGAGGGAAAGGCTCTATGTTTCGTACACATGGACTTCAGTAAGGTGTTTGATAAGGTTCCGCATAGTTGGCTGATGGAGAAAGTGAAGTCGAATAGTGTCCAAAGTGTACCTGCTACATTTATACAGACGTGGCTGTGCAGCAGGAGACAGAAAGCATTAGTGGAAGAGCGTTTTGTTCAAACTGGAGACCTGTTACCAGCGTTGTTCAACAGGGATTCGTGATGGGGCCACTGTTGTTTGTGAAATATATACATAATTTGAAGGGAGGTATAAGTGGTCTTGCTAGCAAGTTTGTAGATGACACTAAAATTGGTGGCGCCGCAGATGGTGAAGGGAACTGTCAGACAATGCATCAAAATATAGATAGATTGGAGGGTTGGGTGGACAAATGGCAGATAGACTTAATCCGGGAAAATTTTGAAAGATCCAATTCAAGCACGAAATATATAGTAGATGGAAACGTACTGGTGAAACTTCGTGTACAGAGAGATCTGGTTGGTAATGTAGAGAGTGCAGAGGAGGTTGACCAGGATGTTGCCTGGTATGGAGGGCACTGGATATGAAGAGAGTTGACGAGATGAGGATTATTTTCATCAGAAAGAGGGGACCTGAATGAAGCCTACAAAATCATGTGATAGATGGATAGCCAGAAGTTTTTTTTTCGCCAAACTGGGAAACTCATGTAATAGAAGTCATGAGTTCAAAGTGAAAGGAGAAATGTTTAGGGCAGATATTCATGGAAAGAGCTTTAGGCAGAGGGTGGTGGGTGCATGGAATGCGTTGGCAGCAAAGTTGATAGAGGACGGAATGATCCTTTAAGATATTTCTAGACACAGACATGAATGGCCACGTAGCAGAGCGACATGGACCCTCAGAAAATAGGCGAGACGTTTAGCTGGATGATCTGGGTTGGCACCGTCTTGGAGGGCCAAAAGGCCATCTCCCAGTGCTTTAATTTCTTTGATCATTTTCTACATAAACAGATCAAGGGTCAAATTTTACTTCAAAAAGATTCAACAAAGCTGTCGACGGTTTAGGAAATAGCCCAATGCAAATCCACTGCATATCATTGAGAAACGCAGGGAGTGTGAGAAAGAGGGTATTACACTTTGAAGTCAATGTTAAATGCTTTTGATCAAGACTATCCCAAATGATGCGTATAAATGAAGTCTGTTTGTACTTTTTTGCCCTCAGAGATGCACCAAATGAATCGAACAAATTCCATCTACTTGAATTAGTTTTTGGTGCTGAAATGAGAGGCACCAAACATTAATTAACGAGAACTTATAACTCAGATTTCAGAGAACAGATATTTTGACTATGTGTCAAATTTTAGAGAACGTTTAAGAAGTGCAGAGACGTTAGAAAGGCAGGATTGCAAAACATAAGAATCGACGTTCTGGGATTACAACCTTCATCAGGAATGGCTTATGTCCAAAATGACGATTCACCAGCTGCCTGACCTGCTGTGCTTTTCTAGCACCACACTCTCTACTCTGATGCCCAGTATCTGCAGTGTTCACTTTCTCCACGTCTTAACTATCAAATACCACAGCATGCAATAAAAAGGGGAAGCTGAAAAAAAATCAAAAACTCACAATATTGCTAACGGACATACAGTACTGTTGTTACTTCTGCCAATAAATGAACATTTAAAGCAAGACTAAGTGGACCTTATCCCATTGAAAGCAGATGGAGTGAGACGAACGTTTTGATTAGGATTCCAGACACAAAATAATCTCACACAGTGTACGATGTTTGTATGTTCAAAAGTTATTTTGACAGGGATTGACAGCAAATTAGAATGTCTTATTGGTTAGAATACAGAAATGGTACCCACTTTCAGGGGATGTTGTATTAGAAATTCCTCGAATTTAAGTAGAAAATGAGGAAGTTATCAAATTATTGTATAAATCATTGAGTTACTTTCGAGACGAAATCGAAATGATTAGAAAGAGGAATTGCTATCGGTTGGAAGGACATATGGAAATAAGCTGGAAAATGCCATTCCAAGTATGCACGATATAGATTTATGAAATGCTTTTCCAATTAAACAACGTCTCATCGGCTTAACCCTCTTAAGGAGGCACAAGTTCAAAAGAGATGTCATGCAAGATCCAAGAATACTCATTCGAAGTGAGTTACAGTGACTGGAGCTCACCCATAGCAATGGTGCCAAAACCAATGGCGCCCAATATTTGTATGTGGACTATCACAAAGTCAATGTAGTTACAATGTCTAATTCATATCCAATTCTATGTTTGGAATAAGGTGAGAGGAGCAATGCATATTTCTAAATAGGACTTACTCAGAAGATGCTGGCAGGTACCCTTATCCGAAACAGAGGAAATAATTTAGATTTCATAACACCAAATTGACTGTATTATTTTAAACTTATACCATTTAGTATGAAAAATGTGCCCGTCACATCTCAAAAACAAGCCAAGAAAATCATTTGTCCATGACACAATTATGCGGTATACATCAACGATCTGGCGTTTCATAATGACACATGGAAGAGCTATTATCAGAATCATTCGATTGACTTCAGGTGACAGGCTGAATGATAAGCTTGGCTAAGAGTGTATTTCCAAAGCCTAAGTCAGCGTCCTAGGACCTGTTATCTAACATGGACAGATGCCCTCACTGAATGGGGAAACAAAGGGTATTGGAGTGATTCCAATAACATAACAGAAGACAGAAACACCATGATTCATCGGATTGAGTGGCTTTTATTGCAAATTCGGTCCGTTCAATTAATTGTTGAAGAAATGCAAGACATTTCAGTGGACAACGAAATTTCAGACGGCATTTTACAGATTAAAACAGTGTTACCCACCGCTCCAATATTAGGTACACATAATAGCTCAAATCCATTCAAGATGTGATGTGGGTTTTCGTGCTGTGCTCTTACAGGAAGACGATGAGAGGATCGAAAGACCTATTGGATATTCCTCCAGGGATTTGAATATAACTAACTGAAATATTCTACAGTCGGGAAGGAGACCTTGAGTTTGGTGTTGGCATTGCAACGTTTTAGCATTTACATTGCCAGTAAAGTGTCTGAGCCAATCGCAAATACTAATCATGACCCATTAAAGTTTTTTTCTGAGAAATTTAAGGTAAAAAATTCCTGACAGTTTTGGTGGAGCTTTTTGCTGCAGACATTCAATTTGACAATTTTACATGCGGCAGGATGAGAACAGTACTTGCCGAAGCATTGATGTGACTTGAATGAAAAACAGAGGTGCTTGGAGGCAAAAGGAAACTTACTGAAACTAAATGTCGTAGTGTATGCTTGCATGGTTGTACTCAAAGCTATGCACGTGGACTGAAATGTACTAACAGAGTAAAGTAAGGAATCTAGAATGAAGACATCTTCGTAAACTGAGTGTTCATTTTCTTCAGGAGGAGGTGTGATAATGCAATCCCTTCAACAAATTTAATTTGTTCAAGAAATGGAGGAAAGTCAGAGGTGACGAAATGTCTACCCTAAAACTGAGAGACTGGTAAGTTCTCTCAGTTCAGGGTTATTTTCCAGTATGCTTTATTTCTGGCAGGCATTCAGAAACTTCTGAAGGTGAGAAGAAGTTTCCATGTTTTAGCAAATGATTCCTGTCCGACTGCTCTCTAAAAAATCTCCTGCCTGCAAGAACATGTTTTGAATTTAGCTTTTCCCAAGATTGTGTTTATGGGACATTGCGGGAATTGGAACAGCTTCTTAGTTAACTAGCGACACTGAGTCGGACGGGTGAAATTTCAATTAGTTAAATTATTCTAATTTCTGTTTTCTATTGATCATGTTTCAGCCACCATGTTTAAACACATTCTGTTTTGTTTAAAGTCGAATGGATTGACCAGCTGATTACTCCTGGAATATCCACTGTAAGCTTCTTTTTCCAATCTGAGCGACATTCGCAAAATATTTGGTTGGCACAGCGGCACTGCTGCCTTATACCGCAGGAGACCCAGGTGTGGAGTTTGTACATTCTTCCCGTGTCTGTGTGGGTTTCCTCCGGGTGCTCCAGTTTCCTCCCACAATCCAAAAATGTGCAGGTTAGGTGAACTGGTCATGTTAAATTGCCTTTAATGTTAGGTGAAGGGGTAAATGTAGGGGAATGGGTCTAGATGGATTGTTCTTTGGCGGGTCAGTGTGGACTTGTTGGGAGGAAGGGCTTGCTTCCAGACACTAAGTAATATAATGGTCCATAACATCTGTTAACCGTTCCCCTCGTATTGTCATGTGAACACATCTTAATTCGGTGCCCCTAACACTGGTCTTTGAAACGATATCCACTGTAGCACAGTAACAGACTGTAAAAAATCCTCAAACTGTTCTCCTTGGAACGCCACCTGAACCCGTCACCAAACTGTTCGTTTTGCAACAGCCTGTGAACCCATTCTCACCCAGTTCTCTGAACAACGACCTGTCAACCCATCCCGTATTCGGTCTTGTCATAACAGCCTATGAATCTAACTGAATGATTTTTCCCTCGGAACAGCCTGTTAAACAATCCCCACTCTGTTACCTGAGCAACCGTCTGTAAATGCGTCCCCACTCAGTTCTCCAAGCCGTTGTCTGTGAATACATGCCCAGCCTGTTTCACTAGCAATGACATGAAGCAATTCATACTCTTTTACCCCGGCAATGACCTGTAAACTCATCCCTTCTCTGTTCCCCAAGCAACGCCCTGAGAAACCATCCACAGTATTGTGAAACCATCTTTAGACTGATACTTCAGCAATGACCTGTCAATCCATCCACACTCTGAATTCCTAAAGAAATGTCTGTAAACCCTTCTTAAGCTGTACGCCTGTCATTGACCTGTGAAACCTTCTCCACTGCATTCTGCTCATTCTGGCCTGTGAACCAATCTCCACTCTGTTCCGCTTGCGCTGGCCTAGTAATCAGTCCTTACATTGTTAACCCAGCAACAGCCTCTTATCCATCCAAAAGTTATTCTCTAAGCAACGGTTTTGGACCCACCAATCTGTTCTGCTTACTACAACTTTCTGTTCTCCAAGCAGAGACCTGTGATCCCATTTTTAATGTTTTCTCAGCTGCAGCATGTGAACCCATCTGTTTTTATTTCTCAACCGACGGCCTGTGAACCCATCACCAACCTTTCTCCTTTCAAAAGGCTCTGAGCCATCCCCACTTCCTTCTTAGCAGCAGCCGAGGTAACATAACCAAACTCTTCACATAGCAACCACCTGTGACCGATCCTTCATCTGTAGACTTAGTACGGGTCTTTGAACCCATATGGTCATTGTGTTCTCTCAGCAATAACCAATGCTTAATCTATACTCCCCAAAACTAAGTGTGTTCACATTCCCACTCCCTTACGCTGGCAACGTACTTTATTTGCATCCCCACTCTTTTGCCCTAGCAATGACTTGTGAACCAATCCCTATGCTGCTCTCTGAGCAAAGGCTTTCAAACCCATCTCCTCTGTGTTCCCATTGCCTGTTACCCCTTCCCAACTCTACACTTCGCTAATGGCCTGTGAACTAAACTCGACTGTGTTCCCTTCGCAAGGATATATGAATCTATCACCATTCTGTTCACTTTGCAACAGCAAATGAAACTGTACCTACTGAACAATGTCGTGTAAACCAATCAGCACACAGCGATGGCCTGTAAACCCAGCCTCGCTTTGTACACACAGCAACAGACGATTGACCCATTTCCAAAACCTCTCGACCTAGAAAAGGCCAGAGAACCCACCACCTCTCTGTTCCCCTTGAAATACTTTGTTATCCTATTCTCAATCGGTGCTATGAACAACAACCTCGTTACCCGTCCTCAACCTTTTATCCAAGAAACGGCCTGTGAACCCATTCTCATACATATCTGCCAAGGACAGCACCACTCTATTCCCCGCAATGGCCAGTGAAAGCATCATCAATGCTCCACTGGGAACAAGCTGTGAAATATCTCCAAACTCTTCACCGAGTGGCCGTCTATGAACTCATTCAGACTTTGTGACCCTCGCAACATCCTCTCATTAATGGCCAATTACTTGTCATCGAAACCACTTATGAACCCATGTTCACATCGTCCGAGCAGCAACCTGTGAAACGTTCCCAAACTGTTCTCATAGGAACTGCACGTAACCCGACCCTTCTTGTGTTGCCCTGGGATGGCACGTGAACTCAGCCTGACTCTATGCTCTGAGCAATGGCGTCTTAACCCATCCTTAGTCTGTTCTCCCGCAATGGATTATGAGCTCACCGTTCCACAGCTCACCGAGGTAGGGCCTGTGAAAGCTTAACCACTCTGTTCTGCCTGTGAGCCAAGCCTTATGCTGTTTCCCCATGCAAACCTATCCACACTCCTTTCCCATGGCAATGGTCTATGAACCCATCCTGGCTCTCCTTGGATCAGCCTGAGAACACATGCACACGCTGTTCTGCTAGCAAATGTCTTTGAAACCGTCTTTACTCTGTTGCCCTGCTACTGGCAAGTGAACTCATACCTATTGCTTTCTCTGAGCAATAGTCTGTGAACCCATTCCGATTCTCCTCTCCTCGCAACAGCATTTTGAACCAGTCGTAAATCTGTGCCACTTGGAATGACACATTGACCCATTCCCGAGGCGTTCTCCTGTAGTTGTGTGTGAACAGTTCTACATTCAGTTAGGCAATCATTGACCAATTCACCTAACCTTAATGTGTTCCCATATCAACGTCATGTGAATCCATCCCCACAGTCTTGCTCTAGCAAAGGCGTATGACCTCTTCTGTAATCTGTTCTTCTAGCCACAATGCTTTCCCCTCGCCATGGCCTGTCCCAACCTCCACTAAGTTGTCCGAAAAATGGCATGTGAAAGCGTCCATACTTTCTTCCCCAGCAACTACCTATGCACCCATTCCCATCCTGTGTCCCTGGGAATGACATGTATGTCCTTCTGCATTGTAGTGCTAACAAGCTTAAATATACACAAACGTTTCTTGTAACTATGGACTCCGTGGCCACTTCTTTCATGTAGCAATGGCATGGGAAGCGATCCCAGATATGGATAGTGTGATCGAAGAGAGCGAAAGGTACATTGAGCAGTAGACTGAATGAAATTGAGAGAGAAAGGTTGGGACTGAGGGTGAGAGAGAGAGAGAGATAGCGAGCGAAAAAAACAGGGACAGAGGCTGAGAGTGTGAGTGGGGGAGAGAAAGCCAATTGCAGTTACAGAGGGAAAGTGGAGGATACAGAGAGGGAGACTGACAGAGAGAGAGAGAAAGAAAGACGTTGAGGGAGACAGTTACAGACTATGAGAATGTGGTAGAACAACAGAGGGGGCGACGTTGTAGGATAGAGAGAGGGACATTTGATTACACAGAGGGTGGAAAAGGTGAAAGAGTGTGAAAGAGAAGGGCATATTGTGGAAAAATAACCAGGGAGACGGAGAGGACATGGGGTGACGGGAAGAGGGATTCAGGAAGAGAGATAGAGAGGAGGACACAGGGAGCGAGAGAGAGAGACAACAAGAGGAGACAGAGGGATAGATTAAGAGTGACAGTGACAGAGTGAGAGAGTAAATGACAGGAAGTGAGTGGGAGAGAGAGGGGGAGTGGGAGCGGCAGGTGGGTAGAGGAAAGGAAAGACAAAACGAGTGCCAGAAAGAGAAGCAGAGGGAGAGGGATCGAGCGGAAGAGATAGACATATCGGTAGAGGGGGAGAAAGAGAGATTTATCTGAAGAAGAGAAGGCTGGGAGAGGCAACGGGACAGAGAGAGAATTTGTGAGAAAGCAGAGATAGAGAGAGCACTGGAGGGGAATGAAGAGACAGAAAGAGACAGGGGAAGAGATAAAATGGAAGACAGCTTAAAAAAGGGGAGGGCAAGACGGGCAGGATATGGCGGAGAAGGGGGAATGACTGAGAGATAGAGTGGAATGGAGATGGATGTACGGAGGTGGGGAGCAGTAGTGGGGAGAGACAGGGTAGGGAAATAGCGAATGTGACAGGGTGGGAAAGAGAGACAAATAAATTGAGAGAGGGGAGCTTGACACAGAGAATGACAGAGGTGAGGAAGACTGGTTGTGACAATGTGGGAAAAAGAAAAAAAATGGGTCAGAGGAAGAGGTGTTCAGGGAGAAGAAACAGAGAATGAGGGAAGTGGAGGAGAGGGAGAGGGAATACAGAAAGGAGAGGGGTGATGCAGAGAGATCGGTGGAAGGATGGGAATGAAGACGGGGAAGAAAGGGAGAGTGGCAAAGAGAAAGAGGCGGAAGGCGATAGAGAAAAGTGAAAAGGAGACAGATAGTGCAGATGGAGGGAGATGGAGCGGATGGTAAGAGGGTTTGGAGAGGGAGAGGGATGGTGGAGGCGGAGAGAGATAGAGTAGAATGGATGGAGACTGATAGAGGGGACAGTGAGGGAGATAAAGATAGGGCAGACAGAGGCATGGACAGTGATAGAAAGGTTAAAAGAGAAAGAAACATTGAGAGCTGGAGATTTATGGGGGTGCAATGAGGAGACAAGTATAAATAGTGCGGGCGGAGAGATGGGTAGGAGAGAGAGGGATGCAGAGAGAATGGGGGTGAGGTTGTTGGAGACAGGGAAGGATGGAAAAGTCAGAAGTACTCACGGACAGAGAGAGTGTGGATGGCGGAGGGAGAGAAGGGAAGATGGAGTGAAAGAGGGACGCCTGAGGGGAGAGAGAGATGGGGATGGCGAGAGAGCGAAGCAGAGGGATTGATGAGATGGAGGGGGAGAGAGGGTACAGGAGGCAGAAAGGTGGACGAGGTAGGAGGAGTGACAGAGATAGCTGGGGCACAAGGATAGAGACAGTTGTTGTGGACGAGGTGAGGTTGGGTACCAGAGGGAGGGGTAGATGGCAGTGAGAGAGAGAAATGCTGAGAAAGAGAGAAAGAGAGAGAGTGAGAGAGAGAGAAGAGGGGCAGGAGGAAGAGAGAGAGAGAGAGAGAGAGAGAGAGAGAAAGATACAGACGGAAATACCAGCAGGGAAAGCTAGGATAGAGTTACTTAAACCCAGGTCCTGAGCCTAGCCCCAGTCCCCTCTATGTCCCTGACGACCAGGATTTGGGATAGAGACTGTCTGTCCACTTCAATTTCTTCAACACAAAGGCAAAGAACATTATGCTTTACTCTGCTGATTGTCACGTTTTGGTAAATATTTCTATTAATTATCGATTAAATTTGAAGATACAGTCAGGGGAATGGTATCTTTTCTCATTGGGCCATGAGTTGAGTGAAAGTTTATGATGTGTCTCTGAAATCCCCTGTGGGTTCAGGTTGGACAAACCAGCTCTACCCTGAGTTAATTGCCGTAGCAATATGGTTGCTTCATTTCAGAAAACCTTGAATGAGAATACACTGGATGGATTGATTAACGAGGGAATTTAATTGATTGATGAATTTGGAACAAGGGATATTTCAGCACTTTCTTCAGCTGCTGTCTAAACTTAGTCTGGGTCACAGCATAAATTCCAGTGTTTGTGCAACAACTAAGAAGCTGCAGCATGAAACCCAATTCCTGAAAAAAGTAATCTAGAGACACAGATTGATATCCCAGATCATCCATTCGTTTCCATATCGAAAACACCATGAACGTTGACCACAATAGTATAAAATTGGCCGAGATTACAAACAATAAAATGATGGACTTTTTTCTATTACTCATTTCTGTGTCACCGTTGCTGTGAGATCGGAGTCGTCTACGGGCTCTACTGGTCACTAAAATATGCCTCACGGTGAATACATTGAACAACAGAATGAGAAGAAATGGGACAGCCGGGTTTAGAATGTTGTGAAGGAACTCGATTGTGACCCAGACATGAGAGAATAGAACATCCCTTGTTATATCACAAAACCCGGGATCGTTCTGCAGCCAATATCGATTTGTGAGCATAAAATACCAGCATATGTTCTTTAAAAAGCTCAACACAGTCACTGATCCCAGAACCACAGCCGCCGTTTTCTCATTGCAATATTTACTTTTCAGCTTCTGGCAACAAATGGCAACCAACCGATCAAAGGTGAAAGTGACGGTGAACCAGACAGAGCAGTCAGTGGCTGCATAAAGCAGGATGGCGTGAATATTGCACACAGGGATGGACTCCAAGAAAGAAAACTGTTCCTTATGCAAAATAGGAATGTGTCTCAATATCAGGTCGAGGATAATGACCAGTAGATCCGCCACTGCCATCGCCCCCAGGTAACGCCTAACACATGGAGACAATCCACAATCTTTATAAAGCAGGACGTAGATCGTCACTCCGTTAACTATGAGGAAGGAACACAAACAAATTATATAAAGGCCTGAAGTCAAAGTTACCAATTTTATTCAGGACCCAGTAAGAATTGCAAATATGACACTGTATACAGAGATTTATTGAAAAAAAAGGAGTTAAATTAACAAGAGGGAAGATTTGAATTACTGATGAAAATGCGATGTAAAACACAAGAAGCACACCTTCTGCAAACACACAGCCTCACATCTATAAGAATATTTCCAAGCATGTTATCATTCTGGACCAGACACAGATCATTTCTTTTCAGTTTCTAATAGGAGGCTGAAAGCGTGCCATGCTGAGGGATTATCTCTCAGTTCGTTGAAAACAAATGGAGATTGGAAATTATTGTGGTCAGTCTAAACTGAGCTCATTTCTCTGTTGTGAAGAGTTTTAAATGCGGGGAAAACTTATTCACCTCTTTAGCTGTCTGAGGGATTGAGAATCAATTTCTCCTACTCCCTGAAACGGGATCTCTTCGCTCGGGAATAGTTTTTGGTTTAACTAATTGTCGGCCGGCTTTTCAAAAGTCAAGTTGATTCCAGACAATATGGAACATTCCTGATAGTGCTTCAGACAATTCTCAGAGTCATGAAAATGTAAGTTTGTTCGTGTCCTTGACGCACACATATTCGCAGAATCTTATCATCTGTTTCAAAATTACAGGGGCGTACAATTAAGGTCATTCAGCCCTTCAAACCTGTTCCAACATTCAATAAAATCTGGGCTGCTTTGATCGTGTCCTACGTTTTATGCCTCATGAACCTTCATTAAACATTCTGGGATCGAGTATCAGACTAGACAACACTCGGATACTTTTTACACCAGTTTTCTTCAACCACGTCCTCAGGAGCCATTTCTACAATGATGGACTATCCAAAACATGTTTTTGTCGGATATAATTAGCATTATTTGAAGAAAATGTAACAATCAAAAACACACTGTCGTTTTCTATGTGTTAAGACTTACTTCCAATTAATTCAGGCGATTATTTCATTTCTCTCACCTTACCGTACTTAAACAATTACAGAATATCTTCCTTTGTCACATTATAAAATAAAATAAGTGGCCCTGTGTAAGAAGGTTTACTCAGCGGGTTGTGAGTTCATGGAATGCTCTGCCAGTAACAGTGGTGGACTCTCCCTCTTTATGGTCATTTAAGCGGGCATTGGATAAGCATATGGAGGTTATTGGGCTAGTGTAGGTTAGGTAGGCTTTGGTCGGCGCAACATCGAGGGCCGAAGGGCCTGTACTGCGCTGTATTTTTCTATGTTCTATGTTCTAAATATCAGAAGTGAGGAACAAAATTAAAGAGCAGTTCTCCAAGTGTTATAATCTCTGGATGTGTTCCTGAGCCAGGTGTAAGTTGGCACAGAAAGAATCCAATTTGGGAAGTAACAGTGTCACTACGTGCAAGAAAGAAGGTGTCCATTTCATGGTGCACTGTCATTATCTTGGTACAGGAAAGAATTGAACTAATGGGATGGCCTCCACTTGAATCAATTGGCGACCTGGATTTGTGAGGAAACGTGATCACAAAGACTGCAAACTAGTTGAAGGAGGGAGGGGTTAGGGAGGTTCTTCAACTTTCCAAAAGAAGTGAAAGGAGAGAGAGAGAGAGAGAGAGAGAGAGAGAGAGAGAGAGAGAGAGAGAGAGAGAGAGAGAGAGAGAGACTATGGAATGGGTCATAAGTCTAACTTCAGTGAGAAAGTGAGGACTGTAGATACTTTAAATCAGAGTCGGGAGTGTGTGGCTAGGAAAGCATAGCACGTCAGGCAGCATTTGAGGAGCAGGAGAATTAACGTTTTGGGCACAAGCCATTTATAAGGAATGGGGATTGTGGGCTAGGGCCTGAGAGATAAAAGGTGAGTGCGGTTTGGGAGGAAGGTAACTCAGAAAGCGATAGGTGGATGAAGGTGAAGAAGAAGGTGATAGGTGAGAGGGAGAGTGATGGCTATGTCAGGAGTGCTGTACCGAGTTGGATGCTTGGGACAGGGAGAGAAAATGAGGAGCTGTTGAAATCCACAATTATTCCCTGCATTCTTCCTACAATGGTTGGGAGATAGTGGTTTGGGAATGGGGGAGAACCAGAACCTGCATATCCATGACGGAGGGTGGGGTTAGTTGAAGTGTTCAACAGCTTCTTCATTTTCATTCGCTCCATCTCAAGCCTCCAACTCTACGACACCCTCCTGACATGCCCATCACTCCTTCCTCCCTCACCATTATCCAAATTCATCCACATATCGCTTTCACAGCTACTTTCCCCACAACCACATCCCTTCCCTTTATCTCTGCGCCTCTCCCTCAAGCCTAACTCACACGCCTCCGTACCGGAAGAGGCCTTCTTCCCAACAACTAAGAGTTTCTGTCAACATTTACAGAGCTTTCCCATTAGAGTGCACTGAAATATCTGGTGTTTCAACTCATTGAGCCTCGTCCCATTCTAATTCATAACTGAACATCTCTTCACTGCACTTTTCACATACAGTGCACACATTGATCAATACGATTAACCATCGGAAAAAAAGATATAAACTGCAACAGTTCATTCGATCTATCGAATTTTCTGCCTTTTTCAACATAATATTGCTTGTTCCTTTAACTCCACACCATATTCTGCTCCCTCCCTATTCCTCTTTTGTCTAGAAATACTTATTTGTATTCAAAGCTTGGCTTTAACAGTCTTATTAGATTAGATTAGATTAGATTTGATTAGGTTAGATTAGATTAGATTACTTACAGTGTGGAAACAGGCCCTTCGGCCCAACAAGTCCACACTGACCCGCCGAAGCGCAACCCACCCATACCCATTCCCATACATTTAGCCCTTCACCTAACACTACGGGCAATCTAGCATGACCAATTCATCTAACCTGCACATCTTTGTACAATGGGAAGAAACCGGAGCACCTGGAGAAAACCCACGCAGACACAGAGAGAATGTGCAAACTCCACACAGACAGTTGCCCGAGGTGGGAATTGAACCCGCATCTCTGGCGCTGTGAGGCAGCAGTGCTAACCACTGTGGCACCGTGCCACCCAAAGAGTGGCAGATAACTTCCTAGATTCACCAGTCTCTGAATCCTGATATTTATTCTCGCCTCAATGCACATTAGCTCGTCTGTACCCAATACTATGGTCCCCTTTTCTTTTTCGTTCCAGGCACGGCAATTATTGTACGTGCTTCAAGTCTGTCCTGTTCTGTCAGAAGTTTATATATTTCACTGTGGTGGCCAATCATTTTGCTAAACCTCATAGACTACAGGCCCAGTCAACGCAAACTCTGCTTACTCAGCAAACCTGTCATCTCAGAGATCAGCATAGTTAACCTTCACTGCTCTCCCTCAATGTCAGACATGTCTTTTATTAGATAAAGAAACAAAATCCGCACACAACACTGCACACTGCTTGAAATGAGGCCTCACGAGGGCCTTGATCAACTGTATTAAGACATCTTTACTCCCTGCGTTGACTTCTGGCTTCCGAATTTGCTGCCCAGTATTGACCTCAGAAGTCTGTGCAATAGTAAAGATGAACATTTTTCAACTATCTCTTTTCACTTTGTAGGCTATCATTCTATTCCTCCCATCAAAGTGCAGAACGTTGCATCTAGAACATTACTGTTCATTTACCATGTATTTGCCCATTGACTCCACATGTCTCAATCACCTTGGATTTTTTTAATATCCTACTCATCAGCCCCAATCTGAATTAGTCTAATGCCGTAAGCAAACTTGGAATATTACATTTCTTTCCCTCGACCAAATGTGTGATATGCATCGTACATAACTGGGGTCTAAACACAGTTCCCTGCCACATACAATGCGCCGACCAACTCCCAGAAACATTGTTTTATTCCTACTCACTGCTTCCCGTCCGCTCTCCAAATCTAAAACCGTTTCCACGTATTAGCCCTAATCCCCTACAAGGTGATTTTACAGTCTAGGCTCTGGTCTTTATAACTGTCTGAAAAACCGAATTCATTGCATCCATTGCTCCTGCATAATGTATGCACGAGTCAGTTTCTCAAATATGATTCTCCTGTTTTAAACCTAGCCAGCCTTTGTCTATGCACATTCCTTTCAGTCCGAATAATCTCTCCTAAATGCTGTATTTAGCAATTTCTTTCGACTGACGGCCAGTCTTAGGTTTGCTCGTGCTGCTGAGACGAGGATTTGTTGTTCTGTTTCTTTCTTGGGGACAGAAGTTTTGTCATAGATCTCTATCATTCATTCTCTGGTTTTGGACTGTAAAAAAGCTTTACATGTTTTCTCTTGCTTTTCCCACTGTACTTTTGGAAGCTGCAAAATTCTGACTTCTAACTTTGCTAATTTTGTCACGATGTTAGTGTGTAAGAAAATATACATTTTTAACGTGGGGGAAAGCTTTTGAAATCTGCTGTCCGTTTCGATGCTTAGAATTTAAAAATGAATGTCTACAAATCAGTAAATGCTCGAATGGTATAATTTATCAAAACTCCGCTCAGTTAGCAGGGCCCATTTTTAAAATCAGGACAATAGTTTGATTTCTGCCAATTAATTGAAAAAGGCCCTGAAGACTATGAAACAGTCAAATTGAAAGCTGGTGGTTTCGACAAAACGAAGCATATCGTATTTTTAAAAAAGTAATCTGTAATAAAAGAGAGACAAGAGTCATCTGAAGAGGGGAAGAAAACGGGCATCTGAGAAAGAAACACCTGGCAATCAAATAAACCTCAAAGCTGTCTAAGACGCATTAACTATATATAAAGGTATACAGCATTTTTAGAGAATATTATTCACAGCAGAAAATGACAGAGAAGGCATTTTGGATAGACGAAGACATTGGAAGAAGATACGTGAAGTTCTTTAGGATCCATTCAGTGTGAACCTCTAGAGACATATGTAATTGAAAGAGCACACTTACTGGAATTTAGTTCACTGTGGGAATAGATTTAGAAGAGATATGTTTAGAAGAGATTTATTCTGTTTGCTAGTAATTCTATTAATTTGTTCATTGTTGGAGCTCGATAAACAAATTTTTACTTGATACTTAAAGAGTGAGTGAAAGCATTCCATTTCATTTAACCATTCCTTTATCATAAATTGCGGATGAGAATCACATCTCACATCATACCACTTTTCACAGTTCTTCAATCTTATTACAAGGCGGGACGATCTTTTCTGGGTGCTTCAGTTTGAATTGTCAGAGGGGTGTCAACTTCTGTCGCAACTCGAGTCCGGGATTTGGCCGGGTAATGTATGGGATCTAGACAGAGCTGAACGCATCTGAACGCATTTGGACAGATTACGAAAGGTCCCAGTGAATTCAAACAAACTTGGGAACTAATGTAACAGATCATTAAAGATAGTGTGGGTGAGAGATGGAGAATCAGTTTAGTTTTGCTTACTTGTGGTTGGTGAGATAAAACGTGGGGAAATAGCGAAAACGTTGCAAAAGAGGTTCAGGAGTTTAAGGATGCTCCACAAATTTTGTAGGAAAGTTTAGAAAGATAAGAAAGGAGGAACGTTTAGACTCAGCAGACAGGCTAAAATTGGGTGAACCTTGAAATATAAGGAACACTGAAAATGTAAACAGAGTTAGGCAAGGAGTTAGGCATATCAAATAAACAGTCCAGTGCGCAGAGTTAGAAAGAATTAGATTCCAAATGAGACGACTGGTGTTTGAGAATGAAAAGAAGGCGAGTGAGTTGATTTATGGCTAAAAACAAAGGAAATATAATTGGAGAGGAATGCACAATAAAAGAAAGGGAAAGATGCTCTAGGTGGAAAAAATCAAGTCGGAGTTTGAGGTAAAAAGATTTCCAATGACAGGTAAAAGTAAAGCATAGAGAGGATGATGATGAAACCTATTGTAGTCAACAGCCGGCTAGGGATATATGCACATTTGTCCAAACATTACAATATTCGCAGAAGGCGATGTATAAGCCGTTTCTTCTCTTTTTCATTTCGTTGCAGAAATTGGAAGGCACATGAATGGACCAGAGACTATGTGGCTCATGTTAATTCAGACCACGTTGGTTGCCATGGCTAGTGAAGTGTTCCCAGCGTTGTTACATGATGTATCGAGAGTACATGAAGATTTTAAACAGTCTATTTTGAGTGCCAATGAACTGGCACCAGAAGTATTTCGGCAACTAGTTAAGAACAGAATGAAGGAACCATATCAGGCATATGCCGAGTTTCAAAAGAAATTTGATGTAGCAACTACAATGCATGGGTGTTAGCATGAAACATGAAAAACTCATATGAGGATCTTCGTGAGCTTATTCAGCTGGAGGCGTTTGCTAAGAACTGATTCTATTTCTAAAAAAAACTTTTTTAATGAATTCATGTGAGATTCTGCAAATCTTTTTTTAATTGAAACGGTCCGAACATTGCAGCACAGAAAGCCCCACACAGGGCACCTCTTAAAGTTCACTTGAGAATGTAACTTGTAAAATTGTTCAGGGATTTATATACCAACATGATTATTCTAAAAGACGAAATACTTAGCAAAAAATCCAAGTCGTCTTCGACATATAATTTCAATAGCATCACACTGTAAACGTTTGCAATACATTCTGTGTCCTACGATCTTTTACTCGACAACCAACTGGTGAAGGGACAGTGTTCCGACATTAATGCTTCCAAATAAACCTATTGGCCGAGTACGAGGTGTTGTGTGATTTTTAATTTTATACAGGTGAAAAAAAGAAGCTCAAGAGGATAGGAAACAGGTCGAACATCGAACGTAGAACATAAAATATAGAACGTTAATCGAAGCACAGGCCTTTTGGCCCTCGATGTTGCGCCATCAAGTGAAACCAATCTGAAGTCCACCTAGCCTACACGATTCCATTCAATGACTATTCAAATGCCTGTAAAGTTGGCGAGTGCGCAACTCCTGCAGGGAGTTCTGAGCTCTGAGTAAAGATAACACCTCTGACAACTGTCATATATCTAACACTCCTCAATGTGAAGCTCCTGTTGTCCATCACCATCCAAGGAAAATGGATGTCAACGTCCACCCGATCTAACCCTTTGATTATCTTACGTGCCTCACCGAAGACACGTCTCAAACTTCTTTCCTCAAATGAAAGCAGCCTCAAATCCATCAAACTTTACTTTTATCGACCTTCCCTCCATACCAGTCAACTTCCTAGTAAATCTCCTTTGAACCCTTTCAAACGCTTCCACATCCTTCCTATAATGAAGTGACCAGAACTGCATGCAATACTCCAAGTGTGGCCGCACCAGTGTTTTATACAGCTGCAGAATGGCCTTGTGGTTTCGAACCTAGATTCCACTACTAATACAAGTTAACACACCATATGTCTTCTTAACAGCCCTATCAACCTGGGTGGCAACTTTGTACATGAACACCTAGATCTCTCTGCTCATCTTCACGACCAATAAACTTCCATTTCGCCAAGTACTCTGTCTTCCTCTTACTCTTTCTAATGTGAATCACTTCACACTTTTCTATATTAAACTCCATTTACCACATCTGAGCCGAGCTCTGCAGCTTATCTCTGTACCTCTGTCAACTATAACGTCCTTAGGTCACAATCCACAACTGTACCGACCTTAGTGGCTTCTGCAGATTTCCTAAACCATCCTTTCACGCCTTCATCCAGATCGTCTATAAAAATGACTAACATCAGTGGATCCTGAACAGAACATTGCGGTACACCACGAGCAACTGAATGAACAGCGAATGAAGAGAGATATTTTCACTGAAACCGAGTGGGGCAGGCAAAATCACAGTGTTGTGTGTTTAGGAAAGGCACTGGGATAATCGATGTAGTAAAGAGATTAAACCAGTGAGATTGGTTGAGGCAGTGAAGTAAACCCCAAAAGAACTTGAGTTGCTGCAAAACAGTGCACAGCTTAGTAATGAGATGTTATAGCGAATGATCCTTTCAAATATTTCAACTCTGTGAGAAGGCTTTACTCAGGACGAGCAGAGGGATAAGAGAAATAATTTAAAATAAACAGTGATATTGCACCAAACGTTCCCTGATCGTGAAGATCTGTATCCCTCCAAAGGGGCCTCTTGGTTAGGGATCAGTTAAAAGAAACACTAGTCTGTTTAAAGCAAGGTTACCAGTTTAATATATTAAGGCAGCCTGGCGCAGATTTGTGTTCCTTGGAGAAATGGCGCAATTACATTTGAAAATTACACATTATTTATATATTTCTTTAAGAACTAGTCCAGCCTTAATTACAAGAGAAGCCCAATCATATATAATAAGGTGACATCATTCACAGCAGATCAATTCAATGTTATTTCATGCGAAAGCATTCTTAATTACAAGAAAAGTCCAATCAACTGTAATATGGTGACATGATTGGCAACAGGCGAATCCAATGGTATTCCCTAGAAAAGGGTTCTTAATTTATGTAGATCACTGATAGCAGTTCAAGGTTAGTTCGAATATGAAATCACTGTCTTATGATTCATATTATGAGAAATCCATTGTTCTCTCTTATCTCTAAATACAACCAACTCAGCAAAGCATCAGTTCAAGTTCACAGAATCAAATCATTGCCTGCAGCCATTTTATTGTGTTATTTTAAATTGAAAAAGAAAAGCATTTAGTCGTTAATAAAAATCTACATATACTTGCTGCTTCTGGCAACAGCCTAATTTGAAACTTTAATTCCGAAATCGTAGGGGATCAAAGTTCTGACACTCGATCAGCAATGTTACCCGAGACAACAATGATCTGCATGATAGACGGAGAGAAGTTTGTTGTAAAGTCGGACTGGAAATTCGACTCAAGGCTGGGAAAGTGACAATGGAATTAATTGAAAGAGTGTCTATACCATGAATACAGTTCGATCTTGGAAACGATAAAGCAGCATCAAACATGGAAGTGATGGTATTTGTCGTGCAGTAGCCGTAGGAAAACCAAGAAACTGAGGAGATAAAAGTAAAGTATCATGGAACGTTTCTGGACTTCGTGGTAATAAGCTCCCACAGTCATAAGTTAAGGCAAGAAGGAAAAATGAAATGGAAAGACGAATGAGTAGCGATCCAGCGAATTGACGCCTTGCTTGATTAAATGGCAAAGGAAAAACCTGAACAGGTAGTGGATCAGGAAGAGTTGCTTGCTTCCAAAAGATTACTGAAGAGACAACAAAAAGATGAAAATATCAAATATGTATATACTAAAGATCATTTGGAAAAGGAATCATAAGGTATTTCCAAGGGTTATTGTCTCAAGGCTGGAATCCTATGGTGGAAAATGGAGAACTTGGCACGTTAACGAAGTAGATAAGTGAGCGGAAGGACATGAGATTTTGTTGCTCACAGCATGCAAGCAGGAAGTATTATGGGTAGCACATGAATTGCCAGGAGGAGGTAATTTAGGAGGAAGGAAGCCTCGGGCTAAGATACAGAAGCACTTCTATTAGACTGGACAGCACAAACATTTAGTTGATTTATGCCATATGTGTCATCTGGATCAAATGGTAGGTATGTCATTGGCAGAAATAAAGCCTGCACGTTTGGAAAGGGAACCAGAGAAAATGGTCTTCGATACTGCCCAATAATGTATCTAGAAAAGTATCTAGAATGAAATCTAGAAAATTTAGATTTTTGTGTGCTTCAGATTAGATTGACTAATGAGCCAGTCCTGAAGGAATGAGACAGGATAGTAGGCTATTTAACTCTGGAGAAGATAACAGATATGAAAGACTTATTGCAGCATTATGAAGACATATATAGGAATAGAATAAGTAGTACATGAGGTTGTTACTGGTAATGCCAATCTAATAAAGCAAAACCAGTACAGGTTTTGCCATCTCAAAGCAACACAGGTGCAGAAGGAAATAGAACCGATGCTCCAAGACGGCATCAACAAGCCATGGCAGAGCCACTGGAGTTTGCTTGTGTTGACCCTGAAGCATGATGCTGTTGAACGATGATCAGAAGCTCAATTTCGTGACGAAATCAAACTCAAAAACAATTCCACAGCCGGAGGACTTTGTAGAAAATGTTTCGAAATCCACTTCCATACACAGATTGACATATTGCGTGATTACTGACAAGTGCCTTTGCCACAAAGAGTGAAAGAAATTTCTGCGTATTTAACCCCAAATACACCATATCGATGTAATATAATTCCCTTTGGAATGAAAAACTTAGCCAGATTTCAAAATTGTATGAACACAGTTGTGGCAGGATTAAGGAATTATGCCATCTACAAAGGTGACTGAGTAATTTTTAAACATTCATGGAAAGAGGACATAGTTCATTTCGTTGGAAGAATGTTGGAAGAAGAGCATGTTGGAAGAAAATGGAATGGAAAAAAGCTATTTCTGAATTTTAAGAAAATGCAACTCGCAAAAGCACGAGTGTCGTTCTTGTGATATAACAATGAAAATGGTATAACTCCGAGGACCATGAAGATGAAATCCATTTGGGAATTTTCAAGACCATACTCGAAGACACAGGTGCTTTGATTTTTGGGACTGAATGGATTGTACCAGAAGATTAAATGTCTGTGGAGAAAGCAATTCTAGAAGGCATTTGAGAATTTAAAAGCTGCGTTATCCACTGTACCAGTTTTACCTGTACCAAATTTCTTAAAACGTTTTAAAGTTATGATAAACACCAGTAATGTAGGCATTGCAGCTGGGTTCTTGCAGGAGGATGATACTGTAATTTAAAAGGTTAAAAAATCAATGCCTGCAGATGTTGGAAACCAGATTCTGGATTAATGCTGCTGGAAGAGCACAGCAGTTCAGGCAGCATCCGAGGACCAGTAAAATCGACGTTTCGGGCAAAAGCCCTTCATCAGGAATAAAGGCAGAGAGCCGTAAGCGTGGAGAGATAAGCTAGAGGAGGGTTGGGGTGGGGAGAAAGTAGCACAGAGAACAATAGATGAGTGGGGGATGGGATGAAGGTGATAGGTCGGGGGCGGTGGCGGGTGGAGTGGATAGGTGGAAAAGAAGATAGGCAAGTAGGACAAGTCATAGCGACAGTGCTGAGCTGCAAGTTTGCAACTAGGGTGAGGTGTGGGAAGGGGAAATGAGGAAACTGTTGGAGTCCACATTGATGCCCTGGGGTTGAAGTGTTCCGAGGCAGAAGCTGAGGCGGGTTCTTCCTCCAGGCGTCTGGTGGTGAGGGAGCGCTGGTGAAGGAGGCCCAGGACCTCCATGTCCTCGGCAGAGTCCGGGGGGGGCGGCTGCGGGGGTTGAAATGTTGGGCCACAGGGAGGTGTGGTTGATTTGTGCGGGTGTCCCGGAGTTGTTCACTAAATCGCTCTGCTAGTAGGCGTCCAGTCTCCCCTAGAGGAAACCGCACCAGGAGCAACGGATACAATAAATGATATTAGTGGATGTGCAGGTAAAACTTTGATGAATGTGGAAAGCTCCTTTAGGGCCTTGGATGAAGTTGAGGAAGGAGGTCCTCGACTTGACACGATGTATCAAACCATCATTCAATTAGCAAGCACATCCGGTATTCTTACCCAGACAACAATTTAAATATAGCAATTTCATTTAAACAGTAGTTGAAGGCGAAGTATCATTTAAATTCAAATCTGATAGTACTGACAGATTGAATCCAGTTATTTTAAAATAATTTGTTGCGTCTTGGGGGAGTATACAGTGGAACGTGTGGGACTGCAGATGCTGCAGATCAGTCAAACAGTGTGGTGCTGGAAAAGCACAGCCAGTCAGGCAGCATCCGAGCAGCAGGAGAGTCGAAGTTTCGAGCATAAACTCTTCGACGTGTTGACATTCCTGATGAAGAATACACAACTGTATTTTATTGAAATGGAGAGAGATTACAGGAGATGCAGTGTTGTAATGCAAGGTTCACTTTAACTCATTCAAATATCAGAGGTGTTCCTTCATCTACCGATGGTCTGCTCTTTGATGTTAGCAGTGATCCATTGCTGTCCGTACAGGATATGTTGATATAGGGAGTGGTGAAGGCAAGTGTAGTTTGTAAAGTTGGCTTCGTGATTGGCACGGCTACCTTACAGTGTCAGAGGCTTGGGTTTGGATCTAGCCTTGGGTGATTGTGTGGAGACTGCACTTTCTCCCTGTGTCTGCGTGCGTTTCTTCCCTGTGCTCTGGATTCCTCACACAGTCGAAAGATTATTTATGGTGTTCAGGGATGTGTATGTCAGCTACATTTTTCAGGTGTAATATTACGATAACAGGATAGGGAAATGGATCTGGATGGGTACTCTTCAGAGGGTCGATGTGAACTTGATGGTGCAAAGGACCTGAATGGACACTTGTGTATCAAGTATACGGCCTTTATTGGACAGGCAACCCTTTCTTTCTAGGGAGATGAGCAAATGGTTGACTGTTCTGAATGCTGAGGCTGTGGCTGCTGCCAGGATAGTGAACATTCGGCAACTTGATGTACTCTGCGAGGTCACGTCGCAATATAAACTCCTTCAGTTTCTCTGCCTTTCCAATTTAACATGAGGACTGCACATTGCTATGTTCACCATCGGCAATCTCACTACACTGAGACATCATGGATACACTTAGCAGCTCGCTTCTGATGGAGAAAATATTGTATTTAGTTCTTCTAATATGCATGTGCTCCATCATCGAATGGTGACATTGATGTCGACATACTGGGAGAAAATGGATATGTCATGCATACCTGCCTGGACAGTTCAGGATCATAGAAGCTTAATGAAACTGTCAGCACCGTTCTCCTCCTGGGGTGAAATTGCAGGTCGTGTTGACGGAGGTGACACCGCTCTGTGACCAGCTCCTTGTTCAATCAGGGTCCCTTCACATTTTGCTCCTTAGTTAGGTGTAGGCTTTAGAGCGTTTTCTTTGAAATCAGGGGAAGACACGCAAGATCCCTTTCTCCGCATGCACTCTCGGTGTAGTTTCAAAGCTTTACCTCTCTACAGCCTTGCTGCATTTGTTGTACATTTTGCAGAACCAGATGTTCTAACTACAGTCCACATGCTCCTTCCAGAGATGGGTTACCAAATCCTCAGGTCTCCCAGAGTATCTGAAGCTACTCACAGCTCAACGTCCTGCAAACCATCGCCAGAATCTCCACTAACTTTTCAATCACAGGAGTCAGTCAGACTCCCCTTAGCTGTAAGTTTGATGCCTCGAGTATTTACAATAATACTCGATGCGCTTCCTCGTGTTAATGATCACACCATCAGCTGAGAGGGACAAGCACATGCGTTCAGTGGACAGGTACAGAGCAAATTTCAAGCACGTGAGTCAAAGGTGCTGATACTCCCTGTCCGATATGGAGCACAGGGCAAAGTGAACAACAGTCAGACAGATGCAATTTAATTGTTCCTGAGATTCACAATGCCTGTACTCTATACGCTCAGGAGCCAAAAATCCAAACCCATGGAAACATCCAGAAGGACCGAAAAAATCACATTCAAGATCGAAACAGACGATTCATTTAATGAGAACACGTGGGGACGAGGGAAAGGAGAGTGCGGGTGACTGAAGGAGTGAAACTTTAGAGATTGTAAATGACAAGCATGAGAAGATTCAATAAAGGCACTGCTAGATCATTTGTATTGTTTTGATACATCTAATGCTGAATCTGTCCCAACGAAAGAGGCAAGGTAGCATTAAATGGGACAAGATGAAAACCCAACATCGAAAACTGTCCAGCCCCTATTCGTGCTTTGCTCAGTAAACCTGAATATCTGCCAGAATGGCAACACTACAAAAATTTGCCAGTATAATGATGCTATAATTGCGCTGCATTACCGCCTAACATGGGAAATTTGCAGCCTATCTTATGAGTAACAATAAACTGACATTCCTCAAAGTTATAGTTCTGTATTTCCATTACACTGGGACAAGGCAAGTGTGAGTGTGTGTGTGTGTGTGTGTGTGTATGTGTGTGTGTCTGTCTGCCCACGCGCGCTCGTGTGTGTCTTTGGGATGACATGGCAGATGTGTAAGTCATTGTTTGAATGAGAAAACAGATGGAAGAAATCAGATTTAATATGAAAAATGGGTACGAGTTTGGGTGTTCGACAGAGAGTTGTTTAATTGCCTGACATTAGATTAGATTACTTACAGTGTGGAAACAGGCCCTTCGGCCCAACAAGTCCACACCGACCCGCCGAAGCGCAACCCACCCATACCCCAACATATACCCCTTACCTAACACTATGGGCAATTTAGCATGGCCAATTCACCTGACCCGCACATCTTTGTGACTGTGGGAGGAAACTGGAGCACCCGGAGGAAACCCACGCAGACACGGGGAGAACGTGCAAACTCCACACAGTCAGTCACCTGAGGCGGGAATTGAACCCAGGTCCCTGGTGCTGTGAGGCAGCAGTGCTAACCACTGTGCCATCGTGCCGCCCTGATGCACATGATGCAATCTTCAAAATATTCAAGTCAAGGCGTTGCTCGATCCAATAACAACATGCATCAGTGTGCACAGAAACGATGAATGGATTGGATTTGTTGTGAGTTCGGATACGAGCCATGGACTATCGATATAGATTTGATTATCCAAGTTTGAAACTGCAGATAACTGGCATCATTAAGACTATATTTCATAGCAAATTCTCACATAGCAGATGGGATGAGCCAGTGAAGCATATGCGAAATTGTTAGACGTTAAAATTAGAATTAGCCAGGGTATGGTATCACTGCTTGGCCGAAGGAATCACCACAGTTGTAAGTCATCCATTTCAGCCTCAGTAATATTGGTCAAGGATGGGATGGAGTCAAATGAAGGAAATTCACTTTAAAAGCAGCGCAGAAGACAATGACTTCCATGCTCCCAAATTAAAAGAACAAGGGCAGTGTTACAATAAATGGTGATTTACAGCAGAAACAGATGAGGTAAACACGGAAACACACGTGAGTGGCTGCCAGAGCAATGAAGGAGTTAGTGGGTGAACAAGTTCACTGTTGCAATTAGTTCTGGTTTGTAGAGTGAATATCTGGATTCAGATTCTTAGCTAGATCAATTGCCGAGGTGTCTCGATGTGCAGGTACACAATTATTTCACACAATTCGTGAGCAGAATGAACATACTGAGGAAATGGTATTTGTGGGTGCAATTGCAATTGTAAAACCATATCAGGAAAGGTCAGTGAATAGAAAATCATTGGAGGTACATGCGTCTGCAAGAGTTGTTTAGTTTATGATTTTATTTGGCATGAACAGAACGTCGTTCTCTGCAGTATGAATCCAACAATCTTTAATTGCAGCAGGAAGGGATGTCGAGTAGATGAGAAGAACAGTAATGTGGTTTGTAAAAAGGATAACTGGACAGTGAGACTTACCAGGGACACCGACGACAGCCAGGATAGGATAATAAACATACTGAATGACGAAGAGTGCATACAGGATCCGCCTTGATAATGACATCCAATCATAATATGTCGTAAGGACCCAAATATACACAGATAAACTTCTGTTATTTTTTGTAACATTCCAGTCTATTGATCGCAGATTCTGATCCATGGTTGGAAAAGTCCAGTCTGATGTTTTCAGAATGTAATCTGCTCTCTCCCTCTCTCTGGAGCAGCTGATTCCTGATGGTGCTCGAGGTGATACTATGGAATAACACATTGAACAGCACCATTTATCAGTAAAAGATCCCACCAGTGGGATAATAAGAATCCATGGAGACTGACATCAATCACAGTCACCAAACAAACAGGTTCAGTAAACGTATCCTTACAGCACTTTTTATTCTCGAAGTTAAAGAGAAGTATTTGCTCTGTCTGGATGTGATGTCTTATAGCTGCTGAGGAATGAAATTAAATCTTCTGATCAGCTTAATATTTCTTTTTTGTATGTGGGAAAATGCAGAACACTGTGGTTGTAAATATTCAAACCTGTTTCTAGAGGACACAGGGATAAAATAAAATACAGCTGAATAACATGACTAGCGTGGAAATTCCAAGAGACTATAAACCAAGATAACAATAGTAAATGGTCATTGACGTCGTGCAATGTTACTCCTGCTCGACACGCAGCCTTCCTTCATTTCAATCATTGATTCAAAGAATCAAATGGAATTCATTGATGTCATTATATAAACAAACTTCAATAATTGGTTCAATGGAACAAACGTAACTCACTTACTTAGTGAATCCTATGGCACTCGACCACTCAATGAAATAGACTGCACATGATAATTCAAGGAGTTGAGGTACACTCATTCGTTCAATGCCACAAGCTTAACGCATTGATCCATTCAAACAAACTGCACACGTTTCGTCCATGAAGCAAACTGCACGTGTTCATTGAATGAGTAGAGCTTTTCTCTTTCATTCAATGTCTCGAACTTAACGCTTTCAATCAATGAAACAACCTGCATTCATGTATTCATTGATTCATATTTCGAGCATTGATTCAAAGAATCAAATGCAATTCATTGATGTAATTATATAAACAAACTTGAATTATTCATAGAGTGAACTTAACTACATTCATTCTATCAATGAATCAAACTGCAAACATTCATTCGATGAGAAACACTTCAAGTACTATTCCAATGAAATGAATTTTTGCCATTCATTCAATGAAAGAAACTTCACGAGTTCATTCAATGAAACAAACTACATGCATTCATTTAATGAAACAAACTGCAAGTGTTAATTCACTAAGTACAGATTATCTTGTTGATTCGATGTCTCGAGCTTAATTAACACATTCATTCAATGAAAACAACTGCATTCATTTGATCTTTGAATCATTCAATCCAGCAAACTTAACTCATTTATTTCGTAAATCAAACTGCACACATTCATTCAAAGGAATGAACTGCACGTCTTAATTCAAAGAGCTCCTGCCATTTATTCAATGTCACAAGCAAACTGCATTCATTGATTCATGAAATCAAACTTCAATCGTGATTCATTGTTTCAATGAAATAAACTTAACACACTTTTTTCGTGAATCAAACTGCACACGTTCATTCAATGAAAGAGACTGCTCTTGCCAATCAATGAATAGAGCTAACTCTCATTCAGTCAATGGGTCAAGCTTAAAACTTTAATTCAATCAAGCAAACTTTCTTGAATCAAACTGCACTCATTTATTCAATGAAATACACTGGACATCTTAATCCTGCCTTTCATTTAATGTCACAAGCAAAACGCATTCATTCAATGACACAAACTGTATTCATTGATTCATTGAATCAAACTTCAATCATTGATTCGTTGGATAAAATGTTATCCATTGTTTCAATGAAACAAACTTAATACACTTATTTGTTGAATCAAACTGCACACGTTCATTCAACGAGAGACTGCACTTGTCAATTCAAGTTGAGCTCCTTTCATTCATTCAATGCTAAAAATGCACCCATTCATTCAATGAAATGCACCGTACGTTCTAATTCATAGAGTAGAGCTCATGACATCATTCAATGCGTCCAGCGCAACGCTTGGATTCGATGAAACACACTGCACGCATTCAGTCAATGATAACAGACAGAATGTCTTAATTCACTGCATTAGCTTCTCTCATTCATTCCCTTTTTCAAGCTCAACCCTTTAATTCAATGAAACCAACGGCATTCATTGATTCATTGAATCAAACTTCAATGAATCAAACGTTATTCACTATTTCATTGAAACAAAGTTAACACACATAATGAGTGAAACAAACTACACACATTCATTCAATACAATGCACTTAACTTGTCAATTCAATGAGCTACTCTTATTCAGTCAATGCCACATGCTTCACGCATTGTCTCAAACAAACTGCATACATTCACTCCATGAACCAAACTGCACGTTAACTCAATGAGTCGAGCTCCTCTCATTCATTCAATATGTCAAGCTCAACGCTTTCAATGAATGAAACCAACTGCATTAATCGAATCATTGTATCAAACTACAATCATTGATTCAATGCATCAAATCTTATACCTTGTTTCAATGGAACAAACGTAACTCATTTAGTTAGTGAATCCTACTGCACTCGTTCGTTGAAAAAAAAAACAGACTACACATGAAAATTCAAAACTGCACGCATTTATTTAATGATACCGAAAGCCAGTCTTAATTCAATGCGTAGAGCTTCTGTCATTCAATCAATGAGTCAAGCTGAACGTTTTAATTCAATCTAAAAAACTTAACTCATACACATCTAGAATCAAACTGCATCCATTCATTCAATGAAATACACTGCGCATCTTAATTCAAAGAGGAGAGCTCCTGCCATGTATTCAATGCCAGGAGTGAAACACATTCATTTAATGAAACATACTGCATTCATTGATTCCTTGAATCAAACTTCAATCATTGATTCAATGGAAAAAACGTAACTGACGTACTTAGTGAAGCCTACGTCACTCGACCATTCAATGAAATAGACTGCACATGATAATTCAAAGAGTAGAGGTACTCTCATTCGTTCAATGCCACAAGCTTAACGTGTTTGATTCACTTAAAAAAACTGCACACGTTTAGTCCATGAAGCAAACTGCACGTGCTCATTTAATGAAACAAATTGCATTGTCTCAATCATTGAATCAAACTGCAATCATTCCGTCAAACATAACCCATTTTCTTCGTGAATCAAAATGCACCCATTCATTCAATGAAAAATACTGCCTGTCTTCATTCAAAGAGTAGAGCTCCTGGCATTCATGCAATGCCAGAAGTAAAAAGCATTCATTCAATGGGACAAACTGCACGCATACATTCACATCCAATCTTGATTCAATGAGTAGAGTTTCTCTCACCATTCAATTTGTCATCCTAACGATTTCATTCAATGAATCAAATTGCATTTCGTCGAATCCTTGAATCAAACTTCAATCATTTCTTCAATGCCTCAAACGTTATTCGTTGTTCCAGTGATACAAACATAACACACCTATTCAGTGAATCAAACTGCACTCGTTCATGGAATGAAACAGACTGCACGTGATAATTCAATGAGTAGAGCTACACTCATTCATTCAATGCCACAAGCTTAACACATTGATTTATTTCAACAAATGGCACACATTTCTTTCATGAAACAAACTGCACATATTAATCAAATGTCTCGGCATTAACCCTTAAATTCATTGATATAAACTGCATTTATTCATTAACTGATTCAAAAATGAAATGTGCCTGTGTCTATTTCAGAGAACAGCATTGCATGTGCATAATAAAAAGAACAGTAGTCCCTGTGTAAAATATGGAGAAGAGCATATTGTATAATACAGAGACCAGAAGATTTTGTGCCTAATGTAAAGAACATGAATCCTTGTGTTTAATAAAGAGAACAGACATTCTTGTGTATAATATAGAGAACCAGTGTCTGTGTGAAAGAAAGAGAACAACAGTCCCTGTCTACAATATAGAGAACATGAGTTACTGTGTATAAAATAGAGATCAGCTATTCTTGTGTGTAATATAGAAAGCAGCAGTCCTTGTGTATAACATAGAGAACCACAGTCCATGTGTCTATTTTATAGAAAAGCAATCTCTCTGTCTATTTTAGAGTACAGCAGTGCCTGCGCATTATATAATGAACAGCAGTCCCCCGGTGCAACATAGACAACATCAGTCCCTCTGTAAAATATAGAGAACCGCAGTCCCTCTGTATAAAACAGAGAACAGTAGTCCACCTGTTTGATACGGAGATTAGCAATCCATGGGTTTAATATAGAGAACAGCAGTCCCTCTGTATAATACAGAGAACAGCATTCTCTGTGTATGATATAGAGAATAGCAGTCTCCGTGTCTATTTGAGAGAACGGCAGTGGTTATGCATAATATAAAGAACAGCAGTCCCTGTGTACAATATGAGCTGAAAATGTGTTGCTGGTTAAAGCGCAGCAGGTCAGGCAGCGTCCAATGAACAGGAAATTCGACGTTTCGGGCTAAAGCCTTTCATCAGGAATTCGAATTTCCTGTTCATTGGATGCTGCCTGACCTGCTGCGCTGTAACCAGCAACATATTTTCAGCTCTGATCTCCAGCATCTGCAGACCTCAGTTTTTACCCTGTGTACAATATGGAAAACAACAGTCCCTGTGTACATTATTGAGAACAGAAGATGCTGTGTCTCATATAAAGAGCATGAATCCCTGTGTTTAATAAAGAGAACAGCCGTCCCTGTGTATCATATCGAGAACACCAGTGTCTGTGTATAATATAAAGAACAGCAGTCCATGTGCACGATATAGAGAACGTGAGTCACTGTGTATTATATAGAGGAAAGCTATCCCTGTGTATCATATAGAGAACAATAGACCCTGTGTCTATTTTAGAGAACAGCAGTCCCTGTGTATAATATAAAGAACAACAATCATTGCCTGCACATTGTATAAAGAACAGTAGTCCCTGTGTGCAATATAGACAGCAGCACTTCGTATATATCATACAGAACACAGACTTGTGCATAATATAAGTACAGCAGTCTCTTTGTACAATCCCGAGAACAGCAGTCTCTATGTTTAATAATGAGAACAGGAGTGTCTGTGTAGAATATAGAGAGCAGCATTCCCGCAGTATCATACAGAAAATCGCAGTCCCTGTGCATAATATAGAGGATAGCAGTCCCACTGTATGGTACATGAACAGCAGTCCCTCTGTATAATATAGAGAAAAGCAGTCTCTGTGTACAATGTCGAGAACACCAGTCTCTGTCTTAAAAAAGAGAGCAGCAGTCCTGTGTATAATATAAAGAACAGCAGTTTCTGTGATTATTTTTGAGAACAGCGCTATCTGTGTATAACGTAGGCAACAGCAGTCTCTGTGTCTCACGCAGGGAAAAGCTGTCCCTGTGACTCTTATAGGGAACATCAATAACTGTGCGTTATATAGAGAACAGCAACCCCTGTGTATAATTTAGAGAATAGCTGTTCCTGTGTATAATATAGACGATTTCAGTCACTGTGCCCAATATATAGGTCAGCAGTCCATATACACACACACATATATATATATATATATATATATATATACACACACACACACACACACACACACATATATATGTGTATGTATATAATATAGAGAACAGCAGTTGCTGTGTCTAATATAAAGAGCATGACTCCATTTGCTTAATGAAGAGAACAGCCTTCCCTGTGTATAATGCAGAGGATGCCATTGTGTGTGTGTATAGTATAGAGAACAGTAGTCCTTGTGTACAATATAGAGAATATGCGTCATTCTGTATAATATAGAGAACAGCTATCCCTGTGCGTAATGTAGAGAGCAGCAGCCCCTGTGCATAATTACAAAGGTCAGCAGTCCCTGTGTTTGTTTTACCGAACAGCAGTGCCTGTGCACAATATAAAGAACAACAGTTCCTGGGAAACAACACAGAGAACAGCAATTCATGCGTTTCATATAGAGAACAGCAGTCCATATGTAAAACTGAGACAACAGCAGTAACTGTGTATAATATAGAGAAAAACACTCTCTGTGTACAATGTCGAGAACAGCAGACCATGTGTTTAATAAAGACAACAGCAGTTCCTGTGATTATTTTCGAGAACAGCACTGCCTGTACATAATATAGACAACAGCAGTTTCTGTGTCTGTAATAGGGAACAGCAGTCCCTTTGTGAAATATAGAGAACAACAGTCACAGTGTATAATATACAGAATAGCTGTAGCTACGTATAATATCGACGTGTCTAATATAGAGAACAGCAGTGCCTGTGCACAGTATAAAGAACAGCACTCCCTGTGTAAAATATAGGGGAAAGCAGTTCATATGAATAATATAAAGAAGAGCATTCCCTGTGTCTTATATAGAGAACGGCTGTCCATATATAAAATGTAGAGAACAGCTGTCACTGGGTTTAATATAGAGAAAAACGCAGTCTCTGTGAACAATGCTGGGAACAGCAGTCCCCGTGTTAAAGAGAACAGCTGTCCTGTGTATGATATAGAGAACACCAGTGTCTGTATATAATATAGAGGACAGCAGTCCCTGTGTCCATTTTAGAGAACAGCAGTGTATATGCACAATATAAAGAGCATCAGTCCCTGTATGAAATATAGAGAAAAACAGTTCATATGTATAACAGAGTGAAGAGCATTCTTTGTGTCTTTTGTGGTGAACAGCAGTTCATATGTACAATCTAGAGAACAGCAGTCACTGTGTGCAATATAGAGAAAAGCGCTCGCTCTCTCTCTGTACAATGTCGAGAACAGCAGTCCCTGTGCATAATAGAGAGAGCGACAGATGCTGTGTCTAATCTAAAGAACATGAAACATTATGTTTAATAAAGAGCACAGCTGTTCCTGTGTATAATATATAGAACATCAGTATCTGTGTATAATATAGAGAACAGCAGTCCCTGTGCACAATAGAGATAACGAGTCACTGTGTATGATATAGCGAACAGTTGTCCCTGTGTGCCATATAGAGAACAGCAGTGCGTGTGCATTAAATAAAGAACAGCAGTCCCTGTGTGCAAAATAGACAACAACATTTCATATACAGCAGTCCCTCTGTATTATACAGAAAACAGTAGTCACTGTGTATCTTTTTGAGAACAGCAGTCCCTCTGTATAATACAGAGAACAGCAGTCCCTGTGTATAATATAGAGAAAAGCAGTCTCTGTGTACAATGTCGGGAACAGCAGTCCCTGCCTTTAATAAACAGAATAGCAGTTTCTGTGATTATTTTCGAGAACAGCACTGCCTCTGTATAATGTAGAGACTCTGTGTCATATATAGGGAACAACTGTCCTTTGACTAATGTAGGGAACAACAGTTAATGTATAATGTAGAGAACAGAAGATGCTATATCTAATATAAAGAGCATGACTCCCCGTGTTTAATGAAGCGAACAGTCATCCCTGTGTCCGATATAGAGAACACCAGTATCTGTGTACAATATAGAGAGCAGCAGTCACTGTCTTTAATAAGACAGTGTAACAATAACAACAGTCCCTATATCTATTTTAAAGAACAACAGTCCCTGTGTATAATATAGAGAACAGCAGTCGCCATGTACAAAATAGAGAATATCTGTACCTGTGTCTATTCCACAGAACAGCAGTTCCCATGTATAATGTAGAGAATAGCAGTCCTTCTGTACAATGCAGAAAACAGCAGTCCCTGAGAATAACATTGAGAACAGTTCCTGTATATACTATAGAGAACAGCTGTCCCTGCACACAATGCAGACAACAGCAGTCACTATGTACAATGTCGAGAACAGCAGTCCATGTTTGCAATGTAGAGAATAGCAGTGCCTCTGTACATTGTGGAGAACACTAGTCTCTGAATATAATGTAGGGAACAGCAGTGCCTCTGTATACTGAGGCGAACACTCGTCTCTGAATATAATATAGAAGACAGCATTCTCTGTGTTTAATAAAGGGAAGAGCAGAACATGTGTATGACAGAGAGAATGACAGTCTTTGTGTTTATTATACAGAGGAGCAGTCCTGTGTATAATGGAGAGAACAGCAATCCATGTGCCTATTATAGAGACCAGCAGTCCCTGTGTATAACGGAGAGAGCAGCAGTTCCTGTGTATAACACAGAGAGCGCCGGTCTCTGAATCTATTGTAGAGAACATCAGTCCCTATGAACAATATGGAGAACATCAGTCTCTGCACGCAAGAGAAAGAACACTAGTTCCTGTGTACAATGTTGAGAACAGCAATCCCTGAGTGCAATGGGAAGAACAGCAATCCCTGTCTATATAGAGAACAGCAGTCCTTGTGTCTATTTTAGAGAACAGCAGTGCATGTGAATAATATAACGAATAGCAGCTATTGTGCATAATATATGGAACAACAGTCCCTGTGCAAAATATAGAGAATGCTAACCCTGTGAATAATGTACAAAACAGCAGTCCCTGTTTATAATGTGGAGAACATCAGTCCTTGTGTATGTTGTGGAGAACTGCAAATCCGGTGTCTCATGTAGAGAACAGCTGTCCCTGAGTGTATGGTAGAGAACATTGGTCCATGTGTAAAATGCAACGACCAGCAGTCCTGCTTACACTGTAAGGAAGATAAGTCCCTGTATACAGAGTAGAGAACAGCCGTCCCAATCTATAATATAGAGACCAGTAGTCCCTGTGTTTAACAAAGAGAACAGCAATCCCTATGCATAATATAGGGAACAACAATCGCTGTGACTAATATGGAGAACACTTGTCCCTGTGTAGGTCATGGAGAACATGAGTCCGTCTGTGTAATATAGAGAACAGCCTTACCTGTGTATAATATGGAGAACAGCAGTACTTGTGTCAATTGTACAGAACAACCGTGCACATGTATGAGTGAGAATAGCAGTCCCTGTGTACAATATAGAGAACAGCAGTTCCTGTGCATAAAAAAAGTTAACTGCACTCCCTGTGTGTAACTTAGAGAACAGCAGAGCCTTTATACAATATGGAGAACAGCAATCCCAGTGTATAGCATAGAGAACATGAGTCACTGTGTATAACACAGAGAACAGCTATCCCTGTGTACAATTTAGAGAACAGTAGTCGCTGTGTTTAATAAACAGCAGTTTAGAATATAGAGAACAACAGTCCTGTCTACATTGCAGAGAACAGCAGTCCCAAAATGTAATATAGAGAACAGCAGTCCCTGTGTAGAATATACAGAACAGCAGATCCTGTGTATTATATAGAGAACCGCAAACCCTTTATATAATGTGGAGAACAGTAGTCCCTCAGTATATTGTGTCTGGTATTAGTCGAATGGTTGCATAAAGGAACTTTATAAACTTCCTTTATAGACCGAGCTGTTCCATAAAGGGCCTGTACTGCGCTGTAATGCTAAATGTTTTGTCAGTCTAACTTCCTTTATTAGCCGAGCTGCTCCATCAAGGGCCTGTACAGTGCTGTAATGCTATATGTTCTGTCAGTCTAACTTCCTTTATAAGCCGAGATGTTCCATAAAGGGCCTGTACAGTGCTGTAATCTTCTTTGTTGTATTGGTCTAACATCTGGTACGAACCAAGTGGTGTAACGTTGTATGGTCTGAGACTCTAAATTCTTTTATTAGCCGAGAGGTACCATAAAGGTCCTGAGCTGTGCTAATTTGTTCTATGTTGTATTATTATAACTTCCTTTATTAGTTCCATAATGGGCTTTTGTTGAGCTGTAATGTTCTATGTTCAATGAGCCTTTGGTGATAGAGTGGTTCCATAAATGGCCTGTACTGTGCTGTAATGCTGTATATTCTATGAGTCTAACTTCCTTTATTATCCAGGCTGCTCCATCGACGGCCTATACTGCACTGTAATGCTGTATGTTATATAACTCTAACTTCCTCTATAAGCCGTCCGGTTCACAAAAGGACTTGTACTACACATTATACGCAGCGACTGCTGTTCTCCACATGAGACACAGGATCTACCCTTCTCCACAATATACACAAGGACTACTGTTCGCCATATTATAAACAGGGACTGCTGTTTGCTACATTATTCATAGGGTTTGCTGTTCTATATGTTGTACACAGTGACTGCTCTTATATGTATTATGCACTGTGACTGCTGTTCTCTACATTAGACACAGAGACTCTTGTACCCATGTGAGACACAGAGACTGCTGTTCTCTATATTAAGCACAGGGATTGCTGCTCTCTTTATTAAACACAGGAACAGGTGTTCTATATGTTATGCACAGGCACTACTGTTCTCTAAAATAGACAAAGGGGCTGCTGTTCTCTGTATGATACGAGGGACTGCTGTTCTATATATTATGTTTTCTATGTTAGACACAGCAATTGCTTTTCCCATTATTAAACACAGGGACTGCTGTTCTCTATATTATATATAAACTCTGCTGATCTCCATATTGTATACAGTGACTGCTGCTCTCTCTTATACACGGGCACTGTTGTCTTCTATGATAGACACAAGGACGGCTGTTCTCCATATTATACACAGGTAAGTCTGTTCTCTACATTACACAGAGGGATTCTTGCTTTCTAATATATACACAGAGACACAGGTTCTCTACATTTTACACAGTGACTCTATGTTATACACAGGAACTGTTAATCTCTACAATGTATGCTGGACTGCTGGTCTCTAAGTTTTAAACTGCTGTTTAGTAAACACGGGAACTGCTGTTCTCTATATTGTTTGTAGGGACTGCTGTTCACTACAATGTACGCAGGAACACATTTTTCTTCATGATACACAGGGACTACTGTTCTTTACCAAACACTCAGGGACAGCTGTTCTCTATGTAATACACTGGAACTGCTGTTCTCTACAGTATACACAGGGACTACTGTTCTCCACTTTAGAAACAGGGACTGCTGGTCTCCACAATGTACGCAGGACCATAATTTTTTTTACATTTTACACAGGGACTGCTGTTACCTGTATGAGACACAGAGACTGCTATTCTCTAAAATAGGCACAAGGAATACTGTTTAGATTAGATTAGATTACTTAGACTAGATTAGATTAGATTACATACAATGTGGAAACAGGCCCTTCGGGCCAACAAGTCCACATCGATACGCTGAAGTGCAACCCACATTCCCCAACATTTACCCCTGCCCCTAACACTACAGGCAATTTAGCATGGCCAATTCACCAAATCTGCACATTTTTGGACTGTGGGAGGAAACCGGAGCACCAGAAGGAAACCCACGCAGACAGTGGCAGAATGTACAAACTCCACACAGTCAGTCTCTATATTGTACACAGGATAGCTGTTCTCTATTTTATACACAGTGACTCATGTATTATACACAGGGATAGCTGTTCTCCACATTGTACACAGGGACTGCTGCTTTTAATATTATGCACTGGCACTGCTGTTCTCTGTATTGTACACAGGGAGTCCTGCTTTTTATATTATACACAGGGATAGCTGTTCTCTATATTATACACAGTGACTCATGTTCTCTATATTGTGCACAGGGACTGCTGTTTTCTATACAATACATAGGCATTGGTGTTCTCTGGATGATGCACAGGGACAGCAGTCCCCTACAATGTACATAGGCACTGCTGTTCTCTGCATGTGCGAAGGGACTACTGTTCTCTATTTTATACATCGGGAAGAGTCATAGAGATGTGCAGCATGTAAACAGACACTTCAGACCAACCCGTCCATGCCGAGCAGATAGCCCAACCCAATCTAGTCCCACCTGCCCGCACCCAGCTCATATCCCTCCAACCCCTTCCTATTCATATACCCTGTATATTATACAGAGCGACTGCTGTTCTCTTTACTATGCACAACAACAGCTGTTCTCAATATTAGACACAGAGACTGCTGTTCTCTATGTTATACTCAGGGACTGCTGTTCTCTATATCATATTTAAGGACAGCTGATCTCTATTTTATACATGTGCGAAGGGACTACTGTTCCCTATTTTATACATCTGGAATGTTGTTCTGTGTAATAGATACATGCACTGCTGTTCTCCGCATGTGCACAAGGACTGCTGTTCTCTATTTTATGCTGTTTTCTATATTATTCACGCTGAAAATGTGTTGCTGTAAAAGCGCAGCAGGTCAGGCAGCATCCTGACGCGCTTTTCTAGCAACACATTTTCAGCAGATGGATGCTGCCTGACCTGCTGCGCTTTTCCAGCAACACATTTTCAGCTTGGATGCTGCCTGACCTGCTGCGCTTTTACAGCAACACATTTTCAGCTAGATGCTGTCTGACCTGCTGCGCTTTTCCACCAACACATTTTCAACTCTGATCTCCAGCCTCTGCAGTCCTCACTTTCTCCTTCTATATTATACACATTGACGCATGTTCTCTATATTATACTGAGGGATAGCTGTTCTCCAGATTGTACACAGGGCCTGTTGTTATATATATTATGCAAAGTGACTGCTATTCTCTACAATAATTCCCACCTCAGGCGACTGTGTGGAGGTTGCACATTCTCCCGGTGTCTGCATGGATTTCCTCTGGGTGCTCCGGTTTCCTCCCACAGTCCAAAGATGTGCAGGTCAGGTGAACGAGCCATGCTAAATTACCCATAGTGTTAGCTGAAGGGGTAAATATAGGGGAATGGGTGGGTTGCGCTTCAGCGGGTCGGTGTGGACTTGTTGGGGCGAAGGGCCTCTTTCTACACTATAAGTAATCTAATCTAATCTAATCTAAATAATCTAATCTAATCTTAGACACAGATAACAGCAAACACTGTGAATAGTGTAAAAAGAAGCAATCACTGTTTATAATATGGAGAGCAGTAGTCCCTGTGTAATTTGGAGAACAGCAGATCCTTTATCTCATGTAGAGAACAGCTGTCCCTGAGTGTATAGTAGAGAATAGTAGTCGCTGCATATAATTTAAAGATCATCTGTCCCAGTGGGCATGGTAGGGAACAGTAGTCCCTGTGTAAAATGTAGAGAACAGTGGTCCTGTGTACATTGTAGGGAAGAACTTTCCCCATGTACAGTGAAGAGAACAGCAGTATCTACATATAATACAGCGGACAGCAGTCCCCATGTTTAATAAAGAGAATGGCAAACCCTGTGTATAACATAGAGAACATCAACCCCTGTGTTTCATACAGAGAACAGCTGTCCCTGTGAATAATATAGAGAACAGCAGTCACTGTGCATAATATAGAGATCAATAGTCCATATGTATATTATAGAATGCAGGAGTCCCTCTGTGTCATATGGAGATCAGCCTTACCTTGTGTATAAATGGAGAGCAGCAGTCCTTGTGTCAATTATACAGAACAACTATGCCCATATATAAGAGAGAACAGCAGTCCCTGTGTACAATACAGAGAACAGCAGTTCCAGTATATAAAAAAGTGAACAGTTACCCCTGTGTAAAATATAGAGAGCAGTAGTCCCAGTGTAAAAGAAAGAGAACAACAGTTCCTGTGCCTATTTTAAAGAAGAGTAGTGCCTGTGCATATTGTAAAGAATAGCAGACCCGGAGTATAAAATAGAGAACATCAGTTCTCAGTCCTGCATATACTGTCGAGGATAGCTGAACCTTCATACAGTGTACTGAATGGAAATCCCTGTATACAATATTGAGAACAGCAGAGCCTGTGTACATTGTGTAGAACAGCAGTCCCTTTGTATAATATCGAGAACAGCAGACTATGTGTCTATTACAGAGAACGAAAGTCCCTGTGTACAAAATAGAGAACCATTGTCCCTGTGGGTATTACAGAAAACAGCAGTCTCTAGGTATATGATAGAGAACAGCAAAACCTGCGAATGCTATGGAGAAAAACTGTCCCTGTGTACAATAAAGAGCACAGTAGTCCCTCTGTACAGTACTGAGATGAGCAGTCCCTGTGTATAATACAGAGAACAACACTCCCTGTGTATAATATAGAGAACAGTCCTGTGGACAAATTCAGAGAACAGCAGTCGCTGTGTACAACAGTGCCTCTGTACATGGTAGGGAACAGCAGCCCCTGAGTATAATATAGAAAAGAGCAGTCCCTGTGTTTTATAAAGAGAACAGCAGTCCCTTTGTATGTTATACGGAGCAGCAGTCCCTGTGCATAATATAGCGAAAACTGTCTCTGTCCGTATGATACTGAAGAGGAATCATAGCATGAAAAAAGACCCACCCTTCTTTCCCAGTCCAACCCGTCCATGCCAACCAGACATCCCAACCCAACCTAATCCCACCTGCCAGCACGTGGCCCAAATCCCTCCAAACCCTTCCTATTCAGATACCCATCCAGATGCTTTTTAAATGTTGCAATTGTCCGAGCCTCCACCACTTCCTCTGGCAGCTCATTCCATAGACATACCACCCTCTGACTGAAAAACTTGCCTCCTAGCTCTCTTTCACATCTTTCCCCTCTCACCCTAAATCTAGCTCTCGACTCCCCACCCCAGGGGAAAAAAGAACTTTATATATTTATCCTATCCTTGCCCCCAATAATTTTATAAACCTCTATAAGTTCATCCCTCAGCCTCTGACGCTTTCTCAGGAAAAACAGCCCGAACCTAATTAACTTCTCCCGATACCTCAAGTCCTCCAAACGTGGCAACATCTTTGTCAATCTTTTCTGAATCCTTTCATGTTTCACAAAATCTTTCTGATAGAAAGGAAACCAGAATTGCACACAGTATTCCAACAGTGGCCTAACCAATGTCCTGTACAGCTGGAACATGACCTCCCAACTCCTGGACCCAATTGTATGACCAATAAAAGAAAGCATACCGAACACCTTCTTCACCAGCCCATCTATCTGCATCTTTCAAGGAGCTGTGAACCTGCACTCCAAGGTCTCTTTGTTAAGCAACACTTCATTAAGCTTTTACCATTTCTGTATAAATCTTGCTAAGATTTGCTTTCCAAAATGCAGCACCTCACATTTTTCTAAATTAAACTCCATCTGCCACTTGTCAGATCAACATCCCGTTGTAATCTGAGCTAACCACCTTCACTGTTCACTACCCCTCCAATTTTGGTGCCATCTCCAAACTTACTATCTAAACCGCTTATGGTCACATCCAAATCATTTATATAAATGATGAAAAGTAGTGGACACAGCACTGATCCTTGTGGCAGTCCACTGGTCACAGGCCTCTGGTCTGAAAAACAACTCTCCACCACCAGTCTTCTACCTTTGAGCCAGTTCTGTATCCAAATAGCAAGTTCTCCCTGAATTCCATGATATCTAAACTTGCTCACCAGTCTGTATCATATGGAGAACAGCAGTCCCTGTGTTGAATAGAGGGAATAGCAACCCCTGTATTTATTATAGGGAACAGCGGTCTCTGTGTAAATATCGAGAACAGCAGTCCCTGTATATAATAGAGAATAGCGATCCCAGTGTATAATGCAGAAAATAGCAGTCCTCATGTACAATCTGTGGAACAGTTGTGCCTGTCTATATTGAAGAGAACAGCAGTCCCTGTATCTTATGTAGAGATCAGCAGTCCCTGAGTGTATGGTTGAGAACTGCAGTCCCTGTGTGTAATATGGAGAACAGCAGTCCCAGTGTGTATTGTTGAGAACAGGCAGATCCTGTGTGTCGTGTGAAGAACAGCAGACCCTGTGTATAATGTAGAGAATAACTGCCCCTGTGTATAACATAGAGAACAGCAGACCCTGCATTCACAGGTGAGAACAGCTGTGATTTCATACAGTGTTGAGAACAGCAGCCCATGTGTGCAATTTTTGTGGACAGCAGTTTCTGTGGAGATTGTAGAGAATAGCAGTCCATTTGTATAAAATAGAGAACATGAGTCACTGTGTATAATATAAGGAACAACAGTCCCTGTGTGCAACATTGAGAATAACAGTGCCTGTATATATGATGGAGAACAGCAGCTCCTATGTACATTATGCAGAATATACAGAACAGCAGTCCCTACGTTTAATAAAGAGAACAGCAGTCCATGTGTATGATGCAGAGAACAGCAGTCCCTATGTATAATGTGTAATACAGGACAAAAGTCCCTGTGGAAAATGTAGAAAACAGCAGTGCCTGCATACAACATAGTGAACAGCAGTCCCTGTGTACAATATAGAGAACAGCAGTCGGTGTGCATAATATAGGGAACAGCAGTCGCTGCATATAATTTGGAGAACAGCAGTCCCAGTGCAGAATATAGAGAATAGCTGTCCTTGAGTGTCTGGTAGAGAACAGTAGTCCCTATGTAAAATGTAGAGTCTAGTAGTCCTGTGTACGTTGCAGGGAACAGCAGTCCCCCCCATATATTTCAGAATTAGATTAACAGTCCCTGCATATAATATAGAGAACAGCAGTCACTGTGTATAATATAGAGAACGTGAGCCTGAGTATATAGAGAACAGCAGTCCCTGTTTTTAATAAACAGGAGTTTAGAATGTAGAGAACAGCAGTCCTACGTTCATTGTAAAGAACAGCAGTCCCAACATGTAACACAGAGAACATCAGTCCCTTTGTTTAATAAATAGAACAGCAATCCCTCTAATATAGAGAACAGCAATCCCTGTATTTCAGAAAGAGATTAACAGTTCCTGCATATAATATAGATAACAGCAGTCACTGTGTATAATATAGAGGACGTGTCCCTGAGTATATTGTAGGAGCAGCAGTCCATGTGTGTAATATAGAGAATAGCCTTACCTGGGTGTAATATACAGAACAGCAGTCTTTGTGTCTATAATAGAGCACAACAGTACCCGTGTATAAGAGAAAAAACCAGTCCCTGTGTACAATATGGAGAACAGCGGCCCTGTGCATAATGTAGAGAACAGCAGACCCCATATATAACATAGAGAAAAGCAGTCCTTGTGTCTAATATAGAAGACAGCAATCACTGAGCATAATATATAGAACAGAAGTCCGTGTGTTCAATAGAGAGCAGCAGTCTCTGTGTTTACTATAGAGTACAGCATCCCTGTGTGTCATTTAGAGAACAGCAATCTCTGAGTCTATTATAGAGAACAGCAGTCACTGCGTATAACAGCAGTCCCTGTGTACAATATAGTGAGCATGAGTCACTGTGTATCATACAGAGAACATCTATCCCTGTGTGTAATATGGAGAGCAGCAGTCCCTGTTCATAATATAGAGAATAGCAGTTCCTCTGTCTAGTTTAGAGAACAACAGTTACTGTGCATTTTATAAAGAACAGCAGTCCCTCTGTGCAATATTGACAAAAGCAGTCCTGTTTAAAATATAGAGAACAAGTTTCTGTGATTATTTTCCAGACAGCACTGCCTGTGTATAATGTAGAGAACAGCAATCTCCGTGGCTCATATTGGGAACAGCAGTCCCTGTGTCTAATATAGGGAACAGCAAACCCTGTGTAATGTATAAAGTAGCAGTTCCTGTGTACAATGTGGAGAACACTAGTCCTTGTTTCTCTTGCAGAGAACAGCAATCCCCGTGCATAATATCAAGAACAACAGTCCGTCTGTTCACTATAGAGAACAGGAGAAACTGTGTGTACAGCAGCCCCTGAGTTCATGAAAGAGAACAGCAGTCCTGTGTACAAAACAGAGAACAGCTCTATTCCTCAGAACAGCAGTCCCTATGTATAATGTAGAGAATAGGGCGGCACGGTGGCACAGTGGTTAGCACTGCTGCCTCACAGCGCCAGGGACCTGGGTTCAATTCCTGACTCAGGCGACTGACTGTGTGGAGTTTGCACGTTCTCCCCGTGTCTGCGTGGGTTTCCTCCGGGTGCTCCGGTTTCCTCCCACAGTCCAAAGATGTGCGGGTCAGGTGAATTGGCCATGCTAAATTGCCCATAGTGTTAGGTAAGGGGTATATGTATGGGTGGGTTGCGCTTCGGCGGTTCGGTGTGGACTTGTTGGGCCAAAGGGCCTGTTTCCACACTGTAAGCAATCTAAAATAGCAGTGAATACAGAAATCAGCAGTGTGTGCCACTGCTGAGACCCGGGTTCAATTCCCGCCTCAGGCGACAGACTGTGTGGAGTTTGCACGTTCTCCCCGTGTCTGCGTGGGTTTCCTCCGGGTGCTCCGGTTTCCTCCCACAGTCCAAAGATGTGCGGGTCAGTAGAATTGGCCATGCTAAATTGCCCGTAGTGTTAGGTAAGGGGTAAATGTAGGTGTATGGGTGGGTTGCGCTTCGGCGGGTCAGTGTGGACTTGTTGGGCTGAAAGGCCTGTTTCCACACTGTAAGTAATCTAATCTAATCTAATGTGTATCCCATACAGAACAGTTTCTGTGTATACTACAAAGACCAGCAGTCCCAGCGCACAATGCAGAGAACAGCAGTCACTGTGTACAATGTAGAAAAGAGCAGTCCATGTGCGCAATGTGGAGCAGTGCCTCCATACATTGTCGAGGACACTAGACTCTGCACATGAGATAGAGAATTGCAATGCCTCTGTACATTATGAACTGCAAAAAGAGGAAGAAAAACACCTATACAATTTATTCGCCAAACGGATACCCGTGCAATTTCATCAACAGATGCCTAAGGTAAAGACAATGGAATGAGGACATGCCGCAAACCAAAGGACTAGCCACATTACACTATCAAGAGCATTCCCGAGCTGACAGCCAGACTACTGCAACCACTAGGACTCATAACAGCACACAAACTAACAGCCACTCAGACAACAACTCACCAGAACAAATATCCAGCATGAGCAAAACCAATGTAGTGTATAAAATCCCATGCAAGGACTACACAACACACTACATAGGACAGACAGGAAGACAGCTAACGATCCGCATCCATTAACACCAACTAGCCACGAAACAACATGACCCAGCTATCCTAAGTAGCCACACACACGCAGATGACCAGCAACATGAAGTCGACTGGGACAACGCTACTATTATAGGACAAGCCAAACAGAGAACACCCAGGGAATTCCTAGAGGCATTGAATCAATCAATAAGCACATCGACCTGGACCCAATACACCGACCACTGCAGCGGACAGCTGGAACTGACAACCGGAAGCGGCAGATTCAAACCACTACACATGCCAGAGCAAAAATCACAGAAGCGCTTCACAGGAGGCTCCCAAGCGCTGAGGATGTCACCTAGACCAAGAACGAAACATCTGCAACACAAATTCCCAGCTCGGCGAACAGAACCACAGCAACCGGTATTCTCTATATTATACAAAGGGACAGCGTTCTCTAAAATAGACACATGGTCTGTTGTTCTCTATACTATACACAGGGCCTGTTGCTCTCTATATTACACACAGGGATAGTTGTTCTCTATATTATACACAGTGACTCATGTTCTCTGTTTTGTACACAGGGACTGATGTTTTCTATATTAAACACAGCCACTGGTGTTCTCTATATTATACAGAGTGATGGATATTCTCTTTCTTTACCACAGGGACTTATGCTCTTTATATTAGACACAACATCTTCTGTTCTGTATATTATACACAGGGACTGCTATTTTCGGCATTGTACACAGAGACTGCTTTTCTCTATATTATGCACAGGGACCGCTGTACTCTGTTTCTCCACAGGGACTGCTGTTCACTTTATTATACACAGGAACTGCTGTTTTCATTATTATACAGAGGGATTGTTGTTCTCTTTATTAAACACAGGGCCTGCTGTTCTCTAAAATAGTCTCAGGGACTGTTGTTCTCTACATTATACACAGGGACTGCTGCTCTCTATATTACACACAGGGATAGCTATTCTCTATATTATACACAGTGACTCATGTTCTTTATATTGCCCATAGAGACTGCTGTTCTCTGTTTAACGTCGAGAGTATCTGTTTATAATATAGAGTGCTTTTCTCTCAGTGCTTTTACACTGTGACTGCTATTCTCTATATAGGACACATCTTCTCTATATTATGCATATGAATTGCTGTTCTCTATATTTTACACAGGGACTGCTGTTCTTTTTATTGTGTGCAGGCACTGCTGATCTCTATATTTTACACAGGGACTGCTGTTCTTTATATTGTGCACAGACACTGCTGTTCTCTAAAATATGCGCAGTGGTTGCTGCTCTCTATATTATGCACAGGGACAGCTGTTCTCTATATTATACACAGTGACTCATATTCTCTATAGTGTACACAGCGACAGCTGTTCTCTATATTTTAAACAGTGACTCATATTCCCTATCGTGTACACAGGGACTACTGTTCTCTATATAATACACAGTCACTGGTGTTTTCTCTATTATACACAGGGACAGCTGTTCTCTTCTTTAAACACAGGGAGTCGTCTTCTTTTTATTAGACACAGTGACTCATGTTCTCTGTTTTGTACACAGGGACTGATGTTTTCTATATTAAACACAGCCACTGGTGTTCTCTATATTATACAGAGTGATGGATATTCTCTTTCTTTATCACAGGGATTTATGTTTTTTATATTAGACGCAACATCTGTTCTGTATATTATACACAGGGACTGCTATTTTCGGCATTGTACACAGGGTCTGCTCTTCTGGATATTATGCACAGGGATAGATGTTCTCCATATTTTACCCATAGTCTGTTGATCTCTATATTATTCACAGGGACTGCTGTTCTCTATCTTACACAGAGAGACTGCTGTTCCCGATACGAGACGCGGGTTCTGCTGCTTTCTTTATTAAACACAAGGGAATGCTGTTCTCTATATTATGCAAAGGCACTGTTCTCGAAACTATACACTGATTGCTGTTCTCTTTATTCGAGATAGTGATGGCTGTCCTCTACATTGTTCACAGGGACTGCTCTTCCCTACAATGCATGCAGGACTGCTGTTCTGTACAATTTACACAGGGACTACTGCTCTCTTCCATACCCTCAGGGACAGCTGTTCTCTACATTATACGCATGACTTCTGTTCTTTACATGAGACACAGGATCTGCTCTTCCCCACAGTGTACACAGGGACTACTGTTTTCCATCTCACAAACAGGACTGCTGTTTTTTACATTATTCACAGGGTTTGCTGTTCTCTATGTTATGCACAGTCACTGCTGTTCTATATATTATGCAGAGTGACTGCTGTTCTCGAGATTTGACATAGAGACTGCTGTTCCCTGGATGAGACACAGCCGTTCTCTATATTGTACACAGGGACTGCTGTTCTTTATATTATGCACAGGAACTGCTGTTCTCTAGAATAAAGTCCCTGCGTATAATATTGAGAACAGCGGATCCTGTATCTAATAAAAAGAACATGAGACACAGGGAATGCTATTATCTATATTATACACAGGTTCTACTGCTCAGTTTATTAAAAACAGGGATTGCTGTTCTTTATATTATGCACAGGGACTGCTGTTCTCCATATTGCACACAGGGATTGCTGTTCTCTGTATTAAACACAGGGACTGCTGTTCTCTACCATGTATTCAGGACTGCTGGTATATTCTAAAATGCTATTTACAGGCAGGCGATGAAGGAGCTCAAAAATGGTCTGAGTGTAAAATGCCTTTATGTGAGGAATAAGCGAATGGTCAAAGAAAGAGTAGGGTCGATCAGAGATAGCATAGGGAACTTGTGTGTGGAGTCTGAGGATGTAGGGGAAGCCCTAAATGAGTTTTTTGCTTCTGTCTTCACGAAAGAAACAAACTTTATAGTGAATGAAACCTTTGAAGAGCAGGTGTGCATGCTGGAATGGATAGCGATAGAGGAAGCTGATGTGCTGAAAATGTTGTCAATGTTTAAGATTGACAAGTCGCTAGGCCCAGACCAGATTTGTCCTCGGCTGCTTTGGGAAACAAGAAATGCAATTGCTTCACACTTGCAAAGATCTTTGCATTCTCGCTCTCCACTGGAATCGTACCTGAGGACTGGAGAGAGGCAAATGTAATTCCTCTCTTCAAGAAAGGAAATGGGGAAATCCCTGGCAATTACAGACCAGTCAGTCTCACGTCTGCAAGGTGTTATAAAGGATTCTGAGGGATAGAATTTATGAACATCTGGAAGAGCATGGCTTGAATAAATGCAGTCAACACGGCTTTGTGAGGGGCAGGTCATGCCTCACAAACCTTATTGAGTTCATTGAGGATGTGACTAGAAAAGGTGATGAGAGTCAAGCTGTGGATGTGGTGTATATGGACTTCAGCAAGGCATTTGATAAGGTTCCCCATGGTAGGCTCATTCAGAAGGTCAGGAGGAATGGGATACAGAGGAACTTAGCTGCCTGGATACAGAATTGGCTGGCCAACAGAAGACAGCTAGTAGAAGGAAAATATTCTGCCTGGACGTCAGTAGTGAATGGTGTTCCACAGGACCCTGTCCTTGGGCCTCTCTTGTTTGTAATTTTTATTAATGACTTGGATGAGGGGATTGAAGGATGGGTCAGCAAGTTTGCAGACGACACAAAGGTTGGAGGTGTCGTTGACATTATAGAGAGCTGCAGCGGGACACTGACAGGATGCAGAGATGGGCTGAGAGGTGGCAGATGGAATTCAACCTGGATAAATGCGAGGTGATGCATTTTGGAAGGTCGAATTTGAAAGCTAAGTACAGGATTCAGGATAGGATTCTTGGCAGTGTGGAGGAACAGAGGGATCTTGGTGTGCAGGTACATAGATCCCTTAAAATGGGCACCCAAGTGGACAGGGTTGTTCAGAAAGCATATGGTGTTTTGGCTTTCATTAACGGGGGTTAAGTTTAAGAGTCGTGAGATCTTGTTGCTGCTCTATAAAAGCTGAAAAATGTGCTGCTGGAAAAACGCAGCAGGTCAGGCAGCATACAAGGAGCAGGATAATCGACGTTTCGGGCATAAGCCCTTCTTCAGGATTCCTGCTGCACTTTTCCAGCAACACATTTTTCAGCGCTGATCTCCAGCATCTGCAGTCCCCACTTTTTCCGCAGCTCCATGAAACTTTGGTTAGACCGCACTTATAATAGGGCGACCAGAACTGGACGCCGTATTCCAAGAAAGATGTGGATATTTTGGAGAGGGTTTAGAGGAGGTTTACCAGGATGCTGTCTGGACTGGAGGGCTTATCTTATGAAGAGAGGTTGACTGAGCTCGGACTTTTCTCCAATGAGAAAAGGAGGAGGAGAGGGGACCTAATTGAGTTATATAAGATAGAGTCGATAGCCAGAGACTATTTCCTAGGGCAGAAATGGCGAACACGAGGGGTCATAGTTTTAAGCTGGTTGGAGGAAAGTATAGAGGGGATGTCAGAGGCGGGTTCTTTCCACAGAGTTTTGAGAGCATGGAAACCGTTGCCAGCAGCGGTTGTGGAGGCAAGGTCATTGGGGACATTTAAGAAACTGTTAGATATGCATATGGTCACAGAAATTTGAGGGTGCACACATGAGAATCAATGGTCAGCACAACTTTGTGTGCTGAAGGGCCTGTTTTGTGCTGTACTCTTCTATGTTCTATTAAACACGGGAACTGCTGTTCTCTATAATGTACGCAGGAACGCATTTTTCTTCATGATACAAATGGACAACAGTTCTCTACCAGACCCTCAGGGAGAGCTGTCTGTTATATAATACACTGGAACCGCAGTTCTCTATAAGAGACACAGGATCTGCTATTCTCCACAGTGTACACATGGACTACTGTTTTACACATGAGAACCAGGGACTGCTGGTCTCCACAATGTACACAGGACCGCAGTTTTTCACATTTTACACAGAGAACAGCAGTCCCTATGTGAGACACAGGGACTGCTGTTCCCTATGTATAATATATAGAATAGCATTCCCCGTGACTCATACAGGGAACTGCAGTCCCTGTGTCTCACATAGAGTCTGCTGCTCAGTTTATTAAATGCACGAAATGCTGCTCTCTATACTATGCACAGGGACTGCTGTTCTCTATATTGTACACAGGGACTGCTGTTCTCTATTTTATACACAGTGACTCATGTTCTCGATATTATACACAGGGACTGCTGTTCTCCAGATTGTATACAGACACTGCTGTTCTCTCTATTGTACACAGCGAGTCCTGCTTTCTATATTATACAGAGAACACTATCTGCGATCTACAGCATGGAAACAGACACTTTGGTCCAACCCGTCCATGCCAACCAAATATCCCAAACCAATCTAGTCCCACCTGCCAGCATCCGGCCCATTTCCCTCCAACCCCTTCCTATTCATCCACCCTGTATATTATACACGGCGACTGCTGGACTTTATAGTATACAGAGTGACTGCTGTTCTCTATATCATACACAGGGACAGCTGTCCCCTACAATGTACACAGGCACTGCTGTTCTCTTCATGTGCACAAGGACTGCTATTCTCTATTTTATACATAGGTAATGTTGTTCTGTTTCGTAGACACAGGAACTGCGGTTCTCTATATTTAGCAGAGGGACTGCTATTCTTTACCATGTATTCAGGACTGCTGGTCTCTATATTCTAAACTGCTGTTTATTAAATACGGGAACTGCTGTTCTCTACAATGTATGCAGGAACACATTTTTCTTCATGATACACATGAACAACTGTTCTCTACCAGACCCTCAGGGAGGGCTGTTCTCTATATAATACACTGGAACTGCTGTTTTCTACAAGAGACACAGGATCTGCTATTCTCCACAGTGTACACATGGACTACTGTTCTACACATTAGAAACAGGGACTGCTGGTCTCCACAATGTACACAGGACCGCAGTTTTTTTTTACAATTTACACAGGGACTGCTGTTCTCTACGTGTGACACAGGGACTGCTATTCTCCATATTCTCCAGTGTCCGCTGCTCTCTTTATTAAACACAGGGAATGCTGTTCTCTATATTATGCACAGGGACTGCTGTTCTCCATATTGCACACAGGGACTGCTGTACTCTGTATTAGACACAGACACTGCTCTTCTCTAAAATAGGCACAGGGACTGCTCTTCTCTGTTGAACACAGGGAATGCTGTTCTCTATTTTATACACAGTGACTCATGTTCTAGATATTATACACAGGGATAGCTGTTCTCCAGATTGTACACAGGGACTGCTGTTCTGTATATCATACACAGGGACAGCTGTCCTCTACAATGTACACAGGCACTGCAGTTCTCTGCATGTGCATAGGGATTGCTGTTCTCTATATTATACAGACGGCGTGAACATGTGTACAATCTGGAACAGCCTTCCTTGGATGCTGCCTGACCTGCTGCACTTTTCCAGCAACACATTTTTAGTTATAATATAGAGTTGTTCACTTTTTTATACACAGGCACTGCTGCTCCCCTTATTGTACACAGGGTCTGCTGTTCTCTCTTACACACAGGCACTGTTGTTCTGTATAATTGACCCAAGGAATGTTGTTCTCCATATTATATACAAGTAATGCCGTTCTATATATTACGCAGAGGGACTCCTGCCTTCTGTAACACACAGAGAAAAGCAGTCGCTGTGTACAATATAGAGAACATGTGTCCCTGTATGAAGCATAGGGACTGATGTTCTATATTATGCACAGGGATTGCTGTTCTCTTTATTAAAGACTACTGTTCTCTATAATATATGCCGGACCGCTTTTCTCCACACTGTACACAGTGACCCATGTTCTCTATATTGTGCACAGGGACTGCTGTTTTCTATATCGTACACAGGCACTGGTGTTCTCTTTATTATACACAGGGACAGCAGTTCTTTTTTATTTTACACAGGGATTCATGTTCTGTATTTTATACACAGCGACTGCTAAATTATATACAGGGACTCCATCTTATACAATGGGATTGCTGTTCTCCATATTAGACACAGGGACTGCTGTTCTTTCCATTGTGCAGAGGAACTGATGTTCTCTCTATTATGCACAGGGACTGCTGTTCTCTGCATTATACGCAGGGACTGCTGTTCTCTGCATTATACACAGGGACGGTTGTTCACTGTATTATACACAGCGACTGCTGTTCTCCATGTTGTACATTGGGACTGATGTTGTCTATAATAGACACAGAGACTGATGTTCTATATTATACTCAGTGACTGCTGTTCTCTATATCATACAAAGGGATATTGTACACAGCAACTGTTGTCCCCTATAATGTACACAGTTACTGCTGTTCTCTGATATGTGCAGGGACTGCTGTTCTCTATTTTATACTTAGAGAACAGCAAGTCCCTATGTTATACACAGGGACTGCTCATCCGTATACTGTACCGAGGGACTGCAGTCCTCTATATTACACATAGGGACTGCTGTTCAGTGTCAGACACAGGAGCCGCTGTTCTCTATATTATACACAGGGACTACCATTCTGTATAATAGACACATGAACTGCTGTTCTCTATAGTATACACAGGGACTGCTCTTCTCTACATTATACACAGAGACCATTGTTCTCTATAACAGACATAGGGACTGCTGTTCTGTATATTATACTCAGGACTGCTCTTCTGTAATAAACACAGAGAATGTTGTTCTTTCCATTATACAGCAATCTCTGTGAACAAAGTCGAGAACAGCAGTCCCTCTGTATAATACAGAGGACAGCAATCCATGTGTACAATATTGGGAAACGCAGTCTCTGTGTACAATGTCTAGAGAACAGCAGATGCTGTGTCTAGTATAAAGAACATGAATCCCTGTGTTTACAAAAGAGAACAGCCCGCCCTGTGTATAATTTAGAGAACACCAGTGTCTGTGTACAACATGGAGAACAGTAGTCCCTGTGTACAATACACAGAACATGAGTCACTGTGTATAATACAGAGTCTATTTCCATGCTGTGTATCTGAGAAAGAACAGCAGTGCCTTTGCACCTGAGAGAGAACACAATTTCCTGTGTATCTGAGAGAGAACAACAGTGCTTCTGTATCAGACAAAGAACAGCAGTGCCTGAGTTGCTGTGTGAGGACAGCCATACCTTTTTATCTGATAGAGAACAGCAGGGACTGTGTATGTGAGGGAGAACAGCAAACACTGTGAACCTGAGAGAGAACAGCAGTGCCTTTGTAAATGAAAGGGAGCAAAAGTGCCTGTGCATCTGAGAGAGACCAGCAGTGTCTCTGCGTATCTGAGAATGAACAGCAGTGTCTTTGTATCTGAGAGAGAACAGCAGTGTTTTTGTATTTGAGGGAAAACAGCATTGACTGTTTATCTGAGAGAGAACAACAATGCCTTTGTATCTGAGAGAGAGCAAAAGTGCCTGTGCATCTGAGAGAGAACAGCAGTGCCAGTGTGTCTGAGAGAGAACTGCAGTGCTTGCAGAATGTTCTCACGGAGGAGGGGGGCCAGCAAGAGGTCATTGCCCGCAACGATATAGGAAGGGAAAAAGTTGAGATTCTGAAGGGAGATTACAGAGAGTTAGCCAGAAATTTAAAATGGAGGTTCTCAAAGTTAGTAATATCTGGATTACTCCCAGTGCTACGAGCTAGTGAGGGCAGGAATAAGAGGACATAGCAGATGAATGCATGGCTGAGGAGCTGGTGTATGGGAGAAGGATTCACATTTTTGGATGATTGGAATTTCTTTTGGAGTGGAAGTGACCTGTACAAGAAAGGTGGATTGCTCCTAAATTGGAAGGGGACTAATATACTGGCAGGGAAATTTGCGAGAACTGCTTGGGAGGATTTAAACTAGTAAGGTGGGGTGGGTGGGGGAGGAGCGGGTGGGACCCAAGGAGACAGTGAGGAAAGATATCAATCTGAGACTGGTTCAGTTGAGAACAGAAGTGAGTCAAACAGTCAGGGCAGACAGGGACAAGGTAGGACTAATAAATTAAACTGCGTTTATTTCAATGCAAGGGGCAGATGAAGGTAGATGAACTCAGGGCATGGTTAGGAACATGGGACTGTGATATCATAGCAATTACGGAAACAGGGATGGGCTGGACTGGCAGCTTAATGTTCTAGGATACAAATGCGACAGGAAGGAAGGGTGGCATGATAGGAGGGTGAGTGGCATTTTTGTTAAGGTTTGCTGAGGGAGGATATTCCAGGAAATACATCCAGGGAAGTTATTTGGGTGGAACTGAGAAATAAGAAAGGGATGACCACCTTATTGGGATTGTATTATAGACCGCCGAATAGTCAGAGGGAAATTGAGAAACAAACATGTAAGGAGATCTCAGCTATCTCGAAGAATAATAGGGTGGTTATGGTTGGGGATTTTAACTTTCCAAACATCGACTGGGACTGCCATAGTGTTAAAGGATTAGGTGGAGAGGAATTTCTTAAGTATGTACAAGACAATTTTTTGATTCGGTATGGGGACGTACCGATTAGAGAAGGTGCAAAACTCGACCTAAGGCATTATCTCAAAACCTGAAATAAGGCAGGGCAGGTGACTGAGGTGTCAGTGGGGAATCACTTTGGGGCCAGCGACCATATTTCTATTCGATTTAAAATAGTGATAGAAAAGGATAGACCAGATCTAAAAGTTGAAGTCCTAAATTGGAGAAAGGCCAATTTTGATGGTATTTCGAAAGCTGATTGTAGGCAGATGTTCGCAGGTAAAGGGACGGTTGTAAAATGGGAAGCCTTCAGAAATGAGACAACAAGAATCCAGAGAAAGTGTATTCTTGTCAGGGTGAAAGGGAAGGCTGGTAGGTATAGGGAATGCTGGATGACTAAAGAAATTGAGGGTTTGGTTAAAAAAAAGAAGGAAGCATATGTCAGGTATAGACAGGATAGATTGAGTGAATCCTTAGAAGAGTAAAAAGGAAGTAGGAGTACACTTAAGAGGGAAATCAGGAGAGCAAAACGGGACATGAGATAGCATTAGCAAACAGAATTATGGGGAATCCAAAGGGTTTTTACAAATATCTTAAGGACAAAAGGGTAACTAGGGAGAGAATAGGGCCCCTCAAAGATCAGCAAGGCGGCCTTTATGTGGAGCCACAGAAAATGGGGGATATTCTAAATGAATACTTTGCATCTGTATTTACTGTGAAAAGGATATGGAAAATATAGAGTGTAGGAAAATAGTTGCTGACATCTTGCAAAATGTCCAGATTACAGAGAAGGAAGTGCTGGATGTCTTGAAACGGTTAAAGGTGGATAAATCCCCAGGCCCTGATCAAGTGTACCCGAGAACTCTATGGGAAGCTAGAGAAATGATTGCTGGGCTTCTTCTGAGATATTTGTATCATTGATACTCACAGGTGAGGTGCCAGAAGACTGGAGGTTGGCAAACGTGGTGCCACTCTTTCAGAAGGGCGGTAAAGACAAGCCAGGGAACTGTAGACCTGTGAGCCTGACCTCAGTGGTGGGTAGGATGTTGGAATGGAATTCTGAGGGACAGGATTTGGAAAGGCAAGGACTGATTAGGGATAGTCAACATGGCTTTGTGCATGGGAAATCATGTGTCACAAACATGATTGAGTTTTTTGAAGAACTCATAAAGAAGATTGATGAGGGCAGAGCAGTAGATGTGATCTATATGGACTTCAGTAAGGAGTTCAACAAGGTTTCACATGGGAGACTGATTAGCAAGGTTAGATCTCATGGAATAAAGGGAGAACTAGCCATTTGGATACAGAACTGGCTCAAAAGGTAGATGACAGAGGCTAATGGTGGAGGGTTGTTTTTCAGACTGGAGGCCTGTGACCAGTGGAGTGCCACAACGATTGGTGCTGGGTTCTCTACTTTTTGTCATTTACATAAATGATTTGGGTATCAGCGTAAGAGGTATAGTTAGGAAGTTTGCAGACGACACCAAAATTGGAGATGTAGTGGACAGCGAAGAGAGTTACCTTAGATTACAGCAGGATTTGAACCAGATGGGTCAATGGACTGAGAAGTGGCAGATAGAGTTTAATTCAGTTAAATGCGAGGTGCTGCATTTTGGGAAAGCAAATCTTATACAATTATACAATTGTTGGTAAGGTCCTCGGGAGTGTTGCTGAACAAAGAGACCTTGGAATGCAGGTTCATAGCTCCTTAAAAGTGGAGATTGGATAGTGAAAAAGGTTTTTGATATGCTTTCCTTTATTGATCAGAGCATTGAGTACAGGCGTTGGGAGATCATGCTGTGGCTGTACAGAACATTGGTTAGGCCACTGTTGGAATATTGCATGCAATTCTGGTCTCCTTCCTATCGGGAAGATGTTGTGAAACTTGAAAAGGTTTAGAAAAGATTGACAAGGATGTTGCCAGGGTTGGAGGATTTGAGCTATAGGGAGAGGCTGAACAGGCTGGGGCTATTTACCCTGGAGCGTCGGAGGCTGAAGAGTGACCTTATAGAGGTTTACAAAATTATGAGTGGCAAGGATAGGATAAATAGACAAAGTCTTTTCTCTGGCGTCGCGGAGTCGAGAACGAGATGGCATAGGCTTAGGGTGAGAGGGGAAAGCTATAAAAGAGACCTGAGGGGCAACTTTTTCACGCAGAGGGTGGTACATGTAAGGAATGAGCTGCCAGAGGATGTAGTGTAGGCTGGTACAATTGCAACATTTAAGAGAAATTTGGATGGGTATATGAATAGGAAGGGTTTGGAGGGATATGGTCTGGACACTGGCAGGTGGGACTAGATTGGGTTGGGATATCTGGTCGGCATGGACGGGTTGGACCGAAGGGTCTATTTCCATGCTGTACATCTCTATGATTCCTGATGAAGGGCTTATGCCCGAAACATCGAATTTCCTGTTTCTTGGACGCTGCCTGACCTGCTGCGCTTTAACCAGCATCACATTTTCAGCTCT